>NC_139219.1:332446009-333097347 GCF_055691185.1 Crinia signifera | reverse complement strand
TATTACACCTGTACACCCCTAGCAGTAACCAGGATATAGACGTGTGTCACCTGTATCAGAGCGGTCACTGATGTCTCTCCTTATCCCCACATTACACCTGTACACCCCTAGCAGTAACCAGGATATAGACATGTGTCACCTGTATCAGAGCGGTCACTGATGTCTCTCCTTATCCCCACATTACACCTGTACACCCCTAGCAGTAACCAGGACATAGACGTGTGTCACCTGTATCAGAGCGGTCACTGATGTCTCTCCTTATCCCCACATTACACCTGTACGCCCCTAGCAGTAACCAGGATATAGACGTGTGTCACCTGTATCAGAGCGGTCACTGATGTCTCTCCTTATCCCCACATTACACCTGTACGCCCCTAGCAGTAACCAGGATATAGACGTGTGTCACCTGTATCAGAGCGGTCAGCGATGTCTCTCCTTATCCCCACATTACACCTGTACGCCCCTAGCAGTAACCAGGATATAGACGTGTGTCACCTGTATCAGTGCGGTCAGCGATGTCTCTCCTTATCCCCACATTACACCTGTACACCCCTAGCAGTAACCAGGATATAGACGGGTGTCACCTGTATCAGAGCAGTCACTGATGTCTCTCCTTATCCCCACATTACACCTGTACACCCCTAGCAGTAACCAGGATATAGACGTGTGTCACCTGTATCAGAGCGGTCACTGATGTCTCTCCTTATCCCCACATTACACCTGTACACCCCTAGCAGTAACCAGGATATAGACGTGTGTCACCTGTATCAGAGCGGTCACTGATGTCTCTCCTTATCCCCACATTACACCTGTACACCCCTAGCAGTAACCAGGATATAGACGTGTGTCACCTGTATCAGAGCGGTCACTGATGTCTCTCCTTATCCCCACATTACACCTGTACACCCTTAGCAGTAACCAGGATATAGACGTGTGTCACCTGTATCAGAGCGGTCACTGATGTCTCTCCTTATCCCCACATTACACCTGTACACCCTTAGCAGTAACCAAGATATAGACGTGTGTCACCTGTATCAGAGCGGTCACTGATGTCTCTCCTCTCCCCACATTACACCTGTACACACCTAGCAGTAACCAGGATATAGACGTGTGTCACCTGTATCAGAGCGGTCACTGATGTCTCTCCTTACCCCCACATTACACCTGTACACCCCTAGCAGTAACCAGGATATAGACGTGTGTCACCTGTATCAGAGCGGTCAGCGATGTCTCTCCTTATCCCCACATTACACCTGTACACCCCTAGCAGTAACCAGGATATAGACGTGTGTCACCTGTATCAGAGCGGTCACTGATGTCTCTCCTTATCCCCACATTACACCTGTACGCCCCTAGCAGTAACCAGGATATAGACGTGTGTCACCTGTATCAGAGCGGTCACTGATGTCTCTCCTTATCCCCACATTACACCTGTACACCCCAAGCAGTAACCAGGATATAGACGTGTGTCACCTGTATCAGAGCGGTCACTGATGTCTCTCCTTATCCCCACATTACACCTGTACGCCCCTAGCAGTAACCAGGATATAGACGTGTGTCACCTGTATCAGAGCGGTCACTGATGTCTCTCCTTATCCCCACATTACACCTGTACACCCCTAGCAGTATCCAGGATATAGACGTGTGTCACCTGTATCAGAGCGGTCACTGATGTCTCTCCTTATCCCCACATTACACCTGTACACCCCCAGCAGTAACCAGGATATAGACGTGTGTCACCTGTATCAGAGAGGTCACTGATGTCTCTCCTTATCCCCACATTACACCTGTACACCCCTAGCAGTAACCAGGATATAGACGTGTGTCACCTGTATCAGAGCGGTCACTGATGTCTCTCCTTCTCCCCACATTACACCTGTACACCCCTAGCAGTAACCAGGATATAGACGTGTGTCACCTGTATCAGAGCGGTCACTGATGTCTCTCCTTATCCCCACATTACACCTGTACACCCCTAGCAGTAACCAGGATATAGACGTGTGTCACCTGTATCAGAGCGGTCAGCGATGTCTCTCCTTATCCCCACATTACACCTGTACACACCTAGCAGTAACCAGGATATAGACGTGTGTCACCTGTATCAGAGCGGTCACTGATGTCTCACCTTATCCCCACATTACACCTGTACGCCCCTAGCAGTAACCAGGATATAGACGTGTGTCACCTGTATCAGAGCGGTCACTGATGTCTCTCCCTCTCCCCACATTACACCTGTACACCCCAAGCAGTAACCAGGATATAGACGTGTGTCACCTGTATCAGAGCGGTCACTGATGTCTCTCCCTCTCCCCACATTACACCTGTACACCCCTAGCAGTAACCAGGATATAGACGTGTGTCACCTGTATCAGAGCGGTCACTGATGTCTCACCTTATCCCCACATTACACCTGTACGCCCCTAGCAGTAACCAGGATATAGACGTGTGTCACCTGTATCAGAGCGGTCACTGATGTCTCTCCCTCTCCCCACATTACACCTGTACACCCCAAGCAGTAACCAGGATATAGACGTGTGTCACCTGTATCAGAGCGGTCACTGATGTCTCTCCCTCTCCCCACATTACACCTGTACACCCCTAGCAGTAACCAGGATATAGACGTGTGTCACTTGTATCAGAGCGGTCACTGATGTCTCTCCCTCTCCCCACATTACACCTGTACGCCCCTAGCAGTAACCAGGATATAGACGTGTGTCACCTGTATCAGAGCGGTCACTGATGTCTCTCCTTATCCCCACATTACACCTGTACACCCCTAGCAGTAACCAGGATATAGACGTGTGTCACCTGTATCAGAGCGGTCACTGATGTCTCTCCCTCTCCCCACATTACACCTGTACACCCCTAGCAGTAACCAGGATATAGACGTGTGTCACCTGTATCAGAGCGGTCACTGATGTCTCTCCTTATCCACACATTACACCTGTACACCCCTAGCAGTAACCAGGATATAGACGTGTGTCACCTGTATCAGAGCGGTCACTGATGTCTCTCCTTATCCCCACATTACACCTGTACGCCCCTAGCAGTAACCAGGATATAGACGTGTGTCACCTGTATCAGAGCGGTCACTGATGTCTCTCCTTATCCCCACATTACACCTGTACACCCCTAGCAGTAACCAGGATATAGACGTGTGTCATCTGTATCAGAGCGGTCACTAATGTCTCTCCCTCTCCCCACATTACACCTGTACACCCCCTAGCAGTAACCAGGATATAGACGTGTATCACCTGTATCAGAGCGGTCACTGATGTCTCTCCTTATCCCCACATTACACCTGTACACCCCTAGCAGTAACCAGGATATAGACGCGTGTCACCTGTATCAGAGCGGTCACTGATGTCTCTCCTTATCCCCGCATTAACCTGTACACCCCTAGCAGTAACCAGGCTATAGACGTGTGTCACCTGTATCAGAGCGGTCACTGATGTCTCTCCCTCTCCCCACATTACACCTGTACACTCCTAGCAGTAACCAGGATATAGACGTGTGTCACCTGTATCAGAGCGGTCACTGATGTCTCTCCCTCTCCCCACATTACACCTGTACATCCCTAGCAGTAACCAGGATATAGACGTGTGTCACCTGTATCAGAGCGGTCACTGATGTCTCTCCTTATCCCCACATTACACCTGTACACCCCCAGCAGTAACCAGGATATAGACATGTGTCACCTGTATCAGAGCGGTCACTGATGTCTCTCCTTATCCCCACATTACACCTGTACACCCCTAGCAGTAACCAGGATATAGACGTGTGTCACCTGTATCAGAGAGGTCACTGATGTCTCTCCTTATCCCCACATGACACCTGTACACCCCTAGCAGTAACCAGGATATAGACATGTGTCACCTGTATCAGAGCGGTCACTGATGTCTCTCCCTCTCCCCACATTACACCTGTACACCCCCAGCAGTAACCAGGATATAGACATGTGTCACCTGTATCAGAGCGGTCACTGATGTCTCTCCCTCTCCCCACATTACACCTGTACACCCCTAGCAGTAACCAGGATATAGACGTGTGTCACCTGTATCAGAGCGGTCACTCATGTCTCTCCTTATCCCCACATTACACCTGTACACCCGTAGCAGTATCCAGGATATAGACGTGTGTCACCTGTATCAGAGCGGTCACTGATGTCTCTCCTTATCCCCACATTACACCTGTACACCCCTAGCAGTAACCAGGATATAGACGTGTGTCACCTGTATCAGAGCGGTCACTGATGTCTCTCCTTATCCCCACATTACACCTGTACGCCCCTAGCAGTAACCAGGATATAGACGTGTGTCACCTGTATCAGAGCGGTCACTGATGTCTCTCCCTCTCCCCACATTACACCTGTACACCCCTAGCAGTAACCAGGATATAGACGTGTGTCACCTGTATCAGAGCGGTCACTGATGTCTCTCCCTCTCCCCACATTACACCTGTACACCCCTAGCAGTAACCAGGATATAGACGTGTGTCACCTGTATCAGAGCGGTCACTAGTCTCTCCTTATCCCCACATTACACCTGTACACCCCTAGCAGTAACCAGGATATAGACGTGTGTCACCTGTATCAGAGCGGTCACTGATGTCTCTCACTCTCCCCACATGACACCTGTACACCCCTAGAAGTAACCAGGATATAGACGTGTGTCACCTGTATCAGAGCGGTCACTGATGTCTCTCCCTCTCCCCACATTACACCTGTACACCCCTAGCAGTAACCAGGATATAGACGTGTGTCACCTGTAACAGAGCGGTCACTGATGTCTCTCCTTATCCCCACATTACACCTGTACACCCCTAGCAGTAACCAGGATATAGACGTGTGTCACCTGTATCAGAGCGGTCACTGATGTCTCTCCCTCTCCCCACATTACACCTGTACACCCCTAGCAGTAACCAGGATATAGACGTGTGTCACCTGTATCAGAGCGGTCACTGATGTCTCCTTATCCCCACATTACACCTGTACACCCCTAGCAGTAACCAGGATATAGACGTGTGTCACCTGTATCAGAGCGGTCACTGATGTCTCTCCTTATCCCCACATTACACCTGTACACCCCTAGCAGTAACCAGGATATAGACGTGTGTCACCTGTATCAGAGCTGTCACTGATGTCTCTCCTTATCCCCACATTACACCTGTACACCCCTAGCAGTAACCAGGATATAGACGTGTGTCACCTGTATCAGAGCGGTCACTGATGTCTCTCCCTCTCCCCACATTACACCTGTACACCCCTAGCAGTAACCAGGATATAGACGCGTGTCACCTGTATCAGAGCGGTCACTGATGTCTCTCCCTCTCCCCACATTACACCTGTACACCCCTAGCAGTAACCAGGATATAGACGTGTGTCACCTGTATCAGAGCGGTCACTGATGTCTCTCCCTCTCCTCACATTACACCTGTACACCCCTAGCAGTAACCAGGATATAGACGTGTGTCACCTGTATCAGAGCGGTCACTGATGTCTCTCCTTATCCCCACATTACACCTGTACGCCCCTAGCAGTAACCAGGATATAGACGTGTGTCACCTGTATCAGAGCGGTCACTGATGTCTCTCCCTCTCCCCACATTACACCTGTACACCCCTAGCAGTAACCAGGATATAGACGTGTGTCACCTGTATCAGAGCGGTCACTGATGTCTCTCCTTATCCCCACATTACACCTGTACACCCCTAGCAGTAACCAGGATATAGACGTGTGTCACCTGTATCAGAGCGGTCACTGATGTCTCTCCTTATCCCCACATTACACCTGTACACCCCTAGCAGTAACCAGGATATAGACGTGTGTCACCTGTATCAGAGCGGTCACTGATGTCTCTCCTTATCCCCACATTAAACCTGTACACCCCTAGCAGTAACCAGGATATAGACGTGTGTCACCTGTATCAGAGCGGTCACTGATGTCTCTCCCTCTCCCCACATTACACCTGTACACCCCTAGCAGTAACCAGGATATAGACGTGTGTCACATGTATCAGAGCGGTCACTGATGTCTCTCCTTATCCCCACATTACACCTGTACACCCCTAGCAGTAACTAGGATATAGACGTGTGTCACCTGTATCAGAGCGGTCACTGATGTCTCTCCTTATCCCCACATTACACCTGTACACCCCTAGCAGTAACCAGGATATAGACGTGTGTCACCTGTATCAGAGCGGTCACTGATGTCTCTCCTTATCCCCACATTACACCTGTACACCCCTAGCAGTAACCAGGATATAGACGTGTGTCACCTGTATCAGAGCGGTCACTGATGTCTCTCCCTCTCCCCACATTACATCTGTACACCCCTGGCAGTAACCAGGATATAGACGTGTGTCACCTGTATCAGAGCGGTCACTGATGTCTCTCCCTCTCCCCACATGACACCTGTACACCCCTAGCAGTAACCAGGATATAGACGTGTGTCACCTGTATCAGAGCGGTCACTGATGTCTCTCCCTCTCCCCACATTACACCTGTACACCCCTAGCAGTAACCAGGATATAGACGTGTGTCACCTGTAACAGAGCGGTCACTGATGTCTCTCCTTATCCCCACATTACACCTGTACACCCCTAGCAGTAACCAGGATATAGACGTGTGTCACTTGTATCAGAGAGGTCACTGATGTCTCTCCTTATCCCCACATTACACCTGTACGCCCCTAGCAGTAACCAGGATATAGACGTGTGTCACCTGTATCAGAGCGGTCACTGATGTCTCTCCTTATCCCCACATTACACCTGTACACCCCTAGCAGTAACCAGGATATAGACGTGTGTCACCTGTATCAGAGCGGTCACTGATGTCTCTCCTTATCCCCACATTACACCTGTACACCCCTAGCAGTAACCAGGATATAGACGTGTGTCACCTGTATCAGAGCGGTCACTGATGTCTCTCCTTATCCCCACATTACACCTGTACACCCCTAGCAGTAACCAGGATATAGACGTGTGTCACCTGTATCAGAGCGGTCACTGGTCTCTCCTTATCCCCACATTACACCTGTACACCCCTAGCAGTAACCAGGATATAGACGTGTGTCACCTGTATCAGAGCGGTCACTGATGTCTCTCCCTCTCCCCACATTACACCTGTACACCCCTAGCAGTAACCAGGATATAGACGTGTGTCACCTGTATCAGAGCGGTCACTGATGTCTCTCCTTATCCCCACATTACACCTGTACACCCCTAGCAGTAACCAGGATATAGACGTGTGTCACCTGTATCAGAGCGGTCACTGATGTCTCTCCTTACCCCCACATTACACCTGTACACCCCTAGCAGTAACCAGGATATAGACGTGTGTCACCTGTATCAGAGCGGTCACTGATGTCTCTCCCTCTCCCCACATTACACCTGTACACCCCTAGCAGTCACCAGGATATAGACGTGTGTCACCTGTATCAGAGCGGTCACTGATGTCTCTCCCTCTCCCCACATTACACCTGTACACCCCTAGCAGTAACCAGGATATAGACATGTGTCACCTGTATCAGAGCGGTCACTGATGTCTCTCCCTCTCCCCACATTACACCTGTACACCCCTAGCAGTAACCAGGATATAGACGTGTGTCACCTGTATCAGAGCGGTCACTAGTCTCTCCTTATCCCCACATTACACCTGTACACCCCTAGCAGTAACCAGGATATAGACGTGTGTCACCTGTATCAGAGCGGTCACTGATGTCTCTCCCTCTCCCCACATGACACCTGTACACCCCTAGCAGTAACCAGGATATAGACGTGTGTCACCTGTATCAGAGCGGTCACTGATGTCTCTCCCTCTCCCCACATTACACCTGTACACCCCTAGCAGTAACCAGGATATAGACGTGTGTCACCTGTAACAGAGCGGTCACTGATGTCTCTCCTTATCCCCACATTACACCTGTACACCCCTAGCAGTAACCAGGATATAGACGTGTGTCACTTGTATCAGAGAGGTCACTGATGTCTCTCCTTATCCCCACATTACACCTGTACGCCCCTAGCAGTAACCAGGATATAGACGTGTGTCACCTGTATCAGAGCGGTCACTGATGTCTCTCCTTATCCCCACATTACACCTGTACACCCCTAGCAGTAACCAGGATATAGACGTGTGTCACCTGTATCAGAGCGGTCACTAATGTCTCTCCTTATCCCCACATTACACCTGTACACCCCTAGCAGTAACCAGGATATAGACGTGTGTCACCTGTATCAGAGCGGTCACTGATGTCTCTCCTTATCCCCACATTACACCTGTACACCCCTAGCAGTAACCAGGATATAGACGTGTGTCACCTGTATCAGAGCGGTCACTGATGTCTCTCCTTATCCCCACATTACACCTGTACACCCCTAGCAGTAACCAGGATATAGACGTGTGTCACCTGTATCAGAGCGGTCACTGATGTCTCTCCTTATCCCCACATTACACCTGTACACCCCTAGCAGTAACCAGGATATAGACATGTGTCACCTGTATCAGAGCGGTCACTGATGTCTCTCCCTCTCCCCACATTACACCTGTACACCCCTAGCAGTAACCAGGATATAGACGTGTGTCACCTGTATCAGAGCGGTCACTGGTCTCTCCTTATCCCCACATTACACCTGTACACCCCTAGCAGTAACCAGGATATAGACGTGTGTCACCTGTATCAGAGCGGTCACTGATGTCTCTCCCTCTCCCCACATGACACCTGTACACCCCTAGCAGTAACCAGGATATAGACGTGTGTCACCTGTATCAGAGCGGTCACTGATGTCTCTCCCTCTCCCCACATTACACCTGTACACCCCTAGCAGTAACCAGGATATAGACGTGTGTCACCTGTAACAGAGCGGTCACTGATGTCTCTCCTTATCCCCACATTACACCTGTACACCCCTAGCAGTAACCAGGATATAGACGTGTGTCACCTGTATCAGAGCGGTCACTGATGTCTCTCCTTATCCCCACATTACACCTGTACACCCCTAGCAGTAACCAGGATATAGACGTGTGTCACCTGTATCAGAGAGGTCACTGATGTCTCTCCTTATCCCCACATTACACCTGTACACCCCTAGCAGTAACCAGGATATAGACGTGTGTCACCTGTATCAGAGCGGTCACTGATGTCTCTCCTTATCCCCACATTACACCTGTACGCCCCTAGCAGTAACCAGGATATAGACGTGTGTCACCTGTATCAGAGCGGTCACTGATGTCTCTCCTTATCCCCACATTACACCTGTACACCCCTAGCAGTATCCAGGATATAGACGTGTGTCACCTGTATCAGAGCGGTCACTGATGTCTCCCCATATCCCCACATTACACCTGTACACCCCTACCAGTAACCAGGATATAGACGTGTGTCACCTGTATCAGAGCGGTCACTGATGTCTCTCCTTATCCCCACATTACACCTGTACACCCCTAGCAGTAACCAGGATATAGACGTGTGTCACCTGTATCAGAGCGGTCACTAATGTCTCTCCTTATCCCCACATTACACCTGTACACCCCTAGCAGTAACCAGGATATAGACGTGTGTCACCTGTATCAGAGCGGTCACTGATGTCTCTCCTTATCCCCACATTACACCTGTACACCCCTAGCAGTAACCAGGATATAGGCGTGTTTCACCTGTATCAGAGCGGTCACTGATGTCTCTCCTTATCCCCACATTACACCTGTACACCCCTAGCAGTAACCAGGATATAGACGTGTGTCACCTGTATCAGAGCGGTCACTGATGTCTCTCCTTATCCCCACATTACACCTGTACACCCCTAGCAGTAACCAGGATATAGACGTGTGTCACCTGTATCAGAGAGGTCACTGATGTCTCTCCTTATCCCCACATTACACCTGTACGCCCCTAGCAGTAACCAGGATATAGACGTGTGTCACCTGTATCAGAGCGGTCACTGATGTCTCTCCCTCTCCCCACATTACACCTGTACACCCCTAGCAGTAACCAGGATATAGACGTGTGTCACCTGTATCAGAGCGGTCACTGATGTCTCTCCTTATCCCCACAATACACCTGTACACCCCTAGCAGTAACCAGGATATAGACGTGTGTCACCTGTATCAGAGCGGTCACTGATGTCTCTCCCTCTCCCCACATTACACCTGTACACCCCTAGCAGTAACCAGGATATAGAAGTGTGTCACCTGTATCAGAGCGGTCACTGATGTCTCTCCTTATCCCCACATTACACCTGTACACCCCTAGCAGTAACCAGGATATAGACATGTGTCACCTGTATCAGAGCGGTCACTGATGTCTCTCCTTATCCCCACATTACACCTGTACACCCCTAGCAGTAACCAGGATATAGACGTGTGTCACATGTATCAGAGCGGTCACTGATGTCTCTCCCTCTCCCCACATTACACCTGTACACCCCTAGCAGTAACCAGGATATAGACGTGTGTCACCTGTATCAGAGCGGTCACTGATGTCTCTCCTTATCCCCACATTACACCTGTACACCCCTAGCAGTAACCAGGATATAGACGTGTGTCACCTGTATCAGAGCGGTCACTGATGTCTCTCCTTATCCCCACATTACACCTGTACACCCCCAGCAGTAACCAGGATATAGACGTGTGTCACCTGTATCAGAGCGGTCACTGATGTCTCTCCCTCTCCCCACATTACACCTGTACACCCCTAGCAGTAACAAGGATATAGACGTGTGTCCCCTGTATCAGAGCGGTCACTGATGTCTCTCCCTCTCCCCACATTACACCTGTACACCCCTAGCAGTAACCAGGATATAGACGTGTGTCACCTGTATCAGAGCGGTCACTGATGTCTCTCCCTCTCCCCACATTACACCTGTACACCCCTAGCAGTAACCAGGATATAGACGTGTGTCACCTGTATCAGAGCGGTCACTGATGTCTCTCCTTATCCCCACATTACCCCTGTACACCCCTAGCAGTAACCAGGATATAGATGTGTGTCACCTGTAACAGAGCGGTCACTGATGTCTCTCCTTATCCCCACATTACACCTGTACACCCCTAGCAGTAACCAGGATATAGACGTGTGTCACCTGTATCAGAGCGGTCACTGATGTCTCTCCTTATCCCCACATTACACCTGTACACCGCTAGCAGTCACCAGGATATAGACGTGTGTCACCTGTATCAGAGCGGTCACTGATGTCTCTCCTTATCCCCACATTACACCTGTACGCCCCTAGCAGTAACCAGGATATAGACGTGTGTCACCTGTATCAGAGCGGTCACTGATGTCTCTCCCTCTCCCCACATTACACCTGTACACCCCTAGCAGTAACCAGGATATAGACGTGTGTCACCTGTATCAGAGCGGTCACTGATGTCTCTCCTTATCCCCACATTACACCTGTACACCCCTAGCAGTAACCAGGATATAGACGTATGTCACCTGTATCAGAGCGGTCACTGATGTCTCTCCTTATCCCCACATTACACCTGAACACCCCTAGCAGTAACCAGGATATAGAAGTGTGTCACCTGTATCAGAGCAGTCACTGATGTCTCTCCTTATCCCCACATTACACCTGTACACCCCTAGCAGTAACCAGGATATAGACGTGTGTCACCTGTATCAGAGCGGTCACTGATGTCTCTCCCTCTCCCCACATTACACCTGTACACCCCTAGCAGTAACCAGGATATAGACGTGTGTCACCTGTATCAGAGCGGTCACTGATGTCTCTCCTTATCCCCACAATACACCTGTACACCCCTAGCAGTAACCAGGATATAGACGTGTGTCACCTGTATCAGAGCGGTCACTGATGTCTCTCCCTCTCCCCACATTACACCTGTACACCCCTAGCAGTAACCAGGATATAGAAGTGTGTCACCTGTATCAGAGCGGTCACTGATGTCTCTCCTTATCCCCACATTACACCTGTACACCCCTAGCAGTAACCAGGATATAGACATGTGTCACCTGTATCAGAGCGGTCACTGATGTCTCTCCTTATCCCCACATTACACCTGTACACCCCTAGCAGTAACCAGGATATAGACGTGTGTCACATGTATCAGAGCGGTCACTGATGTCTCTCCCTCTCCCCACATTACACCTGTACACCCCTAGCAGTAACCAGGATATAGACGTGTGTCACCTGTATCAGAGCGGTCACTGATGTCTCTCCTTATCCCCACATTACACCTGTACACCCCTAGCAGTAACCAGGATATAGACGTGTGTCACCTGTATCAGAGCGGTCACTGATGTCTCTCCTTATCCCCACATTACACCTGTACACCCCTAGCAGTAACCAGGATATAGACGTGTGTCACCTGTATCAGAGCGGTCACTGATGTCTCTCCTTATCCCCACATTACACCTGTACACCCCTAGCAGTATCCAGGATATAGACGTGTGTCACCCTGTATCAGAGCGGTCACTGATGTCTCCCCATATCCCCACATTACACCTGTACACCCCTACCAGTAACCAGGATATAGACGTGTGTCACCTGTATCAGAGCGGTCACTGATGTCTCTCCTTATCCCCACATTACACCTGTACACCCCTAGCAGTAACCAGGATATAGACGTGTGTCACCTGTATCAGAGCGGTCACTAATGTCTCTCCTTATCCCCACATTACACCTGTACACCCCTAGCAGTAACCAGGATATAGACGTGTGTCACCTGTATCAGAGCGGTCACTGATGTCTCTCCTTATCCCCACATTACACCTGTACACCCTAGCAGTAACCAGGATATAGGCGTGTTTCACCTGTATCAGAGCGGTCACTGATGTCTCTCCTTATCCCCACATTACACCTGTACACCCATAGCAGTAACCAGGATATAGACGTGTGTCACCTGTATCAGAGCGGTCACTGATGTCTCTCCTTATCCCCACATTACACCTGTACACCCCTAGCAGTAACCAGGATATAGACGTGTGTCACCTGTATCAGAGAGGTCACTGATGTCTCTCCTTATCCCCACATTACACCTGTACGCCCCTAGCAGTAACCAGGATATAGACGTGTGTCACCTGTATCAGAGCGGTCACTGATGTCTCTCCCTCTCCCCACATTACACCTGTACACCCCTAGCAGTAACCAGGATATAGACGTGTGTCACCTGTATCAGAGCGGTCACTGATGTCTCTCCTTATCCCCACAATACACCTGTACACCCCTAGCAGTAACCAGGATATAGACGTGTGTCACCTGTATCAGAGCGGTCACTGATGTCTCTCCTTATCCCCACATTACACCTGTACACCCCTAGCAGTAACCAGGATATAGACGTGTGTCACCTGTATCAGAGAGGTCACTGGTGTCTCTCCTTATCCCTACATTACACCTGTACGCCCCTAGCAGTAACCAGGATATAGACGTGTGTCACCTGTATCAGAGCGGTCACTGATGTCTCTCCCTCTCCCCACATTACACCTGTACACCCCTAGCAGTAACCAGGATATAGAAGTGTGTCACCTGTATCAGAGCGGTCACTGATGTCTCTCCTTATCCCCACATTACACCTGTACACCCCTAGCAGTAACCAGGATATAGACATGTGTCACCTGTATCAGAGCGGTCACTGATGTCTCTCCTTATCCCCACATTACACCTGTACACCCCTAGCAGTAACCAGGATATAGACGTGTGTCACATGTATCAGAGCGGTCACTGATGTCTCTCCCTCTCCCCACATTACACCTGTACACCCCTAGCAGTAACCAGGATATAGACGTGTGTCACCTGTATCAGAGCGGTCACTGATGTCTCTCCTTATCCCCACATTACACCTGTACACCCCTAGCAGTAACCAGGATATAGACGTGTGTCACCTGTATCAGAGCGGTCACTGATGTCTCTCCTTATCCCCACATTACACCTGTACACCCCCAGCAGTAACCAGGATATAGACGTGTGTCACCTGTATCAGAGCGGTCACTGATGTCTCTCCCTCTCCCCACATTACACCTGTACACCCCTAGCAGTAACAAGGATATAGACGTGTGTCCCCTGTATCAGAGCGGTCACTGATGTCTCTCCCTCTCCCCACATTACACCTGTACACCCCTAGCAGTAACCAGGATATAGACGTGTGTCACCTGTATCAGAGCGGTCACTGATGTCTCTCCCTCTCCCCACATTACACCTGTACACCCCTAGCAGTAACCAGGATATAGACGTGTGTCACCTGTATCAGAGCGGTCACTGATGTCTCTCCTTATCCCCACATTACCCCTGTACACCCCTAGCAGTAACCAGGATATAGATGTGTGTCACCTGTAACAGAGCGGTCACTGATGTCTCTCCTTATCCCCACATTACACCTGTACACCCCTAGCAGTAACCAGGATATAGACGTGTGTCACCTGTATCAGAGCGGTCACTGATGTCTCTCCTTATCCCCACATTACACCTGTACACCGCTAGCAGTCACCAGGATATAGACGTGTGTCACCTGTATCAGAGCGGTCACTGATGTCTCTCCTTATCCCCACATTACACCTGTACGCCCCTAGCAGTAACCAGGATATAGACGTGTGTCACCTGTATCAGAGCGGTCACTGATGTCTCTCCCTCTCCCCACATTACACCTGTACACCCCTAGCAGTAACCAGGATATAGACGTGTGTCACCTGTATCAGAGCGGTCACTGATGTCTCTCCTTATCCCCACATTACACCTGTACACCCCTAGCAGTAACCAGGATATAGACGTATGTCACCTGTATCAGAGCGGTCACTGATGTCTCTCCTTATCCCCACATTACACCTGAACACCCCTAGCAGTAACCAGGATATAGACGTGTGTCACCTGTATCAGAGCAGTCACTGATGTCTCTCCTTATCCCCACATTACACCTGTACACCCCTAGCAGTAACCAGGATATAGACGTGTGTCACCTGTATCAGAGCGGTCACTGATGTCTCTCCCTCTCCCCACATTACACCTGTACACCCCTAGCAGTAACCAGGATATAGACGTGTGTCACCTGTATCAGAGCGGTCACTGATGTCTCTCCTTATCCCCACAATACACCTGTACACCCCTAGCAGTAACCAGGATATAGACGTGTGTCACCTGTATCAGAGCGGTCACTGATGTCTCTCCCTCTCCCCACATTACACCTGTACACCCCTAGCAGTAACCAGGATATAGAAGTGTGTCACCTGTATCAGAGCGGTCACTGATGTCTCTCCTTATCCCCACATTACACCTGTACACCCCTAGCAGTAACCAGGATATAGACATGTGTCACCTGTATCAGAGCGGTCACTGATGTCTCTCCTTATCCCCACATTACACCTGTACACCCCTAGCAGTAACCAGGATATAGACGTGTGTCACATGTATCAGAGCGGTCACTGATGTCTCTCCCTCTCCCCACATTACACCTGTACACCCCTAGCAGTAACCAGGATATAGACGTGTGTCACCTGTATCAGAGCGGTCACTGATGTCTCTCCTTATCCCCACATTACACCTGTACACCCCTAGCAGTAACCAGGATATAGACGTGTGTCACCTGTATCAGAGCGGTCACTGATGTCTCTCCTTATCCCCACATTACACCTGTACACCCCCAGCAGTAACCAGGATATAGACGTGTGTCACCTGTATCAGAGCGGTCACTGATGTCTCTCCCTCTCCCCACATTACACCTGTACACCCCTAGCAGTAACAAGGATATAGACGTGTGTCCCCTGTATCAGAGCGGTCACTGATGTCTCTCCCTCTCCCCACATTACACCTGTACACCCCTAGCAGTAACCAGGATATAGACGTGTGTCACCTGTATCAGAGCGGTCACTGATGTCTCTCCCTCTCCCCACATTACACCTGTACACCCCTAGCAGTAACCAGGATATAGACGTGTGTCACCTGTATCAGAGCGGTCACTGATGTCTCTCCTTATCCCCACATTACCCCTGTACACCCCTAGCAGTAACCAGGATATAGATGTGTGTCACCTGTAACAGAGCGGTCACTGATGTCTCTCCTTATCCCCACATTACACCTGTACACCCCTAGCAGTAACCAGGATATAGACGTGTGTCACCTGTATCAGAGCGGTCACTGATGTCTCTCCTTATCCCCACATTACACCTGTACACCGCTAGCAGTCACCAGGATATAGACGTGTGTCACCTGTATCAGAGCGGTCACTGATGTCTCTCCTTATCCCCACATTACACCTGTACGCCCCTAGCAGTAACCAGGATATAGACGTGTGTCACCTGTATCAGAGCGGTCACTGATGTCTCTCCCTCTCCCCACATTACACCTGTACACCCCTAGCAGTAACCAGGATATAGACGTGTGTCACCTGTATCAGAGCGGTCACTGATGTCTCTCCTTATCCCCACATTACACCTGTACACCCCTAGTAGTAACCAGGATATAGACGTATGTCACCTGTATCAGAGCGGTCACTGATGTCTCTCCTTATCCCCACATTACACCTGAACACCCCTAGCAGTAACCAGGATATAGACGTGTGTCACCTGTATCAGAGCAGTCACTGATGTCTCTCCTTATCCCCACATTACACCTGTACACCCCTAGCAGTAACCAGGATATAGACGTGTGTCACCTGTATCAGAGCGGTCACTGATGTCTCTCCTTATCCCCACATTACACCTGTACACCCCTAGCAATAACCAGGATATAGACGTGTGTCACCTGTATCAGAGCTGTCACTGATGTCTCTCCCTCTCCCCACATTACACCTGTACACCCCTAGCAGTAACCAGGATATAGACGTGTGTCACCTGTATCAGAGCGGTCACTGATGTCTCTCCCTCTCCCCACATTACACCTGTACACCCCTAGCAGTAACCAGGATATAGACGTGTGTCACCTGTATCAGAGCGGTCACTGATGTCTCTCCTTATCCCCACATTACACCTGTACACCCCTAGCAGTAACCAGGATATAGACGTGTGTCACCTGTATCAGAGCGGTCACTGATGTCTCTCCCTCTCCCCACATGACACCTGTACACCCCTAGCAGTAACCAGGATATAGACGTGTGTCACCTGTATCAGAGCGGTCACTGATGTCTCTCCTTATCCCCACATTACACCTGTACACCCCTAGCAGTAACCAGTATATAGACGTGTGTCACCTGTATCAGAGCGGTCACTGATGTCTCTCCCTCTCCCCACATTACACCTGTACACCCCTAGCAGTAACCAGGATATAGACGTGTGTCACCTGTATCAGATCGGTCACTGATGTCTCTCCTTATCCCCACATTACACCTGTACACCCCTAGCAGTAACCAGGATATAGACGTGTGTCACCTGTATCAGAGCGGTCACTGATGTCTCTCCTTATCCCCACATTACACCTGTACGCCCCTAGCAGTAACCAGGATATAGACGTGTGTCACCTGTATCAGAGCGGTCACTGATGTCTCTCCTTATCCCCACATTACACCTGTACACCCCTAGCAGTAACCAGGATATAGACGTGTGTCACCTGTATCAGAGCGGTCACTGATGTCTCTCCATCTCCCCACATTACACCTGTACACCCCTAGCAGTAACCAGGATATAGACGTGTGTCACCTGTATCAGAGCGGTCACTGATGTCTCTCCCTCTCCCCACATTACACCTGTACACCCCTAGCAGTAACCAGGATATAGACGTGTGTCACCTGTATCAGAGCGGTCACTGATGTCTCTCCTTATCCCCACATTACACCTGTACACCCCTAGCAGTAACCAGGATATAGACGTGTGTCACCTGTATCAGAGCGGTCACTGATGTCTCTCCCTCTCCCCACATTACACCTGTACGCCCCTAGCAGTAACCAGGATATAGACGTGTGTCACCTGTATCAGAGCGGTCACTGATGTCTCTCCATCTCCCCACATTACACCTGTACACCCCCAGCAGTAACCAGGATATAGATGTGTGTCACCTGTATCAGAGCGGTCACTGATGTCTCTCCTTATCCCCACATTACACCTGTACACCCCTAGCAGTAACCAGGATATAGACGTGTGTCACCTGTATCAGAGCGGTCACTGATGTCTCTCCTTATCCCCACATTACACCTGTACACCCCTAGCAGTAACCAGGATATAGACGTGTGTCACCTGTATCAGAGCGGTCACTGATGTCTCTCCTTATCCCCACATTACACCTGTACACCCCTAGCAGTAACCAGGATATAGACGTGTGTCACCTGTATCAGAGCGGTCACTGATGTCTCTCCTTATCCCCACATTACACCTGTACACCCCTAGCAGTAACCAGGATATAGACGTGTGTCACCTGTATCAGAGCGGTCACTGATGTCTCTCCTTATCCCCACATTACACCTGTACACCCCTAGCAGTAACCAGGATATAGACGTGTGTCACCTGTATCAGAGCGGTCACTGATGTCTCTCCTTATCCCCACATTACACCTGTACACCCCTAGCAGTAACCAGGATATAGACGTGTGTCACCTGTATCAGAGCGGTCACTGATGTCTCTCCTTATCCCCACATTACACCTGTGCGCCCCTAGCAGTAACCAGGATATAGACGTGTGTCACCTGTATCAGAGCGGTCACCGGTCTCTCTCCTTATCCCGACATTACTCTCCTTCCTCCTCGGCCAGTAACACCACTCTGACAGATGTCTAATGCCAAAGTCTACCTGCTCAGGTAATGTTTTACAGACATGCTTGCTGCTATTGTTATGGCACCTGGTGTGTACAGCGAGCAGCAGCCTCCATGCCCTGTGTGGGGGAGAATACAGTGCAATATAATGCAATGTTCCCCATACCGGGGAATACAGCCCAGATGTGTGTCCCCAGCTTAGGAGCGAGTGATAAAGGAAGCAGTTAGGGTGTCGCAATACCTACTGCCGACAGCATTATATCCATCAGGCAATGCCGACACGGTTGAAATGTGATTCAAATTATTGTAATTTGTAATAAAGATGGGGGCCCGTTTATCATCAAGTTTTAGCAATCTAGAACTCATTGCTTAAGGTTAATGGTACCACAGCTTCCAACTGCCATTTTTTAAACACATGATAAGAGCTGATTGGCTGGAGCACGGTTCATCATACACAGTTCCAGGCATTTATAGGATCAGACTTGGTCAAATAGTGCTGCCAATCATGTTATCTGAGAGCATTACGTCTAGACTTATTCTACGTGTTTTATCTACCCCTGATTGTTTTATTAAAAATGTTCCAGTTTCATTATGCATCGATATAAATTTATTGTAAAGTCAATCCCATCAGTATATTTTTTATTCCTTTTTAGGCGCTGCTATCTTTGTTTTCTCCATACACCATACGTTTAAATAGCTGAATCATATTGATCTGTGCCCACCACCCACACCGAAATTATTCAACAAATGTAGGATTGCCGACGTGGTTGGTAACGGGATCTGGGGATGCCGGAAATATTCAGCAGAACTTAACAGAACCCCAGGTGTAAACAGGGTCCCAGGACTACAGAGACCATCAGGCGCACCGTATGGAGCCTGTCCCAGGACTACAGAGACCATCAGGCGCACCGTATGGAGCCTATCCCAGGACTACAGAGACGATCAGGCACACCGTATGGAGCCTGTCCCAGGACTACAGAGACCATCAGGCACACCGTATGGAGCCTGTCCCAGGACTACAGAGACCATCAGGCACACCGTATGGAGCCTGTCCCAGGACTACAGAGACTATCAGGCACACCGTATGGAGCCTGTCCCAGAACTACAGAGACGATCAGGCACACCGAATGGAGCCTATCCCAGGACTACAGAGACGATCAGGCACACCGTATGGAGCCTGTCCCAGGACTACAGAGACGATCAGGCACACCGTATGGAGCCTATCCCAGGACTACAGAGACGATCAGGCACACCGTATGGAGCTTGTCCCAGGACTACAGAGACGATCAGGCGCACCGTATGGAGCCTGTCCCAGGACTACAGAGACGATCAGGCACACCGTATGGAGCCTGTCCCAGGACTACAGAGACGATCAGGCGCACCGTATGGAGCCTGTCCCAGGACTACAGAGACGATCAGGCACACCGTATGGAGCCTGTCCCAGTACTATAGAGACGATCAGGCACACCGTATGGAGCCTGTCCCAGGACTACAGAGACGATCAGGCACACCGTATGGAGCCTGTCCCAGGACTACACAGACGATCAGGCACACCGTATGGAGCCTGTCCCAGGACTAGAGAGACGATCAGGCACACCGTATGGAGCCTGTCCCAGGACTACAGAGACGATCAGGCGCACCGTATGGAGCCTGTCCCAGGACTACAGAGACGATCAGGCACACCGTATGGAGCCTATCCCAGGACTACAGAGACGATCAGGCACACCGTATGGAGCCTATCCCAGGACTACAGAGACGATCAGGCACAACGTATGGAGCCTGTCCCAGGACTACAGAGACGATCAGGCACACCGTATGGAGCCTGTCCCAGGACTACAGTGACGATCAGGCACACCGTATGGAGCCTGTCCCAGGACTACAGAGACGATCAGGCACAACGTATGGAGCTTGTCCCAGAACTACAGAGACGATCAGGCACACCGTATGGAGCCTGTCCCAGGACTACAGAGACGATCAGGCACACCGTATGGAGCCTGTCCCAGAACTACAGAGACGATCAGGCACACCGTATGGAGCCTGTCCCAGTACTATAGAGACGATCAGGCACACCGTATGGAGCCTGTCCCAGGACTACAGAGACGATCAGGCACACCGTATGGAGCCTGTCCCAGGACTACAGAGACGATCAGGCACACCGTATGGAGCCTGTCCCAGAACTACAGAGACGATCAGGCACACCGTATGGAGCCTGTCCCAGGACTACAGAGACGATCAGGCACACCGTATGGAGCCTGTCCCAGTACTATAGAGACGATCAGGCACACCGTATGGAGCCTGTCCCAGAACTACAGAGACGATCAGGCACACCGTATGGAGCCTGTCCCAGGACTACAGAGACGATCAGGCACACCGTATGGAGCCTGTCCCAGTACTATAGAGACGATCAGGCACACCGTATGGAGCCTGTCCCAGAACTACAGAGACGATCAGGCGCACCGTATGGAGCCTGTCCCAGGACTACAGAGACTATCAGGCGCACCGTATGGAGCTTGTCCCAGGACTACAGAGACGATCAGGCACACCGTATGGAGCCTATCCCAGGACTACAGAGACGATCAGGCGCACCGTATGGAGCCTGTCCCAGGACTACAGAGACGATCAGGCACACCGTATGGAGCCTGTCCCAGGACTACAGAGACCATCAGGCGCACCGTATGGAGCCTATCCCAGGACTACAGAGACGATCAGGCACACCGTATGGAGCCTGTCCGAGGACTACAGAGACGATCAGGCGCACCGTATGGAGCCTGTCCCAGGACTACAGAGACGATCAGGCACACCGTATGGAGCCTGTCCCAGGACTACAGAGACGATCAGGCACACCGTATGGAGCCTGTCCCAGAACTACAGAGACGATCAGGCACACCGTATGGAGCCTATCCCAGGACTAGAGAGACGATCAGGCACACCGTATGGAGCCTGTCCCAGGACTACAGAGACGATCAGGCACAACGTATGGAGCCTGTCCCAGGACTACAGAGACGATCAGGCGCACCGTATGGAGCCTGTCCCAGGACTACAGAGACGATCAGGCACACCGTATGGAGCCTATCCCAGGACTACAGAGACCATCAGGCGCACCGTATGGAGCCTATCCCAGGACTACAGAGACGATCAGGCGCACCGTATGGAGCCTGTCCCAGGACTACAGAGACGATCAGGCGCACCGTATGGAGCCTATCCCAGGACTACAGAGACGATCAGGCACACCGTATGGAGCCTGTCCCAGGACTACAGAGACGATCAGGCACACCGTATGGAGCCTATCCCAGGACTACAGAGACGATCAGGCACACCGTATGGAGCCAGTGCCAGGACCACAGAGACGATCAGGCACACCGTATGGAGCCTGTCCCAGGACTACAGAGACGATCAGGCACACCGTATGGAGCTTGTCCCAGGACTACAGAGACGATCAGGCACACCGTATGGAGCTTGTCCCAGGACTACAGAGACGATCAGGCACACCGTATGGAGCCTATCCCAGGACTACAGAGACGATCAGGCACACCGTATGGAGCCAGTGCCAGGACTACAGAGACGATCAGGCACACCGTATGGAGCCTGTCCCAGGACTACAGAGACGATCAGGCATACAGTATGGAGCCTATCCCAGGACTACAGAGACGATCAGGCGTACCGTATGGAGCCTGTCCCAGGACTACAGAGACTATCAGGCACACCGTATGGAGCCTGTCCCAGAACTACAGAGACGATCAGGCGCACCGTATGGAGCCTGTCCCAGGACTACAGAGACGATCAGGCACACCGTATGGAGCTTGTCCCAGGACTACAGAGACGATCAGGCACACCGTATGGAGCCTGTCCCAGGACTACAGAGACGATCAGGCACACCGTATGGAGCCTGTCCCAGGACTACAGAGACGATCAGGCACACCGTATGGAGCCTATCCCAGGACTACAGAGACGATCAGGCACACCGTATGGAGCCTGTCCCAGGACTACAGAGACGATCAGGCACACCGTATGGAGCCTGTCCCAGAACTACAGAGACGATCAGGCACACCGTATGGAGCCAGTGCCAGGACTACAGAGACGATCAGGCACACCGTATGGAGCCTGTCCCAGGACTACAGAGACGATCAGGCATACAGTATGGAGCCTGTCCCAGGACTACAGAGACGATCAGGCACACCGTATGGAGCTTGTCCCAGGACTACAGAGACGATCAGGCACACCGTATGGAGCTTGTCCCAGGACTAAAGAGACGTTCAGGCACACCGTATGGAGCCTGTCCCAGGACCACAGAGACGATCAGGCACACCGTATGGAGCCTGTCCCAGGACTACAGAGACGATCAGGCACACCGTATGGAGCTTGTCCCAGGACTACAGAGACGATCAGGCACACCGTATGGAGCTTGTCCCAGGACTACAGAGACGATCAGGCACACCGTATGGAGCCTATCCCAGGACTACAGAGACGATCAGGCACACCGTATGGAGCCAGTGCCAGGACTACAGAGACGATCAGGCACACCGTATGGAGCCTGTCCCAGGACTACAGAGACGATCAGGCATACAGTATGGAGCCTGTCCCAGGACTACAGAGACGATCAGGCGCACCGTATGGAGCTTGTCCCAGGACTACAGAGACGATCAGGCACACCGTATGGAGCCTGTCCCAGGACTACAGAGACGATCAGGCACACCGTATGGAGCCTGTCCCAGGACTACAGAGACCATCAGGCGCACCGTATGGAGCCTGTCCCAGGACTACAGAGACGATCAGGCACACCGTATGGAGCCTGTCCCAGGACTACAGAGACGATCAGGCACACCGTATGGAGCCTGTCCCAGGACTACAGAGACGATTAGGCACACCGTATGGAGCTTGTCCCAGGACTACAGAGACGATCAGGCACACCGTATGGAGCCTATCCCAGGACTACAGAGACGATCAGGCACACCGTATGGAGCCAGTGCCAGGACTACAGAGACCATCAGGCGCACCGTATGGAGCCTGTCCCAGGACTACAGAGACGATCAGGCACACCGTATGGAGCCTGTCCCAGGACTACAGAGACGATCAGGCGCACCGTATGGAGCCTGTCCCAGAACTACAGAGACGATCAGGCACACCGTATGGAGCCTGTCCCAGGACTACAGAGACGATCAGGCACACCGTATGGAGCTTTTCCCAGGACTACAGTGACGATCAGGCACACCGTATGGAGCCTGTCCCAGGACTACAGTGACGATCAGGCACACCGTATGGAGCCTGTCCCAGGACTACAGAGACAATCAGGCACACCGTATGGAGCCTGTCCCAGGACTACAGAGACGATCAGGCACACCGTATGGAGCCTGTCCCAGGACTACAGAGACGATCAGGCACACCGTATGGAGCTTGTCCCAGGACTACAGAGACGATCAGGCACACCGAATGGAGCCTGTCCCAGGACTACAGAGACGATCAGGCACACCGTATGGAGCCTGTCCCAGGACTACAGAGAAGATCAGGCACACCGTATGGAGCTTGTCCCAGGACCACAGAGACGATCAGGCACACCGTATGGAGCCTGTCCCAGGACTACAGAGACGATCAGGCACACCGAATGGAGCCTGTCCCAGGACTACAGAGACGATCAGGCGCACCGTATGGAGCTTGTCCCAGGACTACAGAGACCATCAGGCGCACCGTATGGAGCCTGTCCCAGGACTACAGAGACGATCAGGCACACCGTATGGAGCCTGTCCCAGGACCACAGAGACGATCAGGCACACCGTATGGAGCCTATCCCAGGACTACAGAGACGATCAGTCACGCCGTATGGAGCCTGTCCCAGGACTACAGAGACGATCAGGCACACCGTATGGAGCCTGTCCCAGGACTACAGAGACGATCAGGCACACCGTATGGAGCTTGTCCCAGGACTACAGAGACGATCAGGCACACCGTATGGAGCCTGTCCCAGGACTACAGAGACGATCAGGCACACCGTATGGAGCCTATCCCAGGACTACAGAGACGATCAGGCACACCGTATGGAGCCTGTCCCAGGACTACAGAGACGATCAGGCACACCGTATGGAGGATGTCCCAGGATTACAGAGACAATCAGGCACACCGTATGGAGCCTGTCCCAGGACTACAGAGACGATCAGGCACACCGTATGGAGGATGTCCCAGGATTACAGAGACGATCAGGCACACCGTATGGAGCTTGTCCCAAGACTACAGAGACGATCAGGCACACAGTATGGAGCCTGTCCCAGGACTACAGAGACGATCAGGCACACCGTATGGAGCCTATCCCAGGACCACAGAGACGATCAGGCGCACCGTATGGAGCCTGTCCCAGGACTACAGAGACGATCAGGCACACCGTATGGAGCCTGTCCCAGGACTACAGAGACGATCAGGCACACCGTATGGAGCTTGTCCCAGGGCTACAGAGACGATCAGGCACACCGTATGGAGCCTGTCCCAGGACTACAGAGACGATCAGGCGCACCGTATGGAGCCTGTCCCAGGACTACAGAGACGATCAGGCACACCGTATGGAGCCTGTCCCAGGACGACAGAGACGATCAGGCACACCGTATGGAGCCTATCCCAGGACTACAGAGACGATCAGGCACACCGTATGGAGCCTGTCCCAGGACCACAGAGACGATCAGGCACACCGTATGGAGCCTGTCCCAGGACTACAGAGACGATCAGGCGCACCGTATGGAGCCTGTCCCAGGACTACAGAGACGATCAGGCACACCGTATGGAGCCTGTCCCAGGACTACAGAGACGATCAGGCACACCGTATGGAGCCTGTCCCAGGACTACAGAGACGATCAGGCACACCGTATGGAGCCTGTCCCAGGACTACAGTGACGATCAGGCACACCGTATGGAGCTTGTCCCAGGACTACAGAGACCATCAGGCACACCGTATGGAGCCTGTCCCAGGACTACAGAGACGATCAGGTGCACCGTATGGAGCCTGTCCCAGGACTAGAGAGACGATCAGGCACACCGTATGGAGCCTGTCCCAGAACTACAGAGACGATCAGGCACACCGTATGGAGGATGTCCCAGGATTACAGAGACAATCAGGCACACCGTATGGAGCCTGTCCCAGGACTACAGTGACGATCAGGCACACCGTATGGAGCCTGTCCCAGGACTACAGAGACGATCAGGCGCACCGTATGGAGCCTGTCCCAGGACTACACAGACGATCAGGCGCACCATATGGAGCTTGTCCCAGGACTACAGAGACGATCAGGCGCACCGTATGGAGCTTGTCCCAGGACTACAGAGACGATCAGGCACACCGTATGGAGCCTGTCCCAGGACTACAGAGAAGATCAGGCACACCGTATGGAGCTTGTGCCAGGACTACAGAGACGATCAGGCACACCGTATGGAGCCTGTCCCAGGACTACAGAGAAGATCAGGCACACCGTATGGAGCCTGTCCCAGGACTACAGAGACGATCAGGCACACCGTATGGAGCCTGTCCCAGGACTACAGAGAAGATCAGGCACACCGTATGGAGCCTGTCCCAGGACTACAGAGACGATCAGGTGCACCGTATGGAGCTTGTCCACTGGACTGTAAAGCTGGCAGCAGGATACGGTGAAGAGTTTGTGATGCACAAATGCGATTCCGTATCTGCAAGCACCTGGAGAGAACCTGGCAGCCACTGGAATGGAGCCAGAAGAGACAAACCAAAAGGAGGAAGATGTACCAGCCTGAGATTCTGCATCAGAACCTTTTCCCCTTGGACACTCTGCCATTGGACAGAAGGAACTACAGAGGATTCAGGAGAACCCGGACATCACATGACTTGTGGCAAGATGGCGGCGTCCAGTCCAGAGAGCAGGCAAGCAATCACCCACCAGACCTTGTGATGACAAGGATACCGCCTGCAACCCCCACCCAACGAGTCTCATCAACTGAGTACCGGACAGGCACCAGGACCAGAGCACCCGTCGGGGGGAATATGCACAAAATTTTTTATGGGAAAAGATTCATGCACATTGTTCTCTGGTATAGCCCACGGTTCATACTGGCCATCAACAGAATCCACCAACCTACCATCAACTAAAGCCAACAAACTTACCATCAACAAAAACTACCAACCTACCATCAACAAAAGCCACCAACCAACCATCAACAAAAGCCACCAACCTACCATCAACAAAAGCCATCAACTTACCATCAACTAAAGTCACCAATCTACCATCAACAAAAGCCGACATCAGGCGACACAAACGTACCATCAAAGAAAGCCACAACCTACCATCAACAAAAGCTACCAACTACCATCAACGAAAGCCAATAAACTCACCATTAACGAAAGCCAATAAACTCACTACAAATGAAAGCCACCAAACTTGCCAGCAATGAAAGCCATCAATTACCATCAACGAAAGCCAAACTCACCAACAATGAAAGCCATTGGGGGTACTTGAGTCCTGGGCCCTGGACAGAAATGGGGCCCGAGACCAAGTGGCAGCATGTATCACAATCAATGCTGACCTGAGTGATACGCCGGGTACGCTCTGCTTACAGCGCTACAAGGTGGAAGGTGCCGCCGGGATTCAGCTGCTGTCAGACAACGGAGGAACTTGGCCGGGCAGGCAGAGAAGCAGGGACAATGGATTATGGGAATTGTAGTTCATATTTTAGTGCTCAGACGATGAGCAGTTAAAATATAAACTACAAATCCCATGATGCAGTTCAGCCCGACAGGCTACACGCAGCACTTGCCGTTCTTTGAATTTGCGATAATGCTAGGTATGTTTAGGAGGGAGACAGATTTCCAGGTCTCCCCCTGTATGTTTAGGAGGGAGACAGCTTTCCAGGTCTCCCCCTGTATGTTGAGGAGGGAGACAGCGTTCCAGGTCTTCCCCTGTATGTTTAGGAGGGAGACAGCGTTCCAGGTCTCCCCCTGTATATTTAGGAGGGAGACAGCTTTCCAGGTCTCCCCCGGTATGTTTAGGAGGGAGACAGCGTTCCAGGTCTCCCCCTGTATGTTTAGGAGGGAGACAGCTTTCCAGGTCTCCCCCTGTATGTTTAGGAGGGAGACAGCGTTCCAGGTCTCCACCTGTATGTTTAGGAGGGAGACAGCGTTCCAGGTCTCCCCCTGTATATTTAGGAGGGAGACAGCGTTCCAGGTCTTCCCCTGTATGTTTAGGAGGGAGACAGCGTTCCAGGTCTCCCCCTGTATGTTTAGGAGGGAGACAGCGTTCCAGGTCTTCCCCTGTATGTTTAGGAGGGAGACAGCGTTCCAGGTCTTCCCCTGTATGTTTAGGAGGGAGACAGCGTTCCAGGTCTCCCCCTGTATGTTTAGGAGGGAGACAGCTTTCCAGGTCTTCCCCTGTATGTTTAGGAGGGAGACAGCTTTCCAGGTCTCCCCCTGTATGTTTAGGAGGGAGACAGCGTTCCAGGTCTCCCCCTGTATGTTTAGGAGGGAGACAGCGTTCCAGGTCTTCCCCTATCCTTCATCCGTGCACAGACAGGGTAATGATGCTTTCTTTTTTCCCATGTAAAAAAATGTATTTAATTACCAGCAGCTTGTAATGTCAGTGTTTATTTAATAGGAAGGTATATGTGTGTATGTATACATATACAGTGTAGTGTTCCTTCTAGGAACAAAGGGGCAGATGTATTAAGCCTGGCGAAGAGATAAACTGGAGATAACGCACCAGCCAATCAGCTCTGTTTGAAATATGGCAGTTAGGAGTTTATTGGCTGGCGCGTTATCTCCTTCCCCTTTATCTCCAGTTTATCTCTTCTCCAGGCTTCATACATCTGCCCCTAAGTACGGCAGGGCGCTGCTGCTTGGGGGCAGCATAAGGGGGGTGGACCGAGCCCGCCGCTGCCATCGTTGTGGGCGGTCCCGGGCCGACAACGTCACTAAAGGGGGCATGCCCAGGTCACGATGTCTCTAAAGGTGGCGGTCCCGGGCTGCCACCGTCATGCAAGGGGGCGGGCCTGGCCCTGCTGAAGTCCCTGGGCTGCCGGGGATGCTCCAGGCATCACAATCTACGGCGGCGCTGAGCTTCCCGGGCACACCAGCAAGACAGGCAGCACGCTCTATTAGCGGGGGGCTGCTGGAGGGGCAGGGCACATTTTGCCCTTTAAAAATCCTAGCGGGAACACTACAGTGGCAGTATAGCGATATTAGTTGTTGTTAGTGTAAGCAAGCTTAGGATTAGCTGGATATATCCATATTAGTTGACATTTATGTCAGGGTCCTGTAATGGCAGATACTGCACTGCTGCTGATTCATACACATATTAATGAAGTTGTTAGTTCCAATAAAAGCTGAATGTTCCTTTGTTATGTCTGGCCAGACATTATGTAAACAAATTCTATATGGGGTTTCCGGGAAGGTTGCGCCGTGGACTAGAGGTGGTCACCTAGCTGCAAAAGTGTGGGTACACTGCCAGTACCTGTGATAGTGCTAAAAAAGGGGGGGAGGTTACACCTTTTGGTGTGATCACACTAGTTTTCTGTCTGGATGGAGGTTAATTTTTGTAGCCTTCAACAAGGATGCCGCTGTGGGCTGATATTACCTCTTCCAGAAGTGGGAGATGAACGTGGAAACGTCTGCCGGCAGACTTCCGTCGACTGACCTCTATTTAAGGTGAGGCGTGTTCGGCGGTTCCAGGTGCTTGCGTGCCTTTGACTAGTTTCGCCAGGTAACTGGCTTCCTCAGGATGGTCGCAGTACTGGATGAAGCTTCCTGTTCCTCCTTTTATGGTAGAGGTGTGGGTGTGTTTTAGGTGACGCTGGTATAGCCTCTAATGGATCCTGCACCTATCAGTGTTGCTGATCACTTGGGGGTGGGTTGGACTAGGTACCTGCACCTGTCCCCGCTGTGTAAATATGCTGATGCGGCGGAGATTGCCGTGGGCGGGTGACGTCGCTAGGTCTATCAGGTCGACTTCCGCCCTTCCCAGGGCCGTGTTAGCGCTGCTTGGTCATTGTCATGGGGATGCGGTCTGTGTATGCTGCTGCCGCTCTTCTCCTGAAAGCGTCTGCCAATTTTACTTCCGCCCTTCTTATGGCCGTGTTAGCGCCGTTCGTCGTTTGGACGTTGTCATGGTGACGCGGTCCGTGTATGCCGCTGTCATCTCATGCTGGCGTCTCTGCTGTTTTTTTAATAAGTCGGCATTTGTTGTTGAGCCGTTGTCTAGGCGACGAAGGTTGGTTTGCGGTAGCTGTCACTTGACGCTGGAGTCTGATGCTTTTTTTTAATTAATTACATATTCATGTCCCTGTATTGCGGTGTGGCTCCATTATGCAGGTTGGTGATTCCATGTAATATAGTGGACACATTAAGGAAGGTGGGAGTAGGGGAGAGGTGGGGCAGGGTTTCAACATAAATGGTTCTCAATGGTGCACGTTTAATCAGTGTATGTATTTGTATGGGGCTTCATGAGCCATACTCCAAAGACTGTTATGACCACAATAATAATGATAATAATAAATGGAGAGACGATAGCTGGATGGAGTGAATGACTCTTGGATAAATGGTGAAGATGGGGGCTATTTTAAATCTTCACGGTAAGGTCCATGCAAAAGGGGCGGGGGGACCCTAAGTGATGGTGGAGATGTGTAAGTATCTAAATCACACCTAAGTGTGAATGTGCAGGTAGTAGGTGTACAGTGCTTTGAATCCCTTATGGGAATAGGGTCTGTTCACTATTTTCCTTGTGCGAGGGTACCCCTATCAAGTCTATGCTGGGTATGCAGCAGGGAAGTGTGTAGTGATGATATAGAGCACTAATATGCACTAATAAGAACATCCCGTGTGTGGGGGCTCTTTTAATAAGCACAGGTATCTAATATTCTATGTATGTATAACTTCCTTTGATGTATAAAGGCATCATAAGCTTAGCATAAATTCCTACCGTCCATCCAACATGGATAAAATTCTAATGGATGGAAAAATAAACACTGAGACCATAGATACGAAATTCATAAACAAAATTCATATTAAATAATCTATATATAACAAAGAAAAATTATTCACATAAAAGAATAATATTCACATAAACGAATCCTTATGGATAAAAAAAAATCTATATAATTTCTATAAAAATGCATATATAGTATCCATAAAAAACCCATAGAACAATTCCACATTGAAAAACCCATATGCCCTATTAAAACATCATAAAATAAGTCAATAGTAATGATAATAGCACCATGCCCACAAATGAGATAAAATATAATATAAAATTCTAACATAAGGCATATAGTGGATATGAACATATTAGGCCTAGGGGAGTGTACCAGTCCATTTTCGTGTGGTTTCTGGGATCTAAAGGATCTGAATGGTTTGGGACTGTGAGTACATGAATCCATCGGTTAAATATAAACGGATAGAATGGCTTATAATTTCAGATGTATTCTAATGTCGTTTAGGACAAGGTTTTTAAGGCGCCTTAAAAACCTTGTCCTAAACGACATTAGAATACATCTGAAATTATAAGCCATTCTATCCGTTTATATTTAACCGATGGATTCATGTACTCACAGTCCCAAACCATTCAGATCCTTTAGATCCCAGAAACCACACGAAAATGGACTGGTACACTCCCCTAGGCCTAATATGTTCATATCCACTATATGCCTTATGTTAGAATTTTATATTATATTTTATCTCATTTGTGGGCATGGTGCTATTATCATTACTATTGACTTATTTTATGATGTTTTAATAGGGCATATGGGTTTTTCAATGTGGAATTGTTCTATGGGTTTTTTATGGATACTATATATGCATTTTTATAGAAATTATATAGATTTTTTTTTATCCATAAGGATTCGTTTATGTGAATATTATTCTTTTATGTGAATAATTTTTCTTTGTTATATATAGATTATTTAATATGAATTTTGTTTATGAATTTCGTATCTATGGTCTCAGTGTTTATTTTTCCATCCATTAGAATTTTATCCATGTTGGATGGACGGTAGGAATTTATGCTAAGCTTATGATGCCTTTATACATCAAAGGAAGTTATACATACATAGAATATTAGATACCTGTGCTTATTAAAAGAGCCCCCACACACGGGATGTTCTTATTAGTGCATATTAGTGCTCTATATCATCACTACACACTTCCCTGCTGCATACCCAGCATAGACTTGATAGGGGTACCCTCGCACAAGGAAAATAGTGAACAGACCCTATTCCCATAAGGGATTCAAAGCACTGTACACCTACTACCTGCACATTCACACTTAGGTGTGATTTAGATACTTACACATCTCCACCATCACTTAGGGTCCCCCCGCCCCTTTTGCATGGACCTGATAGAGACCCCCCTGGGGTCTGCATATTCATATGGGTAATAGATAAGAATTATTACAAAGCACATATGAGCTAATAAATTTCACAATAAGTTAAACAATGTGATTTGTAAGCTGACATTTGGCTTTTGCAGCGTTTGCTGAAACAGTAGAAGTTACACCCAGGTTTGAGGAAGTGCTGTTTCCAGACAGTGGTCAGTGACCACAGGAGTCAGCTAGAAGCAGATTTCGGACCATGTAAGGCATAAGTTATTTACAGACAAACAGCATTAGGGGGCAGGAATATGGGAGGTCTAGGGTAATCCAGTTTACTGGAAGACCACTCCTTTGTTACAAAATGGAAGTTCACGTCTGCTACGCAAATCATGTTTGAACCAATATTCTGGTTGAAGCCCAACCCTATTGAGGAGGGTCATAATGAATATGTATGAATTTCCTGTAAGACCTACCCCTGAAGGGAGGTTCCATGCTTTTGTTACTGTGTACAAATATGTGTCCGTGCAAATAAACGATAGAATACTTGCAATGATGAACCTGTGTTGTTTGTTATTCTTGTATTCTCCTGATCAGATCAGTAAAGGTAAGGTAAACCAGAGGTGACTGAATATATCGAAGGTAATTATTTCACGTTATTATATGGGGGCTGCACGTCCGGAATGGCAAACAAAGGGGGGACATCTAATGGTCTCAGTTCTATGCTAGATAACGCAGGGAGACTCTGACAACCCCGGGTAAGCAAACAGAAGATTGGTTGCTTTACGATCACTGTTGCTTAGTCAGACCCTCTCTGTGCATCAGTCTAGCCATGTTTATATAGAACAAATTATACATTTATGTCACCCTTTTTACGCTATTTTTAGTAACCCGAAATATCAGATCACACACATTTAACAATGCATTGTATTTTGAAATAGTTTTTTTGTGACAGTAGAAATGTTTCTTATACTGTTCTGTCTAAAGTAAATGTTGAATGAATGCTGGACCACTATGGTTACCTTCACAGAACCAGCATGAAAGATTACACCCTGTGGTATCACTTCGGTAAAGGAAATCTGTAAACATGTTTTGTGTTGTCTGACTGTCTGGTAAATATTAAGGTGAATAAGGTTCAATGTCATCTAAAATGTCATGCTAAATTGTGCTGTGTGTACACAGTGTTATAATTGAACCAATTAGGACACAGCTCTTATGGAATAGTGGTCTCTATGACCTATGTCACTATGTGGAACTTGTGTAAAGTGTAAAAATAGTATAGTCCTATGTTATAAGATAAAAGATTATTATAGAGAATCACAATTGCGGTAGCAAGACCAACAGATTTTAAAACTACAGTTAATGTACAAAATTATGTGATCAGACAAACTGTCCTAGTATTGAGTTGTCATATTTGAAACAGAGGTTTTTGAAATTAATATTATGAGGTTTTTTAATAGTGACTAAAGAAAGGAGACTTGCAAATTCACATTGTCACATTGTTCCATGTCACACCTTGTTCAGATTGTAAATGTAAATTGTATTTTGTTTGACAATTTTTAGTGGGCATTATTTTAGTACAAAAATAACGGCTGGCATTAAAGATCCAGTATAAATTCAGTTAACTGTTCAGGTCACTAATGAAAACAAAGTAGTAGAATTTGTTATTATGGTTGGTTGCCATTTAGAGACAGAATTTGTGAAGAAGGTTGTAGGTCGCGTTTATTCTTGGTGTTTAAATGCATTCAAAATAGCAGCACTCTCACAGGTACTATTGGTCAATGTCTCATTCATAGAGATAGATTGAGATGGTGGAAGGGGTTTGTTGATTTTCTTACAGCAGCCTTAGACAGATCCATAACAAATCCTAGCTAGCAATACACAGTTTTACTTCCTTGCACACAGACATATCCCGTCACACCACAGGTGTATAAGCCTCACCCTTGAACGAGTGGTTCAACGTCAGGTGACCGGGAGTGAGAATATGGAACGTTCCTTTTAGAATCGTTGCATCGAAGGTCGGGAGAAGAGAAAAAAAAAAATCAGGAATGTCAGAAATTCCTAATTACAGATGGTTGCTAGTCACAGTTACAGGATTATATGGGTATTTGAGACTTACAGTATCACAAACAAGTATATGTACTTACAGCATTGTGATAAATGAACCCACCAGAGCACAATATTACTCAGTGTAGCGCAATCAGAGCTCATACCACATACAAAAGACAGAGATGTATTTCACAGTCCAGATGCTTCCTGTGACACAAAATAAAAAAGGGGAACTAATTCCAAGACCTGAATGAAATGCTTAATATTGTTAAGTCCTCTAGAATTTAGTTATAATAAGCTATTGTTATGTGTATGTATATGTATATATATATGTGTATGTGTAGATGTTTGTTGAATAGATTTAGAGCAAATTGTCAGAAGCAGACCATTTGAAATGGTACAGTAGAACACTATAATGACAAATGCTGCTAACTATAGATTGTTAGCATAGAAATGTTTTCAAGGCACCCCTAGGCCAAATGTTTCTTATTCAGAAAATATATAAAATTATGTACATTGTGTTTATGTGTCACAGTTATCTGGTGAGGGACAGGATTTGCTCCTGTTTGTCTACATATATTATAATTAGCAGCCACCAGCACTGTTTTGCCTGTTACATTGCACATAACGAATATGAATTGATCCTGGTCCACCAACCCAAGGCACCCCTGCAAGTGTCCTGAGGCACCCCAGGGTGCCTAGGCACACAGTTTGAGAATCACGGCTTTATGCCCTGAATTAAATTAGTTCATATGTAATTGTAAGTGTAATTACAGATTTTTAAAGATTTAGAGGAAGTTGGAAAAAAATATAGAAAAGAGGAAATATGTATATGTGTATTAGAACAAAGCACCCGTATAAAATGTTGTTCAATCTTGGGACAGACTTTATAGTCTAAGAATCAGATAAACCCAAAAGGTAATGTTTTAGCACGGATAGATATTCAAGGAAAAAGAACATCTTGACTAACCTCGTGGGAAGGTATGAAGACGCAGTACTCCATGTTGATCTTCACACAGGGCAGAAACTACAGTCTCTTAGTAATACAATTATGTGTAATGTCTGTGTATGAAGTAGCAAAATGAATTAAATGAGGAAGTACATTAAAAGGTACTTGGGTGGGCGGACAGACACTCCTACTCCAGAAGAGTAAGCCAACCCCTTAACCTATCAATGATAAATGAACGCCCATACTAAGTATAATTCCTCACATCACTAACATGTTGTGTTAACCTATTAGGAGCTGATATTCTGCAATTTATGAACTCATCAAGGACAGGCATGAAATAAAAGTAATAGAAGTTGCTGTATTCTGTGCTCTTTTAGAAAGTTTTCCTGCAGACTTTGCTGATACCATGCTGCCCGATTTGGAAAGAAAAAAAAAAATGAATATTGGATGTCAGCATGCAACTGCAATGTCCACTCACCACAGAACAAACAGCAGCCAGCAGCCATCAGCAAAAAAGTCCAAGCCTTCCTGTGGTCTGGTGTCCTTGTGCAGTGCAGATCTCCACAGCAATACACCTGTTCTGTCCAGAAATATGATGTCACCGGTTCTGGTGAAGTTCAATACAGACTGGTACAAGAGAAGTCATTGAAAGACTGCTAATAAACTGTCCCATTGTGCCTAAAATCGACACACCTTGCTGGATCAGATCCCACCATCAGGGGCCTGGTTTACGGTGAATGATTGGCCAATGCACTCTGCTCTATGCTTATCATCAAAGACTCACAAGAACTGTTAGCAAACAATACTGTTATTAACTGCATGTCACTCGTTCTCCAGGCTTGGAGACCCCTCTACACAGAAGACACCCAGCTTGTGATGATGACCTCCTGTTAACCACAACAACTCAAGCCAAAATGCCATAAGGAAACAGTGTCCCTATTCAAGTTCCTGGAAGAGCAAGACTGCAGGGCATCGAAAGACAAATTACAGCTCTGCAAACACAAAGTCATATTCTTGGGCCACTGCATTTCTCAAGGCATCAGATACCTGACAGAAGAGAGGAATAAGCTCATACTGCAAGACAAGGTACCAAAGACTGTTAAACAAATAAGGTCATTCCTATGCCTGGCTGGCTATTGCAGGGACTGGATCCCTCTTGCATCCGTTTATATGCAAACCTTGTACGATGCTACAAAGAAGTCCATGCCCATCAGATGAAGAAATGTCTCAAGCAATTCAGCAACTAAAGGCAGCCATAGCTTCTTCACTGGCTCTAGGCTTTACAGACTATTCAAAATCCTTTTTCCTCTACTGTCATAAGGAAAAGGAACACGCACTGGGAGTCCTTACGCAGCTACATGGGACAAGACCTCTTGCTTACTACTCCAGCAAGCCTGAAAATATTATCCAAGAAGCACCTGCAGCTGTATTAAAAGACATTGTTCTCAATCATGAACTGACTATACAAGTACCACATGTGGTAACTGAAATTCTGCAATAAGCCAGAACTAAGCACCTATCAGCAGCCAGACTCACCAAGTATGAAGTTCCATATTGAGTGCAACCAATGCGACAATAAAGAGATGCATCTTAACCCGCCAACAATTCTCGTGTGAACATCAAATGTTCAAAATGAGGGAGAATATTGGAACAAGCACCTTCTACAAGCACACCTTTATCTACAGCAGCCCAGAGAATGGAAGTAGATTCGGAAGAAGGTGGCGGTGAGAAGCGAATATTCATGTCATAAATTTTTCCCATGATTGACTTGCTTTGATGAAACAAGAGACTCAGACATTCCCATACGTCCATGACACCCCCATACCCAATGCTCATTATGAACTGTATATTGATGGGTCCAGATATTATGAAGATGGCACACCCTACACTGACTGATGTCACCACAGAGAGTGAGGTGGTGATTTCTAGAGCCTTACCAGTACAGATGTCAGCATAAGCAGCAGAACGTGTGGCCCTCACTAAAGCATTGGAACATGCGAAGAACACAACAGCAAACCTTTACACAGATTCCAGATACAGCACGCTGACCTCATAAAAAAAAACTTTTCCAAGCATTGATGAAGTCATACAAAGTAACGATCATAAAGATACAAGCACACACAGGGAACCAGACCAAAGAAAGCAATCTAGCAGATGCTGAAGCAAAGCAAGCTGCAATGACAAGTCCACAGAAAGAAAGAAGCAGTTACAGTACCAAAGAGCACAGAACTGCAGTATATGCCTGAACTACAAGTCCAAACTGACTACTCCAACATCTGCAAAGCTCAAAAGCTGAAAGTTAAATTCAACGATGCAGTTTGCTAAAATGTTATTAAGGCCCAAACCTGATAAGGGTCTGAGGCTGTATTTTGTGCCTAGCAGCTACGATAAGTGATAGTAATATGGTTTATGGTAATGATCATGAAGATACCTGATTACGTTTCTGATAAAGCAGAGAAGCCTCAGACATGGGCTGACTCAAATAGTACAGGCCCATTACCAAGTAGCAAGAATTAAAATTAAGAGATTGCTAGGTCTGTTCACTTTCCCCTTTTAATTCAAGATCCATGCATTACCACAGAAAAGGACCTTGGTATGTTTCTGAGTGCTGAAACTCTAAATCAAATGGTCTTTCGGGTCCAAACAGTCCTCCCACATGGGGTACCAAAAAAGAAAAACAAATTATACCCAACAATAGTGATATACTGTTTAAACGATAATTATTATCAATTAAAAGGAATATTGTCAGAAAATAGCGCATAGGGAGGGACAGTGAAGTCACCATAGGCACTCCGGATCCTCAGTATGAGGTCCAAATTCACTGTCCAAATGTATTATTATTATGCATAAGAAAGGACAAATAGGATGGTCTACAAAGAATTGCAGACAAAAATAGCATGGGTGGTTAAACAAAACAGGCCCTGATAAGTTCTCCTTCCCTTTGGATGGAATCCACTGCGCTGGTCCCCTTCTGGCCAACCGGTTTCGATAGACTAGCTATCTTTTTCAAGGCATGGGATCCAAGCGTTGGTTAGGAGTCCCATTAACTACTATAGAGTTGATAAATATTAGCATCACTGGGTATCTTTGTAACTCCTCACTAGCTAATAGACTAGGTAGACATTCTGATAAGCAGAATGACCAAAAAGGATTATTTTTATGTCAGTGCCACAGATCAAAATTATTTGTAAATATTCAGATGGTACCGTGCAGCTAAAAAACAGATATGTGTTTGGCTGTACCAAGAGCATGTTATAATTACCAGTCTGATGTAAATTGAGGATACTATAGAGCAGCGGTTCTAAAAAGTGGGTCCCGACTTTCTCAGCATGGTGTCATAACTCCCTATTGCTGCCCATCAGGCTGATTATTTTTCTAATCTCAGTCAGTGATTCAGGGAGTCTGGAACATCTGTTGAATTGTCTGTTATTCTAGACTCCTCCAATCACTCTGTGCCTCCACAAATGCTGCCATGCATGTGCTGTCTGCTGACTACACATGTGAGGTTATGACCTTCTGCAGTAACTTGCTGGGGTCCAGTCATTATTTCTATTTCCTGATGGGATCCCAGAGAAAGATAGTTTGAGGAGCCCTGCTATAGAGGAACACAGCTAGAGTCAAGGATTTGAAGAAGCAGATTATTAAAGGGAATTCAGGATGGTTAATTTAGCTTAATCCAGCAACATGAATTACAGGAATTATGGAACATATAGTAGGTATAGCGATGTTTGCTTTAAATATTATAGAAATATTGTTACATGCTCACAGTATGTCACTTTCAATATACTCATGTGTATGTTCTCTGTTTGCCAGAAGAAATGCAAATCAGCAATGACCAGATCGGTTTGGGAAACTCAGGAATGGTGGAGCACAGAAAGCAGATAATCAGTCTGGCCTGATGGATGTGAGAGAAATATCCACTATCACTATTAAGTTAGACTGTTTCTTCTGCAGATAGGAAGATTTTAATGTATGATGCTCTCACCTATTCTGAGTATTCCTGGTCTAGGTAGTCCAGCTAAAACCATGTATGCAATATGTAGTTTGCGAATGAACATGACATCATGTTTAATTATTGTACAAAATGAGGGAATGATAGAGACCCCCCTGGGGTCTGCATATTCATATGGGTAATAGATAAGAATTATTACAAAGCACATATGAGCTAATAAATTTCACAATAAGTTAAACAATGTGATTTGTAAGCTGACATTTGGCTTTTGCAGCGTTTGCTGAAACAGTAGAAGTTACACCCAGGTTTGAGGAAGTGCTGTGTTTCCAGACAGTGGTCAGTGACCACAGGAGTCAGCTAGAAGCAGATTTCGGACCATGTAAGGCATAAGTTATTTACAGACAAACAGCATTAGGGGGCAGGAATATGGGAGGTCTAGGGTAATCCAGTTTACTGGAAGACCACTCCTTTGTTACAAAATGGAAGTTCACGTCTGCTACGCAAATCATGTTTGAACCAATATTCTGGTTGAAGCCCAACCCTATTGAGGAGGGTCATAATGAATATGTATGAATTTCCTGTAAGACCTACCCCTGAAGGGAGGTTCCATGCTTTTGTTACTGTGTACAAATATGTGTCCGTGCAAATAAACGATAGAATACTTGCAATGATGAACCTGTGTTGTTTGTTATTCTTGTATTCTCCTGATCAGATCAGTAAAGGTAAGGTAAACCAGAGGTGACTGAATATATCGAAGGTAATTATTTCACGTTATTAGACCTTACCGTGAAGATTTAAAATAGCCCCCATCTTCACCATTTATCCAAGAGTCATTCACTCCATCCAGCTATCGTCTCTCCATTTATTATTATCATTATTATTGTGGTCATAACAGTCTTTGGAGTATGGCTCATGAAGCCCCATACAAATACATACACTGATTAAACGTGCACCATTGAGAACCATTTATGTTGAAACCCTGCCCCACCTCTCCCCTACTCCCACCTTCCTTAATGTGTCCACTATATTACATGGAATCACCAACCTGCATAATGGAGCCACACCGCAATACAGGGACATGAATATGTAATTAATTAAAAAAGCATCAGACTCCAGCGTCAAGTGACAGCTACCGCAAACCAACCTTCGTCGCCTAGACAACGGCTCAACAACAAATGCCGACTTGTTAAAAAAACAGCAGAGACGCCAGCATGAGATGACAGCGGCATACACGGACCGCGTCACCATGACAACGTCCAAACGACGAACGGCGCTAACACGGCCATAAGAAGGGCGGAAGTAAAATTGGCAGACGCTTTCAGGAGAAGAGCGGCAGCAGCATACACAGACCGCATCCCCATGACAACGACCAAGCAGCGCTAACACGGCCCTGGGAAGGGCGGAAGTCGTCCTGATAGACCTAGCGACGTCACCCGCCCACGGCAATCTCCGCCGCATCAGCATATTTACACAGCGGGGACAGGTGCAGGTACCTAGTCCAGCCCACCCCCAAGTGATCAGCAACACTGATAGGTGCAGGATCCATTAGAGGCTATACCAGCGTCACCTAAAACACACCCACACCTCTACCATAAAAGGAGGAACAGGAAGCTTCATCCAGTACTGCGACCATCCTGAGGAAGCCAGTTACCTGGCGAAACTAGTCAAAGGCACGCAAGCACCTGGAACCGCCGATCACACCTCACCTTTAATAGAGGTCAGTCGACGGGAGTCTGCCGGCAGACGTTTCCACGTTCATCTCCCACTTCTGGAAGAGGTAATATCAGCCCACAGCGGCATCCTTGTTGAAGGCTACAAAAATTAACCTCCATCCAGACAGAAAACTAGTGTGATCACACCAAAAGGCATAACCCCTGTGTGTTATCCCATACCCCACCTACCCTACGTATGTGTGTACCGGTATTAGGCTTAGATATCTTGCCATAACACATTCAAATTAGTGTGTTTACATCATTTTTTACCTGGATATTTTATCATCATCATTTTTTCATTTTTTATTAATAATCATTTTTTATTGTTATTTATTTTTTATTGTTTACTGTTTGGATACCACTTATATTATGCAGAAATTAAATAAATGTTATTTATTTTGAAAAGATAACGCTTCACTCATGTTTGTTTACTTCATATAGCCATAAAGAGTTTATTTTGTATATTCACAAGGGTCCCCAGAGCGCAAAAGTGACACCGCAAGGTGTAACCTCCCCCCCTTTTTTAGCATTATATAAACAAATACCTTAAGCGATGACACAGAGTGTTAAGGCTATTTCACACGCTCCGTCTCCTGCTGGGCGGCGAAACCCCGCACCGCCAGGAAGCCGTGCTGCACACAGCAGTTTACAATGGAGGAGATGGCCACAGCCCCACTGGCGTAACTATAGCACCGCAGCCCCCGCCACCGCGGGGGGGGCGCTGTGCATATGGGGGCGCCGGGGGCTGCGGTGCTATAGTTACACCTCCCCCCAATCCCCCGCAGGCTTACCTATTTTGCTGGTCCCGGCGGCTCCGTTCTTCTGCTGAGGACCACCACAAAATGGCCGCCCCCATATAGCACACAGTTCTCTGAAACTGTCTGCTGTATGGGGGCGGCCATTTTGTGGTGGTCCTCAGCAGAAGAACGGAGCCGCCGGGACCAGCGCGAAAGGTAAGGCTGTGGGGGATTGGGGGGGTTTGAATGGGCGGCGGGGGGGGGGGGGGTTGCCCAAAACGTAGCTACGCCGCTGCACAGCCCGGCAGCCGTCCCTTCCAGTGGTGGGATCTGGCTACAATCGTGTCCATTATTAACTACTGTGTGCGGCACGGCTTTTGGCCGCGTGGGGTTTCGCCGCCTGGCAGGAGCCGGAGCCTGTGAAATAGCCCATCAGGTGGCGATACATCTACAGATCCATTGTCAGATTGGGCTGGTTGGAGCAAAATCCTGGTAATGGATGAGAGTAAATTACAGGTGACCATTTGCTTTGAAACTGCCAAAAGCCGTCACCAGGTATTTGTTCCAACCAGCCCAATCTGACAATCGATCTGTAGATGTATGACCAGCTTAGCACACCGTGTCAACACTTAAGGTATTTGTTTACATAATGTCTGGCCAGACATAACAAAGGAACATTCAGCTTTTATTGGAACTAACAACTTTATTAATATGTGTATGAATCAGCAGCAGTGCAGTATCTGCCATTACAGGACCCTGACATAAATGTCAACTAATATGGATATATCCAGCTAATCCTAAGCTTGCTTACACTAACAACAACTAATATCACTATACTGCCACTGTATAAAAGCGCTACTAATCTTGCCTGACTTTGGGGAATCATTAGGTTTTATATATTGATATTCTGTTTTTTTTTTGTTTTTTTTTATATAGCGGAATTAATAAGGCCTTAAGGTCCCCATACACGGTCCGTTTAGCGGATCCGTTTTGTACTTGTAAAGCCTTGTGCATGCAATGCGATGCATAGCAAGTACAAAAAGTATGTGCGGCACATACTTTTTGTACTGTACGATGAGATGCCGCGGGAGCGCGCATCTCAAAGTACAAAACGCATCCGCCGCGAACGGACCGTGTATGGGGACCTTTATTGTGACATTATCATTTTGTTATTCTGATTCAAAATAATAATAAATATTTTTACTGTTTTGATTTGTTTTGTTTTATTTCGTACTTTATCTCTAGAGGAGTCTGAGCAACGGGATGCAGTTAAAATCCCGGCGGTCTGGATCCCGGCGTTCAGAATCCCGACACCGGAATCCCGACACATTCTCCCTCCGTGGGTGTCCACGACACCCCTGGAGGGAGAATAAATTAGTGTGCCGAGCGTAGCGAGGCACCGGGCCCGCTGCGTGGCGAGCGCAGCGAGCCCGCAAGGGGGGGCGATCCACGTCCCCCCCTTGTCGGCATTTCGGCTGTCGGGATTCCGGCGTCGGGATTCTGAACGCCGGGATCCCGACCGCCGGGATTCAATACTGAATCCTGAGCAACCCCTCACAGAACAGCAGCAGTCAGTTGAAGTATCTGTTTTATATTTTAAGTCCAATATTATATGGTGTTAAACATACTGCTTTGTCAGATATAGAACGCCAGACTTTTTTCTCCTTTTAGTGACATGATCAGCCTGGTCAGCTTGTACATCACATCCCTCCTGCAATTTACAGGGATGCCATTGATTCTAACTGTACCATAACAAGCAGCAACTTCTATACCACAGCTGAGTGACATTAAATAGGCTGCATATGATATCAGACAGTCACGTGATCAGCTAGGACTTCACATTCTGCCTGCATTGTACAGGGATGCCATAAATTCTAACTGTACCATAACAAGCCATGACTTCTATACCACAGCTGAGCGACATTAAATAGGCTGCATATGATATCAGACAGTCACGTGATCAGCTAGGACATCACATTCTGCCTGCATTGTACAGGGATGCCATTAATTCTAAGTGTACCATAACAATCAGCAACTTCGGTACTTGTGTATTATCAGAGTGCCCACTAAGCAAATAGCTTAGTGCCCTATTCTGCGCAGTGAGATCGCATCACATGCAATTTTGCCTGCGATGCAATGGTACTGGTTCATTTTCACTGCACCCCTGGCCGCGGATTACATCGCATGCGATTTTATCACGTGCGATGAGATTTAGCACACCCCCACTATCCACGTCGATGTGGTGCAATGCGATTTAGCACACCCCCACTATCCAAGTCACCCCGAAGCGTGGCGAGCACAGCGAGCCCTCACGACCTTTTCATACCCCCACTATCCACGTCAGTGCGGAGTTGAATTTCTAAAGTGTGGCGAGCGCAGTGCGCCACCGAGCCCGAAGCGCAGCGTGCTCCATGAGGGGACGCGGATTACTTTACATGTACTCCATGTCTGCTCGCCACGCTTTAGGCTCGGTGGCTTGCTGCGCTCGCCACACTTTATAAATCAACTCCGCGTGGTTGCATGCGATGCGATCTCTACGCCGGCGTACGTAGGCAAATAGGGCGCCCTGATAGTACACAAGTACCGCAACTTCTATACCCCAGCTGAGCGACATTATAAAAATGGTATTCAGTATAATTAGTTACATGATCAGCCTGGTCAGCTAGTACATCACATCCTGCATGCATTGGACATAGGTGAAATCAACAGTCCAAAGAGTCCCACCTAGGATCCAGGTGTTTATAACCTTCATGAATGCTGTGACCTGAGGCCTGCCGGATCTGCCAGACGCTCACTGTGTGTTATCCATAGTAACATACATCATTAAAGTGTACAGCCAAATAGTACAGCAACATGTTACTAGGCGTAGAGCAGTTACAAAACTAGCAAAGCATTGCATATTAACATACGCTGTGACTTGTAGTTCCACCAAATTCAAAATGTTGATTTAAAGTGTGAAATGAGTGATTAGAAAACATAATCTACTCACGCGACATGAGATGGGTCCAGTGGCTTCTCGGGGTGCTCTGGGAATACGGGGTGATGCGGCTCCCTGCTCGGAACACAGCCTAGAGACTTACTGATCGCATGACTTAACTTCTTTGCTGGGGACTTCTGCAGAAAGACAGACAGAGGACAGATCATCATACGGGGACTTCTATCTGTTGTCCTTATCTAGTGTTCGCTCTAGCACCCTGCACGTTTCAGTATCAGCCCGTGCAGTTCCTGCTTCCTGCCTGCGGTGTCGCTCTCTGCTTTGCTGCTTCTAGCACATTTTGATCTGTATTTCAGCATGGAGATACAGGCCAGCCTGTACTAGAGGCACCACGGGGCTTGCGGCACCTGGGAGATGTGCCCTTAGCTATTTTGTTGCAAATTGCGGTAGGTCAGAAGGATCCTGGAATCTATGGATCGAGTGTTAGCCGAGGGGATTACTGAGCAAGAAACAGGCTGATCATTGAATAATAGATGTTTCAGGCTTCAGGGTTTGGGATCCTCGATCCTGGTCACATGTTACTGTAGGACCACCGATTATTGCACATCAGAGCCGCCTTCTGGCATATACGGTGGCACAACTTGATCGCTGCACTGTACGGATTATGAACTGAAAAGCTGGTCATGCTGCTAATACATGTACCATAGCCAAGGTACATGTATAGATGATGTGATCTATAGAGGGTGTTCTGATGCCCTCTGCTGGGGAGTAACGGAACAACTATTCCTATTGCAGAAGGTAAATCTGACAATTCTAGGCTGTGGTCTCACAATTCCCCCCTTACCGCGGCAGAAACACTTATTGTGCGGTGAAGATGAGAGGTCAGTTACCCAGGAGGAGTGCTCCTTCATCTGATGCTGGTTGCTGTGGGGCCCATTGGCATGACCTCGCCAGAAACAATTCTGGCAGAGCTGGTAATTGTGGCACTGCTGGCAGCGGTAACGGAAGCCCATCATACTCTCACACCGGCAGAAGGAACATTCCACAGGGTGGAAGACTGCAAGAGAGAAGGGGTGGGGGAAGGGGTGAGAGAGAGGGGGGGTTTGTACACTAATAATACATTGTAACAGCTATAACAATGTCAGAGGCAAGATCTGATAATATCAAAAGCAAAGTATTTTCCAACCACAACTGGCCAAATACAAGCAAAGAGGTCACAGTACGAGGGAGACAATATAGAAAAGATAACAGTGACAGGGAGGAGAATAGAGAGACTGTAGGGTCACATCTACAGATGGAGAAGAAACAAGAAAGGATCAGATCCAGGGTGGAGAAGAGAGACTGTAGGGTCCCACCCAGGGTGGAGAAGAGAGAACGTAGGGTCAAGACCATGTTGGAGAATAGAAAATGTAGGGAAACATCCTGAGTGGAGAAGAGAGACTATAGTGTCACGTCCAGGGTTCAGAAGAGACAACGTAGGGTACCATCCAGGTAGGAGAAGAGAGAGGGTAGGGTCCCATCCAGGGGGGGAGAAGAAAGAATGTAGGGTCCCATCCAGGGTGGAGCAGAGAGAAGGTAGGGTCACATCCAGGGTGGAGCAGAGAGAAGGTAGGGTCACATTAAGGGTGGAGAAGAGAGAACATAGGGTCCCATCCAGGGTGGAGCAGAGAGAGGGTAGGGTCCCATCCAGGGTGGAGAAGAGAGAAGGTAGGGTCCCATCCAGGGTGGAGAAGAGAGAGGGTAGGGTCCCATCCAGGGTGGAGAAGAGAGAAGGTAGGGTCCCATCCAGGGTGGAGAAGAGAGAAGGTAGGGTCCCATCCAGGGTGGAGCAGAGAGAAGGTAGGGTCCCATCCAGGGTGGAGAAGAGAGAAGGTAGGGTCCCATCCAGGGTGGATAAGAGAGAGGGTAGGGTCCCATCCAGGGTGGAGAAGAGAGAAGGTAGGGTCCCATCCAGGGTGGAGCAGAGAGAAGGTAGGGTCCCATCCAGGGTGGAGAAGAGAGAGGGTAGGGTCCCATCCAGGGTGGAGAAGAGAGCAGGTAGGGTCCCATCCAGGGTGGAGAAGAGAGAAGGTAGGATCCCATCCAGGGTGGATAAGAGAGAACATAGGGTCCCATCCAGGGTGGAGAAAAGAGAAGGTAGGGTCCCATCCAGGGTGGAGAAGAGAGAGGGTAGGGTTCCATCCAGGGTGGAGAAGAGAGAAGGTAGGGTCACATCCAGGGTGGAGAAGAGAGAAGGTAGGGTCCCATCCAGGGTGGAGAAGAGAGAAGGTAGGGTCCCATCCAGGGTGGAGCAGAGAGAAGGTAGGGTCCCATCCAGGGTGGAGAAGAGAGAAGGTAGGGTCCCATCCAGGGTGGAGAAGAGAGAGGGTAGGGTCCCATCCAGGGTGGAGAAGAGAGAAGGTAGGGTCCCATCCAGGGTGGAGCAGAGAGAAGGTAGGGTCCCATCCAGGGTGGAGAAGAGAGAGGGTAGGGTCCCATCCAGGGTGGAGAAGAGAGAAGGTAGGGTCCCATACAGGATGGAGAAGAGAGAAGGTAGGGTCCCATCCAGGGTGGAGCAGAGAGAAGGTAGTCACATGCAGGGTGGAGAAGACAGAACGTCCAGGATAGAGATCAGAGACCATTGGGTCACGTCCAGGGTTCAGAATAAAGAATATGGAGTTACATCCAGGTTGGAGAGGTAAAAGATAGGGTAACATCCAGGGTGGAGAAGAGAAAATGCAGAATCACATCTGGGATTAAAAAGAGATTACAAAGGGTCAAGTAATAATAATCTATCAAGGGTGGAGAAGAGAGACAATAGGGTCATGTCCGCGGTTCAGAAGAAATAATTTAGGGTCAAGTACAGGTAGAAGAGAGACCGTAGGGTGTACAATAAGCACATAGGGAATACATAACTGTATTTTATTAAATCTCCTCCATTGACCATTGAAGCACCTTGAGCTCCGCATAGGGATAATATAACAGGACAGTACAGTAATAAAGACCACATCACTAAACTGAGAATACAGAGCCATAGGCGGAGTCTGCTGCTACTCACCATTTTCTACATGGGCGAGCCTATGCATAAGAGGTAACCAGACAAGGCACTGGGGAGGGGGATCCGCCATTATTGTATCTAAGAACATGTTCAGCGCGATCTTCTTCTGCAAGACATGAATGTGACAGAGCAATGCACAGGTGACCTCTACTCCTGATCCTCAGACACTGACTCACCACTACAGAAATAGGGAATGTAACAGAACAATGCACCTGTGACCTCTACTCCTGGTCCTCAGACACTAGCTCACCAATACAGAAATAGGGAATGTAACAGAGCAATGCACCGGTGACCTCTACTCCTGATCCTCAGATGCTGGCTCACCACTACAGAAATAGGGAATGTAACAGAGCAATGCACAGGTGACCTCTACTCCTGGTCCTCAGACACTGGCTCACCCCTACAGAAATAGGGAATGTAACAGAGCAATGCACCGGTGACCTCTACTCCTGGTCCTCAGACACTGGGTCACCACTACAGAAATAGGGAATGTAACAGAGCAATGCACCGGTGACCTCTACTGCTGGTCCTCAGACACTGGCTCACCACTACAGAAATAGGGAATGTAACAGAACAATGCACCGGTGACCTCTACTCCTGATCCTAAGACACTGGGTCACCACTACTGAAATAGGGAATCTAACAGAGCAATGCACAGGTGACCTCTACTCCTGGTCCTCAGAAACTGACTCACCCCTACAGAAATAGGGAATCTAACAGAACAATGCAACGGTGACCTCTACTCCTGGTCCTCAGACACTGGCTCACCACTACAGAAATAGGGAATCTAACAGAACAATGCACCGGTGACCTCTACTCCTGGTCCTCAGACACTGGCTCACCCCTACAGAAATAGGGAATGTAACAGAGCAATGCACCGGTGACCTCTACTCCTGGTCCTCAGACACTGGGTCACCACTACAGAAATAGGGAATCTAACAGAGCAATGCACAGGTGACCTCTACTCCTGGTCCTCAGAAACTGACTCACCACTACAGAAATAGGGAATCTAACAGAGCAATGCACCGGTGACCTCTACTCCTGGTCCTCAGACACTGGCTCACCCCTACAGAAATAGGGAATGTAACAGAGCAATGCACCGGTGACCTCTACTCCTGGTCCTCAGACACTGGCTCACCACTACAGAAATAGGGAATGTAGCAGAGCAATGCACCTGTAACCTCTACTCCTGGTCCTCAGACACTGACTCACCACTACAGAAATAGGGAATGTAACAGAACAATGCACATGTGACCTCTACTCCTGATCCTCAGACACTGGCTCATCACTACAGAAATAGGGAACATAACAGAACAATGCACTGGTGACCTCTACTCCTGATCCTCAGACACTGTCTCACCACTACAGAAATAAGGAACAAAACAGAACAATGCACCGGTGACCTCTACTCCTGATCCTCAGACACTGACTCACCACTACAGAAATAGGGAATGTAACAGAACAATGCACATGTGACCTCTACTCCTGATCCTCAGACACTGGCTCATCACTACAGAAATAGGGAACATAACAGAACAATGCACTGGTGACCTCTACTCCTGATCCTCAGACACTGTCTCACCACTACAGAAATAAGGAACATAACAGAACAATGCACCGGTGACCTCTACTCCTGATCCTCAGACACTGACTCACCACTACAGAAATAGGGAATGTAACAGAGCAATGCACCGGTGACCTCTACTCCTGGTCCTCAGACACTGTCTCACCACTACAGAAATGGGGAATGTAACAGAGCAATGCACCAGTGACCTCTACTCCTGGTCCTCAGACACTGGCTCACCACTACAGAAATACGGAATGTAACAGAACAACGCACCGGTGACCTCTACTGCTGATCCTCAGACACTGGCTCACCACTACAGAAATAGGGAATGTAAAAGAACAATGCAACTGTGACCTTTACTCCTGGTCCTCAGACACTGGCTCACCACTACAGAAATATGGAACGTAACAGAACAATGCACCGGTGACCTCTACTCCTGATCCTCAGACACTGGCTGACCACTACAGAAATAGGGAATGTAACAGAGAAATGCACAGGTGACCTCTACTCCTGGTCCTCAGACACTGTCTCACCACTACAGAAATGGGGAATGTAACAGAGCAATGCACCAGTGACCTCTACTCCTGGTCCTCAGACACTGGCTCACCAATACAGAAATAGGGAATGTTAACAGAGGAATGCAACGGTGACCTCTACTCCTGATCCTCAGACACTGTCTCACCACTACAGAAATGGGGAATGTAACAGAGCAATGCACCAGTGACCTCTACTCCTGGTCCTCAGACACTGGCTCACCACTACAGAAATAGGGAATGTAACGGAGCAATGCACCGGTGACCTCTACTCCTGGTCCTCAGACACTGGGTCACCACTACAGAAATAGGGAATGTAACGGAGCAATGCACCGGTGACCTCTACTCCTGATACTCAGACACCGGTGCACCAGACACCTACTCCTGATCCTCAGACCACTACAGAAATAGGGAATGTAACAGAGCAATGCACAGGTGACCTCTACTCCTGGTCCTCAGACACTGGCTCACCACTACAGAAATAGGGAACATAACAGAACAATGGCCCTTATTCTGCTTGGTGCGGCCGGAGCCGCATATGCGGCTCCGACCGTGCAGGCGAATCCCCGCCTTCCATACGGATCGCCACGGCCGTCCGTACGCGGACATGTGACGGTCTGCATGAAAATGGCGGGGGATACGCCTCCACCATCTTGGAGCAGCCCCCTGCATTCGATGGTCACCGACCATCGAAGGCAGGGCCGCACGCTCCACCAGCTCCCGCACCCATAGACCTCACGGACACTTGTCCGTGTGAAAGCATGTATGGGGGCGGGCAGCTGACATCCGGCGATGTCAGATGCCCGCCCCCAACACATGCGTCACAGCCTCATTACCATGCGTACGCCCCGCGTTTGCATGGGAACGCCCATGAAACGCGGGGCGTATGCATAGGGAAATGAGGCTAAGTAGCCCCTCACGCCCCTATCCACCCCCTTTGCGGCATTAAAAAAAATTGTGCGGCGATTTCGCCTGCACATGCGCAGAGTGCCCTCTGCACATGCGCAGAGCGAAAACATCGGCGGAACGGCCGCATGCAGCCGTTACCGCTTAGATCAGAATAAGGGCCAATGCACTGGTGACCTCTACTCCTGATCCTCAGACACTGTCTCACCACTACAGAAATAAGGAACATAACAGAACAATGCACCGGTGACCTCTACTCCTGATCCACAGACACTGACTCACCACTACAGAAATAAGGAATGTAACAGAACAATGCACCTGTGACCTCTACTCCTGATCCTCAGACACTGGCTCACCACTACAGAAATAGGGAATGTAACAGAGCAATGCACAGGTGACCTCTACTCCTGATCCTCAGACACTGGCTCACCACTACAGAAATAGGGAATGTAACAGAGCAATGCACCGGTAACCTCTACTCCTGGTCCTCAGACACTGGCTCACCACTACAGAAATAGGGAACATAACAGAACAATGCACCGGTGACCTCTACTCCTGATCCTCAGACACTGGCTCACCACTACAGAAATAGGGAATGTAACAGAACAATGCAACTGTGACCTCTACTCCTGGTCCTCAGACACTGGCTCACCACTGCAGAAATAGGAACATAACAGACCAATGCACTGGTGACCTCTACTCCTGGTCCTCAGACACTGGCTCACCACTACAAAAATAGGGAATGTAACAGAGCAATGCACCGGTGACCTCTACTCCTGGTCCTCAGACACTGGCTCACCACTACAGAAATAGGGAATGTAGCAGAGCAATGCACCTGTAACCTCTACTCCTGATCCTCAGACACTGGCTCACCACTACAGAAATAGGGAATGTAACAGAGCAATGCACCGGTGACCTCTACTCCTGACCCTCAGACACTGGCTCACCACTACAGAAATAGGGAATGTAACAGAGCAATGCACCGGTGACCTATACTCCTGGTCCTCAGACACTGGCTCACCACTACAGAAATAGGGAATGTAACAGAACAATGCACCGGTGACCTCTACTCCTGGTCCTCAGACACTGGCTCACCACTACAGAAAGAGGGAATGTAACAGAACAATGCACCGGTGACCTGTAACATCTCTATACCAGAGACTGGGCAATACGTCTCTGGTGACCATCCTGTAACTACATCCTACTAGATATCGCGCAGCCACTTACCTGCGGCGTGAAACACGTCCGCGCAGAGTGCTCTGTGTACCCAAATGAGGGGCCCTCAAACACTGTCGTCGGAAGCTTCAGCACCTCCCTCAGGAACTGGTCGAACTTGCCGTAGACCATGAAGCCGCTGGAATCCGACACTTGGGAGAATATATCTGGGTAAGAGAAGAAAGGGAAGCGGTTACAGGGTCCCATGGCGGACATACGGCTGCGTCACCGTACCCTGTTCAGTTTCATGTTGCGTGATGTGGTCCCTATTACACAGACTGTGGGTCAGGTCAGTACTTTGCCCAATCTGAACATTTATTACGTTTCTTATACAGCTCAGCAGGTTCCGTTACGCTTTACAATTAGAAATAGGGATAAAACAAACTGGGTAGTTACAGACAGTCAAATGGTAGGAGGGCCCTGCTCGCAGGCTCACAATCTATGACTATCTGTACATAGTCTGCCATCGTCACTATATCTACAGGTGTCCACATTGTGGGCTATTGTATCCTGCGTCCTTATCACTCCCAGGCCTTCACATGGCTGCAGAGGGGGCCTCGGATCAGAGAGGGATTTCCCACTACCCAGCAATATATACTATGTGAGCTACTGGTAGTGTATGGTGTACAGGGAGTGAGAAGCCACTATCAGGGATAACTGGGGTCAGAGTGGAGCAGTCCTGGAAGTGAGCAAGATTTGGGGAACAGGAGGTGGATTTGTGACACCCAAGGTAAGTGTCCCCTTCCAAAACCTACAACCCGATGAGCAATCATGAAAGTCACGTCCACTGACTGGTCTAAAACCACAAGAAACCTAGGTGTAAGACTCAAAGTATGAGAAGGGACGCTGTGACATCACATGCACTAACCGAGTCTTACACCTAGGTTTCTTGTGGTTATAGACCAAAGTATGAGAAGGGACGCTGTGACATCACATGCACTAACCGAGTCTTACACCTAGGTTTCTTATGGTTATAGACCAAAGTATGAGAAGGGACGCTGTGACATTACATGCACTGAGTCTTACACCTAGGTTTCTTGTGGTTATAGACCAAAGTATGAGAAGGGACGCTGTGACATGACATGCACTGAGTCTTTCACCTAGGTTTCTTGTGGTTATAGACCAAAGTATGAGAAGGGACGCTGTGACATCACGTGCACTAACTGAGTCTTACACCTAGGTTTCTTGTGGTTATAGCCCAAAGTATGAGAAGGGACGCTGTGACATCACGTTCACTAACCGAGTCTTACACCTACTGTAGGTTTCTTGTGGTTATAGACCAAAGTATGAGAAGGGACGCTGTGACATCACGTGCACCAACTGAGTCTTACACCTAGGTTTCTTGTGGTTACAGACCAAAGTATGAGAAGGGACGCTGTGACAGCACGTGCACAAACCGAGTCTTACACCTAGGTTTCTTGTGGTTATAGACCAAAGTATGAGAAGGGACGCTGTGACATCACGTGCACTAACCGAGTCTTACACCTAGGTTTCTTGTGGTTATAGACCATAGTATGAGAAGGGACACTGTGACATCACATGCACTAACCGAGTCTTACACCTAGGTTTCTTGTGGTTATAGACCAAAGTATGAGAAGGGACGCTGTGACATCACGTGCACTAACCGAGTCTTACACCTAGGTTTCTTGTGGTTACAGGCCAAAGTATGAGAAGGGACACAGTGACATCACGTGCACTAACCGAGTCTTACACCTAGGTTTCTTGTGGTTACAGACCAAAGTATGAGAAGGGACACTGTGACATCACGTGCACTAACTGAGTCTGACACCTAGGTTTCTTGTGGTTACAGACCAAAGTATAAGAAGGGACGCTGTGACATCACGTGCACTAACACCTAGGTTTCTTGTGGTTACAGACCAAAGTATGAGAAGGGACGCTGTGGCATCATGTGCACTAACTGAGTCTTACACCTAGGTTTCTTGTGGTTATAGACCAAAGTATGTGAAGGGGCACAGTGACATCACGTGCACTAACTGAGTCTTACACATAGGTTTCTTGTGGTTATAGACCAAAGTATGAGAAGGGACGCTGTGACATCACGTGCACTAACTGAGTCTTACACCTAGGTTTCTTGTGGTTATAGACCAAAGTATGAGAAGGGACGCTGTGACATCACGTGCACTAACTGAGTCTTACACCTAGGTTTCTTGTGGTTATAGACCAAAGTATGAGAAGGGACGCTGTGACATCACGTGCACTAACTGAGTCTTACACCTAGGTTTCTTGTGGTTATAGACCAAAGTATGAGAAGGGACGCTGTGACATCACGTGCACTAACTGAGTCTTACACCTAGGTTTCTTGTGGTTATAGACCAAAGTATGAGAAGGGACGCTGTGACATCACGTGCACTAACGGAGTCTTACAGCTAGGTTTATTGTGGTTATAGACCAAAGTATGAGAAGGGACACAGTGACATCATGTGCACTAACCGAGTCTTACACCTAGGTTTCTTGTGGTTACAGACCAAAGTATGAGAAGGGACGCTGTGACATCACGTGCACTAACTGAGTCTTACACCTAGGTTTCTTGTGGTTATAGACCAAAGTATGAGAAGGGATGCAGTGACATCACGTGCACTAACAGAGTCTTACACCTAGGTTTCTTGTGGTTATAGACCAAAGTATGTGAAGGGGCACAGTGACATCACGTGCACTAACTGAGTCTTACACATAGGTTTCTTGTGGTTATAGACCAAAGTATGAGAAGGGACGCTGTGACATCACGTGCACTAACTGAGTCTTACACCTAGGTTTCTTGTGGTTATAGACCAAAGTATGAGAAGGGACGCTGTGACATCACGTGCACTAACTGAGTCTTACACCTAGGTTTCTTGTGGTTATAGACCAAAGTATGAGAAGGGACGCTGTGACATCACGTGCACTAACTGAGTCTTTCACCTAGGTTTCTTGTGGTTATAGACCATAGTATGAGAAGGGACGCTGTGACATTACATGCACTGAGTCTTACACCTAGGTTTCTTGTGGTTATAGACCAAAGTATGAGAAGGGACGCTGTGACATGACATGCACTGAGTCTTACACCTAGGTTTCTTGTGGTTATAGACCAAAGTATGAGAAGGGACGCTGTGACATCACGTGCACTAACTGAGTCTTACACCTAGGTTTCTTGTGGTTATAGACCAAAGTATGAGAAGGGACGCTGTGACATCACGTGCACTAACTGAGTCTTACACCTAGGTTTCTTGTGGTTATAGATCTAAGTATGAGAAGGGACGCTGTGACATCACGTGCACTAACTGAGTCTTACACCTAGGTTTCTTGTGGTTATAGACCAAAGTATGAGAAGGGACGCTGTGACATCACGTGCACTAACGGAGTCTTACACCTAGGTTTCTTGTGGTTACAGACCAAAGTATGAGAAGGGGCGCTGTGACATCACGTGCACTAACCGAGTCTTACACCTAGGTTTCTTGTGGTTATAGACCAAAGTATGAGAAGGGACACTGTGACATCACGTGCACTAGCCGAGTCTTACACCTAGGTTTCTTGTGGTTACAGACCAAAGTATGAGAAGGGACGCTGTGACATCACGTGCACTAACTGAGTCTTACACCTAGGTTTCTTGTGGTTACAGACCAAAGTATGAGAAGGGACGCTGTGACATCACGTGCACTAACTGAGTCTTACACCTAGGTTTCTTGTGGTTATAGACCAAAGTATGAGAAGGGATGCAGTGACATCACGTGCACTAACAGAGTCTTACACCTAGGTTTCTTGTGGTTATAGACCAAAGTATGTGAAGGGGCACAGTGACATCACGTGCACTAACTGAGTCTTACACATAGGTTTCTTGTGGTTATAGACCAAAGTATGAGAAGGGACGCTGTGACATCACGTGCACTAACTGAGTCTTACACCTAGGTTTCTTGTGGTTATAGACCAAAGTATGAGAAGGGACGCTGTGACATCACGTGCACTAACTGAGTCTTACACCTAGGTTTCTTGTGGTTATAGACCAAAGTATGAGAAGGGACGCTGTGACATCACGTGCACTAACTGAGTCTTTCACCTAGGTTTCTTGTGGTTATAGACCATAGTATGAGAAGGGACGCTGTGACATTACATGCACTGAGTCTTACACCTAGGTTTCTTGTGGTTATAGACCAAAGTATGAGAAGGGACGCTGTGACATGACATGCACTGAGTCTTACACCTAGGTTTCTTGTGGTTATAGACCAAAGTATGAGAAGGGACGCTGTGACATCACGTGCACTAACTGAGTCTTACACCTAGGTTTCTTGTGGTTATAGACCAAAGTATGAGAAGGGACGCTGTGACATCACGTGCACTAACTGAGTCTTACACCTAGGTTTCTTGTGGTTATAGATCTAAGTATGAGAAGGGACGCTGTGACATCACGTGCACTAACTGAGTCTTACACCTAGGTTTCTTGTGGTTATAGACCAAAGTATGAGAAGGGACGCTGTGACATCACATGCACTAACCGAGTCTTACACCTAGGTTTCTTGTGGTTATAGACCAAAGTATGAGAAGGGACACAGTGACATCACGTGCACTAACCGAGTCTTACAACTAGGTTTCTTGTGGTTATAGACCATAGTATGAGAAGGGACACTGTGACATCACGTGCACTAACGGAGTCTTACACCTAGGTTTCTTGTGGTTACAGACCAAAGTATGAGAAGGGGCGCTGTGACATCACGTGCACTAACCGAGTCTTACACCTAGGTTTCTTGTGGTTATAGACCAAAGTATGAGAAGGGACACTGTGACATCACGTGCACTAGCCGAGTCTTACACCTAGGTTTCTTGTGGTTACAGACCAAAGTATGAGAAGGGACGCTGTGACATCACGTGCACTAACTGAGTCTTACACCTAGGTTTCTTGTGGTTACAGACCAAAGTATGAGAAGGGGCGCTGTGACATCACGTGCACTAACCGAGTCTAACACCTAGGTTTCTTGTGGTTATAGACCAAAGTATGAGAAGGGACACTGTGACATCACGTGCACTAGGCGAGTCTTACACCTAGGTTTCTTGTGGTTATAGACCATAGTATGAGAAGGGACGCTGTGACATCACGTGCACTAACCGAGTCTTACACCTAGGTTTCTTGTGGTTACAGACCAAAGTATGAGAAGGGACACGCTGTGACATCACATGCACTAACTGAGTCTTACACCTAGGTTTCTTGTGGTTATAGACCATAGTATGAGAAGGGACACTGTGACATCACGTGCACTAGGCGAGTCTTACACCTAGGTTTCTTGTGGTTATAGACCATAGTATGAGAAGGGACACTGTGACATCACGTGCACTAACCGAGTCTTACACCTAGGTTTCTTGTGGTTATAGACCATAGTATGAGAAGGGACGCTGTGACATCACATGCACTAACCGAGTCTTACACCTAGGTTTCTTGTGGTTATAGACCAAAGTATGAGAAGGGACGCTGTGACATCACGTGCACTAACCGAGTCTTACAACTAGGTTTCTTGTGGTTATAGACCAAAGTATGTGAAGGGACACCGTGACATCACGTGCACTAACTGAGTCTTACACCTAGGTTTCTTGTGGTTATAGACCATAGTATGAGAAGGGACAATGTGACATCACGTGGCAGCATGTATGCAGCGTGTCACTTGACCATACAAATACCGTTCTCTTTATGGCAATCCACGTTACCTGCTATTCCGATTCTATGCAGCCAATGCAGTTGTTGCTAAGGTCTGCACCCACAATGTAATGGACAGGCGTAATATTTAGCTTGTACATTCCTTGCACACATTGGGCCTAATTCACCATGGATCGCTTATTAGAGAAAAGGCAAATCGTGCGAATCCCGTCTGACTGCGCATGTGCCGTGTTCGCATTGTGCAAGCACAAGGGAAATCAGCAACTGAAACCGCGAGCACTTAACGATGGCAGTGTAGTCGCAGTGTGACTGACAGGAAGCCGGAGCTTCAGGGGGTGGAAACATGACGGTTTTTAGGAGTGATTGCTCAGATGGCAGATACACGCCAATTAGCGACGCAGTCACCATTTTCTCTCTCGGTCTGCTTTTCCTCTGATCGGCACTCCATGCTGAATTAGCCCCATCGTTCTGTTCTCTTCACCCTGGCCGTTACATTATGTATCTCAGCTAATACGCTTCTATATGCCGATTATACTGCAAGATATAGGTTCGATCTATGGCGGTGGTTCTCAAACTCGGTCCTCAGGACCCCCCCAGCAGTGCACGGTTTCCAGGTCTCCACACAGAACCACAGGTGACATAATCAGCTCCACCTGTGTTCAGAGGACATGAATTCGGCGCACATTAGGGGAACTTGTACTTCTGGCTGAGTGCTCGCTCCCCTCTGTGGTTAGGTGACACCAGCTCCCCGGGGTTAGGTTTGGCACTGTAGGCCAGGGCCCGGGGAACAGCGAGATGTGGGTTACATTGTTACAGGGGCCGGTGATGAGATCCTACTAGAGAGTTACGTACAGGTGGCAGAGTGATGTTAGTAAGACGCAAATCCATCTCTACACACCAACCTGACCACAGTCCTCCAGCAGAGGGCACTGGCCCAGGGGAAATGTTCTGGAGTCTAATGGAAGATAAAATACCAATTAAGAGATGATGCGAATGTAAAAGGAAACTTCCCTTGGCAATACACAATCGTGGTTCTCCTGGGGAACTACAAGTCTCAGCGCAGCCTGTCAGCCAGTGGTACATGTTAGCGAGACCAGTCATATCTGGCATTATAAACATTAAGACACGGACACTAGTGACTGACAAAGCATGCTTGGACTTGTAGTTCCCCAGCACTACAGCATTCCAGAGCTTGGTGTAAGGCAATACAACTCTCCACGTGGATTATATTACTATAGATAAAGATGCAATTAAATACCGAGTCCTGGTATAACGTATAAACAATGCAATGCATGGCAGTCATATCTGACAATAGCGAGCGTCTGTATATAGGCCATGCTAGGGCAGTGTACGTGCACAGTCTACCAGCAGGGGGAGCTGGTGCTGTTTCTCGTACTACACCCTGCATGTACTATAACCAGCATTACACAAAGGGACTCTCACTATAAACGTGTCCTGTCCTATACTGACTGCGAGAGGATCCCACTATCACCACCATGAGGAACCCCCTCAGGTAGCCCAGCGACTACTTACCAACTGGAACAGAGTGCTGCGTACTTACATCTCAACTTGTCCAGGATCTTCCCCCCGCACATGGTCGCTAAGATTGCTTTCACGGAAAACACGGTCAGCCGCCCATGGCCCTCACTGGAACATACACAGCAGAAGATGGTCATCAGTTCCCGTAGCACAGGGATAGATGCAGCCTTTATATATGTACAGACAGGTAAAGGCAGTCACCAGAAACAAAAGCTACCCGACCAGGACAATCATCTATAATATCTGTACTGTGTGCCTTATTGGCATAAATGGACGCACAAGCAGCTTCTGCTGATCACAATAATATAATGAGGCCTATTAGGGGATTTTTCTCTGATTCCATCCTGGTGACACAGCTCAACCATGGGATGTAGGAGGGTCCGCAGGAGCCAGGCACCTATGCTAAAGCTTTGAGAGCAGGCTCCTCCCTTCTACATCCCAGCATTCCTCAGTACAACTAACAGAGCACACTAGGATACATTACTCAGTACAACGCCTGTACATATTAATATGAACAATCCAGTAATTATAACATGACAAACATGAACGCTATAACTTACTGAGCGTAAGGGAGGGATCACTGTGTCACCAGGATGGATTCAGAGAAAGGGATTCGCACGGTAAGTTCTTACAAAAATCCCCTTTTCTCTTTCATCCATCCTGGTGACACAGCTCAACCATGGGACGTTCAGGAGCCGGTCCTTTGGGAGGGTACGCTCAGGTCTGCAGTTCTCATCACTGCTCGCCCAAATGAAGCGTCCTCCGACGCAAACTCATGGAACCTGGAGAATTTGGTGAATGTGCGAACAGATGACCAAGTGGCAGCCCTGCATACTTCATCTGCCCTGCCCCCGTGGCACACAGCCCAAGAGGCAGCAACCGACCTGGTGGTATGGGCATTAATTCTGGAGGGCACTGGTCAGCCAACTTTAGTATAGGCAAATGCAATCACCGACCTTAGCCAACGGGCAATGGTCTGCTTTGAAGCTGGCCAGTCCCTTTTGTGTACATCATACAACCAGGCCACTGGAGGGCGGCAGTTTGGAGCTGCTTCCCCCGCCTCAGCATCACCGGACACCCCCTGCCCATGGCAACCCCCCCCCCTTGGAATGATGCTGCGGCCCTCCACCACAATACCTGCAACCCCCGTGTGGAGCGAAGGAGCGGGCGAGCACCGGAGAAATTTACTGTTTCTAGTGGCTGATTCCTTTTTGTGCTGCCGCCGAGGAGAAGCAGCAGCCCTGACCCAGCCCAGCGCAGCCGAAGCCGACAGCCTCCCTGTGTTCAGGTGGGAACAGACTCAGGATATTTACAATGCTGCCCTTCCAGACACCTTGGTCATACTTATGTGTATTGCACAGTATTATGTATATTGCACTGCACTGTTATGCTGAGATGAGGGCACCCAAGGAACAAGTGCTGGTTTGTCCATCAAGTATGTGTGTGTAATATATATATATATATATATATATATATATATATATATATACATACATATATATATATATATATACATACATACATACACACATATACACACACACACACACACACAGTGTAAATGTATGTATGTTCCTCATCTGCCCACACATGTCACCCACACTCAGAATCCAACCCCTCCCCCTAGCAATAATCATAATCCCACAATTAATCCCACAAAATACACAACACACCTCAACTGACATTTTTTTTTTTTGGGGGGGGGGGGGGGTTGTTGATCAGACAATTTGCCTAGGGTGCAAAGAAACCTTGCACCGGCCCTGCATACAACACCAACAATAAGTCGGTTTTACGAAATTCCTTCAACGTGGGAACCACATCCAAATTCTTTAGTTTGTCCCTATTACTGACCTCCTCAAGAGGAGTAAACACCAGAAGAACAATTTTCTGGTTTAAATGAAATGAGGAAACAACCTTAGGCAAAAACTTAGGGACTGTTCTCAGCACAGCCCTATCCTCATGAAATACCAAAAATGGAGACCTGCTAGACAAGGCTCCTAACTCTGAAACATGCCTAGCAGAGGCAAAAGCCAACAAAAATGTCAGTTTCCAAGTAAGAAACTTCAGGTCAGCCGACCTTAACGGTTCAAATGGAGGTTTCTGTAGAACAGATAACACCAGAGAACTAATCATGGTACGGATAACCTCCTCCAAGAAACCTTTCTTCTTTAGAATGGAGGTTTCAAGAGTCAGGCCATCAAATTGAGCCGAAGAAGGTCCTGAAGAAAGAAGGGCCCTTGCCTGAGAAGGTTTGGCCAAAGAGGAAGACGCCACAACTCTGTCGACAAGCTCAGAATATTTGAATACCAAGATCTCCTTGGCCAATCCGGAGCTATCAGGATGACGCATGCACTTTGTGTCCTCACTCTTTTGAGGACCCGGGCAAGCATGGGAAATGTCGGGAAGATGTATGCCATCTTGAAATTCCAGGGCACCGTCATGGCATCCACCGCCCAAACCAAAAGATCCCTGGTCCTCGCACAGAACCTGTATACTTGACAATTGGGCAAGCATGGGAAATGTCAGGAAGACGTATGCCATCTTGAAATTCCAGGGCACTGTTAAGGCATCCACCGCCCAAACCAAAAGATCCCTGGTCCTCGCACAGAACCTGGATACTTGACAATTGTGCCGGGACGCCATGAAGTCCAGCTCTGGCAGACCCCAACGAGTCACTATTTCCTGGAACACCTGCGGGTGTAACGCCTATTCCCCTTCCAGGAGATCTGCTCTGCTGAGGAAAACCGCTTCTACATTCCGAACTCCTGGAATGAATACAGCAGATAAGGCCGGCACATTGGCCTCTGCCCACTCCAAGATCCGGGACACTTCCTTCATCACCATTTTGCTGCGACTGCCCCCTTGATGGTTCAGGTAAGCCACAGCGTTGGCATTGTCTGATTGGATACGAATGGGAGATCCCCTCAGCACTTTTTCCGACTGCAAAAGTGTTTTCCACACTGCCCGTAGTTCCAGTACGTTGATCGGTAATGCCGATTCCTCCCGGGACGACAGGACCTGTAATCTCAACTCCAGGGCCACCGCCCCCCAGCCCCTGAGACTGGCATCAGTGGTAAGCACCAGCCACTCCCATGACCGAAGGGAACGCCCTAACTGGAGGGATTCCACATCCGTCCACCACAGTAAGGAATTCCTCGTTTCTGGGGTTAAGAGAACCTTCTCTGTTTTCATGGTCTTGGAGTTCCCCGACCAACACGGAACAATGTTCCATTGGAACGGCCTTCAATGGAATCTGGCGTACTGAAGGGTCTCGAATATCGCCACCATCTTGCCCAGTAGTTTCAAGCAATGCCATACTGATGGCCCGGGTGACTGTAAAATGGTCCAGACTAGTTGACAAATGTCTCTGGCTTTTGCTTCTGGAAGAAACACCAGATGAAGGGGTGTATCCAGAACTCCCAAGAACTGAAGCCTCTGAGTAGAGCACAGCTGAGACTTTGGCAGATTTAAAATCCACCCATGGCTCTGCAGGAACTGAATTGCCGCTGACAGATTCTCCGGCAGCTTCTCTGCTGACTCTGCTTTGAACAACAGGTCATCCAGATATGGGATGATTACAATTCCCCGGAGTCTTAGTGTTGCTGCCATGACCGCCATAATTTTCGTGAACACCCTTGGGGCTGTTGCCAGTCCAAAGAGGAGAGCCCAAAATTGCAGATGCACATCTCCTATCGTGAAATGCAGCAAAGACTGATGTTCTTCGCATATAGGAACGTGCAAATAGGCGTCTTGAATATCCATGGACGCTAGGAAATCTCCCAGCTCCAGGCTCAGGAGCACTGTGTTCTTAAGGATTCCATCCTGAAGTGATCCACCCACAAGTGTAGGTTCAGAGACTTCAAGTTCAGGATTGGTCTGAACGAGTTGTCCGGTTTGGGTACCAAGAAAGGAATGGAGTAAAGTCCTTTCTTCCTTTCCTCCCGCGGTACCGGGACCACCACGTCCTTTTCCAGGAGAGACTTCGCTGCCCCCAAAAGGGCCTTTCCTAAGGGTAAAGGTGTAGGGAGAAACCTCCTTGGAGGTACACCCCTCAGGTTGATCCTGTACCCCCCTAAAACCACATTGAGAACCCAAGGATCCTAGCATGATAAGGCCCAAGCATCCCGGAACTGAAAAAGACGACCCCCCCACTACCTTTCCCAGCAACAAATTGTCCTCTACCAGATTGCCCTCTGGGACGAAAGGATTGGCGAAAAGCAGCAAACCTAGAAGATCCTTGTTTTGCTGCCGACGAGGGAAGAAATGTGCTCTCCCCCCCCCCCCCCCCCCCGTCACCTGCTTAATGAGAGATTCCAATTCTGAACCAAAAAGCAGCTCCCCTTTAAAGGCCAAAGCTTCCAGAGGCTTCTTGGATTCATTATCGGCATCCCATGCCTTAAGCCACAAAGCCCTTCTGGCCGTCACTGAAATGGCCGACACCCTGGAAGCCATTTTGACTCCCTCTTCACCAGCCTCACAGGTGTATTCAGCTGCCGCCTTTAATTACTCTGCCAAAACCAACGCTTCTGAATCCAGCTGAAGCAGCAAACACAAGTTATTTGCCCAAGCCATCATGGCATTGGAGACCCAGGCTGAGGCAATAATAGGTCTAAGTGTAAAACCAACACCCTCAAAGATTGCCTTTAAACAACCCTCTAATTTTTTATCCACAGGGTCCTTAAACGCAGCACCCCCTTGGCACCGGCAAAGCAGTTGCCTTTGACAGCCTAGCTCCCGGGGCATCTACCAGTGGGACTCTCTCCCACAATTTCACATGCTCTTCAGGTATAGGGTAAAGATTTAAAAATCTTTTGGGCATAAGAAGTCTTTTATCCGGCATCTTCTACGCCCCTCCCAGAAATTCCTGCATGCCTTCATCAGCAGGTTAAGTGAGTGCTGTCTTTTGAACACTCCCTGCTGCGGAGCCTTATCCGCCTCAGATAAATTCAACGCCTGCTTAACAGCAATAATTAAATCATCCACAGCCGGGACAGAGGCTTCCAATTCCTCCCTCTGGTCCCATGACACGTCCTCCTCAGAGTCAATATTAGGGATAGGTGGTGTGGATAAAGGATGTCTGGGAGAGACCTCTGACTCCTTTGTAAACTGCTCCATAAACACATTAATCTTATGCACACTCTGAGCAGTATCCTGCACCACTTGTAAAAAGGCAGGGTCCCCCTGTGAGGGGAGGATGGAGCCTACAGAATGTTGAGAGCTGTGCTGAGCTCCTGTAACAGGCTGAAACCTCCGCAGAGTTCAGCCTGTAAACCCTTTCAAGATGGTGGCTGCCATCGCGGTCCAGGAAACCTCACTTGTGAGGAGGTTTTAGCGCTGTGCTGAGAGCCCAGACAGCGTCTCTCCAGTACACAGGGAGCTGACAGGACGCACTTCCGGAAGCCTGGAAGCCTCACACTGTGTCCTGCACTAGCTAAGATGTAATATTAATAAAAAAAAAAAAACAACCAGCTACTCTAACGCATGGCTGCAGCAGCAGCCCTCCAGCATAGCACCTTCTCCGGTGGTCACCTACAATGAATTGGGAAATGCTGGGATGCAGAAGGGAGGAGCCTGCCTCTCAAAGCTTTAGCATAGGTGCCTGGCTCCTTCGGACCCTCCTACATCCCATGGTTGTGCTGTGTCACCAGGATGGATGAATGAGACATTGTGTATGTGACTGCGGCTGTACCTGCACACACATTGTTACACACTGTAATGTAAAGTAGCATTTCATATGCAGATACAGCTGCAGTCACTCACAGATAACAGGCAGCCGCATATTATTTTTATCAGCAGAAGCTGCTCGTGCGTCCCGATCATGCCATTTTGCGAATAAGACACACAATAATGGAAAATGATGCACACAAATGCGCTGGGCGCTATCTGACACGATGCTCACGCGCTATGTGTACCGCGGCTTGTAGCGCACAGAGAGAACAGATGTATGTGGACACACCTGTATAATTTCTATGTGACAATAAAGGAAACCCCATTCATTTGAGGATCGGTGCGTGTTCCTTCCACTGAGCAATAACAGACACGCAGGATGTATATATTGTTTATCTGGATCCTGAGCGGACAGGGGCAGCAACCAAGTCTATAGGAGACTGTACAAGTGTAGAAATAGGGAGAAGAGAAAAAAGAAGACTCTTTTTGTGGGGCACTCTTTGTATTATGTTTCTATTAAAACTTAGCTTTTAATGTAGTTCAAATAAGATAGAGTAGACATACATAGACAGACAAACGAATAAACAGATGATTCAAATCTATACAGATGGGAATACACTTAGATTTTGCAGTGAGCTTTTGAATTATAGGCTATGCAAAAAAATTTTTTTTTTGTATTCAATATTGTGTCTAGACAAAGACTGTCTAATTCTTCAGCACAGCTAATTGCTGTTTGGTGCTGAGATTTGCAGTGAGCTTTTTTAGAAGTTGCTGTGCAAATAACAAGGTTCAGTTCAATGTCAGTACCTAATATATAATAGTTGTGATAAGTCTAGCAAAGCTATTTGCCGTTTTATGCTAGAGATCGTTTGAAGGTTTTGTTAAGACTTTTAATAGGGAAAATTTCCCTCCTTAGACTGCATATTTGATAATACCCGCTACTGAGCGTTTGCAATGAGGTGTCTGATTATTGGTATAGTTTTCCTAAGAGTGTACTCTGTCAGGTGGTGCCTGCTAAGAGTCTCTTATGTCAGAAATGCTCCCAAAACACATCACTGCAGGCTCCCGGTCTCAAAGAATCACTTTCCACATATATGCTTATAGTAACAATGAGAGATTGAGTATTAAAATGATTCGCTGTACACATAAATCATTGTATAACACAAAAATACTCCGTTTCTATCTTTCAAAGTTCAAATGACCAATATCTTGCTGTGCACTAGACCACTAGATAGTAAGTTCTTATGCTACAGAGCACCTGGCTCTCACCATTGCACGGAATAGAGAGAGAGAAAAATCTGATCAATTAATTGCGTTGGTTATACAGACTAGCGTGGTAGATTGTTGCAATAGATTGTATCAGAAAACCATATTGTCAATAAATTGTTGCAGTCAATTGTGTCAGAAAAGGTCTCAGTATTTATAATTTGTTGCAAATAATTGTACCAGCATAATTAGTTTGTAATCCTGGTCTCACAGCAATGACCTTCTAGCAAGTCAGATTGGATTCACTGTTTTCTCTGAGTCTTGCACACGTGGTACACATATATGCTTATAGTAACAATGAGAGATTGAGTATAAAAATGATTCGCTGTACACATAAATTATTGTATAACACAAAAATACTCCGTTTCAAAGTTCAAATGACCAATATCTTGCTTGCTGGTCATTTGAACTTTGAAAGATAGAAACGGAGTATTTTTGTGTTATACAATAATTTATGTGTACAGCGAATCATTTTTATACTCAAAAATACTGAGACCTTTTCTGACACAATTGACTGCAACAATTTATTGACAATATGGTTTTCTGATACAATCTATTGCAACAATCTACCACGCTAGTCTGTATAACCAACGCAATTAATTGATCAGATTTTTCTCTCTCTCTATTCCGTGCAATGGTGAGAGCCAGGTGCTCTGTAGCATAAGAACTTACTATCTAGTGGTCTAGTGCACAGCAAGATATTGGTCATTTGAACTTTGAAAGATAGAAACGGAGTATTTTTGTGTTATACAATGATTTATGTGTACAGCGAATCATTTTAATACTCAATCTCTCATTGTTACTATAAGCATATATGTGGAAAGTGATTCTTTGAGACCGGGAGCCTGCAGTGATGTGTTTTGGGAGCATTTCTGACATAAGAGACTCTTAGCAGGCACCACCTGACAGAGTACACTCTTAGGAAAACTATACCAATAATCAGACACCTCATTGCAAACGCTCAGTAGCGGGTATTATCAAATATGCAGTCTAAGGAGGGAAATTTTCCCTATTAAAAGTCTTAACAAAACCTTCAAACGATCTCTAGCATAAAACGTCAAATAGCTTTGCTAGACTTATCACAACTATTATATATTAGGTACTGACATTGAACTGAACCTTGTTATTTGCACAGCAACTTCTAAAAAAGCTCACTGCAAATCTCAGCACCAAACAGCAATTAGCTGTGCTGAAGAATTAGACAGTCTTTGTCTAGACACAATATTGAATACAAAAAAAAAAAAAAATTTTTTGCATAGCCTATAATTCAAAAGCTCACTGCAAAATCTAAGTGTATTCCCATCTGTATAGATTTGAATCATCTGTTTATTCGTTTGTCTGTCTATGTATGTCTACTCTATCTTATTTGAACTACATTAAAAGCTAAGTTTTAATAGAAACATAATACAAAGAGTGCCCCACAAAAAGAGTCTTCTTTTTTCTCTTCTCCCAATTTTGTATATTTTGGACTCAGGGGAGCACCGCCAACATATAGACTTTTACCCCATATAGGGAATTTACGCGGTAAAAAAAGTTGGCATCAGGCAACCCAGGCCGAATCCCACCTCAAGGAGTGAAGGGGGTCTCTCTTGACCCAACTCACACCGGGTGGGCAAACCTTGTGCGACTCCCACAAACCTCTCTCTCCCAAGTGTAGAAATAGCTAGTCTCCCAGATCTAAAGTCATGTGAGGACAGCTGCCCTTCCCAAGCAGGCACTGCACTACGTAACCAGCACCAATCAGCTCTACATGAAACCCATCATTCTGGTGGCTGCAGCCTCACAGTCAGGGCCGGCTGAACCAGCATATTGCGCCCCCTGCTGGTGTGATATATAGAGAGAAGGCGGCACTCCCCACCGAGCACTCACCTGTCGTACGCCGCGATCATGAAGTTCAGCAGCAGGCTGATGGACTGGTCCACGCTGATCTGGTGGGTGGATGGAAGGCGTTTGTTCAGCTGGTAGTATATGGAGGAAATAATGGTTTCTAGCCGAGACACGTTGATTTCGGTGTTGTTGTCAAGTGTGTTAAGGCCATTGTCACGGAAGGCTTCTATCATGTTCCAAATGTCAACAAGGTGAACTAAAATAGGAAAGGGCAAATGGCATAGTGACATAGGAGACAATGAGACCGAGGAGAACCTGCCAGCGTTACACTCGTGTCACTGAGATGATGCGCACTGCTGAGCTGGGAATGTGTGACTACTGTCACCCAGAGCTTCCCCTCTGCTGGTCACTGCCAGTCACACGCTGGAGATACCTGCTCTAACTAGTGACTGTTATAACGCAGCCACGGGGGCGGCGATAGGGGGCCGGTGCTACAGAGGGGACCGTATATGCTCAGCTACAATACAGACCTGGTGGACTAAGAGGTGACATCTGCCCATAGGTCACCTCCAACACAGACCTGGTGGACTAAGAGGTGACATCTGCCCATAGGACACCTCATACACAGACCTGTAGGACAAAGAGGTGGCATCTGCCCATAGGTCGCCTCATACACAGACCTGTAGGACTAAGAGGTGACATCTGCCCATAGGTCTCCTCCTACACAGATCTGGTGGACTAAGAGGTGACATCTGCACAAAGGACACCTACTACACTAACCTGGTGAACTAAGAGGTTACATCTGCCCATAGGTCTCCTCATACACTGACCTATAGGACTAAGAGGTGACATCTGCCCATAGGTCGCCTATGACACTGACCTGGTGAGCTAAGAGGTGACATCTGCCCATAGGTCACCTCATACACTAACCTGGTGAACTAAGAGGTGACATCTGCCCATAGGTCTCCTCATACACAGATCTGGTGGACTAAGAGGTGACATCTGCACAAAGGACACCTACTACACTAACCTGGTGAACTAAGATGTGACATCTGCCCATAGGTCACCTCATGCACTGACCTGTAGGACTAAGAGGTGACGTCTGCCCAGAGGATGCCTCCTACACAGACCTGGTGAACTAAGAGGTGACATCTGCCAATAGGTCACCTCTGACACTGACCTGGTAGACTAAGAGGTGACATCTGCCCATAGGTCACCTCATACACTAACCTTGTGAACTAAGAGGTGACATCTGCCCATAGGTCTCCTCATACACAGACCTGTAGGACTAAGAGGTGACATCTGCCCATAGGTCACCTCATACACTAACCTTGTGAACTAAGAGGTGACATCTGCCCATAGGTCTCCTCATACACAGACCTGTAGGACTAAGAGGTGACATCTGCCCATAGGTCACCTCATACACTAACCTGGTGGACTAAGAGGTGACATCTGCCCATAGGTCACCTCCAACACAGACCTGGTGAACTAAGAGGTGGCATCTGCCCATAGGTCGCCTCATACACAGACCTGTAGGACTAAGAGGTGACATCTGCCTATAGGTCTCCTCCTACACAGATCTGGTGGACTAAGAGGTGACATCTGCACAAAGGACACCTACTACACTAACCTGGGGAACTAAGAGGTGACATCTGCCCATAGGTCTCCTCATACACTGACCTGTAGGACTAAGAGGTGACATCTGCCCAGAGGATGCCTCCTACAAAGACCTGGTGAACTAAGAGGTGACATCTGCCCATAGGTCACCTCATACACAGACCTGGTGGACTAAGAGGTGACATCTGCCCATAGGTCTCCTCTGACACTGACCTTTAGGACTAAAAGGTGACATCTGCCCAAAGGTCATCTGCGACATTGACCTGGTGGACTAAGAGGTGACATCTGCCCGTAGTTCACCTCTGACACTGATTTGTAGGAAAAAGAGGTGACATATGCCCATAGGTCGCCTGCGACACTGACCTGGTGGACTCACAAGTGACATCTGCCCATACGTCACCTCTGACACTGACCTGTAGGACTAAGAGGTGACATCTGCCCATAGGTCGTCTGTGACACTGACCTGGTGGACTAAGAGGTGACACCTGCACAAAGGACACCTACTACACTAACCTGGTAAACTAAGAGGTGACATCTGCCTATAGGTCGCCTCATACACAGACCTGGTGGACTAAGAGGTGACATCTGCCCATAGGTCACCTCATACACTGACCTGTAGGACTAAGAGGACTAAGATGTGACATCTGCCTAGAGGATGCCTCCTACACAGACCTGGTGAACTAAGAGGTGACATCTGCCCATAGGTCTCCTCCTACACAGATCTGGTGGACTAAGAGGTGACATCTGCACAAAGGACACCTACTGCACTAACCTGGTGAACTAAGAGGTGACATCTGCCCATAGGTCTCCTCATACACTGACCTGTAGGACTAAGAGGTGACATCTGCCCAGAGGATGCCTCCTACACAGACCTGGTGAACTTAGAGGTGACATCTGCCCATAGGTAACCTCATACACTAACCTGGTGAACTAAGAGGTGACATCTGCCCATAGGTCTCCTCATACACAGAGCTGTAGGATTAAGAGGTGACACCTGCACAAAGGACACCTACTACACTAACCTGGCAAACTAAAAGGTGACATCTGCCTATAGGTCGCCTCATACACAGACCTGGTGGACTAAGAGGTGACATCTGCCCATAGGTCACCTCATACGCTGACCTGTAGGACTAAGAGGTGACATCTGCCCAGAGGATGCCTCCTACACAGATCTGGTGAACTAAGAGGTGACATCTGCCCATAGGTCTCCTCATACACAGACCTGTAGGACTAAGAGGTGACATCTGCCCATAGGTCGCCTATGACACTGACCTGGTAGACTAAGAGGTGACATCTGCCCATAGGTCACCTCCAACACAGACCTGGTGAACTAAGAGGTGGCATCTGCCCATAGGTCGCCTCATACACAGACCTGTAAGACTAAGAGGTGACATCTGCCCATAGGTCTCCTCCTACACAGATCTGGTGGACTAAGAGGTGACATCTGCACAAAGGACACCTACTACACTAACCTGGTGAACTAAGAGGTGACATCTGCCCACAGGTCTCCTCTGACACTGACCTGGTGGACTAAGAGGTGGCATCTGCCCATAGGACACCTCCAACAAAGACCTGGTGAACCAAGAGGTGACATCTGCCCATAGGAAACCTCCAACACAGACCTGGTGAACTAAGAGGTGACATCTGCCCATAGGTCGCCTCATACACAGACCTGTAGGACTAAGAGGTGACATCTGCCCATAGGTCACCTCATATACTAACCTGGTGGACTAAGAGGTGACATCTGCCCATAGGACACCTCCAACACTGACCTGGTGAACTAAGAGGTGACATCTACCCATAGGTCACCTCTGACACTGACCTGGTGGACTATGAGGTGACATCTACACATATGACACAACGGAATCTGCTGTACTATATAAGAAACTGTAAATAAATAAATATGACACCTCCAACACTGACCTAGTGAACTAAGAGATGACTGCCCATAGGACACCTCCTACACTGACCTAGTGAATTAAGAGGTGACATCTGCCCATAGGTCACCTCTGACACTGACCTAATGGATTAAGAGGTGACATCTGCCCATAGGTCTCCTCTGACACTGACCTTTAGGACTAAAAGGTGACATCTGCCCAAAGGTCATCTGCGACATTGAACTGGTGGACTAAGAGGTGACATATGCCCATAGGTCGCCTGCGACACTGACCTGGTGAATTAAGAGGTTACATCTGCCCGTAGCTCACCTCCTACACTGACCTGGTGGACTCACAAGTGACATCTGCCCATACGTCACCTCTGACACTGACCTGTAGGACTAAGAGGTGACATCTGCCCATAGGTCGTCTGCGACACTGACCTGGTGGACTAAGAGGGGACATCTACACATAGGACACCTCCTATAATGACCTAGTGGACTAAGAGGTGATATCTGCCCATAGGTCGCCTCATACACTAACCTGGTAGACTAAGAGGTGACATCTGCCCATAGGTTGCCTCTGAAACTGACCTGGAGGACTAAGAGGTGACATCTGCCCATAGGACACCTCCAACACTGACCTGGTGGACTAAGAGGTGACATTTGCCCATAGGACTTGCCTACACTGCACTTACATGAAGTAATAACAGGAGACATCCGCAGGATACCTACCATTACATGATACATCTCATTGCCCAGTGCTGGAGTAACAGTGCACAAGCTCTCTGCAGGATCTGTACCTGTACACACTACAATGAACTGCAGTGTAGCAGCTATCCACTATACACTGACAGAAATTCCATCCCCACTTCTATCACGTCCGTGCATTATCGCAATATACTTACGATTGCAACGTTTCTGTACAAATCTAAGCTTGCACGCCGTCCGGTAGGTAGACAGACGAATCACATCGAAATTCTGTGCTCCTAAAATGTAACATTATGTAGATATTAATAGTACACACAAACATACATTACTGCTGCCAGCCTCCCAAAAGTCATATCTGTATCACCATAACATATGTACCACCACCACCTCCCTGCAGTCACATCTGTACCACCACAACATCAATTTACCACCAAAACTCTCCCTGCAGACATATTTGTACTACCATAACTTCACTCCACCACCACACTCCCTGCAGTTATATCTGTACCACCACAACATCCCTTTACCACAACCACCATCCCAGCAGTCATATCTGCACCACCATAACATCCCACTACCACCACCACCCTCCGTGCAGTCATATATGTACCACCATAACATCACTCTACCACCATCACCAACTCTGCAGTCATACCTGTACCACCATAATATCCCTTTACCACAACCACCATTCCAACAGTCATATCTGTACCATCATAACATCCTACTACCACCACCACCCTCCGAGCAGTCATATCTGTACCACCATAACATCCCTCTAACACCGCCACCATCCCAGCAGTAAGATCTGTACCACCATAACATCCTCTACCACCATCGCTGCAGTCATACCTGTACCACCATAATATCTCTTTACCACAACCACCATCCCAACAGTCATATCTGTACCATCATAATATTCTACTACCACCACCACCACCCTCCGAGCAGTCATATCTGTACCACCATAACATCCCTCTACCACCACCAGCCTCTCTGCAGTCATATCTATACCACCATAACATCCCTCTAACACCGCCACCATCCCAGCAGTAAGATCTGTACCACCATAACATCCCCTACCACCACCACCATCCCAGCAGTCATATCTGTACCAACATAACATCTCCCTACCCCCACGACCCTCCCTGCAATCAGATCTGTACCACCATAACATCCCCCTACCACCACCACCCTTCCTGCAGTCATATCTGTACCACCATAGCATCCCTCTACCACCACCACCCTCCCTGCAGTCATATATGTACCACCATAACATCCCTCTACCACCACCACCCTCCCAGCAGTCATATCTGTACCACAATAACATCCCTCTACCACCACCACCCTCCCTGCAGTCATATCTTTACCACCATACATCCTTCTACCCCCACCACCCTCCCAGCAGTCATATCTGTACCACCATAACATCCCCCTACCACCACCACCCTCCCTGCAGTTCTATCTGTACCACCACCCTCCCAGCAGTCAGATCTGTACCACCAACCTCCCTGCAGCCAGATCTGTACCACCTCCTTCCCTGCAGTCAGATCGGTACCACCACCCTCCCTGCAGTCAGATCGGTACCACCACCCTCCCTGCAATCATATCTGTACCACCACCCTCCCTGCAATCATATCTGTACCACCACCCTCCCTGCAGTCAGATCTGTACCACCACACTCCATGAATTCAGATCGGTACCAGCATCCTCCCTGCAGTCAGATCTGTACCACCAACCTCCCTGCAGTCATATATGTACCACCAACCTCCCTGCAGTCATATGTACCACCAACCTCCCTGCAGTCACATCTGTACCACCAACCTCCCTGCAGTCACATCTGTACCACCACACTCCCTGCAGTCAGATCTGTACCACCACACTCCCTGCAGTCAGATCTGTACCATCACACTCCCTACAGTCAGATCTGTACCACCAACCTCCCTGCAGTCATATATGTACCACCAACCTCCGTGCAGTCATATATGTACCACCAACCTCCCTGCAGTCACATCTGTACCACCAACCTCCCTGCAGTCACATCTGTACCACCACACTCCCTGCAGTCAGATCTGTACCACCACACTCCCTGCAGTCAGATCTGTACCATCACACTCCCTGCAGTCAGATCTGTACCACCACCCTCCCTGCAGTCAGATCTGTACCATCACACTCCCTGCAGTCAGATCTGTAACACCACAATACCTGCAGTCAGATCTGTACCACCACACTGCCTGCAGTCAGATCTGTACCACCACACTCCCTGCAGTCAGATCTGTACCACCAACCTCCCTGCAGTCAGATCTGTACCACCACCCTCCCAGCAGTCAGATCTGTACCACCACCCTCCCAGCAGTCAGATCTGTACCACCACACTCCCTGCAGTCAGATCTGTACCACCCGCCCTCCCAGCAGTCAGATCTGTACCACCATCCTCCCAGCAGTCAGATCTGTACCACCACCCTCCCAGCAGTCAGATCTGTACCACCACCCTCCCAGCAGTCAGATCTGTACCACCACCCTCCCTGCAATCAGATCTGTACCACCACACTCCCTGCAGTCAGATCTGTACCACCACCCTCCCTGCAATCAGATCTGTACCACCACACTCCCTGCAGTCAGATCTGTACCACCACCCTCCCTGCAATCAGATCTGTACCACCACCCTCCCAGCAGTCAGATCTGTACCACCACATTCCCTGCAGTCAGATCTGTACCACCACCCTCCCAGCAGTCAGATATGTACCACCACCCTCCCTGCAGTCAGATCTGTACCACCACCCTCCCTGCAATCAGATCTGTACCACCACACTCCCTGCAGTCAGATCTGTACCATCACACTCCCTACAGTCAGATCTGTACCACCAACCTCCCTGCAGTCATATATGTACCACCAACCTCCGTGCAGTCATATATGTACCACCAACCTCCCTGCAGTCACATCTGTACCACCAACCTCCCTGCAGTCACATCTGTACCACCACACTCCCTGCAGTCACATCTGTACCACCACACTCCCTGCAGTCAGATCTGTACCACCACCCTCCCAGCAGTCAGATCTGTACCACCACATTCCCTGCAGTCAGATCTGTACCACCACCCTCCCTGCAGTCAGATCTGTACCACCACCCTCCCTGCAGTCAGATCTGTACCATCACACTCCCTGGAGTCAGATCTGTACCACCACACTCCCTGCAGTCAGATCTGTACCACCAACCTCCCTGCAGTCAGATCTGTACCACCACCCTCCCAGCAGTCAGATCTGTACCACCACCCTCCCAGCAGTCAGATCTGTACCACCACACTCCCTGCAGTCAGATCTGCACCACCCGCCCTCCCAGCAGTCAGATCTGTACCACCATCCTCCCAGCAGTCAGATCTGTACCACCACCCTCCCAGCAGTCAGATCTGTACCACCACCCTCCCAGCAGTCAGATCTGTACCACCACACTCCCTGCAGTCAGATCTGTACCACCCGCCCTCCCAGCAGTCAGATCTGTACCACCATCCTCCCAGCAGTCAAATCTGTACCACCACCCTCCCAGCAGTCAGATCTGTACCACCACCCTCCCAGCAGTCAGATCTGTACCACCACCCTCCCTGCAATCAGATCTGTACCACCACACTCCCTGCAGTCAGATCTGTACCACCACCCTCCCTGCAATCAGATCTGTACCACCACACTCCCTGCAGTCAGATCTTTACCACCACCCTCCCTGCAATCAGATCTGTACCACCACCCTCCCAGCAGTCAGATCTGTACCACCACATTCCCTGCAGTCAGATCTGTACCACCACCCTCCCAGCAGTCAGATATGTACCACCACCCTCCCTGCAGTCAGATCTGTACCACCACCCTCCCTGCAGTCAGATCTGTACCACCACCCTCCCTGCAGTCAGATCTGTACCAACGCCCTCCCAGCAGTCAGATCTGTACCACCACCCTCCCAGCAGTCAGATCTGTACCACCACATTCCCTGCAGTCAGATCTGTACCACCACCCTCCCTGCAGTCAGATCTGTACCACCACCCTCCCTGCAGTCAGATCTGTACCATCACACTCCCTGCAGTCAGATCTGTACCGCCACCCTCCCAGCAGTCAGATCTGTACCACCACCCTCCCTGCAGTCAGATCTGTACCACCACCCTCCCTGCAGTCAGATCTGTACCACCTGGCTGACTTACTCATTTCCATGAAGAGCTGCCGTTTCTCGGCCATCGTCCTCCTGCGTTTCCCGCTCTCTTCAATCATCCTGAGGAGGAATGAGACGGTCACATAGAGGTGTACATATCCCTATACGGTCATACACAGTGGCTATACCCAGTACCCTGCTGTGCTGCTTGTAGCACAGAATGGTCTGTATTTAAGAGCGTGGGCCTGATTCATCTGAAGTAAGTTAAGTAAAAAAACAGCAAGTTATTTTGGGTTCGATTCGGACCCGTTCGCAATGGGCCGAATCCGGTCCCGTCCCTGATTATGGGTGTCTGCGCATGGGAGGATATGCCGTGGCGGACGCTTTGCTGAGTGTCACAGTCACCCAGACGTGTGTGTAGTGAGGGCCGGACAGGGGGCGGAGGCAGGGGAATGCCCAGCATTGTATGGGTGCCCCCTGGGAACACTGGCATGTGGAATACCGGTTTGGGGCGGGTGGCTGACGGCAGAATTCAGAGGACAGTGTGTAAATGTGTCATTACTAACGGCAGAAGAATCATCCAATGGTGAGCGAGCATCCAGCGATCTCTATCTCGTGCGCACGCAGGTGAGGGGGTGTGTTAGTGTACATGCTGGGGGGGGGGGCAGTAATTGGTAGGCGATTACACACTGCCCGTTTCTTATATAGCGCAGCACATTCCTAGCGTACAGGGCTGAATCAGGCTCTTTCTATCTGAAACAAGCCATGAAGCCAAAAGATATCCTTTGTGTGCAGGGTAAATACTAGCTGGTTTTGCATGAAGCCCACAAATTTTAGCCAGCAACCTAGATTGTAGCTTGGACACACCTCACTTAAATCGGGACACGGTCACTAGATCGACCACTGAAGGTCGACAGGGATATTAGGTCAACACAAGCATTAGGTCGACATGGGAAAGGTCAACAGTCAAATGGTGGACATGGGCTTTTTCTAATTTTTTGAGCCGACATGTGCCGACAGGCGGTATCTCCTGCCCTACCATCCAGTAAGGTGTGGTGGGTGAATATAAGTGTGCCGACACAGCGCCAAAGCATGGCGAGCACACACAGTGCACTTTTTCGATGTCCATGTCGACAGTGGGGTAAAAAAATAAAAACCGCTGTCGACCTAATGTCTGTCTATCCTATGAGCCATATCATTACAATCTAACTCTCTCTGCACGTTACATCTGCCTCCCTGCAGTGCAGCATTGTGTTACCCAGGTGCAGGTGCACATGACACGCATTAAGTCAACATGGTGAAAACAAGATAAGGGCCGACATAAGTTGTTCATAGTACTGCGGTTCATTCCACCACAGTACTATATACATGTCCAGCACCTATTAACCAATGACACCAGCCTCAGCATAATAACAGCTATACTGCGATTGGCTGCAGCGTGCAAGCATAGATCTAAGAGGCACGGGGTATGGACAGTGATCCGTCTCCTCTGGTGACGGTAAGAGGCACGGTGTATGGACAGTGACCTGTCTCCCCTGGTGACAGTAAGAGGCACAGTGTATGGACAGTGATCCGTCTCCCCTGGTGACGGTAAGAGGCACGGTGTATGGACAGTGATCCGTCTCCCCTGGTGACAGTAAGAGGCACGGTGTATGGACAGTGACCTGTCTCCCCTGGTGACAGTAAGAGGCACGGTGCATGGACAGTGATCCATCTCCTCTGGTGACAGTAAGAGGCACGGTGTATGGACAGTGATAGTCTCCTCTGGTGACGGTAAGAGGCACGGTGTATGGACAGTGATCCGTCTCCTCTGGTGGCAGTAAGAGGCACGGTGTATGGACAGTGATAGTCTCCTCTGGTGACAGTAAGAGGCACAGTGTATGGACAGTGATCCATCTCATCTGGTGACGGTAAGAGGCACGGTGTATGGACAGTGATCCATCTCATCTGGTGACAGTAAGAGGCATGGTGTATGGACAGTGATAGTCTCCTCTGGTGACAGTAAGAGGCACGGTGTATGGACAGTGATTCGTCTCCTCTGGTGACAGTAAGAGGCACGGTGTATGGACAGTGATTCGTCTCCTCTGGTGGCAGTAAGAGGCACGGTGTATGGACAGTGATCCGTCTCCCCTGGTGACGGTAAGAGTCACGGTGTATGGACAGTGATCCGTCTCCCCTGGTGACAGTAAGAGGCACGGTGTATGGACAGTGACCTGTCTCCCCTGGTGACAGTAAGAGGCACAGTGTATGGACAGTGATAGTCTCCTCTGGTGGCAGTAAGAGGCACGGTGTATGGACAGTGATAGTCTCCTCTGGTGACGGTAAGAGGCACGGTGTATGGACAGTGATCCGTCTCCTCTGGTGGCAGTAAGAGGCACGGTGTATGGACAGTGATAGTCTCCTCTGGTGACAGTAAGAGGCACAGTGTATGGACAGTGATCCATCTCATCTGGTGACGGTAAGAGGCACGGTGTATGGACAGTGATCCATCTCATCTGGTGACAGTAAGAGGCATGGTGTATGGACAGTGATAGTCTCCTCTGGTGACAGTAAGAGGCACGGTGTATGGACAGTGATTCGTCTCCTCTGGTGACAGTAAGAGGCACGGTGTATGGACAGTGATTCGTCTCCTCTGGTGGCAGTAAGAGGCACGGTGTATGGACAGTGATCAGTCTCCTCTGGTGACAGTAAGAGGCACGGTGTATGGACAGTGATCCATCTCATCTGGTGACGGTAAGAGGCACGGTGTATGGACAGTGATACATCTCATCTGGTGACGGTAAGAGGCACGGTGTATGGACAGTGATAGTCTCCTCTGGTGACGGTAAGAGGCACGGTGTATGGACAGTGATAGTCTCCTCTGGTGGCAGTAAGAGGCACGGTGTATGGACAGTGATCCGTCTCCTCTGGTGACGGTAAGAGGCACGGTGTATGGACAGTGGTCCATCTCCTCTGGTGACAGTAAGAGGCACGGTGTATGGACAGTGATCCGTCTCCTCTGGTGACAGTAAGAGGCACGGTGTATGGACAGTGATAGTCTCCTCTGGTGACAGTAAGAGGCACGGTGTATGGACAGTGATAGTCTCCTCTGGTGACGGTAAGAGGCACGGTGTATGGACAGTGATCCATCTCATCTGGTGACGGTAAGAGGCACAGTGTATGGACAGTGATAGTCTCCTCTGGTGGCAGTAAGAGGCACGGTGTATGGACAGTGATAGTCTCCTCTGGTGACGGTAAGAGGCACGGTGTATGGACAGTGATCCATCTCATCTGGTGACGGTAAGAGGCACAGTGTATGGACAGTGATAGTCTCCTCTGGTGACGGTAAGAGGCACGGTGTATGGACAGTGATAGTCTCCTCTGGTGGCAGTAAGAGGCACGGTGTATGGACAGTGATAGTCTCCTCTGGTGACGGTAAGAGGCACGGTGTATGGACAGTGATAGTCTCCTCTGGTGACGGTAAGAGGCACGGTGTATGGACAGTGATAGTCTCCTCTGGTGACAGTAAGAGGCATGGTGTATGGACAGTGATCCGTCTCCTATGGTGACGGTAAGAGGCACGGTGTATGGACAGTGATAGTCTCCTCTGGTGACGGTAAGAGGCACGGTGTATGGACAGTGATCCGTCTCCTCTGGTGACAGTAAGAGGCACGGTGTATGGACAGTGATCCGTCTCCTCTGGTGACTGTAAGAGGCACGGTGTATGGACAGTGATCCGTCTCCTCTGGTGACTGTAAGAGGCACGGTGTATGGACAGTGATAGTCTCCTCTGGTGACAGTAAGAGGCACGGTGTATGGACAGTGATCCGTCTCCTATGGTGACAGTAAGAGGCACAGTGTATGGACAGTGATCCGTCTCCTCTGGTGACAGTAAGAGGCATGGTGTATGGACAGTGATCCGTCTCCTCTGGTGACGGTAAGAGGCACAGTGTATGGACAGTGATAGTCTCCTCTGGTGACAGTAAGAGGCATGGTGTATGGACAGTGATAGTCTCCTCTGGTGACAGTAAGAGGCACGGTGTATGGACAGTGATCCGTCTCCTATGGTGACAGTAAGAGGCACGGTGTATGGACAGTGATAGTCTCCTCTGGTGACGGTAAGAGGCACGGTGTATGGACAGTGATAGTCTCCTCTGGTGACGGTAAGAGGCATGGTGTATGGACAGTGGTCCATCTCCTCTGGTGACGGTAAGAGGCACGGTGTATGGACAGTGATCCGTCTCCTCTGGTGACAGTAAGAGGCACGGAGTATGGACAGTGATCCGTCTCCTATGGTGACGGTAAGAGGCACGGTGTATGGACAGTGATAGTCTCCTCTGGTGACCGTAAGAGGCACGGTGTATGGACAGTGATCCGTCTCCTCTGGTGACAGTAAGAGGCACAGTGTATGGACAGTGATCCGTCTCCTCTGGTGACAGTAAGAGGCACGGTGTATGGACAGTGATAGTCTCCTCTGGTGACAGTAAGAGGCACGGTGTATGGACAGTGATCCGTCTCCTCTGGTGACAGTAAGAGGCACAGTGTATGGACAGTGATCCGTCTCCCCTGGTGACGGTAAGAGGCCTGGTGTATGGACAGTGATAGTCTCCTCTGGTGACAGTAAGAGGCACGGTGTATGGACAGTGATCCATCTCCTCTGGTGACAGTAAGAGGCACGGTGTATGGACAGTGGTCCGTCTCCTCTGGTGACAGTAAGAGGCACGGTGTATGGACAGTGGTCCGTCTCCTCTGGTGACAGTAAGAGGCACGGTGTATGGACAGTGATCCGTCTCCTCTGGTGACGGTAAGAGGCACGGTGTATGGACAGTGGTCCGTCTCCCCTGGTGACGGTAAGAGGCACGGTGCATGGACAGTGATCCGTCTCCCCTGGTGACAGTAAGAGGCACGGTGTATGGACAGTGATCCGTCTCCTCTGGTGACAGTAAGAGGCAAGGTGTATGGACAGTGATAGTCTCCTCTGGTGACAGTAAGAGGCACGGTGTATGGACAGTGGTCCGTCTCCTCTGGTGACAGTAAGAGGCACGGTGTATGGACAGTGATCCGTCTCCTCTGGTGACAGTAAGAGGCACAGTGTATGGACAGTGATCCCTCTCCTCTGGTGACAGTAAGAGGCACGGTGTATGGACAGTGATAGTCTCCTCTGGTGACAGTAAGAGGCACGGTGTATGGACAGTGATCCGTCTCCTCTGGTGACGGTAAGAGGCACGGTGTATGGACAGTGATCAGTCTCCTCTGGTGGCAGTAAGAGGCACGGTGTATGGACAGTGATCCTTCTCATCTGGTGACGGTAAGAGGCACGGTGTATGGACAGTGATCAGTCTCCTCAGGTGGCAGTAAGAGGCACGGTGTATGGACAGTGATCCATCTCATCTGGTGACAGTAAGAGGCACGGTGTATGGACAGTGATCCGTCTCCTCTGGTGACAGTAAGAGGCACAGTGTATGGACAGTGATAGTCTCCTCTGGTGACTGTAAGAGGCACGGTGTATGGACAGTGATTCGTCTCCTCTGGTGACGGTAAGAGGCACAGTGTATGGACAGTGATAGTCTCCTCTGGTGACTGTAAGAGGCACGGTGTATGGACAGTGATTCGTCTCCTCTGGTGACAGTAAGAGGCACGGTGTATGGACAGTGATCCGTCTCCTCTGGTGACAGTATGAGGCACGGTGTATGGACAGTGATCCGTCTCCTCTGGTGACGGTAAGAGGCACGGTGTATGGACAGTGATAGTCTCCTCTGGTGACGGTAAGAGGCACGGTGTATGGACAGTGATCCGTCTCCTATGGTGACAGTAAGAGGCACGGTGTATGGACAGTGATAGTCTCCTCTGGTGACGGTAAGAGGCACAGTGTATGGACAGTGATAGTCTCCTCTGATGACAGTAAGAGGCACGGTGTATGGACAGTGATCCGTCTCCTCTGGTGACAGTAAGAGGCACAGTGTATGGACAGTGATAGTCTCCTCTGATGACAGTAAGAGGCACGGTGTATGGACAGTGGTCCGTCTCCTCTGGTGACAGTAAGAGGCACGGTGTATGGACAGTGATCCGTCTCCTCTGGTGACGGTAAGAGGCACGGTGTATGGACAGTGATCCCTCGCCTCTGGTCACGGTAAGAGGCACGGTGTATGGACAGTGATCCGTCTCATCTGGTGACGGTAAGAGGCACGGTGTATGGACAGTGATCCGTCTCCTATGGTGACGGTAAGAGGCCTGGTGTATGGACAGTGATCCCTCTCCTCTGGTGACAGTAAGAGGCACGGTGTATGGACAGTGGTCCGTCTCCTCTGGTGACAGTAAGAGGCACGGTGTATGGACAGTGATCCGTCTCCTCTGGTGACGGTAAGAGGCACGGTGTATGGACAGTGATCCGTCTCCCCTGGTGACGGTAAGAGGCACGGTGTATGGACAGTGATCCGTCTCCCCTGGTGACAGTAAGAGGCACGGTGTATGGACAGTGATCCGTCTCCCCTGGTGACAGTAAGAGGCACGGTGTATGGACAGTGATCCGTCTCCCCTGGTGACGGTAAGAGGCACGGTGTATGGACAGTGATCCGTCTCCTCTGGTGACAGTAAGAGGCACGGTGTATGGACAGTGATAGTCTCCTCTGGTGACAGGAAGAGGCACGGTGTATGGACAGTGATCCGTCTCCTCTGGTGACAGTATGAGGCACGGTGTATGGACAGTGATCCGTCTCCTCTGGTGACGGTAAGAGGCACGGTGTATGGACAGTGATCCGTCTCCTCTGGTGACGGTAAGAGGCACGGTGTATGGACAGTGGTCCATCTCCTCTGGTGACGGTAAGAGGCACGGTGTATGGACAGTGATCCGTCTCCTCTGGTGACAGTAAGAGGCACGGTGTATGGACAGTGATCCGTCTCCTCTGGTGACGGTAAGAGGCATGGTGTATGGACAGTGGTCCGTCTCCTCTGGTGACAGTAAGAGGCACGGTGTATGGACAGTGATCCGTCTCACCTGGTGACAGTAAGAGGCACGGTGTATGGACAGTGATCCGTCTCCTCTGGTGACGGTAAGAGGCATGGCGTATGGACAGTGGTCCGTCTCCTCTGGTGACGGTAAGAGGCACGGTGTATGGACAGTGATCCGTCTCCTCTGGTGACGGTAAGAGGCACGGTGTATGGACAGTGATCCCTCTCCTCTGGTGACAGTAAGAGGCACGGTGTATGGACAGTGATCCCTCTCCTCTGGTCACAGTAAGAGGCAAGGTGTATGGACAGTGATCCGTCTCCCCTGGTAACAGCAGCCACCTCACTGTTCCAGCATCAGACCTGCTATTGGCAGACACAGAAGAGGGACACAGCTGAGCTCTGCAATGCAGTATAAGTTTGCAGGCTGCTATTTGGAATGCCGGATTCCCCAGGTGCTCCTATGTAACCATGCCTGGGAACAGGAAGCAATGTGACGCTGCTGTTATGTACAATCCTGGGTCATTATGTAGGCACCGGCAGCAATCCAGTTACTGATGTAGCGCCCACATATCCTGTAGCGCTGTACAGAGAATAATACAGAAAGGAGTTTTGCCGGTTGCACAGGAGATTTACTTTAATTATAACACTTGTGGACCCTCCTGTTATGGGCTCCTAACAAAACATTTGTAGAAGGCCATGAGGGTGTGCTACCATGGACATCAAATAGTACAACATTTGCAGAAAAGAGAAGAATGTCTGAAACCACAATACAAAACATATAGGACACACTTAGTGACTTTAAAGGTCCATACACACTGGGCGACTATGCCCAGCGTGTATGGACAGAGATGATCACTATCATCGCTGTGGGGAAAGCCGCTCAGTGCATACACACTACATACACACTGAGCGGCGTTCCCCCTGTCCGCCGCCAATGGTGGGGGGAGGACTGCGATGCATAGTGCAGAGGTATGCAAAGCCGTCCTCAACGCCGCTCAGCTGCTGGTAATACCAGCAGCTGAGCGGCTTTCCCACCGATGATGTGGGAGCATCGCAGCAGCGCTCACCGCCGGGGCATACACACTGGGCGGCTTTGAGCTGAAAGCCGCTCAAACAGGCTGTTTTGAGCAGCTTTCAGCTCAAAGTTGCCCAGTGTGTAAAGGCCTTTAAATCCTTTAACAACAACATTCTCTGCACCTGACTTATTACTGTCCTACGTATCACTGAGCGTCAGCATCTCTATACTCACCCAGCAATATCCCAACAACATTCTCTGCACCTGACTTATTACTGTCCTACGTATCACTGAGCGTCAGCATCTCTATACTCACCCAGCAATATCCCAACAACATTCTCTGCACCTGACTTATTACTGTCCTATGTATCACTGAGTGTCAGCGTCTCTATACTCACCCAGCAATGTCCCAACATTCTCTGCACCTGACTTATTACTGTCCTACGTATCACTGAGTGTCAGCATCTCTATACTCACCCAGCAATGTCCCAACATTCTCTGCACCTGACTTATTACTGTCCTACGTATCACTGAGTGTCAGCGTCTCTATACTCACCCAGCAATGTCCCAACATTCTCTGCACCTGACTTATTACTGTCCTACGTATCACTGAGTGTCAGCGTCTCTATACTCACCCAGCAATGTCCCAACAACATTCTAAGCACCTGACTTATTACTGTCCTACGTATCACTGAGTGTCAGTGTCTCTATACTCACCCAGCAATGTCCCAACAACATTCTCTGGACCTGACTTATTACTGTCCTACGTATCACTGAGTGTCAGCGTCTCTATACTCACCCAGCAATGTCCCAACAACATTCTCTGCACCTGACTTATTACTGTCCTACGTATCACTGAGCGTCAGCATCTCTATACTAACCCAGCAATGTCCCAACATTCTCTGCACCTGACTTATTACTGTCCTACATATCACTGAGTGTCAGCGTCTCTATACTCACCCAGCAATGTCCCAACATTCTCTGCACCTGACTTATTACTGTCCTACGTATCACTGAGTGTCAGTGTCTCTATACTCACCCAGCAATGTCCCAACATTCTCTGCACCTGACTTATTACTGTCCTACGTATCACTGAGTGTCAGCGTCTCTATACTCACCCAGCAATATCCCAACAACATTCTCTGCACCTGACTTATTACTGTCCTACGTATCACTGAGCGTCAGCATCTCTATACTCACCCAGCAATATCCCAACAACATTCTCTGCACCTGACTTATTACTGTCCTACGTATCACTGAGCGTCAGCATCTCTATTCTCACCCAGCAATATCCCAACAACATTCTCTGCACCTGACTTATTACTGTCCTACGTATCACTGAGTGTCAGCGTCTCTATACTCACCCAGCAATGTCCCAACATTCTCTGCACCTGACTTATTACTGTCCTACGTATCACTGAGTGTCAGCGTCTCTATACTCACCCAGCAATGTCCCAACATTCTCTGCACCTGACTTATTACTGTCCTACGTATCACTGAGTGTCAGCGTCTCTATACTCACCCAGCAATGTCCCAACATTCTCTGCACCTGACTTATTACTGTCCTACGTATCACTGAGTGTCAGTGTCTCTATACTCACCCAGCAATGTCCCAACAACATTCTCTGGACCTGACTTATTACTGTCCTACGTATCACTGAGTGTCAGCGTCTCTATACTCACCCAGCAATGTCCCAACAACATTCTCTGCACCTGACTTATTACTGTCCTACGTATCACTGAGCGTCAGCGTCTGTATACTCACCCAGCAATATCCCAACAACATTCTCTGCCCCTGACTTATTACTGTCCTACGTATCACTGAGCGTCAGCATCTCTATACTCACCCAGCAATATCCCAACAACATTCTCTGCACCTGACTTATTACTGTCCTACGTATCACTGAGCGTCAGCATCTCTATACTCACCCAGCAATATCCCAACAACATTCTCTGCCCCTGACTTATTACTGACCTACATATCACTGAGCTTCAGCATCTCTATACTCACCAGCAATGTCCCAACAACATTCTCTGCACCTGACTTATTACTGACCTACGTATCACTGAGTGTCAGCGTCTCTATACTCACCCAGCAATGTCCCAACAACATTCTCTGCACCTGACTTATTACTGTCCTACGTATCACTGAGCGTCAGCATCTCTATACTCACCCAGCAATGTCCCAACAACATTCTCTGCACCTGACTTATTACTGTCCTACTTATCACTGAGTGTCAGCGTCTCAATACTCACCCAGCAATGTCCCAACATTCTCTGCACCTGACTTATTACTGTCCTACGTATCACTGAGCGTCAGCATCTCTATACTCACCCAGCAATATCCCAACAACATTCTCTGCCCCTGACTTATTACTGACCTACATATCACTGAGCTTCAGCATCTCTATACTCACCCAGCAATATCCCAACAACATTCTCTGCACCTGACTTATTACTGTCCTACGTATCACTGAGCTTCAGCGTCTCTATACTCACACAGCAATATCCCAACAACATTCTCTGCACCTGACTTATTACTGTCCTACGTATCACTGAGCTTCAGCGTCTCTATACTCACCCAGCAATATCCCAACAACATTCTCTGCACCTGACATATTACTGTCCTACGTATCACTGAGCGTCAGCATCTCTATACTCACCCAGCAATATCCCAACAACATTCTCTGCCCCTGACTTATTACTGACCTACATATCACTGAGCTTCAGTATCTCTATACTCACCAGCAATGTCCCAACAACATTCTCTGCACCTGACTTATTACTGACCTACGTATCACTGAGTGTCAGCGTCTCTATACTCACCCAGCAATGTCCCAACAACATTCTCTGCACCTGACTTATTACTGTCCTACGTATCACTGAGCGTCAGCATCTCTATACTCACCCAGCAATGTCTCAACAACATTCTCTGCACCTGACTTATTACTGTCCTACTTATCACTGAGTGTCAGCGTCTCAATACTCACCCAGCAATGTCCCAACATTCTCTGCACCTGACTTATTACTGTCCTACGTATCACTGAGCGTCAGCATCTCTATACTCACCCAGCAATATCCCAACAACATTCTCTGCCCCTGACTTATTACTGACCTACATATCACTGAGCTTCAGCATCTCTATACTCACCCAGCAATATCCCAACAACATTCTCTGCCCCTGACTTATTACTGTCCTACGTATCACTGAGCGTCAGCGTCTCTATACTCACCCAGCAATTTCCCAACAACATTCTCTGCACCTGACTTACTACTGTCCTACGTATCACTGAGCTTCAGCATCTCTATACTCACCCAGCAATGTCCCAACAACATTCTCTGCACCTGACTTATTACTGTCCTACTTATCACTGAGCGGCAGCGTCTCTATACTCACCCAGCAATTTCCCAACAACATTCTCTGCACCTGACTTACTACTGTCCTACGTATCACTGAGCTTCAGCGTCTCTATACTCACCCAGCAATGTCCCAACAACATTCTCTGCACCTGACTTATTACTGTCCTACGTATCACTGAGCGTCAGCATCTCTATACTCACCCAGCAATGTCCCAACAACATTCTCTGCACCTGACTTATTACTGTCCTACGTATCACTGAGCGTCAGCATCTCTATACTCACCCAGCAATATCCCAACAACATTCTCTGCCCCTGACTTATTACTGTCCTACGTATCACTGAGTGTCAGCGTCTCTATACTCACACAGCAATATCCCAACAACATTCTCTGCACCTGACTTACTACTGTCCTACGTATCACTGAGCGTCAGCATCTCTATACTCACACAGCAATATCCCAACAACATTCTCTGCCCCTGACTTATTACTGTCCTACGTATCACTGAGCGTCAGCGTCTCTATACTCACCCAGCAATGTCCCAACAACATTCTCTGCACCTGACTTACTACTGTCCTACGTATCACTGAGCTTCAGCATCTCTATACTCACCCAGCAATGTCCCAACAACATTCTCTGCACCTGACTTATTACTGTCCTACATATCACTGAGCGGCAGCGTCTCTATACTCACCCAGCAATTTCCCAACAACATTCTCTGCACCTGACTTACTACTGTCCTACGTATCACTGAGCTTCAGCGTCTCTATACTCACCCAGCAATGTCCCAACAACATTCTCTGCACCTGACTTATTACTGTCCTACGTATCACTGAGCGTCAGCATCTCTATACTCACCCAGCAATGTCCCAACAACATTCTCTGCACCTGACTTATTACTGTCCTACGTATCACTGAGCGTCAGCATCTCTATACTCACCCAGCAATGTCCCAACATTCTCTGCACCTGACTTATTACTGTCCTACGTATCATTGAACGGCAGCATCTGTATACTCACCCAGCAATGTCCCAACAACATTCTCTGCACCTGACTTATTACTGTCCTACGTATCACTGAGCGTCAGCATCTCTATACTCACCCAGCAATGTCCCAACAACATTCTCTGCACCTGACTTACTACTGTCCTACGTATCACTGAGCTTCAGCATCTCTATACTCACCCAGCAATGTCCCAACAACATTCTCTGCACCTGACTTATTACTGTCCTACATATCACTGAGCGGCAGCGTCTCTATACTCACCCAGCAATTTCCCAACAACATTCTCTGCACCTGACTTACTACTGTCCTACGTATCACTGAGCTTCAGCGTCTCTATACTCACCCAGCAATGTCCCAACAACATTCTCTGCACCTGACTTATTACTGTCCTACGTATCACTGAGCGTCAGCATCTCTATACTCACCCAGCAATGTCCCAACAACATTCTCTGCACCTGACTTATTACTGTCCTACGTATCACTGAGCGTCAGCATCTCTATACTCACCCAGCAATGTCCCAACATTCTCTGCACCTGACTTATTACTGTCCTACGTATCATTGAACGGCAGCATCTGTATACTCACCCAGCAATGTCCCAACAACATTCTCTGCACCCGACTTACTGCTGTCCTACATGTTAATTGGACATTGTATCAGTGAGCGGCAGCTAATCAGAACCCTGATAATTAACAATGTGATATTAAGCAATTTGGGACTATTTACATTGGAAAAGAGACGTTTAAGGGGGGACATGCTCAACATGTACAAGTATATCAAGGGCCAATATAAGGAACTGTCACACACCCTCTTTTCTACTAGAAAGGAATCTAGGACGCGAGGGCATGAGTATAGATTAGAAGAAAAAAGATTTCATTCAGCTAGTAGAAAGAATTTCTTTACGGTCAGAACAGTCAAACTCTGGAACTCTCTTCCCAGAGAGGTGGTAACTGCTGGCTCATTAAATGCGTTCAAGGCAAAGTTGGACAAACATTTACTGGAGAAAAACATCCATGGGTACAAATAAGAAATATCATCTGTCTGTAAAATACCAGAACCTACCAAATCAGCAATGGATATCTATACCAGGTTGAACTAGATGGACGCAAGTCTTTTTTCAGCCTTACCTACTATGTAACGTGCGCGAATCAATAGAGAGCACACAGCAGGGCTCTAATGCTGAGCATGTACGCCATTCTACCCATCAGATCAGACAGCTCACACCGGCAGACGTGTCCAGTCACCTGTGCCAAGGGTAGGGTGCACACATGCTCATCTGGGTATGGGGCATTGGCATTGTCGACAGTCAAAAGGTCGAGGGATGCGGTGCACTTCAAACTGTGTTCATGTCAACGGTGTCTACATTCAGGTAAAAAAACAGTGGAAAACCCCATGTCGACCTTTTGATTGTCGACCTAATGCTTGTGTCCACTTAATGACCTGTCGCTCTAGACACGTCGACCATGACCCATGTAGTGTTCCCTCTAGAAATGAGGGCGGGCAGGGCGCCGCTGCACGGGGGCAGCGCAAGGGGGGCGGACCAGGCCAGCCAACGTCACAGTTATGGGCGGTCCCGGGCAGCCGACGTCACAAAAGGGGCATGCTCGGGCCGCGACGTCATGAAAAGGGGCATACCCGGCCCCCCCGAAGTTACCGCGCTGCCGGGGAAGCGGTCGGAATCGCCGTCTAAGGCGTCGCTGCACTTCCCCGTGGACGCAGCCAGGGCAGACACCAGGCTGTTTTAGCGGGGTGCTGCTAGCAGGGCAGGGCGCATTTTGCCCTGTAAAAATCGGTAAAACAGCCTAGCGGGAACACTACCCATGTCAATCTAGAACCATGTCAACCTTTTTGAAGTCGAGTTACATACACGCCATTTTATAGTGGTATGGCCGCCATCTTGGTTCGCAGAGTTACGTAAAGGGCGTATAGGAATCAGGTGAAATAATAATGCGAACCCCGTGCGCAGCCATACTACTACACATAAATTCATATTCCACACAAATAAAATATAAATGGTTTTAATTCGCAGCACACAGTTTAACTGGTAAAACACGATCTTTCATGTACATATTTCGCATCTCTGTGTTCCGTCTCTCATGCGCAGCGCTCCGGTCCGGGATAGAAGTTCATATCTTGTAACAGTCAGACGTTATGGAGCTATTACATATTTCATTGTTATTTCGCCACCAGGACAGAGTAACCAGAAGATCCAGATGTAGCAGGTTTCTCAGCATGGGCTATGACCCCTAAACTACAAATCCCAGCATGCATTGCCACAGTTTTAACACTCCATTATAGCAAAACTGTGGCAAGGCATGCTGGGATTTGTAGTTTTACAACATCTGGAGGGCCACAGTTTGAAGACCCATGCCTTAAGACAAAGAAACCTAGGTGGATTCTCCTGCACCAATCCAAGAGAAGCGACATCCGATCTCCTGACCAATGATGACCCTCACTACCCCCCTCTACCTGGGCACTATAAGAGGTCAAGCATGACCTAAACTCAGTCACTTTTCCTCCTCTACTTCCCTGGGCTGTATTCTGGACAGAATATACTGAGCTCGGACCGGGTTGCGCCAGCGCTATTGATGAGACGGTAACTGTTGCATTCCTGTATGTGTATTCTGTAGTGTGGCTGATTGTATTTTATATCCGGGGTTTTTCCCCTAGTAGTTTAGAACATACTTTGTATTGTGTAACAAACTGTATACTGTGTTATATTGTTTCTCTCTCTCCCTGTTGTCCATTAGGGAAAGAAATACATGATTTGGGGACTTTATCCCCTTATTCCATATTTTTTTACTGAGTCTTGGCTTTTATTCGCATTTAGCGACAAAGGGTTATAAGGAAATTATCCTTTCCTTATAACCCTTTGTCACTAAATGCGGGTACTAAGTACTGCAAAAGGATACCGCTTCATAGGTTCGCTACGCTTTGTTCGCACGTAGCTAGGCATAAAAGGTTAGTGGTTTACGGACACAGTACGTAAACTGCGCACTTCACTTATTATCCATCTGGTTATATTTTTATCGACATTGATAACCTAGAACCATGTCAACCTTGAACCATGTCGACTTAATGGTGTCGACCTACTGCTTGTCGACCAACATACTGTAGACTAAATGATCCACACCCGAGAGGACAGAACAGGTTGCCGCGCTCCTGTCCTGGGGTCAGACGTCCATCCCGCATCGGAACACAACTTCTAATGTAGTGTACACACTGTTCCATTCGATCAGGATGCGTGGACCTGCGGCATCGAAATCAAATAGAAAAATAGACTGTGCAGGCAAGACTACTGTATATAATATAGATCTGTACTATATAGTCTAAAGTGACTGTGTACATGGCGCAGTGCGATTTGATCCCGATTTGGGGGTTTGTATGTTCTCCTCATGTATGCCTGGAAGGTGAGCTGGCGTGTGAGCGTGGTGCAGGGACTGGTACTGCGCCATGTGTGTGCATTAGGTAACAAGAGGGGCTTCCTGTTTCTACACTTCCTTCCTGTTAGTACACAACCACCAGCAGCACTTTATTACGTATCACGTAGCAAAAAGAAAGTGACCGGAGACTATTACTGCGCTGTGGAACTGAGGGCCTGATTCATATGTTTACACCGGGTCCTGTGCCAAGCAGCAGAATGTTAACAGGCCTCCAGGAAATGACGTCTGTATCTGCCACGGGAGCGAGGATAAGCAGCCAGCCACAAGGAAAACTTCATCTGCCACGGGAGCAAGGATAAGCAGCCAGCCATAAGGACAGCTGTATCTGCCACGGGAGCGAGGATAAGCAGCCAGCCACAAGGAAAGCTGTGTCTGCCACGGGAGCGAGGAGAAGCCTACAGCCACAAGGAAAGCTGTATCTGCCATGGGAGCGGGGATAAGCAGCCAGCCATAAGGAAAGCTGTGTCTGCCACGGAAGTGGGGATAAGCATACAGCCACAAGTAAAACTTTATCTGCCACGGGAGCGAGGATAAGCAGCCAGCCACAAGGAAAGCTGTATCTGCCACAGGAGCGGGGATAAGCCGCCAGCCACAAGGAAAGCTGTATCTGCCACGGGATCGGTGATAAGCATACAGCCACAAGGAAAGCTGTATCTGCCACGGGATCGGGGATAAGCCGCCAGCCACAAGGAAAGCTGTATCTGCCACGGGATCGGGGATAAGCCGCCAGCCACAAGGAAAGCTGTATCTGTCATGGGAGCGGGGATAAGCCGCCAGCCACAAGGAAAGCTGTATCTGCCATGGGAGCGGGGATAAGCCGCCAGCCACAAGGAAAGCTGTATCTGCCATGGGAGCGGGGATAAGCCGCCAGCCACAAGGAAAGCTGTATTTAATGCTGTGCTGCCACCAGATAGTGCCATATTACAGCTGTGCTGCCACCAGATAAGAGTGCCATATTCCAGCTGCGCTGCCACCAGATAGTGCCATATTACAGCTGCGCTGCCACCAGATGAGTGCCATATTCCAGCTGTGCTGCCACCAGAAGAGTGCCATATTCCAGCTGCGCTGCCACCAGATAGTGCCATATTACAGCTGCGCTGCCACCAGATGAGTGCCATATTCCAGCTGCGCTGCCACCAGAAGAGTGCCATATTCCAGCTGTGCTGCCACCAGATAAGAGTGCCATATTCCAGCTGCGCTGCCACCAGTTAAGAGTGCCATATTCCAGCTGCGCTGCCACCAGTTAAGAGTGCCATATTCCAGCTGCGCTGCCACCAGAAGAGTGCCATATTCCAGCTGCGCTGCCACCAGATAGTGCCATATTACAGCTGCGCTGCCACCAGATGAGTGCCATATTCCAGCTGCGCTGCCACCAGAAGAGTGCCATATTCCAGCTGCGCTGCCACCAGATAGTGCCATATTCCAGCTGCGCTGCCACCAGATGAGTGCCATATTCCAGCTGCGCTGCCACCAGAAGAGTGCCATATTCCAGCTGCGCTGCCACCAGATAGTGCCATATTACAGCTGCGCTGCCACCAGATGAGTGCCATATTCCAGCTGTGCTGCCACCAGATGAGTGCCATATTCCAGCTGTGCTGCCACCAGAAGAGTGCCATATTCCAGCTGTTCTGCCACCAGAAGAGTGCCATATTCCAGCTGTGCTGCCACCAGATAGTGCCATATTCCAGCTGTGCTGCCACCAGATAGTGCCATATTCCAGCTGTGCTGCCGCCAGATAGTGCCATATTCCAGCTGTGCTGCCGCCAGATAGTGCCATATTCCAGCTGTGCTGCCGCCAGAAGAGTGCCATATTCCAGCTGTGCTGCCGCCAGATAGTGCCATATTCCAGCTGTGCTGCCGCCAGAAGAGTGCCATATTCCAGCTGTGCTGCCGCCAGAAGAGTGCCATATTCCAGCTGTGCTGCCGCCAGAAGAGTGCCATATTCCAGCTGTGCTGCCGCCAGATAGTGCCATATTCCAGCTGTGCTGCCGCCAGAAGAGTGCCATATTCCAGCTGTGCTGCCGCCAGAAGAGTGCCATATTCCAGCTGTGCTGCCGCCAGAAGAGTGCCATATTCCAGCTGTGCTGCCGCCAGAAGAGTGCCATATTCCAGCTGTGCTGCCGCCAGAAGAGTGCCATATTCCAGCTGTGCTGCCGCCAGAAGAGTGCCATATTCCAGGTGTGCTGCCGCCAGAAGAGTGCCATATTCCAGCTGTGCTGCCGCCAGAAGAGTGCCATATTCCAGCTGTGCTGCCGCCAGAAGAGTGCCATATTCCAGCTGTGCTGCCGCCAGAAGAGTGCCATATTCCAGCTGTGCTGCCGCCAGAAGAGTGCCATATTCCAGCTGTGCTGCCGCCAGATAGTGCCATATTCCAGCTGTGCTGCCGCCAGAAGAGTGCCATATTCCAGCTGTGCTGCCGCCAGAAGAGTGCCATATTCCAGCTGTGCTGCCGCCAGAAGAGTGCCATATTCCAGCTGTGCTGCCACCAGAAGAGTGCCATATTCCAGCTGCGCTGCCACCAGAAGAGTGCCATATTCCAGCTGTGCTGCCACCAGATAGTGCCATATTCCAGCTGTGCTGCCACCAGAAGAGTGCCATATTCCAGCTGTGCTGCCACCAGAAGAGTGCCATATTCCAGCTGTGCTGCCACCAGAAGAGTGCCATATTCCAGCTGTGCTGCCACCAGAAGAGTGCCATATTCCAGCTGCGCTGCCACCAGATAGTGCCATATTCCAGCTGCGCTGCCACCAGAAGAGTGCCATATTCCAGCTGTGCTGCCACCAGAAGAGTGCCATATTCCAGCTGTGCTGCCACCAGATAGTGCCATATTCCAGCTGTGCTGCCACCAGAAGAGTGCCATATTCCAGCTGTGCTGCCACCAGAAGAGTGCCATATTCCAGCTGTGCTGCCACCAGAAGAGTGCCATATTCCAGCTGTGCTGCCACCAGAAGAGTGCCATATTCCAGCTGTGCTGGGCATGTGCCCACTTTCTCTAAGCTGGCCTTCGGCTGTACCATACAGATGGCCTGCATGTGTGGAATTAGCTGACAGCATGCAGGAAAGTTGCATTCTTTCCCACCCTCCTGGACGTCATGTTGTGTGGAAAGAGACATTAATGGCATTTTAGAGATGACACATAAAGTCAGTCTGCACTAAAGCCCCGTACACACGGGGAGATATATCGCTCAGTGTCTCCTGTTCATCAGCGACCAGAGATGGAACTGCCTGGGGGAGCCTGACAGTGGTGATCAGCTGGTCGCAGGAGCATGTTCCTGCGACCAGCGATCACCACAGGGGCAAAAACGGGAGCGCGCACCCGGCGATATATCGCCGGTGCACACTCCCATTGCTCAGCGACCATATTTCCCGCGATTTTGGACAAAATCACCCCCGTGTGTACGCACCATAACCGCCTGTACAAACATTTCTAATACAGCTACACAGCAGAAAAAGCCATTCTCTCATAGCCATCAATGCGACCAAACTCTGGCAGTATGGCGCTTACTGCCTTCAGCAAGCCTGTGCCCAGGTCAAATGCATCCTGACAAGCGCTCGCTAGCCTCTTACCCAGTACAAACAAGCCGTCCCGGCCACTATATCCCAGTGTGAGTGTAATGCTCCTGACACTGCAGACAAGGCTGGTGATACAAAGTGACAGCCCCATTCACTTACACTGTACCTCATACTATCAGCCTCACAGCTGTAGGCATAGCGCACGCTGTAAGGGAGTACAGGAGCAGGACCCAAAGTCACACCCGCCGCTAAATTCCTGCGCCAGCAGTCAGTTCTGCAACCTCGGAATCTATAAGATAACGCCCAGGATAGTAATATATGCCGCCAGTTCAATAGGTAGGGTCTCATTTCCTGCCAGGCCCTGATTTGGCAGCGATGACATGGACCCAACCCAACACACAGAAGCCACTCAGCTGCTGGGGGTCACAGAGAAGGGCAAGGGATACACTCAGATGCAGGGGTCACATAGAAGAACAAGGGGTACACACAGCTGCAGGGGTCACATATGAGGACAAGGGGTACACTCAGATGCAGGGGTCACAGAGGACAAGGGGTACACACAGATGGTATGGGGGGGGGGGGCGGTGTCACAGAGAAGGGCAAGGGATACACTCAGATGCAGGGGTCACATAGAGGGACATGGGGTACACACAGCTGGTATGGGGGGTCACAGAGAAGGGCAAGGGGTATACTCAGATGGTATGGGGGGTCAAGGAGAAGGGCAAGGGGTATACTCAGATGGGTACTTGTTTCCTATCTGGGCGCCCGTCGTGGTGATCGCGGGTACATTTATGTCTAGCCGCGACGCGACCGACGCGATGCCCGCGATTTCCCATTGAAACCCATGTTAAACATGGAAATCGCGTCGGTCGCGTCGCGGCCGGCCATAAATGTACCCACGATGCCCGCGACGCGATGCACCCGATTTCCCATAGGAATCAATGTTAAATGGCCCGACCGACGCGATTTTACTGTTAAATGCCTCAATGGACCCGATGTGGCCATAGGAATCAATGTTAAATGGGCTACAGAGCCCAAATAGGCACAATTAACCCTTAAATGTCCCCCCAAATTTTTAACGCCACCCCACGATCCACGCCAACCCGAAGCGTGGCGAGCGCAGCGAGCCCGCGAGGGGCGGCGGTACGCGTCCTCCGACCTTTTCATGCCCTACTATCCACTAGGGCGTGGAGTTGAGAATAGAATAGTGTGGCGAGCGCAGCGAGCCACCGAGCCCGAAGCGTGGCGAGGGGACGCGGATACCTTCACAGTTATACGCGTCCCCTCGCGGGCTTCCCAGGTGTCCATGGCGACGCGGACACCTGGGAAGCCCGCGAAGAGCCGCGTTTACCTGTGAAGGTATCCGCGTCCCCTCACGGGGCTCGCCACACTATTCTATTCTCACTCCACGCCCTAGTGGATAGTAGGGCATGAAAAGGTCGGAGGACGCGTACCGCTGCGCTCGCCACGCTTCGGGTTCACGTTGATGGCGGGGTGGCGTCAACTACTTTTGGGGGGACATTTTTATGTTCAGGGGTGTTTTTGCCCCATTTCCCATTGTTCCCTATGATAATTTGGGGAAATTTATCCATTTAACATTGTTTCATCGCGGTCATCGCGGGTAAATTGAGGCATTTAACATTGTTCTCTATGGGAAAATCGCGGGCATCGCGTCTGGCACATCGCACCCGATTTTTTATCGGCCGCGATGCCCGCGATTTTACCCCCGATGCCCACGATTTAAATCGTGGGCGCCCAGATAGGAAACAAGTACCCTCAGATGCAGGGGTCACATAGGAGGACAAGGGGTACACACAGCTGCAGGGGTCACATAGGAGGACAGGGGGTACACTCACATGCAGGGGTCACATAGGAGGACAAGGGGTACACACAGCTGCAGGGGTCACATAGGAGGACAGGGGGTACACTCACATGCAGGGGTCACATAGGAGGACAAGGGGTACACTCAGATGCAGGGGTCACATAGGAGGACAAGGGGTACACACAGATGCAGGGGTCACAGAGAAGAGCAAGGGGTACACACAGATGGTATGGGGGGGTATCACAGAGAAGGACAAGGGATACACTCAGATGCAGGGGTCACATAGGAGCACAAGGGGTACACTCAGATTCAGGGGTCACAGAGAAGGACAAGGGGTACACACAGATGCAGGGGTCACAGAGAAGAGCAAGGGGTACACTGAGTCACAGTGTAAAGTAAAGTGAGGCCAGTATACACTATAGTACAGGACAGACATGTACATTACACCAGGTGTACAGTATTATACAGGACAGACACGTACATTACACCAGGTGTACAGTATAGTACAGGACAGACACGTACATTACACCAGGTGTACAGTATAATACAGGACAGACACGTACATTACACCAGGTGTACAGTATAATACAGGACAGACACATACATTACACCGGGTGTACAGTATTATACAGGACAGACACGTACATTACACCAGGTGTACAGTATAGTACAGGACAGACACGTACATTACACCAGGTGTACGGTATAATACAGGACAGACACGTACATTACACCAGGTGTACAGTATAATACAGGACAGACACATACATTACACCGGGTGTACAGTATTATACAGGACAGACACGTACATTACACCAGGTGTACAGTATAATACAGGAGACACATACATTACACCAGGTGTACAGTATAATACAGGACAGACATGTACATAACACCAGGTGTACGGTATAATACAGGACAGACACGTACATTACACCAGGTGTACGGTATAATACAGGACAGACACGTACATTACACCAGGTGTACAGTATTATACAGGACAGACACGTACATTACACCAGGTGTACAGTATAGTACAGGACAGACACGTACATTACACCAGGTGTACAGTATAATACAGGACAGACACATACATTACACCGGGTGTACAGTATTATACAGGACAGACACGTACATTACACCAGGTGTACAGTATAATACAGGAGACACATACATTACACCAGGTGTACAGTATAATACAGGACAGACATGTACATAACACCAGGTGTACGGTATAATACAGGACAGACACGTACATTACACCAGGTGTACAGTATAGTACAGGACAGACACATACATTACACCGGGTGTACAGTATTATACAGGACAGACACGTACATTACACCAGGTGTACAGTATAATACAGGAGACACATACATTACACCAGGTGTACAGTATAATACAGGACAGACATGTACATAACACCAGGTGTACGGTATAATACAGGACAGACACGTACATTACACCAGGTGTACAGTATAATACAGGACAGACACGTACATTACACCAGGTGTACAGTATAATACAGGACAGACACGTACATTACACCGGGTGTACAGTATTATACAGGACAGACACGTACATTACACCAGGTGTACAGTATAATACAGGACAGACATGTACATAACACCAGGTGTACGGTAGAATACAGGACAGACACGTACATTACACCGGGTGTACAGTATTATACAGGACAGACACATACATTACACCAGGTGTACAGTATAATACAGGACAGACACGTACATTACACCAGGTGTACAGTATAATACAGGAGACACATACATTACACTAGGTGTACGGTATAATACAGGACAGACACGTACATTACACCAGGTGTACGGTATAATACAGGACAGACACGTACATTACACCAGGTGTACAGTATAATACAGGAGACACATGTACATTACACCAGGTGTATGGTATAATACAGGACAGACACGTACATTACACCAGGTGTACGGTATAATACAGGACAGACACGTACATTACACCAGGTGTACGGTATAATACAGGAGACACACGTACATTACACAGGGTGTACAGTATAATACAGGAAGACACGTACATTACACCGGGTGTACGGTATTATACAGGACAGACACGTACATTACACCGGGTGTACGGTATAATACAGGAGACACATGTACATAACACCAGGTGTACAGTATAATACAGGACAGATGTGTACATTACACCAGGTGTACGGTATAATACAGGACAGACCCGTACATTACACCAGGTGTACAGTATAATACAGGACAGACCCGTACATTACACCAGGTGTACAGTATAATACAGGACAGACACGTACATTACACTGGGTGTACAGTATAATACAGGACAGACACGTACATTACACCGGGTGTACAGTAGAATACAGGACAGACACGTACATTACACCCGGTGTACGGTATAATACAGGAGACACATACATTACACCAGGTGTACAGTATAATACAGGACAGACACGTACATTACACCAGGTGTACAGTATAATACAGAACAGATCCGTACATTACACCGGGTGTACAGTATTATACAGGACAGACACGTACATTACACCAGGTGTACAGTATAATACAGGAGACACATACATTACACCAGGTGTACAGTATAATACAGGACAGACATGTACATAACACCAGGTGTACGGTAGAATACAGGACAGACACGTACATTACACCGGGTGTACAGTATTATACAGGACAGACACATACATTACACCAGGTGTACAGTATAATACAGGACAGACACGTACATTACACCAGGTGTACAGTATAATACAGGAGACACATACATTACACTAGGTGTACGGTATAATACAGGACAGACACGTACATTACACCAGGTGTACGGTATAATACAGGACAGACACGTACATTACACCAGGTGTACAGTATAATACAGGAGACACATGTACATTACACCAGGTGTATGGTATAATACAGGACAGACACGTACATTACACCAGGTGTACGGTATAATACAGGACAGACACGTACATTACACCAGGTGTACGGTATAATACAGGAGACACACGTACATTACACAGGGTGTACAGTATAATACAGGAAGACACGTACATTACACCGGGTGTACGGTATTATACAGGACAGACACGTACATTACACCGGGTGTACGGTATAATACAGGAGACACATGTACATAACACCAGGTGTACAGTATAATACAGGACAGATGTGTACATTACACCAGGTGTACGGTATAATACAGGACAGACCCGTACATTACACCAGGTGTACAGTATAATACAGGACAGACCCGTACATTACACCAGGTGTACAGTATAATACAGGACAGACACGTACATTACACTGGGTGTACAGTATAATACAGGACAGACACGTACATTACACCGGGTGTACAGTAGAATACAGGACAGACACGTACATTACACCCGGTGTACGGTATAATACAGGAGACACACGTACATTACACCAGAGTATGGTATAATACAGGACAGACACGTACATTACACCAGGTGTACGGTATAATACAGGACAGACACGTACATTACATCAGGTGTACGGTATAATACAGGACAGACACGTACATTACACCGGGTGTACGGTATAATACAGGACAGACACGTACATTACACCGGGTGTACGGTATAATATAGGACAGACACGTACATTACACCGGGTGTACAGTATAATACAGGACAGACACGTACATTACATCGGGTGTACGGTATAATATAGGACAGACACGTACATTACACCGGGTGTACAGTATTATACAGGACAGACACGTACATTACACACAGGATATAGAACATAACATATTTATACTTTATGAAGGGTATTGTATAGTGCAAATATATATATATATATATATATATATATATACCATGCAGGGAATATACTGTAGGGTACACATATATACATTGTGCAGGGTATATAGGGTACATACAGATGTAGCAGGCTACATCTGTGCAGGGGTTGGCAATTCCATCGCCAGCCGCTGCCAGTGGCCGGCCACCACCAGGGGCAGGGGGTCCCCGTGGCCTCCCTCGCCATCACCGCCGGTCCCCCCTCGCCACCCCAAACTGGGCAGCGTCTCCCTGAAGTGGAGACGGGCAGGGAGCCGCTGCCCAGCCGCCGTAATACTGCGAGACGCTCGCGCGTCCCAGTCCCGCTCGCCAGTGAAAGGGATCTGGCGGGCGCCGGGCAAATATGTAGCCTGCTACATCTGTATATTTTATATACATTATACAGGGCATATATACACACACACACCATATAGGATATACAGGGCATATACACTATATACATTATACAGGGCATATATACACACACACACCATATAGGATATACAGGGCATATATACTATATACATTATACAGGGCATATATACACACACACCATATAGGATATACAGGGCATATACACTATATACATTATACAGGGCATATATATACACACACACCATATAGGATATACAGGGCATATACACTACATACATTATACAGGGTATATAACAGAGCATAGATAGATAGATATTATACAGGGTATATAGGGCATATGTATACATTAGAGGGTATATATACAGGATACAGGGTATGTGGGGCATATACACATTATTGGCATTATACCTCTCCGGTGGTCCCGTTGCTCGGTCTCTGCACCGGCCGGGCGCGCGCCCTCTTCCTGCCGCCGCCTCCGCTCCCGGTGCGCGTGCCCGTCCCCCGCTCCCGCCGCTGCCAGGTCCCCGCCTCACACACAGCGGCGGACGCCATCTTCCTCACTGGCAGCTGGTACCCGCTGGGTGTATAATATATAATCCTGCCAGCCTCTGACCGGCGGCTTTGCTCCCGGTTCTGCCCTCACCCCAGCCTGCCGCAGGAACTGCCTGTCACCCCATCCAGCCCTAGGCACTGCCTGCTACCCCATCCTGCCCCAGGAACTGCCTGCCCCAGCCACTACCTGCCACCCCAGCCTGCCCCAGGAACTGCCTGTCACCCCATCCTGCCCCAGGCACTGCCTGTCACCCCAGCCTGCCCCAGGAACTGCCAGTGCCTGCCACCCCATCCTGCCCCAGGAACTGCCTGCCACCCCAGCCTGCCCCAGGCACTGCCTTCCACCTCAGCCTGCCCCAGGAACTGCCTTCCAAGTTCCACCTCAGCCTGGCACTGCCTGCCACCCCAGCCTGCCATAGGTACTGCCTGTCACCCCAGCCTGCCCTGGCCACTGCCTGACACCCCAGCCTGCCCCAGCCACTGCCTGTCACCCCAGCCTGCCCCAGCCACTGCCTGTCACCCCAGCCTGCCCCGGCCACTGCCTGTCACCCTAGCCTGCCCCGGCCACTGCCTTTCACCTCAGCCTGCCCCAGGAACTGCCTTCCACCTCAGCCTGGCACTGCCTGCCACCCCAGCCTGCCATAGGTACTGCCTGCCACCCCAGCCTGCCCCGGCCTCTGCCTGCCCCAGGCACTGCCCTTCATCCTGTCCTGATCACTGCCCGCCACCTCAGCCTGCCCCGGGCACTGCCTTCCACCTCAGCCTCTCCCAGGCACTGCATGCCACCCCAGCCTATACCAGTCACTGCCTTCCACCTCATCCTGCCCCAGGATCTGCCTTCCTACCTCAGCCTGCCTTGTCCACTGCATGCCCCTACATCCTGCCCCGGCCACTGCCTGTCACCCTAGCCTGCCCCGGCCACTGCCTTTCACCTCAGCCTGCCCCAGGAACTGCCTTCCACCTCAGCCTGGCACTGCCTGCCACCCCAGCCTGCCATAGGTACTGCCTGCCACCCCAGCCTGCCCCAGGCACTGCCCTTCATCCTGTCCTGATCACTGCCCGCCACCTCAGCCTGCCCCGGGCACTGCCTTCCACCTCAGCCTCTCCCAGGCACTGCATGCCACCCCAGCCTGCCCCAGGCACTGCCTTCCACCTCAGCCTGCCCCAGGCACTGCCTTCCACCCCAGTCTGCCCCAGGCACTGCATGCCACCCCAGCCTGCCACAGGCACTGCTTGCCACCCCAGCCTGCCCCAGGAACTGCCTGCCACCCCAGCCTGCCCCAGGTATTGCCTTCCACCCCAGCCTGCCACAGGCACTGTCTGCCACCCTAGCCTGCCCCAGGCACTGCCTTCCACCTCAGCCTGCCCCAGGAACTGCCTTCTACCTCAGCCTGGCACTGCCTGCCACCCCAGCCTGCCATAGGTACTGCCTGTCACCCCAGCCTGCCCTGGCCACTGCCTGTCACCCCAGCCTGCCCCAGCCACAGCCTGCCACCCCAGTCGGCCACTGCCTGTCACCCGAGCCTGCCCCGGCCACTGCCTGTCACCCTAGCCTGCCCCGGCCACTGCCTGTCACCCTAGCCTGCCCCGGCCACTGCCTTTCACCTCAGCCTGCCCCAGGAACTGCCTTCCACCTCAGCCTGGCACTGCCTGCCACCCCAGCCTGCCATAGGTAATGCCTGTCACCCCAGCCTGCCCTGGCCACTGCCTGTCACCCCAGCCTGCCCCAGCCACAGCCTGTCACCCCAGCCGGCCACTGCCTGTCACCCGAGCCTGCCCCGGCCACTGCCTGTCACCCTAGCCTGCCCGGCCACTGCCTGTCATCCTAGCCTGCCCCGGCCACTGCCTTTCACCTCAGCCTGCCCCAGGAACTGCCTTCCACCTCAGCCTGGCACTGCCTGCCATAGGTACTGCCTGTCACCCCAGCCTGCCCTGGCCACTGCCTGTCACCCCAGCCTGCCCCAGCCACAGCCTGTCACCCCAGCCGGCCACTGCCTGTCACCCGAGCCTGCCCCGGCCACTGCCTGTCACCCTAGCCTGCCCCGGCCACTGCCTGTCACCCTAGCCTGCCCCGGCCACTGCCTTTCACCTCAGCCTGCCCCAGGAACTGCCTTCCACCTCAGCCTGGCACTGCCTGCCACCCCAGCCTGCCATAGGTACTGCCTGCCACCCCAGCCTGCCCCGGCCTCTGCCTGCCCCAGGCACTGCCCTTCATCCTGTCCTGATCACTGCCCGCCACCTCAGCCTGCCCCGGGCACTGCCTTCCACCTCAGCCTCTCCCAGGCACTGCATGCCACCCCAGCCTATACCAGTCACTGCCTTCCACCTCATCCTGCCCCAGGATCTGCCTTCCTACCTCAGCCTGCCTTGTCCACTGCATGCCCCTACATCCTGCCCCGGCCACTGCCTGTCACCCTAGCCTGCCCCGGCCACTGCCTTTCACCTCAGCCTGCCCCAGGAACTGCCTTCCACCTCAGCCTGGCACTGCCTGCCACCCCAGCCTGCCATAGGTACTGCCTGCCACCCCAGCCTGCCCCAGGCACTGCCCTTCATCCTGTCCTGATCACTGCCCGCCACCTCAGCCTGCCCCGGGCACTGCCTTCCACCTCAGCCTCTCCCAGGCACTGCATGCCACCCCAGCCTGCCCCAGGCACTGCCTTCCACCTCAGCCTGCCCCAGGCACTGCCTTCCACCCCAGTCTGCCCCAGGCACTGCATGCCACCCCAGCCTGCCACAGGCACTGCTTGCCACCCCAGCCTGCCCCAGGAACTGCCTGCCACCCCAGCCTGCCCCAGGTATTGCCTTCCACCCCAGCCTGCCACAGGCACTGTCTGCCACCCTAGCCTGCCCCAGGCACTGCCTTCCACCTCAGCCTGCCCCAGGAACTGCCTTCTACCTCAGCCTGGCACTGCCTGCCACCCCAGCCTGCCATAGGTACTGCCTGTCACCCCAGCCTGCCCTGGCCACTGCCTGTCACCCCAGCCTGCCCCAGCCACAGCCTGCCACCCCAGTCGGCCACTGCCTGTCACCCGAGCCTGCCCCGGCCACTGCCTGTCACCCTAGCCTGCCCCGGCCACTGCCTGTCACCCTAGCCTGCCCCGGCCACTGCCTTTCACCTCAGCCTGCCCCAGGAACTGCCTTCCACCTCAGCCTGGCACTGCCTGCCACCCCAGCCTGCCATAGGTAATGCCTGTCACCCCAGCCTGCCCTGGCCACTGCCTGTCACCCCAGCCTGCCCCAGCCACAGCCTGTCACCCCAGCCGGCCACTGCCTGTCACCCGAGCCTGCCCCGGCCACTGCCTGTCACCCTAGCCTGCCCGGCCACTGCCTGTCATCCTAGCCTGCCCCGGCCACTGCCTTTCACCTCAGCCTGCCCCAGGAACTGCCTTCCACCTCAGCCTGGCACTGCCTGCCATAGGTACTGCCTGTCACCCCAGCCTGCCCTGGCCACTGCCTGTCACCCCAGCCTGCCCCAGCCACAGCCTGTCACCCCAGCCGGCCACTGCCTGTCACCCGAGCCTGCCCCGGCCACTGCCTGTCACCCTAGCCTGCCCCGGCCACTGCCTGTCACCCTAGCCTGCCCCGGCCACTGCCTTTCACCTCAGCCTGCCCCAGGAACTGCCTTCCACCTCAGCCTGGCACTGCCTGCCACCCCAGCCTGCCATAGGTACTGCCTGCCACCCCAGCCTGCCCCGGCCTCTGCCTGCCCCAGGCACTGCCCTTCATCCTGTCCTGATCACTGCCCGCCACCTCAGCCTGCCCCGGGCACTGCCTTCCACCTCAGCCTCTCCCAGGCACTGCATGCCACCCCAGCCTATACCAGTCACTGCCTTCCACCTCATCCTGCCCCAGGATCTGCCTTCCTACCTCAGCCTGCCTTGTCCACTGCATGCCCCTACATCCTGCCCCGGCCACTGCCTGTCACCCTAGCCTGCCCCGGCCACTGCCTTTCACCTCAGCCTGCCCCAGGAACTGCCTTCCACCTCAGCCTGGCACTGCCTGCCACCCCAGCCTGCCATAGGTACTGCCTGCCACCCCAGCCTGCCCCAGGCACTGCCCTTCATCCTGTCCTGATCACTGCCCGCCACCTCAGCCTGCCCCGGGCACTGCCTTCCACCTCAGCCTCTCCCAGGCACTGCATGCCACCCCAGCCTGCCCCAGGCACTGCCTTCCACCTCAGCCTGCCCCAGGCACTGCCTTCCACCCCAGTCTGCCCCAGGCACTGCATGCCACCCCAGCCTGCCACAGGCACTGCTTGCCACCCCAGCCTGCCCCAGGAACTGCCTGCCACCCCAGCCTGCCCCAGGTATTGCCTTCCACCCCAGCCTGCCACAGGCACTGTCTGCCACCCTAGCCTGCCCCAGGCACTGCCTTCCACCTCAGCCTGCCCCAGGAACTGCCTTCTACCTCAGCCTGGCACTGCCTGCCACCCCAGCCTGCCATAGGTACTGCCTGTCACCCCAGCCTGCCCTGGCCACTGCCTGTCACCCCAGCCTGCCCCAGCCACAGCCTGCCACCCCAGTCGGCCACTGCCTGTCACCCGAGCCTGCCCCGGCCACTGCCTGTCACCCTAGCCTGCCCCGGCCACTGCCTGTCACCCTAGCCTGCCCCGGCCACTGCCTTTCACCTCAGCCTGCCCCAGGAACTGCCTTCCACCTCAGCCTGGCACTGCCTGCCACCCCAGCCTGCCATAGGTAATGCCTGTCACCCCAGCCTGCCCTGGCCACTGCCTGTCACCCCAGCCTGCCCCAGCCACAGCCTGTCACCCCAGCCGGCCACTGCCTGTCACCCGAGCCTGCCCCGGCCACTGCCTGTCACCCGAGCCTGCCCCGGCCACTGCCTGTCACCCTAGCCTGCCCGGCCACTGCCTGTCATCCTAGCCTGCCCCGGCCACTGCCTTTCACCTCAGCCTGCCCCAGGAACTGCCTTCCACCTCAGCCTGGCACTGCCTGCCACCCCAGCCTGCCATAGGTACTGCCTGTCACCCCAGCCTGCCCTGGCCACTGCCTGTCACCCCAGCCTGCCCCAGCCACAGCCTGTCACCCCAGCCGGCCACTGCCTGTCACCCGAGCCTGCCCCGGCCACTGCCTGTCACCCTAGCCTGCCCCGGCCACTGCCTGTCACCCTAGCCTGCCCCGGCCACTGCCTTTCACCTCAGCCTGCCCCAGGAACTGCCTTCCACCTCAGCCTGGCACTGCCTTCCACCTCAGCCTCTCCCAGGCACTGCATGCCACCCCAGCCTATACCAGTCACTGCCTTCCACCTCATCCTGCCCCAGGATCTGCCTTCCTACCTCAGCCTGCCTTGTCCACTGCATGCCCCTACATCCTGCCCCGGCCACTGCCTGTCACCCTAGCCTGCCCCGGCCACTGCCTTTCACCTCAGCCTGCCCCAGGAACTGCCTTCCACCTCAGCCTGGCACTGCCTGCCACCCCAGCCTGCCATAGGTACTGCCTGCCACCCCAGCCTGCCCCAGGCACTGCCCTTCATCCTGTCCTGATCACTGCCCGCCACCTCAGCCTGCCCCGGGCACTGCCTTCCACCTCAGCCTCTCCCAGACACTGCATGCCACCCCAGCCTGCCCCAGGCACTGCCTTCCACCTCAGCCTGCCCCAGGCACTGCCTTCCACCCCAGTCTGCCCCAGGCACTGCATGCCACCCCAGCCTGCCCCAGGCACTGCTTGCCACCCCAGCCTGCCCCAGGAACTGCCTGCCACCCCAGCCTGCCCCAGGTATTGCCTTCCACCCCAGCCTGCCACAGGCACTGTCTGCCACCCTAGCCTGCCCCAGGCACTGCCTTCCACCTCAGCCTGCCCCAGGCACTGCCTTCCACCCCAGTCTGCCCCAGGCACTGCATGCCACCCCAGCCTGCCCCAGGCACTGCTTGCCACCCCAGCCTGCCCCAGGAACTGCCTGTCACCCCAGCCTGCCACAGCCTGTCACCCCAGCCGGCCACTGCCTGTCACCCGAGCCTGCCCCGGACACTGCCTGTCACCCTAGCCTGCCCCGGCAACTGCCTGTCATCCTAGCCTGCCCCGGCCACTGCCTTTCACCTCAGCCTGCCCCAGGAACTGCCTTCCACCTCAGCCTGGCACTGCCTGCCACCCCAGCCTGCCATAGGTACTGCCTGTCACCCCAGCCTGCCCTGGCCACTGCCTGTCACCCCAGCCTGTCACCCCAGCCGGCCACTGCCTGTCACCCGAGCCTGCCCCGGCCACTGCCTGTCACCCTAGCCTGCCCCGGCCACTGCCTGTCACCCTAGCCTGCCCCGGCCACTGCCTGTCATCCTAGCCTGCCCCGGCCACTGCCTTTCACCTCAACCTGCCCCAGGAACTGCCTTCCACCTCAGCCTGGCACTGCCTGCCACCCCAGCCTGCCATAGGTACTGCCTGCCACCCCAGCCTGCCATAGGTACTGCCTGTCACCCCAGCCTGCCCTGGCCACAGCCTGTCACCCCAGCCACAGCCTGTCACCCCAGCCGGCCACTGCCTGTCACCCGAGCCTGCCCCGGCCACTGCCTGTCACCCTAGCCTGCCCCGGCCACTGCCTTTCACCTCAGCCTGCCCCAGGAACTGCCTTCCACCTCAGCCTGGCACTGCCTGCCACCCCAGCCTGCCATAGGTACTGCCTGCCACCCCAGCCTGCCCCGGCCACTGCCTGCCCCAGGCACTGCCCTTCATCCTGTCCTGATCACTGCCCACCACCTCAGCCTGCCCCGGGCACTGCCTTCCACCTCAGCCTCTCCCAGGCACTGCATGCCACCCCAGCCTATACCAGTCACTGCCTTCCACCTCATCCTGCCCCAGGATCTGCCTTCCACCCCAGCCTGCCTTGTCCACTGCATGCCCCTACATCCTGCCCTGGGCACTGCCTGCTGCCACCCATCCTGCCTGCCACCCCATCCTGTCCCAGGAACTGCCTTTCACACCAGCCTGCCTTGGCCATTGCATGCCCCTACATCCTGCCCGGGGCACTGCCTGCCACCCCATCCTACCTGGGGCACTGCTTGCCACCCCATCCTGCCCCAGGTACTGCCTTCCACCTCCAGCCTGCCCCGGACACTGCCTTCCACCTCCAGCCTGCCCTGGGCACTGAATGTAACCTCAGCCTGCCCTGGCCACATCATGCCACTCCAGCCTGCCCCGAGCACTACCTTCCACAGGCACTGCCTGTCGCTCCAGCCTGCCCCAGGTAATGCCTTCCACCTCATCCTGCCCCGGGCACTGCATGCCACCCCACTTGTCCCTGGCACTGCTGGCTCCCACTCCGTCCCTGGCACTGTCTGTTACCCCAGCCTACCCCGAGCAACGCACCCCCTTCTGCCTCGGGCAACTGCCTGCTACCAATCCTTCCCTGGAACTGCCTGCTACCCCTCCTGCCCTGAGTACTGTCTGTTAACCCTCCTGCCCTGAGTACAGACTGCCACCCCAGCCTGCCCCGGGCACTGACTGTATCCCCAGCCTGCCCTGGGTGTACATTGGATAAAATTATTGGGCGCACAGCATTTTGGTACCCAAAAGCATGGCTTAGGGTGGGTTTCTGCTCCCCACTTCAGGGGGCAGCAAGCAGAAATAATGAGCACCCAGCACAACAACAATATGAACAGCATAATGGTATCAGAAATAGGCTTTATTGGCCAGGTATACTTGCGTATACTAGGAATTTGATTTGGATTGCTCTGCAAAAGCCAGATTAGGAACAGTTCAATAGTGGCAGTACAAATATACATAACACACAGGGGACATATATACACTGAGCAGCTCAGCGCCTAGGCAGCCATCAGTGGCGCCACTAGTCGCTGCAGCAGCCAGGCAGGTAACTACAAGCAGAGACAGTACAGTTATCACACAGGGAACATATACTCACTGAGCTGCACGGCGCCCAGGCAGCCATCAACGGCGCCACAGGTAACAATAGGAGCAGAGACAGTATAGTTATCACGCAAAGGGAGACATATGTGGCTGAGCTGCACAGCACCTAGGCAGCCTTCAGTGGCACCATTTTAGTTAACGTTACTTCCAGCTCAGCAGCAGGGCCTGAATAGGTCATTTTCTTGTTTCATGGTGTTTTTATGGCTGAGTCCCGATCACTTTGAAGCTGGGGGGAGGCCAATGTGTCCGGGGAGCCTTGGTTGGGGGCCGCGACTGACCAGTAGGCCAGAGAGGGGGGCGAGGCTGGGCCTGCAGAGAAGGGGGCCAACACTGATGTCTCCGGGGGTAAGAGGCCCGAACTGCTAGGTCAGGCAGGGAGCCAAGGCTAGGCCTGCAGGGAAGGGAACCACTGCTGGCGTCTCCTAGGGGCAGAGGCCCCAACTCTTAGGTGAGGCAGGGGGCCAAGGCTGGGGCTGCAGGGAAGGGAGCCACTGCTGGTGTCTCCTGGGAGCAGAGGCCCCCTCTCCTGGGGATGAGCCTGCGAGGGGGGTGAGCCAGCAAGCCGGGGGCCATGACCCGGCCAGGGCATGGGGGGTGCCACTGGTGCCTTCGGGCAACTCCACCTCTCCCTCTGATGGTCGCCTGGATGCCTGGTCACAGGGTGGACAGGGGTCATCCTCTGCCGCCGCGCCCATGGCCCATTTAGCTGGAGGCTACTTGAGCGATGTTGGCGTGGGGCCCTCTCTCCGTGATGACGATCTACCCGGCCGCCACCTGCTCACAGCTCGCCCTTCTACCAGCGCGATCCAGGGTGGGGGGGAATGGGAGCTCCATGGATAGAGCGGGAGCTCCACAAGTGTGTGACCATCCCCGACCCCAACAGGAAGCAGTATCTGAGGGTGACCATGTCTGAGGTCGACCTGAAAAAAGGATGAGGGTGTCGTACAGTGCGGTGACCATGCTGGAGAGCGGCGTACAGTGCGGTGACCATGCTGGAGAGCGGCGTACAGTGCGGTGACCATGCTGGAGAGCGGCGTACAGTGCGGTGACCATGCTGGAGAGCGGCGTACAGTGCGGTGACCATGCTGGAGAGCTTCGTACAGTGTGGTGACCATGCTGGAGAGCGGCGTACAGTACAGTGACCATGATGGAGAGCGTCGTACAGTGTGGTGACCATGCTGGAGAACGTCGTACAGTGCGGTGACCATGCTGGAGAGCAGCGTACAGTGGTGTGACCATGCTGGAGGGCGTCATACAGTGCGGTGACCATGCTGGAGAGCTGGGGTACAGTGCGGTGACCATGATGGAGAGCGTCGTACAGTGTGGTAACCATGCTTGAGAACGTCGTATAGTGCGGTGACCATGCTGGAGAGCTGCATACTGTGCGGTGACCATGTTGGAGAGCGGCGTACAGTGCGGTGACCATGCTGGAGACGCTGATACATTGCAGTGACCATGCTGGAGAGCGGTGTACAGTGTGGTGACCATGCTGGAGAGCTTCGTACAGTGCGGTGACCATGCTGGATAGCGGCGTACAGTGCGGTGACCATGCTGGAGAGCGGCGTACAGTGCGGTGACCATGCTGTAGAGCTTCGTACAGTGCGGTGACCATGCTGGAGAGCGGCGTACAGTGCGGCGACCATGCTGGAGAGCGGAGTACAGTGCGGCGACCATGCTGAAGAGCTTTGTACAGTGCAGTGACCATGCTGGAGAGCGGCGTACAGTGCGGTGACCATGTTGGAGAGCAGCGTACAGTGGTGTGACCATGCTGGAGGGCGTCATACAGTGCGGTGACCATGCTGGAGAGCTGGGGTACAGTGCGGTGACCATGATGGAGAGCGTCGTACAGTGTGGTAACCATGCTTGAGAACGTCGTATAGTGCGGTGACCATGCTGGAGAGCTGCATACTGTGCGGTGACCATGTTGGAGAGCGGCGTACAGTGCGGTGACCATGCTGGAGACGCTGATACATTGCAGTGACCATGCTGGAGAGCGGTGTACAGTGTGGTGACCATGCTGGAGAGCTTCGTACAGTGCGGTGACCATGCTGGAGAGCGGCGTACAGTGCGGTGACCATGCTGGAGAGCGGCGTACAGTGCGGTGACCATGCTGTAGAGCTTCGTACAGTGCGGTGACCATGCTGGAGAGCGGCGTACAGTGCGGCGACCATGCTGGAGAGCGGAGTACAGTGCGGCGACCATGCTGAAGAGCTTTGTACAGTGCAGTGACCATGCTGGAGAGCGGCGTACAGTGCGGTGACCATGATGGAGAGCGGCGTACAGTGCGGTGACCATGCTGGAGAGCTGCGTACAGTGCGGTGACCATGTTGGAGAGCGGCGTACAGTGTGGTCACCATGCTGGAGACCCTGGTACATTGCGGTGACCATGCTGGAGAGCGGTGTACAGTGTGGTGACCATGCTGGAGAACTTCGTACAGTGCGGTGACCATGCTGGAGAGCGGCGTACAGTGCGGTGACCATGATGGAGAGCGTCGTACAGTGCGTTGACCATGCTTGAGAACATCATACAGTGCGGTGACCATGCTGGAGAACGTCATACAGTGCGGTGACCATGCTGGAGAGCGGCGTACAGTGCGGTGACCATGCTGGAGAGCTTCGTACAGTGCGGTGACCATGCTGGAGAGCGGCGTACAGTGGTCTGACTATGCTGGAGAGCGGCGTACAGTGCGGTGACCATGCTGGAGAGCGGTGTACAGTGCGGTGACAATGCTGGAGAGCGGCGTACAGTGCGGTGACCATGCTGGAGAACGTCGTACAGTGCGGTGACCATGCTGGAGAACGTCGTACAGTGCGGTGACCATGCTGGAGAGCGGCTTACAGTGCGGTGACCATGCTGGAGAACGTCGTACAGTGCGGTGACCATGCTGGAGAGCGGCGTACAGTGGTGTGACCATGCTGGAGGGCGTCATACAGTGCGGTGACCATGCTGGAGAGCTGGGGTACAGTGCGGTGACCATGATGGAGAGCGTCGTACAGTGCGGTGACCATGCTGGAGAGCTGCATACAGTGCGGTGACCATGTTGGAGAGCGGCGTACAGTGCGGTGACCATGCTGGAGACGCTGGTACAGTGCGGTGACCATGCTGGAGAGCTGGGGTACAGTGCGGTGACCATGATGGAGAGCGTCGTACAGTGCGGTGACCATGCTGGAGAGCTGCATACAGTGCGGTGACCATGTTGGAGAGCGGCGTACAGTGCGGTGACCATGCTGGAGACGCTGGTACATTGCGGTGACCATGCTGGAGAGCGGTGTACAGTGTGGTGATTATGCTGGAGAGCTTCGTACAGTGCGGTGACCATGCTGGAGAGCGGCGTACAGTGTGGTGACCATGCTGGAGAGCGGCGTACAGTGCGGTGACCATGCTGGAGAGCTTCGTACAGTGTGGTGACCATGCTGGAGAGTGGCGTACAGTGCGGCGACCATGCTGGAGAGCGGCGTACAGTGCGGTGACCATGCTGGAGAGCTTCGTACAGTGCGGTGACCATGCTGGAGAGCGGCGTACAGTGCGGTGACCATGATGGAGAGCGTCGTACAGTGGTGTGACCATGCTGGAGGGCGTCATATAGTGCGGTGACCATGCTGGAGAGCTGGGGTACAGTGCGGTGACCATGATGGAGAGCGTCGTACAGTGTGGTGACCATGCTTGAGAACATCGTACAGTGCGGTGACCATGCTGGAGAACGTCATACAGTGCGGTGACCATGCTGGAGAGCGGCGTACAGTGCGGTGACCATGATGGAGAGCGTCGTACAGTGCGTTGACCATGCTTGAGAACATCGTACAGTGCGGTGACCATGCTGGAGAACGTCATACAGTGCGGTGACCATGCTGGAGAGCGGCGTACAGTGCGGTGACCATGCTGGAGAGCTTCGTACAGTGCGGTGACCATGCTGGAGAGCGGCGTACAGTGGTCTGACTATGCTGGAGAGTGGCGTACAGTGCGGTGACCATGCTGGAGAGCGGTGTACAGTGCGGTGACAATGCTGGAGAACGGCGTACAGTGCGGTGACCATGCTGGAGAACGTCGTACAGTGCGGTGACCATGCTGGAGAACGTCGTACAGTGCGGTGACCATGCTGGAGAGCGGCTTACAGTGCGGTGACCATGCTGGAGAACGTCGTACAGTGCGGTGACCATGCTGGAGAGCGGCGTACAGTGGTGTGACCATGCTGGAGGGCGTCATACAGTGCGGTGACCATGCTGGAGAGCTGGGGTACAGTGCGGTGACCATGATGGAGAGCGTCGTACAGTGCGGTGACCATGCTGGAGAGCTGCATACAGTGCGGTGACCATGTTGGAGAGCGGCGTACAGTGCGGTGACCATGCTGGAGACGCTGGTACATTGCGGTGACCATGCTGGAGAGCGGTGTACAGTGTGGTGATTATGCTGGAGAGCTTCGTACAGTGCGGTGACCATGCTGGAGAGCGGCGTACAGTGTGGTGACCATGCTGGAGAGCAGCGTACAGTGCGGTGACCATGCTGGAGAGCTTCGTACAGTGTGGTGACCATGCTGGAGAGTGGCGTACAGTGCGGCGACCATGCTGGAGAGCGGCGTACAGTGCGGTGACCATGCTGGAGAGCTTCGTACAGTGCGGTGACCATGCTGGAGAGCGGCGTACAGTGCGGTGACCATGATGGAGAGCGTCGTACAGTGGTGTGACCATGCTGGAGGGCGTCATATAGTGCGGTGACCATGCTGGAGAGCTGGGGTACAGTGCGGTGACCATGATGGAGAGCGTCGTACAGTGTGGTGACCATGCTTGAGAACGTCGTACAGTGCGGTGACCATGCTGGAGAGCTGCGTACAGTGCAGTGACCATGTTGGAGAGCGGCTGTCACACGTAGCCGCGGCGGGTACAGTACTCACCCGTCCGCGCCCGCCGCCGGCTAGCGTGTGCAGGTCCCAGGCTGCGGCGTGCGAGTAGGGGCAGCTCCAGGTAGGGATGGCAGCAGGGGAGGCCGGCGTCGCCATCTTGGTTGAGGGCAGGAGACAGATTGGCCCAGAGTGGAGGTTCCCTCCTCTTCCTGCGCTGACAGCCAATGGCAGCCGCCCCCTGGGGATATAGGGGATCTGCCTAGGCTGTTCAGTGTCAGTGCAATGAGTCTTTGGAGTCATTCACAACTCCTAGCTGTTTCCTGGATCCTGGCTCTTTCTCTCCTGACTCTGGTGCCTTGCCCCCTGCATCTTTCTACAAGGAAGTTTTCTCCTGACACCAATGCTGCAAGTCCTACCTAGTGCTTGTTCCTGCTTGTGTCCCAGAATTACCCTGCTCAGCTTTCCGCTGTCCTTCTTCATTCAACTCATTCATTCCATCATCTTTCAGTCATCCGGATCCATTTCTTCTATCATCAAATCAACCTCTTTCCGGATCTTCCTCTATGTACTCTGGCTCATCAAGTATACGTTTCCAGATTTACCTGCCCGTTATTAGTATTGTGCTGGACTCTATTTAAGTTATCCAACTGTCACTTAAAGAAGTATTTGAGTGAAGTTTATCATTTATGAAATCCGTTATTAAACCGGCACGTTTCAATCCTACTCCTCCTGGTCCGTCTCCAGTTCCTGTGCACCACACGACTCCATCCAGCCCTTTAGCCGTGACAGTTTGCACTGACCCGATGGAATCGGGTGAAGCACAGGCCTCCATGACGGATGTTCTTCAAGGCATCATGGCTCGCTTGGAACAAGTAGAGGCTACCCAGCGTCAAGTGGCTCAATTCCTCCAGACCTTGTCACCACCTCAGGCGGCTCCCTCAGTTTCGGCAGCACCTACCTCCGGAGCTTCGGCCTCTGCTGCTTCTCCGGGGCCAGCTGCTCCTCACCATCTGCAGCTGTCAACCCCCAGTAAATATGACGGGTCCCCAAGGGGGTGTCGAGGATTCCTGAATCAATGTGACGTCCATTTTACCCTCCAGCCTTCCAATTTCCCCTCTCCCAAGACTCGAGTGGCTTACATCGTGTCCCTACTGGCGGGCCCAGCCCTGGAGTGGGTGTCCCCCCTCTGGGAGCGTGCGGATCCCATCCTCAACAACTATGAAGAATTTGTGGCTTCCTTCCGTCGCATCTTCGACGAGCCTGGCAGAGTGTCCTCCGCAGCCACGGAGATCCTAAGAATTCGTCAGGGCAGTCGCCCAGTGGGACAATATGTTGTGCAATTTCAAACCCTGGCTTCCGAACTCAGATGGAACGAAGAGGCTCTCGTCTCTGCCTTCTGGAACGGCCTAGCCGGCCGCATCAAGGACGAGTTAGCAACTCGCGATTCTCCTTCCACCCTGGCTGAACTCATTTCATTATGTAACAAGGTCGATCTGCGACTCCAAGAACGCCAACTTGAGAGGAATCGCTCTGATCGCCTTCGCCCTCGATTCCCTTCCAATGTCGCACCCGCTTCCAGACCAACCCCGCCTCCTGCGGTGTCAACAGATGAGCCCATGCAAATCAACCGCTCTCGTCTTTCTCTCGAAGAGAAGTCCCGAAGACGGCAAGAGAATCTGTGCATGTACTGTGGCTCCTCAGCTCACCTGTTGGCTTCCTGCCCGCTGCGGCCGGGAAACGACCGCTCCTAATCTCCACGAGGGAGGTCCGATTAGGAGTCTTGCTTCCATCTCCCTCTTCTTCTGATTCCACCATTCCGGTTACCCTTGTGTGTCCCCAAGGGAGAAAAAGAGTTCAGGCCCTATTGGACTCTGGGGCAGCGGGAAATTTCCTTTCGTCTTCTTTTGTCACCCAACATGCCCTGCCGGTGCAACCCCTGGATCATTCGCTGGTCCTCACTGCAGTGGATGGGAGTCGAATTCGTAGTGGACAAATCACCCATCAGACCACCCCGGTGACACTGCTCATAGGAGCTCTACATCAAGAGACCCTCGAATTCTTCATTCTTCCACAGTCCTCACATCCAATGGTCCTGGGCCTTCCCTGGCTCTCTAAACATAACCCACACATCGATTGGACCAATATGGAGGTCAAGGCCTGGGGAACAGATTGCCAGTCTACCTGCATTCCTCAGATCCTTCCGGTCTACCAGACCCATCCACAACATGAGGATAACTGTCCTTCATCCTCTTCAGCTCCACCCTTGCCTATACCCGCACCATACCGTTCATTTACAGATGTCTTCAGTAAAGGAGGTGCCGACACCCTGCCTCCTCACCGTCCTTGGGACTGCCCGATAGAACTGGTGGCCGGGAAATTCCCTCCTCGTGGCCGCATCTATCCTCTGTCGCTACCCGAGACTGAGGCCATGTCCTCGTACATTCAAGAGAACTTAAACAAAGGGTTCATTCGACCATCTACTTCTCCGGCCGGGGCCGGGTTTTTCTTTGTGAAAAAGAAGGATGGCGGTCTTCGGCCATGTATCGACTATAGGGGCCTGAACGACATCACCATTAAAAACCGCTATCCCTTACCCCTTATTGCAGAACTATTCGACAAGATCAGAGGGGCGGCAATCTTTACTAAATTGGACCTGCGAGGGGCCTACAATTTGATCCGGATCCGTCCAGGTGACGAGTGGAAGACGGCTTTTAATACGCGCGATGGTCACTATGAATACCTGGTGATGCCCTTCGGCCTTTGTAACGCCCCCGCCGTCTTCCAACAGTTTGTAAATGATATCTTTCGGGACTTGCTGTACCACTCCATCGTAGTCTATCTAGACGATATACTCATCTTCTCTCCAAATCTTCAACTTCACAGACAGACAGTGTCCGAAGTCCTACGACGTCTTCGCCAAAATCAACTGTTCTGTAAGTTGGAGAAGTGCGTTTTTGAGGTCACGTCCATTTCATTCTTGGGTCACATTCTCTCCGCCACTGGGATAGAGATGGACCCAGAGAAGGTGAGAGCCATCCAAGACTGGGCAGCCCCCACAACGCTCAAAGGAATTCAGAGATTCCTAGGGTTCTCAAACTATTACCGGCGATTTATCCGGAACTTCTCTACTATCGCTGCTCCCCTCACTGCTCTCACTTGCAAAGGAGCTGATCCAAGCCGATGGTCGCCCGAAGCATCCTCTGCCTTCCAGCAGTTAAAAAGAGCATTCGTGACGGCACCAATCCTCCTCCAACCAGACCTCGACAGGCCCTTCATTCTCGAGGTGGACGCATCCTCGGAAGGGATCGGGGCCATCTTGTCACAAAAAGGTGAGGATCAAGAATTACACCCTTGTGCCTTCCTCTCCAAAAAATTCCTTCCGGCAGAGAGGAATTACCCCATCGGGGAACAGGAGTTGCTTGCAGTCAAGGCTGCGTTAGAGGAGTGGCGATACCTTCTGGAGGGGGCACGGCATAAGATCACCGTGTATTCAGACCACAAAAATCTGTCCTTTCTTAAACAGGCTCAGTGCCTTACTGCCCGCCAAGCCCGTTGGGCGATGTTTTTTGAACGCTTTGATTTCCAAATTAAATTCCGACCTGGAACCACGAATACTAAGGCGGACGCTCTATCCCGCTCCTTTGAGACGACTTCTGACCTAGAGACACCTCCTCGTCCAATCCTCGATCCGGTGGTCTTCGCCCAAGTAACCATACAGCCATCTCCTCCTCCAGGTAAAACGTTTGTTCCCCCTGAACTCCGCAAGAAAATATTGACATGGGCACATTCTTCCCGCTTCGCAGGGCACGCAGGAGCACAAAAGACCTTGATGTTCCTGTCACGTTCTTATTGGTGGCCAACCATCCGCCACGACGTAACCAACTTCGTCGCCTCTTGTGTGAGATGTGCTCAGCATAAGGTGCCCAGAACAACTCCCGCTGGTCCTCTCCGCCCTCTAACCATTCCCACAGAACCATGGACCCATCTGTCAATGGACTTCATTTGTGAACTACCTCCCTCAAAAGGTCATACTGCAATCTGGGTAGTGGTTGACCGATTCTCTAAAATGGTCCATTTTTTCCCACTAAAAGGTCTCCCCTCTGCTCCAGTACTGGCCCAGCTGTTTATCTCAACCATTTTTAAACTCCACGGACTGCCCAAAGAGATTGTATCCGACCGCGGAGTACAGTTCGTTGCAAAGTTCTGGAGAGCTCTCTGTGCCGCGGTACAGGTCAAACTCAAGTTTTCCACTGCCTTTCACCCCCAGACCAACGGCCAGACAGAACGGGTGAATCAAGACTTGGAGGCCTTTATCCGACTGTTTGTCTCGTCTTCCCAAGATGACTGGGTGGATCTTCTCCCGTGGGCAGAATATATGCATAACAACTCCTATCACTCTTCCTCCGGAACCACTCCCTTCTTTACAGTATTCGGCAAACATCCACGGTCTCCGGATTTCTCAGAATTATCCTCTTCCGAAGTTCCTGCAGCAACCACTTCATTACAACGCTTTGCTAAAATCTGGTCAGAAGTCCACACCGCTCTTCTTAAATCTTCCGCCCGATACAAGAGGATGGCAGACAGAAAAAGAAGGGCAGCGCCCCGATTGAAAGTCGGAGACCGGGTATGGCTGTCTACCCGCCATATACGCCTCCGTCTGCCCTCTATGAAGCTGGCTCCTCGGTTCATTGGGCCATACCCTATCATCCAAGTCATTAATCCGGTCGCTTATAGACTTCAACTTCCTCCTTCCCTAAGGATTTCGAATTCCTTCCATGTGTCCCTCCTCAAGCCTTTAAGGTTGAACTCTTATCAAAATAGGATTCCCAAACCGCCCAAGATTAACTCCGAGAGTGGGGCTGAATTCGAGGTAAGACGCATTATAGACTCTCGCTGCCGCAAATCTCGTACCCAGTATCTGGTGGAATGGGTTGGGTTTGGTCCCGAAGAGAACTCTTGGGTGGATTCCATTGATCTTCACGCTCCGAAGCTGATAAAGCAATTTCTTCAGAGAAATCCTCACAAGGCCCATAGGCGCCCTGGGGTCACCCTGAAAAGGGGGGGTACTGTCACACGTAGCCGCGACGGAGCGCGGCGGGTACAGTACTCACCCGTCCGCGCCCGCCGCCGGCTAGCGTGTGCAGGTCCCAGGCTGCGGCGTGCGAGTAGGGGCAGCTCCAGGTAGGGATGGCAGCAGGGGAGGCCGGCGTCGCCATCTTGGTTGAGGGCAGGAGACAGATTGGCCCAGAGTGGAGGTTCCCTCCTCTTCCTGCGCTGACAGCCAATGGCAGCCGCCCTTTGGGGATATAGGGGATCTGCCTAGGCTGTTCAGTGTCAGTGCAATGAGTCTTTGGAGTCATTCACAACTCCTAGCTGTTTCCTGGATCCTGGCTCTTTCTCTCCTGACTCTGGTGCCTTGCCCCCTGCATCTTTCTACAAGGAAGTTTTCTCCTGACACCAATGCTGCAAGTCCTACCTAGTGCTTGTTCCTGCTTGTGTCCCAGAATTACCCTGCTCAGCTTTCCGCTGTCCTTCTTCATTCAACTCATTCATTCCATCATCTTTCAGTCATCCGGATCCATTTCTTCTATCATCAAATCAACCTCTTTCCGGATCTTCCTCTATGTACTCTGGCTCATCAAGTATACGTTTCCAGATTTACCTGCCCGTTATTAGTATTGTGCTGGACTCTATTTAAGTTATCCAACTGTCACTTAAAGAAGTATTTGAGTGAAGTTTATCATTTATGAAATCCGTTATTAAACCGGCACGTTTCAATCCTACTCCTCCTGGTCCGTCTCCAGTTCCTGTGCACCACACGACTCCATCCAGCCCTTTAGCCGTGACAGCGGCGTACAGTGTGGTGACCATGCTGGAGACCCTGGTACATTGCGGTGACCATGCTGGAGAGCGGTGTACAGTGCGGTGACCATGCTGGAGAGCGGCGTACAGTGCGGTGAACATGATGGAGAGCGTCGTACAGTGCGGTGACCATGCTTGAGAACATCGTACAGTGCGGTGACCATGCTGGAGAACGTCATACAGTGCGGTGACCATGCTGGAGAGCGGCGTACAGTGCGGTGACCATGCTGGAGAGCTTCGTACAGTGCGGTGACCATGCTGGAGAGCGGCGTACAGTGCGGTGACCATGATGGAGAGCGGCGTACAGTGCGGTGACCATGCTAGAGCGCAGCGTACAGTGCGGTGACAATGCTGGAGAGCGGCGTACAGTGCGGTGACCATGCTGGAGAACGTCGTACAGTGCGGTGACCATGCTGGAGAACATCGTACAGTGCGGTGACCATGCTGAAGAGCGGCTTACAGTGCGGTGACCATGCTGGAGAGCTTCGTACAGTGCGGTGACCATGCTGGAGAGCGGCGTACAGTGCGGTGACCATGCTGGAAAACGTCATACAGTGCGGAGACCATGCTGGAGAGCGGCGTACAGTGCGGTGACCATGCTGGAGAGCTTCGTACAGTGCGGTGACCATGCTGGAAAGCGGCCTACAGTGCGGTGACCATGCTGGAGAGCTTCGTACAGTGCGGTTACCATGCTGGAGAGCGGCGTACAGTGCGGTGACCATGCTGGAAAACATCATACAGTGCGGCGACCATGCTGGAGAGCTTCGTACAGTGCGGTGACCATGCTGGAGAGCGTCGTACAGTGCTGTGACCATGCTGGAGAGCGTCGTACAGTGCTGTGACCATGCTGGAGAGCGGCGTACAGTGCGGTGACTATGCTGGAGAGCTTCGTACAGTGTGGTGACCATGCTTGAGAGCGGTGTACAGTGCGGTGACCATGATGGAGAGCGTCGTACAGTGCGGTGACCATGCTGGAGAACGTCGTACAGTGCGGTGACCATGCTGGAGAGCGGCGTACAGTGCGGTGACCATGCTGGAGAGCTTCGTACAGTGCGGTGACCATGCTGGAGAGCTTCGTACAGTGCGGTGACCATGCTGGAGAGCTTCGTACAGTGCGGTGACCATGCTGGAGAGCTTCGTACAGTGCGGTGACCATGCTGGAGAGCTTCGTACAGTGCGGTGACCATGCTGGAGAGCTTCGTACAGTGCGGTGACCATGCTGGAGAGCGGCGTACAGTGCGGTGACCATGATGGAGAGCGTCGTACAGTGCGGTGACCATGCTGGAGAACGTCATACAGTGCGGTGACCATGCTGTAGAGCGGTGTACAGTGCGGTGACCATGCTGGAGAGCAGCGTACAGTGCGGTGACCACATTCAGTGCTGTGATCTTGTGTATGCTCTCTGGATTGCATGGGCTGAATCATCTGACTAGTTACTGTTAGGAACCCTTTGTATAACTCATTCATGTTGTCTGTTCTAGACTTGACTGGATAATAAACTCCAGCTGTTCTCATCAATTGTTTTTACAGTCAGTGGGTGGAATTATTTCTGCAGAAACAAAGAGACCGTCCTGAGCTTTTACACAGATAATTAATGGTAATTCTATCAGAGAGATGTGTAAGTGCTGAGAGACGGTTACTACAGAGCTGCCTGTGCATTTTCTCCCTGCGCTGTACAGTGATCGCCCATCTCAGGCAGACATTACACAGGGTGGCAGAACAGGGCAGGATCTCACCTGTGTCTCATTCCATACATGTTACACAAGACTAAATCCAAGGAATCTAGGTCTGCCTTAGAATAAGGTTACTAGCGGCAGCCAACCTCAGACACAGATTGCGCTGTCTCTTTGAACCGACACTCGTTGCTCTCACAGAACAATGTTTCCCCAATTCCACCATGCACAGCACAATCGCATTGCAATCAGATCACTTATTCAGGTTGATATCAGTAGGATCCAGAAACACCAATAATATATGACGTGGCTATCACAGACACATGGTGTAATGAGGACCATGGCTGGGACATAACGATACCAGGATACAATTTATTTAGGAAGGACAGAATGGGAAGAATCGGAGAAGGGGTAGCAATGTATGTAAAGAAAAACATAAATGCTACTTTAATACAAAACATTGAAGAAAAAACTGAGGCCCTTTGGGTGACCATAGAAATGGGGGAGAAGGACATTATTCGTACTGGGGGTCATCTATAGGTCACCAGGCCAGGGGCAGGATTTGGACAGGAGCCTATTGCTTGATGTCACTAAAATGGCTTTAAAGGGAGAAGTCATAATCATGGGAGACTTTAATCTACCTGATGTGAATTGGGAGGAGTCTTTTGCAAGATCATCTACAAGTGGCAAATTTCTAAATTCCCTACAGGGAGCCTCTCTCAAGCAATTGGTGAGGGAGCCTACTCGCAAAGACTCAATATTAGATTTAATACTCACAAATGGTGACAGGATATCAGACATATATGTGGGTGAGAACCTGGGATCCAGTGATCATCAAGCAGTATGGTTTAGTATCAAGGCAGGGTCCAACTCCAGTCACACAAAAACTAAGGTGTAGAATTTTAGGAAGGCTGACTTTGCAAAAATGGGGAGATGTTTAAGCGACTCATTAGCAGATTGGAGGAACTTGAAAGGAGTGCAGGAGAGGTGGAGAAAATTAAAAAGTGCAATACTAAAGGCAACGGACCTTTTGTATCAAAAGGGTTAAGAAAAGCACCAGGAAAAGGTAGCCAGTGTGGTTTACTAAAGAGGTATCAACTAGTGTAAAAGCAAAAAAGATGGCCTTTAGGACATACAAGCAGACTCAAAATAATAATGACAAAGAAGTGTATCTTGCCAGACGCAAAGAGGCTAAGAAAGTGATCAGGCGTGCCAAGGCACAAGCTGAGGAGAAAATGGCTCAGTCAGTAGATAAAGGAAACAAAACTTTTTTTAAGTATATAAGTGAAAGGAGGAATAATAAGACTGCGGACAGACACTGAGAATTTGGTGGAGGGAGACAAGGCAATTGCAGATCATCTAAATACAGTAATTACTTTTGCTCCGTATTCACTATAGAAGGAGAAGGAAGGGACCACAGTTAAGTTGCAAGGACAGTCATAAAAATAAGGTAGATGGAAGTACATTTACTAGAGAGAAAGTCCTAACAGAACTTTCAAGACTGAAAGTGGATAAATCAATGGGGCCAGACGGAGTGCATCCAAGGATACTAAAAGATGTGTTGGTAGCGCCATTAACAGATTTATTCAACCAGTCACTAGATACAGGTGCAGTTCCAGAGGACTGGAGAAGAGCAAATGTAGTTCCACTGCACAAAAGCGGAAGCAAAGAAGAAGCAAGTAACTACAGACCAGTGAGCCTTACATCAGTAGTATTAAAAGAAAGAATAGTGGAATATATCTTAAATTAAACAACTTACAGGATCCAAAACAACATGGTTTTGCTGCAGGGAGATCATGCCAAACAAGTCTCATTTACTTTTTTGACTCCGTGACCAAAATACTAGATGAAGGGGCGGCTATAGATGTGGCATATCTAAATTTTAGTAAGGCATTTGACACTGTCCAACATCGCAGGCTACTAAATAAACTTGAATAAAAGTGTGGGATTGGATTATAAAACAATTAAATGGATAAGAACCTGGTTGCAAAATAGGAAACAGACAGTTGTAGTAAATGGAGTGAATTCTATGGAGGGACATGTTACCAGTGGAGTACCCCAGGGATTTGTACTTGGACCAGTGCTCTTTAATATCTTTGTTAGTGACATTGCAAATGGTATTGAAGGGAAAGTATGCCTTTTTGCAGATGACACAAAGATATGCAACAGAGTAGACACACCAGGAGGGGGTAAATCAAATGACTGATGATCTAAGTAAACTTGAGAATTGGTCAAGAGCATGGCAACTACAGTTTAATGCAAAAAAAATGCAAAATTATGCACTTGGGAATCAAAAACCCAAAGGCTCAATATAGTATCAAGGGTACTATAATGGAAACTACTGAGGAGGAAAGAGATCTAGGAGTCACCATTTCAAGTGACTTAAAGGCAGGAAAGCAATGTAGCAAAGCAATGAGGAAGGCTAGTCAGATGCTTGGTTGCATAGGGAGAGGAATCAGTAGCAGAAAGAAAGACGTAATAATGCCACTTTATAGGTCATTGGTACGGCCTCATCTGGAATACTGTGTCCAGTCCTGGAGACTATATCTTCAGAAGGATATAAATACATTGGAGAGTGTACAAAGAAGGGCAACTAAAATGGTTCATGGCCTACATCACAAAACTTACCTAGGTAGACTAAAAGATCTTAACATGTATAGTTTGGAGCAGAGAAGGGAAAGGGGGGACATGATAGAAATCTTCAAATATATCAAGGGTTTTAGCATAGTACAGGAGGGAAATTTTCTTCAAAGGAAAAGAAGTAATAGAACACAAGGACATGCACTGAAACTGGAGGAAGGTAGATTGAGGGGGGGTGCAGTTAAAATCCCGGCGTTCAGAATCCCGATGCCGGAATCCCGACCGCCGAAATCCCGACACTTTTAATAAATTAGCGTGCCGAGCGTAGCGAGGCACCGGGCCCACTACGTGGCGAGCGCAGCGAGCCCGCAAGGGGGGGGATCCACGTCCCCCCCCTTGTCGGGATTTCGGCGGTCGGGATTCCGGCGTCGGGATTTTGAATGCCGGGATCCCGACCGCCGGGATTTCGTACTGAATCCTTCAGGGGAAATGTTAGAAAGAATTACTTTACAGAAAGGGTAGTGGATAAGTGGAATAGCCTCCCATCAGAGGTGGTAGAGGCTAATACCGTAGTACAATTTAAACATGCTTGGGATCGGCATATTGATATCCTTACAAAGAAATAAGGATTAAAAAGGGTTGAAATTACCTGAAGGGTAAAAAAGGGGCAGACTAGATGGGCCAAATGGTTCTTATCTGCCATCAAATTCTATGTTTCTATGCTTACCAGAGATGCTACATTCAATGAGATGTGATTATAGTGCAATAGCCAGTGGGCACATCAGGGATTGTGTGTGGAATCTACTATGACGTAACACATGCACTAGATGGTATGCTGCATGGGCCGTCCTATAAAGGGATCCCGACTTTCGGACTCAGAGAGCATGATGAGCGCAACAAAGCCCCTTGCAGGCTCGCTGTACTCGGACCCCCATGAGGCAAAATAGCGGGCGGCCGCCGGGCACCTGTCTTTCGGAGTTTTGACAGTCGGGATCCCGACGTCGGGTAAATTACTGTCAGGATCCCGACTGTCGGGACCGCGTCCGGCACCCAAGGTGCATGTAGGTCTGAATTAATACTGAACACTTTTATATAGGAAAAGTTTTTTTTAATTAAAAAGTATATTTGTATAATGTTATTTTCAACAATAGAAAAAAAAATATATATATTTACTAGGTGATTCATCGCGCCCTACGGGCGCTCTTCACACCATCGTAAGGGGCTGCACCCCCTTAATTTGTGAACGTTTGTATTGTGAGAAATATGGTTAGAATTGTATGAAAGATGCCTGTATTGCAACTTGAGTTATAGGTGAAATGTGTTACATAGAGAGCATATGATGTGGAAGGGGGTGTGTATTGTTTTGTTTTGTTTAATTAAAAAGCGGTTGTTTAGGTGTGTGTGTGTGTGCAATAGTATAGTAGGGTGTTTTTGGGTCAGCGGCTCCACACTGGCGGAGGTCACAACACAGGAAAACAGGAGGCTGGGTAGTGATAGGGGTGTGTGGGCATAAGGGGGACTAAAGAGGAGGGTGGGGGACACTGTGCAGCTTCTGCCAGTGGGTGAGGGTCCAGAATGGCAGCATAGGAGTACAGGACGGTGACCCTGAGTCAGAGTCTCCTCCTACTGGGTGGGAGTTAGGGTGCATGAGAGCAGGAGGGGGGGGGTCGCAAATCGCAGGAGGGGGGGTGCCGCGAATCACAGGAGGGGGAGGTGGTACGCATATCGTGGGAGGGGGGGTTTGCGGGGGTCCTGCGAATCACGGGAGGGGGGGTCGCGGGGGTCCCGCGAATCGCGGTAGGTGGGGTCGCGGGGGTCCCGCGAATCACGGGAGGGAGGGTCGAAGGGGTCCCGCGAATCATGGGGGGGTCGCGGGGGGTGCTGGCAGGGGGGGGGGTTGCGGGAGTAATGGTGGATGGTGGCTGTGGAGTAATGGGGTAGATGGTGGGCGTGTACTAGAGAGATGGGTAGCTCATGTGGGAGCCGGTTCAAAGAGCCGGATCTTCCAAATGAGCCGGCTGAGGGTCCGCAAATCACGTGGGGGGGCTAGCACCGTGGGAGGGGGGCGCGAATCGCAGGAGGGGGCTGCCGTGAATCACGGGAGGGGCGGTGGTCCGCAAATTGTGGGAGGGGGGGTTGCGAATCGCGGGTGGGGGGGTTCGCGGAGGTCCGGGGGGGGGGGTGCTGGCAGAGGGGGGGTGCATGAAAACGTTATACACATAAAACACTGGTCTTTTCCCTAGGGGGGGTGGGTGGGTTTGTGTATGCCGCTGGGCGGGAACATTATATACACAGGGCATGAGTGACAGATCAGGATAAATATATAAGATATATATATAACAGAAAAGTAGACTTTTGTTTGCGCTATGAATGGTAGCAGCTCTCTATAAGTCCTCCCTGTTAGTGGAGGGCAAGAATGTAGATATAGAAAGAAAAGATATAGAGTGCGCTCAGTGATGTCCACCACTTTAGGATTATAATTATCCGGTAGACAACAACACATAAAATTCAAATAAAATAAATTATTTATTTTTCAGACACAGGTTTTGAACTGCAGGTCTTCAAAAAACAGATACCCGACGCGTTTCGTCTTATACGACTTCATCATGGGACAGTTTTAAATTCTTTGAAACACATGTTTAAGGAATGTATCCTACTTTGTGGATTGACAGTGTGCCAGAACTGACTTTAATCCAGCCAGAAGGAATTTTCCAGTAAATAATAAATGGAAAGGATTTTTTCTCCAATGGCAAACAGTAACCTGGATCAATGGACCGGATCTAGTATCACCAATGTCTGAATACACCCTCTGACGAAGTTTTAATACAAAACGCGTTAGGGCGGAGCCAGGTGACGATCGCTCTCCTTACCAGGCATCCCCCTACTACCCGCTGTTCCTGTGTTGGGTTCCCGAGACGCCGAGTCCACGTGGAGTGACCAGCGTTCCTTGCTGCGGCTTCCCCCAGAGCTCCGGAGGCGGTAGGAGTGATTGCCTGGATTGTATATATCATATTGTGTGGTAGCCAGCCCACAGCAGTGTGTCTTTTGGTACGAGCACTATATTGGCTGTTACCTTGGAGCTTTTTACTGCCCATTAAAATATTGTGGTTTTACACTATGGAGCGCTCCTCCTTTGTTCTATTTTGACAGATCTTCCCCCGTTCCTTAAATCCTGGGAACTAATTTGGAGTGAGCAGCAGTCTGGAAAGAGGACTTGGTGTTTTTTCCTTCATAGAGTCTGAAACTCTTGAAGTGTGTACCAGCTGGTTGGACTCAATTCAGCGCTAATTTTACCAGTGTTCTTTTGCAATATATATATATATATATATATATATATATATATATATATTCAATAATCGGTGGCCACCTAGGCAGTATGACTGGTGAGTCCCTGAGCGCCCATACACGTGTGTATAGCAGCAGTACATGCACATGGGCAGTATGACTGGTGAGTCCCTGAGCGCCCATACACGTGTGTATAGCAGCATTACATGCACATGGGCAGTATGACTGGTGAGTCCCTGAGCACCCATACACGTGTGTATAGCAGCATTACATGCACATGGGCAGTATGACTGGTGAGTCCCTGAGCGCCCATACACGTGTGTATAGCAGCATTACATGCACATGGGCAGTATGACTGGTGAGTCCCTGAGCACCCATACACGTGTGTATAGCAGCATTACATGCACATGGGCGGTATGACTGGTGAGTCCCTGAGCGCCCATACACGTGTGTATAGCAGCATTACATGCACATGGGCGGTATGACTGGGGAGTCCCTGAGCGCCCATACACGTGTGTATAGCAGCATTACATGCACATGGGCGGTATGACTGGGGAGTCCCTGAGCGCCCATACACGTGTGTATAGCAGCATTACATGCTGCTGTTAGGGTGACTGTAGGGTTAGGTTGCGGTTAAGGTGACTGTAGTATTAGGTTGTGATTTGGGTGACTGTAGGGTTAGGTTGCAGTTTGGGTGGCTCTAGGGTTAGGGATAGGCTGCGGTTAAGGTGACGGTGGGGTTAGGGATAGGCTGCAGTTAAGGTGACTAGGGTTATTAATAGGCTGCGGTTAATGTGACTAGGGTTAGGGATAGGCTGCGGTTAAGGTGACTGTAGGGTTAGGGATAGGCTGCGGTTAAGGTGACTGTAGGGTTAGGGATAGGCTGTGGTCAGGGTGACTGTAGGGTTAGGGATAGGCTGCGGTTAAGGTGACGGTGGAGTTAGGGATAGGCTGCAGTTAAGGTGACTGTGGGGTTAGGGATAGGCTGCGGTTAAGGTGACTGTGGGGTTAGGGATAGGCTGCAGTTAAGGTGACTGTGGGGTTAGGGATAGGCTGCGGTTAAGGTGACTGTGTGGTTAGGGATAGGCTGCAGTTAAGGTGACCAATGTCTGAATACACCCTCTGACGAAGTTTTAATACAAAACGCGTTAGGGCGGAGCCAGGTGACGATCGCTCTCCTTACCAGGCATCCCCCTACTACCCGCTGTTCCTGTGTTGGGTTCCCGAGACGCCGAGTCCACGTGGAGTGACCAGCGTTCCTTGCTGCGGCTTCCCCCAGAGCTCCGGAGGCGGTAGGAGTGATTGCCTGGATTGTATATATCATATTGTGTGGTAGCCAGCCCACAGCAGTGTGTCTTTTGGTACGAGCACTATATTGGCTGTTACCTTGGAGCTTTTTACTGCCCATTAAAATATTGTGGTTTTACACTATGGAGCGCTCCTCCTTTGTTCTATTTTGACAGATCTTCCCCCGTTCCTTAAATCCTGGGAACTAATTTGGAGTGAGCAGCAGTCTGGAAAGAGGACTTGGTGTTTTTTCCTTCATAGAGTCTGAAACTCTTGAAGTGTGTACCAGCTGGTTGGACTCAATTCAGCGCTAATTTTACCAGTGTTCTTTTGCAATATATATATATATATATATATATTCAATAATCGGTGGCCACCTAGGCAGTATGACTGGTGAGTCCCTGAGCGCCCATACACGTGTGTATAGCAGCAGTACATGCACATGGGCAGTATGACTGGTGAGTCCCTGAGCGCCCATACACGTGTGTATAGCAGCATTACATGCACATGGGCAGTATGACTGGTGAGTCCCTGAGCACCCATACACGTGTGTATAGCAGCATTACATGCACATGGGCAGTATGACTGGTGAGTCCCTGAGCGCCCATACACGTGTGTATAGCAGCATTACATGCACATGGGCAGTATGACTGGTGAGTCCCTGAGCACCCATACACGTGTGTATAGCAGCATTACATGCACATGGGCGGTATGACTGGTGAGTCCCTGAGCGCCCATACACGTGTGTATAGCAGCATTACATGCACATGGGCGGTATGACTGGGGAGTCCCTGAGCGCCCATACACGTGTGTATAGCAGCATTACATGCACATGGGCGGTATGACTGGGGAGTCCCTGAGCGCCCATACACGTGTGTATAGCAGCATTACATGCTGCTGTTAGGGTGACTGTAGGGTTAGGTTGCGGTTAAGGTGACTGTAGTATTAGGTTGTGATTTGGGTGACTGTAGGGTTAGGTTGCAGTTTGGGTGGCTCTAGGGTTAGGGATAGGCTGCGGTTAAGGTGACGGTGGGGTTAGGGATAGGCTGCAGTTAAGGTGACTAGGGTTATTAATAGGCTGCGGTTAATGTGACTAGGGTTAGGGATAGGCTGCGGTTAAGGTGACTGTAGGGTTAGGGATAGGCTGCGGTTAAGGTGACTGTAGGGTTAGGGATAGGCTGTGGTCAGGGTGACTGTAGGGTTAGGGATAGGCTGCGGTTAAGGTGACGGTGGAGTTAGGGATAGGCTGCAGTTAAGGTGACTGTGGGGTTAGGGATAGGCTGCGGTTAAGGTGACTGTGGGGTTAGGGATAGGCTGCAGTTAAGGTGACTGTGGGGTTAGGGATAGGCTGCGGTTAAGGTGACTGTGTGGTTAGGGATAGGCTGCAGTTAAGGTGACTGTGGGGTTAGGGATAGGCTGCGGTTAGGGTGACTGTGTGGTTAGGGATAGGCTGCGGTTAAGGTGACTGTGGGGTTAAGGATAGGCTGCGGTTAAGTTGACTGTGGGGTTAGGGATAGGCTGCGGTTAAGGTGACGGTGGGGTTAGGGATAGGCTGCAGTTAAGGTGACTGTGGGGTTAGGGATAGACTGCGGTTAAGGTGACTGTGGGGTTAGGTTGCGGCTAAGGTGACTGTAGGATTAGGGATAGGCTGTGGTTAAGGTGACAGTATGGTTAGGGATAGGCTGCGGATAGGGTGACTGTAGGGTTAGGCTGCAGTTAGGGTGACTGTAGGGATAGGCTGTGGGTAAGGTTACTTTATGGTTAGAGATAGGCTGCTGTTTGGCGTGACTTTAGGATTAGGCTGCGGTTAGGGTGACTGTAGGGTTAATTTATGGTTAGAGTGACTGTAGGGTTAGGTTGCGGTTAGGGTGACTGTAGGGTTAGGTTGCGGTCAGGGTGACTGTAGGATTAGGGTTAGGCTGCGGTTAGGGTGACTGTAGGGTTAGGTTGTGGTTAGGGTGACAGTAGGATTAGGCTGCAGTTAGGGTGACTGTAGGGATAGGCTGTGGGTAAGGTTACTTTATGGTTAGCGATAGGCTGCTGTTTGGCGTGACTTTAGGAATAGGCTGTGGTTAGGGTGACTGTAGGGTTAGGTTGTGGTTAGAGTGACTGTAGGGTTAGGTTGTGGTTAGGGTGACTGTAGAATTAGGGTTAGGCTGCAGTTAGCGTGACTGTAGGGTTAGGTTGTGGTATGGGTGACTGTAGGGTTAGGTTGCGGTTAAGGTAACTGTAGGATTAGGGTTAGGCTGCGGTTAGGGTGACCATAGGGTCAGGGATAGCCTTGGGTTAGGGGGACTGTAGGGTTAGGCTGGGGTTAGGGTGACTGTAGGATTAGACTGCGGTTAGGGTGACCATAGGGTTAGGTTGCGGTTAAGGTGACTGTAGGATTAGGGTTAGGCTGCGTTTAGGGTGACTGTAGGGTTAGGCTGCCTTTAGGGTGACCATAGGGTTAGGGATATCCTTGGGTTAGGGGGACTGTAGGGTTAGTTTGCAGGTAGGGTGACTGGGGGGTTATGTATAGGCTGTAGTTAGGGTGACTCTGGGACTTGGGTTAGGGTTAGGCTGCATTAGGGTAACTGTGGGGTTAGGGATAGGCTGCGTTTAGGGTAACTGTGGGGTTAGGGATAGGCTGTGGTTAGGGTGACTGTAGGGTTAGGGATAGGCTGCATTTAGGGTGACTGTAGGGTTAGGCTGTGGTTAAGGTGACTGTAGGATTAGGCTGCCTGTGGGTGACTGTAGGGTTAGGCTGTGGTTAAGGTGACTGTAGGGTTAGTCTGTGGTAAGGGTGACTGTAGGATTAGGCTGTGGTTAAGGTGACTTTATGGTTAGAGATAGGCTGCTGTTTGGAGTGACTTTAGGATTAGGCTGTGGTTAGGGTGACTGTAGGGTTAGGCTGTGGTTATGGTGACTGTAGGGTTAGGCTGCGGTAAGGGTGACTGTAGGATTAGCCTGTGGTTAGGGTGACTGTAGGGTTAGGATTAGGCTGTGGTTAGTGTGACTGTAGGGTTAGGCTGTGGTTATGGTGACTGTAGGGTTAGGCTGTGGTTAGGGTGACTGTAGGGTTAGGCTGTGGTTAGAGTGACTGTAGGATTAGGCTGTGGTTAAGGTGACTTTAGGATTAGGTTGTGGTTAGGGTGACTTTAGGATTAGGCTGTGGTTAGGGTGACTGTAGGGTTAGGATTAGGCTGTGGTTAGGGTGACTGTAGGGTTAGGCTGTGGTTAAGGTGACTTTATGGTTAGTGATAGGCTGCTGTTTGGAGTGACTTTAGGATTAGGCTGTGGTTAGGGTGACTGTAGGGTTAGGCTGCGGTTAGGGTGACTGTAGGATTAGGCTGTGGTTAGGGTGACTGTAGGGTTAGGCTGCAGTAAGGGTGACTGTAGGATTAGGCTGTTGTTAGGGTGACTGTAGGGTTGGGATTAGGCTGTGGTTAGGGTGATTGTAGGGTTAGGATTAGGCTGTGGTTAGGGTGACTGTAGGATTAGGCTGTGGTTAAGGTGACTTTAGGATTAGGCTGTGGTTAGGGTGACTTTAGGATTAGACTGCGGTTAGGGTGACTGTAGGATTAGGCTGTGGTTAGGGTGACTGTAGGGTTAGGATTAGGCTGTGGTTAGGGTGACTTTAGGGTTAGGCTGTGGTTAAGGTGACTTTATGGTTAGTGATAGGCAGCTGTTTGGAGTGACTTTAGGATTAGGCTGTGGTTAGGGTGACTGTAGTGTTAGGCTGCGGTTAGGGTGACTGTATGATTAGCCTGTGGTTAGGGTGACTGTAGGGTTAGGATTAGGCTGTGGTTAGGGTGACTGTAGGGTTAGGCTGTGGTTATGGTGACTGTAGGGTTAGGCTGTGGTTAGGGTGACTGTAGGGTTAGGCTGTGGTTAGGGTGACTGTAGGATTAGGCTGTGGTTAAGGTGACTTTAGGATTAGGCTGTGGTTAGGGTGACTTTAGGATTAGGCTGTGGTTAGGGTGACTGTAGGGTTAGGATTAGGCTGTGGTTAGGGTGACTGTAGGGTTAGGCTGTGGTTAAGGTGACTTTATGGTTAGAGATAGGCTGCTGTTTGGTGTGACTTTAGGATTAGGCTGTGGTTAGGGTGACTGTAGGGTTAGGCTGCGGTTAGGGTGACTGTAGGATTAGGCTGTGGTTAGGGTGACTGTAGTGTTAGGCTGCAGTAAGGGTGACTGTAGGGTTAGGCTGTGGTTATGGTGACTGTAGGGTTAGGCTGTGGTTAGGGTGACTGTAGGGATAGGCTGTGGTTAGGGTGACTGTAGGATTAGGCTGTTGTTAAGGTGACTTTAGGATTAGGCTGTGGTTAGGGTGACTGTAGGGTTAGGCTGTGGTTAGGGTGACTGTAGGATTAGGCTGTGGTTAAGGTGACTTTAGGATTAGGCTGTGGTTAGGGTGACTTTAGGATTAGGCTGTGGTTAGGGTGACTGTAGGGTTAGGATTAGGCTGTGGTTAGGGTGACTGTAGGGTTAGGCTGTGGTTAAGGTGACTTTATGGTTAGAGATAGGCTGCTGTTTGGTGTGACTTTAGGATTAGGCTGTGGTTAGGGTGACTGTAGGGTTAGGCTGCGGTTAGGGTGACTGTAGGATTAGGCTGTGGTTAGGGTGACTGTAGTGTTAGGCTGCAGTAAGGGTGACTGTAGGGTTAGGCTGTGGTTATGGTGACTGTAGGGTTAGGCTGTGGTTAGGGTGACTGTAGGGATAGGCTGTGGTTAGGGTGACTGTAGGATTAGGCTGTTGTTAAGGTGACTTTAGGATTAGGCTGTGGTTAGGGTGACTTTAGGATTAGGCTGTGGTTAGGGTGACTGTAGGGTTAGGTTTAGGCTGTGGTTAGGGTGACTGTAGGGTTAGGCTGTGGTTAAGGTGACTTTATGGTTAGAGATAGGCAGCTGTTTGGAGTGACTTTAGGGTTAGGCTGTGGTTAGGGTGACTGTAGTGTTAGGCTGCAGTAAGGGTGATTGTAGGATTAGGCTGTGGTTAGGGTGACTGTAGGGTTAGGGATAGGCTGTGGTTAGGGTGACTGTAGATATAGGCTGCAGTAAGGGTGACTGTAGGATTAGGCTGTGGTTAGGGTGACTGTAGGGTTAGGATTAGGCTGTGGTTAGGGTGACTGTAGGGTTAGGATTAGGCTGTGGTTAGGGTGACTGTAGGGTTAGGATTAGGCTGTGGTTAGGGTGACTGTAGGGTTAGGATTAGGCTGTGGTTAGGGTGACTGTAGGGTTAGGATTAGGCTGTGGTTAGGGTGACTGTAGGGTTAGGCTGTGGTTAGGGTCACTGTAGGATTAGGCTGTGGTTAAGGTGACTTTAGGATTAGGCTGTGGTTAAGGTGACTTTAGGATTAGGCTGTGGTTAGGATGACTGTAGGGTTAGGCTGTGGTTAGGGTGACTGTAGGGTTAGGATTAGGCTGTGGTTAGGGTGACTGTAGGGTTAGGATTAGACTGCGGTTAGGGTACTGTAGGGTTAGGATTAGGCTGTGGTTAGGGTGACTGTAGGGTTAGGCAGGGGTTAAGGTGACTTTATGGTTAGTGATAGGCTGCTGTTTGGAGTGACTTTAGGATTAGGCTGTGGTTAGGGTGACTGTAGGGTTAGGCTGCGGTTAGGGTGACTGTAGGATTAGCCTGTTGTTATGGTGACTGTAGGGATAGGATTAGGCTGTGGTTATGGTGACTGTAGGGTTAGGCTGTGGTTATGGTGACTGTAGGGTTAGGCTGTGGTTAGGGTGACTGTAGGGTTAGGCTGTGGTTAGGGTGACTGTAGGATTAGGCTGTGGTTAAGGTGACTTTAGGATTAGGCTGTGGTTAGGGTGACTTTATGATTAGGCTGTGGTTAGGGTGACTGTAGGGTTAGGATTAGGCTGTGGTTAGGGTGACTGTAGGGTTAGGCTGTGGTTAAGGTGACTTTATGGTTAGAGATAGGCTGCTGTTTGGAGTGACTTTAGGATTAGGCTGTGGTTAGGGTGACTGTAAGGTTAGGCTGCGGTTACGGTGACTGTAGGATTAGGCTGTGGTTAGGGTGACTGTAGGGTTAGGCTGCAGTAAGGGTGACTTTAGGATTAGGCTGTGGTTAGGGTGACTGTAGGGTTAGGGATAGGCTGTGGTTCGGGTGACTGTAGGGTTAGGATTAGGCTGTGGTTAGGGTGACTGTAGGGTTAGGATTAGGCTGTGGTTAGGGTGACTGTAGGGTTAGGATTAGGCTGTGGTTAGGGTGACTGTAGGGTTAGGCTGTGGTTAGAGTGACTGTAGGATTAGGCTGTGGTTAAGGTGACTTTAGGATTAGGCTGTGGTTAAAGTGACTTTAGGGTTAGGCTGTGATTAAGGTGACTTTAGGATTAGGCTGTGGTTAGGGTGACTGTAGGGTTAGGCTGTGGTTAGGGTGACTGTAGGATTAGGCTGTGGTTAAGGTGACTGTAGGATTAGGCTGTGGTTAGGGTGACTGTAGGATTAGGCTGTGGTTAAGGTGACTGTAGGATTAGGCTGTGGTTAAGGTGACTGTAGGATTAGGCTGTGGTTAAGGTGACTGTAGGATTAGGCTGTGGTTAAGGTGACTGTAGGGTTAGGCTGTGGTTAGGGTGACTGTAGAGTTAGGATTAGGCTGTGGTTAAGGTGACTGTAGGGTTAGGATTAGGCTGTGGTTAGGGTGACTGTAGGGTTAGGATTAGGCTGTGGTTAGGGTGACTGTAGGGTTAGGATTAGGCTGTGGTTAGGGTGACTGTAGGGTTAGGATTAGGCTGTGGTTAGGGTGACTGTAGGGTTAGGCTGTGGTTAGGGTGACTGTAGGATTAGGCTGTGGTTAAGGTGACTTTAGGATTAGGCTGTGGTTAAGGTGACTGTAGGATTAGGCTGTGGTTAAAGTGACTTTAGGATTAGGCTGTGGTTAAGGTGACTTTAGGATTAGGCTGTGGTTAGGGTGACTGTAGGGTTAGGCTGTGGTTAGGGTGACTGTAGGGTTAGGCTGTGGTTATGGTGACTGTAGGATTAGGCTGTGGTTAAGGTGACTGTAGGATTAGGCTGTGGTTAGGGTGACTGTAGGGTTAGGATTAGGCTGTGGTTAGGGTGACTGTAGGGTTAGGATTAGGCTGCAGTTAGGGTGACTGTAGGGTTAGGCTGTGGTTAGGGTGACTGTAGGGTTAGGATTAGGCTGCGGTTAGGGTGACTGTAGGGTTAGGCTGTGGTTAGGGTGACTGTAGGGTTAGGATTAGGCTGCGGTTAGGGTGACTGTAGGATTAGGCTGTGGTTAGGGTGACTGTAGGGTTAGGCTGTGGTTATGGTGACTGTAGGATTAGGCTGTGGTTAGGGTGACTGTAGGATTAGGCTGTGGTTAAGGTGACTGTAGGATTAGGCTGTGGTTAGGGTGACTGTAGGGTTAGGATTAGGCTGTGGTTAGGGTGACTGTAGGGTTAGGATTAGGCTGCAGTTAGGGTGACTGTAGGGTTAGGCTGTGGTTATGGTGACTGTAGGGTTAGGATTAGGCTGCGGTTAGGGTGACTGTAGGGTTAGGCTGTGGTTAGGGTGACTGTAGGGTTAGGATTAGGCTGCGGTTAGGGTGACTGTAGGATTAGGCTGTGGTTAGGGTGACTGTAGGGTTAGGCTGTGGTTAGGGTGATTGTAGGGTTAGGATTAGGCTGCGGTTAGGGTGCCTATTGGATGTAACAATTGGATGTGTTTGACGTCTGATCCCTTTAAGGTGGTCTGCGCCCCTTCCCGTCACTCAGATGTGCCCTCTAAAGTGGTCTGTGCCCCTTTCCGTCACCCAGATGTGCCCTCTAAGGTGGATTGCAGCCCATTTTGATGCCCTCCAAGAATCTGGCTCCCAGAAGTTAAAAAGTCAAAAGCGCAGGAAAAAAATCCTTATGTCTATGATGAAGTTGTGCGTGTTGACCATATGGTGTTGACATATTGACTGTCAACACGATACCAGACTGTGCCCCGCTCACTCCGTGTTACTGTACATCCCCTAACCTCCCACCATCAGCAATGGGCATGGCATCATCTGTGTCACTTCCCCATCCCCATATGCCGTGTATGGCGGCTACAGCAGCAGCTCAGGGAGTCGGGACTCGCACGGGCGGGTGCACTGTACAGAGGGAGGGGCCGGTGCAGCGGGACCCGCACAGGCGGGTGCACTGTACAGAGGGAGGGGCCGGTGCAGCGGGTCCCGCACAGGCGCACTGAACAGAGGGAGGGGCCGGTGCAACGGGACGCGCACAAGCCGGTGCACAGAGGGAGGAGCCGGACACACCCGTGGGGCGCACTACTCTGCAGCTCCAGGATATCGGTAGTCTCTATTTCGGAGTCCAGACTGTTCGAGACCACCTCTCCCAATCCCAGCACCAGCTCAGGTAGGTACTGGGGACATAGTGCTGGATGTCATGGTGCCATGCTATGTACAGGGGATCTGCCAGTGTGTGTGCCCTGTATCTCAGTGTGTGTGTGTGTGCCCTGTATGCTAGTGTGTGTTCGTGTGTGTGACCTGTTTCCCAGTGTGTGTGTATGCCCTGTATCAGGATTCTGCCAGTATATGTGCCCTGTATGCCAGTGTGTGTGTGTGTGTGTGCCCTGTATGCCAGTGTGTGTGTGTGTGCGTGCCCTGTATCAGGGATGTGTCAGTGTGTGTATAATTGGGAGGATGCCAGTGTGTGGTCAATGTAATGGGGATCTGCCAGTGTGTGTGTGTCCTGTATTGTGATCTGCCAGTGTATGTGTGCCCTGTATGTCAGTGTGTGTGCCCAGTACCGGGGATCTGCCAGTGTGTGTGCCCTGTACTGAGGATCTGCCAGTGTGTGTTCTCTATAATGGGGATGATGCCAGTGTGTGTGCACTTTATCAGGATCTGCCAGTGTGTGTGTATGTGTGTGTGTGTCCTATATCGGTGATCTGCCAGTGTGTGTTCCATGTAATGGGGATATGCCAGTGTGTGTGCTCTGTATCCCAGTGTGTGTGCCCTGTATGCCAGTGTGTGTGCCCAGTACCGGGGATCTGCCAGTGTGTGTGCTCTGTATCCCAGTGTGTGTGCCCTGTATGCCAGTGTGTGTGCCCAGTACCGGGGATCTGCCAGTGTGTGTGCCTTGTACCGGGGATCTGCCAGTGTGTGCGTGCCCTGTACCGGGGATCTGCCAGTGTGTGTTCTCTATAATGGGGATGATGCCAGTGTGTGTGTGTGTGTGTGTGCACTTTATCAGGATCTGCCAGTGTGTGTGTGTGTGTGTCCTATATCGGTGATCTGCCAGTGTGTGTTCCATGTAATGGGGATCTGCCAGTGTGTGTGCTCTGTATCCCAGTGTGTGTGCCCTGTATGCCAGTGTGTGTGCCCAGTACCGGGGATCTGCCAGTGTGTGTGCCCTGTACCGGGGATCTGCCAGTGTGTGCGTGCCCTGTACCGGGGATCTGCCAGTGTGTGTTCTCTATAATGGGGATGATGCCAGTGTGTATGTGTGCACTTTATCAGGATCTGCCAGTGTGTGTGTGTCCTATATCGGTGATCTGCCAGTGTGTGTTCCATGTAATGGGGATCTGCCAGTGTGTGTGCCCTGTATGCCAGTGTGTGTGCCCTGTATGCCAGTGTTTGTGCCCTGTACCCGAGATTTGCCAGTGTGTGTGCTCTGTATCCCAGTGTGTGTGCCCTGTATGCTAGTGTTTGTGTGTGTATGTGTACTATTGGCCTGTGTGTTTGTGTGTGCACTTTATCAGGATCTGCCAGTGTGTGTGTGTGTCCTATATCGGTGATCTGCCAGTGTGTGTTCCATGTAATGGGGATCTGCCAGTGTGTGTGCTCTGTATCCCAGTGTGTGCCCTGTATGCCAGTGTGTGTGCCCAGTACCGGGGATCTGTCAGTGTGTGTGCCTTGTACCGGGGATCTGCCAGTGTGTGCGTGCCCTGTACCGGGGATCTGCCAGTGTGTGTTCTCTATAATGGGGATGATGCCAGTGTGTGTGTGTGCACTTTATCAGGATCTGCCAGTGTGTGTGTGTGTGTGTGTCCTACATCGGTGATCTGCCAGTGTGTGTTCCATGTAATGGGGATCTGCCAGTGTGTGTGCGCTGTATCCCAGTGTGTGTGCCCTGTATGCCAGTGTGTGCCCAGTACTGGGGATATGCCAGTGTTTGTGCCCTGTACCGGGGATCTGCCAGTGTGTGCGTGCCCTGTACCGGGGATCTGCCAGTGTGTGTTCTCTATGATGGGGATGATGCCAGTGTGTGTGTGTGTGCACTTTATCAGGATCTGGCAGTGTGTGTGTGTCCTATATCGGTGATCTGTCAGTGTGTGTTCCATGTAATGGGGATCTGCCAGTGTGTGTGCCCTGTATGCCAGTGTTTGTGCCCTATACCGGAGATTTGCCAGTGTGTGTGCTCTGTATCCCAGTGTGTGTGCCCTGTATGCTAGTGTTTGTTTGTGTGTGTGTGTGTGTACTATTGGCCTGTGTGTTTGTGTATGCCCTGTATTAGGGTTCTGCTAGTGTGTGTGTGCCCTGTATGCCAGTGTCTGTGTGTGCTCTGTATGCCAGTGTGCATGTGTGTGCCCTGTATCAGGTATCTGTCAGTGTGTGTTCACTATAATGGGGATCTGCCAGTGTGTGTGCCCTGTATCTGTGATCTGCCAGTATCTATGTGCCCTGTATACCAGTATGTATGTGCCTTGTACCGTGGATCTGCCAGTGTGTGTGCCCTGTACCGGAGATCTGTCAGTGTATGTGCTCTTTACCGGGGATCTGCCAGTGTGTGTGCCCTGTACTGGGGAGCTGCCAGTGTGTGTGCCCTGTACCGGGGATCTGCCAGTGTGTGTGTGCCCTGTACCGGTGATCTGCCAGTGTGTGTTCCATGTAATAGGGATCTGCCATTGTGTGTGCTCTGTATCCCAGTGTGTTTGCCCTTTATGCCAGTGTGTGTGCCCTGTACCGAGGATCTGCCAGTGTGTGTGTTTCCTGTACCGGGGATCTGCCAGTGTGTGTTCTCTATAATGGGGATGATGCCAGTGTGTGTGGGTGTGTGCTCCTTGAATTGGGGATCTGCCAGTGTCTGTGTGCCCTGTATACCAGTGTATGTGCCCAGTACTGGGGATCTGCCAGTGTGTGTATGCCCTGTACCGTGAATCTGCCAGTGTGTGTGCCCTGTACCAGAGATCTGCCCATGTGTGTGCTCTGTACTGGGCATCTGCCAGTGTGTGTGCGCCCTGTACCGGGGATCTGCCAGTGTGTGTGCGCCCTGTACTGGGGATCTGCCAGTGTGTAGGTGCCCTGTATTGGAGATCTACCAGTGTGTGCCCTGTACTGGGGATCTGCCAGTGTGTGTGCCCTGTACCGGGGATCTGCCAGTGTGTGTGTGTGCGCCCTACACCGGGGATCTGCCAGTGTGTGTGCCCTGTACCGGAGATCTGCCAGTGTGTGTGCTCTGTATCCCAGTGTGTGTGCCCTGTATGCTAGTGTGTGTGTTTGTGTGTGTGTGCCCTGTTTGCCAATGTGTGTGTATGCCCTGTATCAGGGTTCTGCTAGTGTGTGTGCCCTGTATGCCAGTGTGTCTGCCCTGTATTCCAGTGTGTGTGCCCTGTATCAGTGTGCGTGTGTGTGCCGTGTATCAGGGATCTGTCAGTGTGTGTGTGCCCTGTACTGGGGATCTGTCAGTGTGTGTGTTCCGTATAATGGGGATGATGCCAGTGTGTGTGGGTGTATGCGGCTTGTATCGGGGATCTGCCAGTGTCTGTGTGCCCTGTATACCAGTGTATGTGCCTAGTGCAGGGGATCTGCCAGTGTGTGTGCCCTGTACCGTGAATCTGCCAGTGTGTGTGCTCTGTACTGGACATTTGCCAGTGCGTGTGCTCTTTACCAGGGATCTGCCAGTGTGCCCATGTGTGTGGCCTGTACTGGGGATCTGCCAGTGTGTGGGTGCCCTGTATTGGGGATCTACCAGTGTGTGTGCCCTGTACCGGGGATCTGCCAGTGTGTGTGTGTGCGCCCCCTGTACTGGGGATCTGCCAGTGTGTGGGTGCCCTGTATTGGGGATCTACCAGTGTGTGCCCTGTACTGGGGATCTGCCAGTGTGTGTGCCCTGTAACTGGTATCTGCCAGTGTGTGTGTGTGCGCACTATACCGGGGACCTGCCAGTGTGTGTGCCCTGTACCTGAGATCTCCCAGTGTGTGTGCTCTGTATCCCAGTGTGTGTGCCCTGTATGCTAGTGTGTGTGTGTGTTTGTGTGTGCCCTGTTTGCCAGTGTGTGTGTGTATGCCCTGTATCAGGGTTCTGCTAGTGTGTGTGCCCTGTATGCCAGTGTGTGTGCCCTGTATTCCAGTGTGTGTGCCCTGTATGCCAGTGTGCGTGTGTGTGTGCCGTGTATCAGGGATTTGGCAGTGTGTGTGTGCCCTGTACTGGGGATCTGTTAGTGTGTGTTCCGTATAATTGGGATGATGCCAGTGTGTGTGGGTGTGTGCGGCTTGTATCGGGGATCTGCCAGTGTCTGTGTGTCCTGTATACCAGTGTATGTGCCCAGTACTGGGGATATGCCAGTGTGTGTGCTCTGTTCTGGGGATCTGCCAGTGTGTGTGTGCTCTGTACTGGGGATCTGCCAGTGTGTGTGCGCCCTGTACCGGGGATCTGCCAGTGTGTGGGTGCCCTTTACCAGGGACCTGCCTTTGTGTGTGTGTGCCCTGTACTGGGGATCTGCCAGTGTGTGTGTGTGCCCTGTACTGGGGATCTGCCAGTGAGTGTGCTCTTTACTGGGGATCTGCCAGTGTGCGTGTGCTCTTTACTGGGGATCTGCCACTGTGCCCGTGTGTGTGGGTGCCCTTTATTGGGGATCTGCTTGTGTGTGTGCCCTTTACCGGGGACCTGCCTTTGTGTGTGTGCCCTTTACCGAGGACCTGCCTTTGTGTGTGTGCCCTTTACCGGGGACCTGCCTTTGTGTGTGTGCCCTTTACCGGGGACCTGCCTTTGTGTGTGTACCCTGTGTCTGGGATCTGCCAGTGTGTGTGTGTGCCCTGTACTGGGGATCTGCCAGTGTGTGGGTGCCCTGTACTGGGCATCTGCCAGTGTGTGTGTGTGCCCTGTACTGGGGTCTGCCAGTGTGTGTGTGCCCTGTACTGGGGATCTGCCAGTGTGTGTGTGCCCTGTACTGGGGATCTGCCAGTGTGTGTGTGCTCTGTACTGGGGATCTACCAGTGTGTGTGCGCCCTGTACTGGGGATCTACCAGTGTGTGTGCGCCCTGTATTGGGGATCTGCCAGTGTGTGTGCGCCCTGTACTGGGGATCTGCCAGTGTGTGTGCGCCCTGTACTGGGGATCTGCCAGTGTGTGTGTGCCCTGTACTGGGGATCTGCCAGTCTGTGGGTGCCCTTTACCGGGGACCTGCCTTTGTGTGTGTGTGCGCCCTGTACTGGGGATCTGCCAGTGTGTGTGCTCTGTACTGGGGATCTGCCAATGTGTGTGTGCCCTGTACCGGGGATCTGACACTGTGTGTGTGCCCTGTACTGGGGATCTGCCAGTGTGTGTGTGCCCTGTACTGGGGATCTGCCAGTGTGTGTTCCCTGTACCGGGTATCTGCTAGTGTGTGTGTGTGCCCTGTACTGGGGATCTGCCAGTGTGTGTGTGCCCTGTACCGGGTATCTGCTAGTGTGTGTGTGTGTGTGTGTGTGTGCCCTGTACTGGGGATCTGCTAGTGTGTGTGTGCCCTGTACTGGGGATCTGCCAGTGTGTGTGTGCCCTGTACTGGGGATCTGCTAGTGTGTGTGTGTGTGTGCCCTGTACTGGGGATCTGCCAGTGTGTGTGTGCCCTGTACTGGGGACCTGCCAGTGTGTGGGTGCCTTTTACCAGGGACCTGCCAGTGTGTGTGTAGCCTGTGTCGGGGATCTGCCAGTGTGTGTGTGCGCTGTACCAGGTATCTGCCAGTGTGTGTGTGTGTGTGTGTGTGTGTGTGCGCCCTTGTGCTCTGTACCAAGCAATTGCCAATGTGTGTGCCCTGTACCAGGCATCTGCAAGTGTGTGCCCTTTACCAGGAATTTGCCAGTGTGTATATGTGTGTCTTTGCGCACGTGTGTGTATGTGTGTGTTTGTGCACATTTGTGTGTGTAACATTCTTGGGATGATACAGCCAGTGTAACTACACCTGTTGGTCATGCACAGGGAGATGGATGGCCAGATGGACACAGCTGAATGTGTGGAGCCGGTGAGCAGTGACCTGCGGGGCCCTGAAGGTGAGATAACCAGGCTGAGCTGCTCCAGGTTTTAGGGGCCCACAATAGGTGATAGTGAACATATGATTTGTTAGAGGGGTAAATGTCCTTAGCATTAGAGATGGGCCCCTAGTGGTGAGGGGGAGGATGAGGTATTATAGGTCTTGAGAACCTGAGAGATGAAAATGTTAGAGATCTCAGGGGCCCATACAGGTGCGAGTGGTTGGACAATGAGGTGTAAGGGGCCCTAGTGGTGAGTGTGGGTAGGTGATGAGATGATAGATGTATAATGGACCCTAGAGGTAAGTGTGGGCAGATGATGAGGTGTTAGAGGTGCTGTAGGCCCTAGAGGTGAGTGTGGGCAGATGATGAGGTGTTAGAGGTGCTGTAGGCCCTAGAGGTGAGTGTGGGCAGATGATGAGGTGTTAGGGGTGCTGTGGACCCTAGAGGAGGTGAGTGTGGGCAGATGATGAGGTGTTAGGGGTGCTGTAGGCCCTAGAGGTGAGTGTGGGCAGATGATGAGGTGTTAGGGGTGCTGTGGACCCTAAAGGTATCACTGTATACTGTATGAGCGTCAATAGTGCCACTGACATACACAATGGGAGCTTCACTTTAGGTCAGGCGATATTCAATTGATTTTACCAGTGGGAATGAGCAATTGGGCGTCCAATACTTTTGGAGCATGTAGCGCCCTAATAGACCAGGGCACATATGCGATAAGTTGGAGGCGGCAAATAGAAATAATAAGCGTTTGCCGGATTTGTGCCTACTCAGAGTAACAATTGAATTGCTCCACTGAGCACAGGGCACCCAAAAGACAATTGAATTTACCAACATCCCTGACTGTACAGCACCTTGGAGTATGTTCACGTTATGTATATGTATAGTCAATGAGAAGAATGATGCGTTCTCTTCTACACAAGGCAACATTTACGTGGTGTCTGAAGATGAGGAGTCCGTGATTGTGATCTCGGATGAGGAAGACTACGTGGGTGAGACATCCGCTGGGAACCATGATAGATTGGCGTATTAATGTAACCTGTGACCGTGCCGTTTGTTTCCTGGGATCACTGTGTCACTTATTTCCTCATATCTGTCCTTCACATTTCAGCCTTTATACGCAGAATATATAAAACACTAAGCACTTGCTCCATAACACGTACAATGTAAAACACACAAGGGTGCTTCTAAACAGTAGGAAATACATATATTAAATGGTAAAGATGAGAAGGAAAAAAAGGTAATTCTAAGGATAATTGATACAATAAAATCAGTGGTGATAAGAGAAACAGATAACGGAAAGAGATAGGAGGAGAAGAAGAGTGGAAACTGAGGAGGGAGAGGAGAAAAAGACGGGGCTGAGGAGAGAGTAGGAGAATATGGGGAGATGAGGAGCAAGAGGATGTCAAAAAGAGGGGTAGCTGATGAGAGAGAGAGGAGGAGAATGAGAACTAATGAGAGAGAGGAGAAAAGGAGGGCTGTAGAGAGAGATGGGGGAGAAGAAAAGTGGAAGCTGAGGAGAGAGAGAAGTATAGAAGAGGAAGCTGGGGAGAGAGTAGGAGAGGGTGAGAGAGGATCAGAAGAGGAGGAGCTGAGAAGAGGGAGGAGGAGATGAATGGTAGTTGAGTAGTAGTTATGGAGAGAGATGGGGAATAGAAAAGAAGGAGCTGGGGAGAGGAGGAAACAAAGAAGGAGAAGAAGAGGATGAGCTGAGGTGAAATAGGAGTTAAGAAGTAGAGGAGGAGCTGAGAAGCGGGAGGAGTAGATGAATGGGAGTTGAGTAGGAGTAGAGTGGGAGTTGTGGAGAAAGGTGGGGAGGAGCAGAGGAAACAACAGAGGAGGAGCTGAGGTGAAATAGGTCAAGAAGAAGAGGAGCTGAAAAGAAGGAGGAGGAGGTGAATGGGAGTTGAATAGAAGTAGAGTGGGAGTTGTGGAAAGAGGTGAGGAGAAAAAAAGAAGGAGCTGAGGTGAGGAGGAGAAGAAAAGTGGAGGACAGAGAGGAGGAGCAGAGGAAACAATGGATGAGAAGAGGAGGAGCTGAGGTGAAATAGGAGGTCAAGAATAAGAGGAGGACCTGAGAAGAGGGAGGAGGAGATGAATGGGAGCTGTTTAGGAGTAGAGGGAGAGTTGTGGAGAGAGATGGGGAGAAAAAAAGAAGGAGCCGAGGAAAGGAGGAGAAGAAGAGGAGTGGAGGAAACAAAGGAGGAGAAGAAGAGGAGAAGTTGAGTAGAGAGGGAAGAAGAAGGGGAGCTGAGGAAAAAAATGAGGATAAGAAAAAGAGGAGGATCTGAGGAGATAGAACAGGTGAAGTTGAGGAGATTTAGAAGGACAAGAATGGGAGCTGAAGAGAAGAGGGGGAGCTGTGGGGAGAGAGGAAAAGATGTGAAGGAGCTGAGGAGAGGAGTTGAGGAGAACGGATGAGAAGAAGAGGAGGAGCTGATGAGAGAGAGGAGAAGGAGAATACGAGAAGCTGAGGAAAGAGAGCAGAAGAAGAAGCTGAGTAGAGAGAGAAGGAGAAGAAGATGATCTGAAGAGAGAGATGAGGGGATAAGGATACACAGAGGTGAAGCTGATGACACAAAGAGGAGAAGCTGCAAAAAGAGAGGGGGCAGCTGAGGAGGAGAAGAAATTAGTATAAGAAGTGGGAGTCTGAGGACAGAGAGGAGGAAAAGAAGAGGAGAAGCTGAGTAGAGAGAAGAGAAGAATGGAAGATGAGAGAATAAGAGGGGAAATGAAGAAAGTGTCCAGCAGAAGAATAGGATAAGAAGAGGGTGACCTGAGGAAAGAGAAAAGGAAAAGAAGATGAGCAGCTGACTAGAGAGAAAATGAGAAGAATGGAAGCTGAAGAGATAGAGGGGGAGGAATAGAAGAGGGTGAGCTGAGGAGAGAGTAGAAGATCCAGGTAGGCTGCAAGAGGAAATAGTTAGACTTAAGGAGGGAGAGGTTAGGGTTAGGCTGCAGGAGGGTGAGGTTAGTGTTAGGCTACATTAAAGGATTTGCTAGGCTGTGGGAGAGGAGGGTTAGGCTGCATGAGGGGGAGAATAGGGTTAGGCTGAAGGAGAAGAAGGTTATGGTTAGGCTGTGGGACGGGTGGGTTAGGGCTAGGCTGCAGGAGGGGAGTGCTAGGCTATGGGAGAGGAAGGTATAGCTACAGGAAGGCAGGATTAGGTTTAGTCTATGACAGGTTAGGGTTAGGCTGTGGGAGGGGGAGGTAAGGGGTTAGGCTGAAGGAGGAGAGTGCTAGGCTATGGGAGAGGCTATAGGAGCGCAGGACTAGGGTTAGGCTGCAGGAGAGGGAGGTTGGGGTTAGGCTGTGGGATGGGTGGGTTAGGATTTAGCTGTGGAAGAGTTAGGTTTCAGGAGAGGGATCTTAGGGATAGGCTGCAGGAGGAGAGTTCTAGGCTATGGGAGAGGAAGGTATACAGGAGGGCAGGATTAGGTTTAGTCTATGACAGGTTAGGGTTAGGCTGTGGGAGGGGAGGTTAGGGTTAGGCTGCAGGAGGAGAGTGCTAGGCTATAGGAGCGCAGGATTAGGGTTAGGCTGCAGGAGGGGGAGGTTAGGGTTAGGCTGTGGGACTGGTGGGTTAGGATTTAGCTGTGGAAGAGTTAGGCTTCAGGAGAGGGATTTTAGGGATAGGCTGCAGGAGGAGAGTTCTAGGCTATGGGAGAGGAAGGTATACAGGAGGGCAGTATTAGGTTTAGTCTATGACAGGTTAGGGTTAGGCTGTGGGAAGGGGGGGGGTTAGGGTTAGGCTGCAGGAGGAGTGTTCCGGGCTATCGGAGAGGCTACAGGTGGTCAGGATTAGGGTTAGGCTGCAGGAGGGGATGGTTAGGGTTAGGCTGCCGGAGGAGAGTGCTATACTATGGGAGAGGCTATAGGAGCGCAGGATTAGGGTTAGGGTGCAGGAGGGGGAGGTTAGGGTTAGGCTGCAGGAGGAGAGTGCTAGGCTATGGGAGAGGCTATAGGAGCGCAGGATTAGGGTTAAGCTGCAGGAGGGGATGGTTAGGCTGCAGGAGGGGGAGGTTAGGGTTAGGCTGCAGGAGGAGTGTTCTGGGCTATGGGAGAGGCTACAGGCGGTCAGAATTAGAGTTAGGCTGCAGGAGGGGATGGTTAGGGTTAGGCTGCAGGAGGAGAGTGCTAGGCTATGGGAGAGGCTATAGGAGCGCAGGATTAGGGTTAGGCTGCAGGAGGAGAGTGCTAGGCTATGCGAGAGGCTATAGGAGCGCAGGATTAGGGTTAAGCTGCAGGAGGAGAGGTTAGGGTTAAGCTGCAGGAGGGGAGGTTAGGGTTAGGCTGCAGGAGGAGAGTGCTAGGCTATGGGAGAGGCTATAGGAGCGCAGGATTAGGGTTAAGCTGCAGGAGGGGATGGTTAGGGTTAGGCTGCAGGAGGGGATGGTTAGGGTTAGGCTGCAGGAGGGGATGGTTAGGGTTAGGCTGCAGGAGGGGATGGTTAGGGTTAGGCTGCAGGAGGGGATGGTTAGGCTGCAGGAGGGGAGGGTTAGGGTTAGGCTGCAGGAGGAGAGTGCTAGGCTATGGGAGAGGCTATAGGAGCGCAGGATTAGGTTTAGGCTGTAGGAGGGGGAGGTTAGGGTTAGAATACTTACTGGGATCTGTTGACTTTGTGATCTTCTGTCTTGCATTCCTAAATGCCAGCATTTTGTACCCTACCCAAGGGGATGTTATAATGAAGTACTAAGACTGACACAACCAGTGAGATCCTCCCTCTCTCTTGTTGCAGAATGCTCCATTTATGTTGACTCAGAAGATGACTTGTGCTCTGCTGGTGGCCCAGGTAAAGGGCTGAAGACTGATGAAGGCCACTGTGTGCGAGGTTCGTCTATCCTGGTCTGATAATGTGGGGGGGGGGGGGGGGGGGGGTGGGGGGGAGTTATGCTTCATATGTTTATTGTATAGTCTTGGTGACTGGTAGACACTGGGCCAGGACTGTGGCTATTGTGGAGCTCCTAAACCGATGGAGACGTTTCACATAGCAACCAGACAGATTATAGTTATCCTCCTATAGAATATACCTGGTAAATGATAGCAGGGGCCAAATGTAACAGGGTGCAACAATCAGAGAGTGAGAGGGAATCGATTACATGGTTCTGCGGTGTAAATAATCACTGGCATGAAACAATATAGAATTCCTTTATTCGTCTCACAATGGAGAAATGTCAGTGTTACAGCAAGGTTCAAGTACAGATAAGAGTAGTAGCATAACAATAAGAACACACATAATAAGACAAGATCCAAACAATATAACTCAAGAATCTAGGCACATGCAGGTCTTCTTCAGACCATGACAGTTGTACATTTTGATTGCAGCCGGAAGGAAAGTTCTGCGATATCTCTCCGTTGAGCAATGAGAAAACTCTCCCCAAATCTCCCACACCCTGTGACATTTGGCCCCTGCAATCTAATTGGCTGCAATGTGCAACCCCGTTATTTGTCCTCGTTAGATCTCCCCATAATGAGCTATGTGCCCAGGCCTATCACACACCTTGCCACCATTTGTCGCTGTGGTCTCGGGATCCCTCTGTGGTCTTGGGATCTCTCTAGGCAGAGCAGTATCACATGATAAGGACAGCCAATCATCACCACAGCTCCGCGATCCCCAGCATTACAGCAGTACATGGCACCTAGGCAGAGCAGTGTCACAGGATAAGGACAGCCAATCATCACCACAGCTCCGCGATCCCCAGCATTACAGCAGTACATGGCACCTAGGCAGAGCAGTGTCACAGGATAAGGACAGCCAATCATCACCACAGCTCCGCGATCCCCAGCATTACAGCAGTACATGGCACCTAAATAATGTATCAGTTACTCTGTGACCCTGTGCTCGCCTATGGATATCCCTTGGACCGAGCCAGTCATGGCACCTCGAGGACTAAGTTTGGGGGGCACTTGCATGGCTGATGAGTTACCGTAGCCTCCTGCTGGGCAATGCGGAGTGTGCGGAGTGAACTGGGCATTGACCTTTGCCCTACAGAGGCCCTGGCCTGCCAAGGCTTCCACAAGGAGGTTGGCAGGCCAGTCTGGCACCATAACACTTGGAGTCCACCAGCCAGCTCCACCAATGCACTCAGCAGTGCCGGTGGTCTGCCTGGCAGGAGACGAGTTGTACCCTCTGCCATTTTTCACTTGAACACAAAGAGCATGGCCATCTTGGTTACAGTGTTTTACCTCCAGTTGTGCCATCTGTGGGGGCTTTGCGTTCTGTGGGGGCTTCTAGGTATGACCACCCATTCCACGGGCGCACGCTGGCCAGCGCAGGCTCACAGTCTCCATGTACTTCTGTTTTGCAGAGAGGCTGTTCCGTGAGGTGCGGCAGGAGAACATAGGGATGGAAGGTTCGTAAATGATCTGTCTCAGCGACATAATCTGAGGCCGATGGAATGTCAGGGAGCACACAGATGTACAGATCAGGAGGGGGACATGTGTAAGTGTCAGGGTGAGGGGCTCATTCACAGTACAGCACTCGGGTGTATGTAGGACGCCGGGTACACCCTGGGCAATGGTTATGATGGAAATTATTAGCTACATATTAATTACAGTGCTGGTGTTCAGCAGCTCTATTACTGTAATAAGCTGCCGGATGGGGAATCGGCCCCTGGCAAGTGTGGGGCCCCCAGTGCTCGCCTATTTGCTTGTAGTGATTCTATAGCTGTGTGTGTGAGCGCGGGTATATTACGGCTGAACTTGTCATTCTGGCAGTATTATCTTCCCAATATATTATGGGGCTGGTTCCTGGTTGTTAGTACAGCAAAACAAATCGGGTGACACCATACTGCCATGCAGGAGACCACATTCATGTACTTTGTTTCTGTGCAGGGGAAATACTGGCTGCTTTTGCATGTAGCCCACACATGATAGATGGTCACATATGCAATTTAAATGTCAGTTTGAGCACACACATTTAACTCTCTGTACATGGTATATCTGACCCGCTGCAGTGCGGCATGGTATTACCCAGTTGCACAGCTACATCTGCCCCCTTGCAGTGCAGCATGGTATTACCCAGTTGCACAGCTACATCTGCCCCCTTGCAGTGCAGCATGGTATTACCCAGTTGCACAGCTGCATCTGCCCCCTTGCAGTGCGGCATGGTATTACCCAGTTGCACAGCTACATCTGCCCCCTTGCAGTGCAGCATGGTATTACCCAGTTGCACAGCTGCATCTGCCCCCTTGCAGTGCGGCATGGTATTACCCATTTGCACAGCCACATCTGCCCCTGTGCAGTGCAGCATGGTGTTACCCAATTGCACAGCCACATCTGCTCCCTTGCAGTGGGACATGGTATTACCCATGGCTGGCTGATAAAGTGGCATGAAGGTGCACTAATCCTGCCTTAGTTTGGGAGATGCTGGAGTTTATATCTATCTAGTGACTGTGTAATGTCCATATAACCACAGCCGTCCGCCATGACACGCCTCCTCATCCCTGTACAGTATGGGGGTCATTCTGGTCTGTATGCTCGCATGTGAAGTCGCATGCAAGCGTGATGGGGTATTATATGTGCATGGTTTCCATGGGCGTTCCCATAGTGATCACCCAGTGACGTGAGTGCCGGTGACATCACAAGAGCTGGCCGCCATTTTCCTCTTGGGAATACAAGCAAAGCTAAGACACCTCAGAGTGTTCCTTGCACAGTATTCGGTTGTTGTCGCAGCCGTGCGTGGGAATTCGCCCTGCGAAGGGGGGCGGTGGCATATGCAAATGGCAGGCGAGAAATGACATGCAGCAATGCGTGTCAACCAGAATTAGGTCCCATGTCTCTTTTTTCCTCTCTTACAGATTTCTGCATTGCCTGCGGCAGTCTAGATGTCGCCGGTCAGCACCCCCTCTTTATTGGGGGCTTGTGCCAGAGATGCCAGGTACCATGGAACCAATTTGACAACAGGTGCACACTAACACATCATATGGCGGTCTCTCCTCTCACACCGCGCTGTCTGTCACCCTGTCCATCCTGTAGGACTGGTTCCTGAGCTGGGGTTACCTGGTGGATGATGACGGGCGTCAGTGTTACTGCAGCGTCTGCTCCTCTGGGAAGAAGATTCTGATGTGCGGCAGTCAGGGCTGTTGGAGGTGAGGTCACAGTGTATGTATGAGGGGGTGGGGGGCATTAGAAGTCTTCTGGGTACAGTCTGGTTTCATAATGGAGCATTGTGCCAGCACAAAGTATTGTTACATCATTAAAATGTAGAGAGTTTTGGTATCTCTGCTGTAGCTGTAATTGAAGTGATATTAGGCCAGAAAGACCCAGCTGCATTTCCCTGGTGTACTGCACTCTTGTTATACCGCATTCCTGATATAGTGCACTCCTGGTATACTGCACTCCTGTCATACCGCACTCCTAGAATATACCACACTCCTGGTATACTGCACTCCTGGTATGCCGCACTCCTGGTATACTGCACTCCTGGTATACTGCACTCTTGTTATACCGCATTCCTGATATAGTGCACTCCTGGTATACTCCCTCCTGGTATACTGCACTCCTGGTATACTGCACTCCTGTCATACCGCACTCCTAGGATATACCACACTCCTAGGATATACCACACTCCTGGTATACTGCATTCCTGGTATGCCGCACTCGTGCTATACAGCACTCATGGTATACTGCACTCCTAGGATATACTGCACTACAGGTATACCGCGTTCATGATATAATGCACTCCTTACACTGTATATCACACTCCTGTTATTCCATGCACCTAATATACTGCACTCCTGTTATACTGTACATCTGGTATATTGCACTCCTTTTATACCGTGTTCCTGGTTTAATGTACTCCATATACAGTAAATCACACTTCTATTATTCCATGCCCCTAATATGCTGCACTCCTGGTATACTGCATTCCTGTTATACTGTGTTCCTGGTTTACTGCATTCCTGTTATACTTCACTCCATATACTGTATATCACACTCTTGTTATTCCATACACCTAATATACTGCACTCCAGTTATACTGTACATCTGATATACTGCACTCCAGTTATATTGCAATACTATTATACTTCACTCCGGTTATACTGCATTCCTGGTATACTACCCTCTTGTTATATCACATTCCTTGTATACTGCGCTCATGTTATACCGCACATCAGGTATACTGCACTCCAGTTATTTATTTATTTATTTTTCAACAGTTTCTTATGTAGCGCAGCGGATTCCGTTGCCGCTTTCCTGGTATACTGTGCTCCTTATATTGTATATCACACTTTCTGTATTCCATGCACCTAATATACTGCACTCCTGTTATAGTGTACATCTGGTATACTTTACTCATTATACTGTATGCACTCTTGTTGTTCCATGCACCAGGTATACTGCACTCCTGTTGTACCTTACATCTGGTATAGTTCACTCTAGTTGTACCAGAATCCTATTATACAGTGTTCCTAATATACTGCTCTCCTGTTATACCGTACATATGGTGTACTGCACTCATGTTATACTGTACATCTGTAGTGTTTATTCTAGCACCCACCATCTTTGAAAACACATGCAGTTCCTCTTCCCTGCCTGGGGTGTTGCTGTCTGCTGTAGTGCTTCTAGCACAGTGTTGTCTGTATATCAGCACTGATATGTAAACCAGACCTGTGCTATAAACACCACAGCAGACAGCAACACCCCGGGCAGGGAACAGGAACTGCATGGGTTTTCAAAGGTGGCAGGTGCTAGAATGAACACTACATCTGGTATGCTGCACTCCTGTTATAATGTACATCTGATATACTGCACTCCTGTTATGCCATACATCTGGTATACTCTACTCCAGTTATACTGCACTCCATGATACTGCTATACCTCACTCCTTATACTGTATATTACACGCCTGTTATTCCATACACCTAATAAACTGCACTTCTATTACACTGTACATCTTGTATACTGCACTCCAGTTATATTGCAATCCTATTATACTGCACTACTGTTATACTGTATTCCTGGTATACTGCGCTCTTTATACTGTATATCATGCTCATGTTAGTCCATGCACCTGGTATATTGTACTGCTGTTATCCCATGCATCTGGAATATTGCTCTCCCGTTATATTGCAGCCATATTGTACAGTTTTCCTGGTATACTGCCCTCCTGTTATACAGCAATCCTGTTATATTGCGTTCCTGTTATACTTTGTTCCTCGTGCACTGCATTCCTGTTGTACCATCTTCCTGTTATAATGCACTCCTGTTATACTACGTTCCTGGTAAACTGCACTACATATACTGTTTATCACACTCCTGGTATTCCATGCACCTAGTATACTGCAATCCTGTTACACTCCGTTCCTGGTATACTGCGTTCCATATACTGTATATCACACTCCTTTTCTTACATACATCTGGTATACTGCACTCCTGTTATTCCGTACATCTGGTATACTGCACTCCTGTTCTACGGTACATCTGGTATACTGCACTCCTGTTCTACCGTACATCTGGCATACTGCACTCCTATTATACCGTCCATCTGGTATACCGCACTTTTGTTATACCGCACGCCTGTTATGCTGCACTCCTGTTCTACTGTGTTCCTGGTATACTGCACTCCTGTTATACTGAACTCAGATGCACGGTATAACAGTTCAGTATAACTGTAGTGCAGTATACCAGATGTACGGTATGTACATCTGTATCACAAAAAATACGTTTTTTCCTGCGTCTGGTATACTGCACTCCTGTTATAACATACAGTACATCTGGTATACTGCACTCCTATTACACTGTACATGTGGTATACTGCACTACTGTTATACCACACATCTGATATACTGAACTATGGTTGTACCGTGTTCCTGGTAAATCGCAAGAATTCATTAAGCGTACCGCACTCCTGCTATATATACCTTAATGCTCAGCATGCCAAGCTCCAGATATACTGCACTCCTGGTATAGTGTATATGTATATACCGCAGTTAGAATTGTGATACCGGGCTACCGGTGATTTTATTCTCTGATAAATCATCATACACTGAGGGACGTATTCTGGTTCACTCTTAGAGGAAAATTCCTTCTCAAATGGACAAAACCATGTGCACTGCAGGTGGGGCAGATATAACATGTGTAGAGAGAGTTAGATTTGGGTGGGGTTTTTCTTCAAAATGAGATCTATATTGCAGTGTAGAAATAAACCAGTCAGTATTTACCCTGCACATAAACAAATCTAATTCTTTATGCACAAGTTACATCTGCCCCACCTGCAGTGCACATGTTTTTTTTCCATTTGAGAAGAAACTTGCCTCTAAGAGTGAACCAGAATAAGCCCCTTAGTCTCTGCGGCCCCTTCATGATATATTGTACAGCGAGTCTCTGCGGCCCCTTCCTGACATATTGTACAGCGAGTCGCTGTGGCCCTTTCCTGACATATTGTACAGTGAGTCTCTGCGGCCCCTTACTGACATATTGTACAGCGAGTCGCTGTGGCCCCTTCCTGACATATTGTACAGTGAGTCTCTGCCGCCCCTTCCTGACATATTGTACAGCGAGTCGCTGTGGCCCCTTCCTGACATATTGTGCTGCGAGTCCCTGTGGCCCCTTCCTGACATATTGTACAGCGAGTTTCTGCGGCCCCTTCCTGACATATTGTACAGTGAGTCTCTGCGGCCCCTTCCTGACATATTGTACAGCGAGTCTCTGCGGCCCCTTCCTGACATATTGTACAGTGAGTCTCTGCCGCCCCTTCATGATATATTGTACAGCGAGTCTCTGCGGCCCCTTCCTGACATATTGTATAGCGAGTCTCTGCCTCTCCTTCATGATATATTGTACAGCGAGTCGCTGTGGCCCCTTCCTGACATATTGTGCAGCGAGTCACTGCGGCCCCTTCCTGACATATTGTATAGCAAGTCTCTGTGGCCCCTTCCTGACATATTGTGCAGTGAGTCTCTGCGGCCCCTTCCTGACATATTGTACAGTGAGTCTCTGCCGCTCCTTCCTGACATATTGCACAGCGAGTCACTGCGGCCCCTTCCTGACATATTGTATAGTAAGTCTCTGTGGCCCCTTCCTGACATATTTTTGCAGTGAGTTTCTGCGGCCCCTTCCTGACATATTGTACAGCAAGTCTCTATGGCCCTTTCCTGACATATTGTACAGCGAGTTTCTGCTGCCCCTTCCTGACATATTGTACAGTGAGTCTCTGCAGCCCCTTTCTGACATATTGTACAGTGAGTTTCTGCTGCCCCTTTCTGACATATTGTACAGCGAGTCGCTGTGGCCCCTTCCTGACATATTGTACAGTGAATTTCTGCTGCCCCTTCCTGACATATTGTACAGTGAGTCTCTGCGGCCCCTTCCTGACATATTGTACAGCGAGTTTCTGCCGCCCCTTCCTGACATTTTGTGCAGTGAGTCTCTGCAGCCCTTTCCTGACATATTGTACAGCGAGTTTCTACAGCCCCTTCCTGACATATTGTACAGTGAGTCTCTGCGGCCCCTTCTTGACATATTGTACAGCAAGTCTCTGCGGCCCCTTCCTGACATATTGTACAGCGAGTCTCTGCGGCCCCTTACTGACATATTGTACAGCGAGTCTCTGCGGCCCCTTCCTGACATATTGTACAGCGAGTCTCTGCGGCCCTTTCCTGACATATTGTACAGCGAGTCTCTGCCGCCCCTTCCTGACATATTGTATAGCGAGTTTCTGCGGCCCTTTCCTGACATATTGTACAGTGAGTTTCTGCTGCCCCTTCCTGACATATTGTACAGTGAGTCTCTGCAGCCCTTTCCTGACATATTGTACAGCGAGTTTCTACAGCCCCTTCCTGACATATTGTACAGTGAGTCTCTGCGGCCCCTTCTTGACATATTGTACAGCAAGTCTCTGCGGCCCCTTCCTGACATATTGTACAGTGAGTCTCTGCCGCCCCTTCCTGACATATTGTACAGCGAGTCTCTGCGGCCCCTTACTGACATATTGTACAGCAAGTCTCTGCCGCCCCTTCCTGACATATTGTATAGCGAGTTTCTGCGGCCCTTTCCTGACATATTGTACAGTGAGTCTCTGCAGCCCCTTCATGACATATTGTACAGTGAGTCTCTGCTGCCCCTTCCTGACATATTGTACAGTGAGTTTCTGCGGCCCCTTCCTGACATATTGTACAGTGAGTCTCTACGGCCCCTTCCTGACATATTGTACAGCGAGTTTCTGCCTCTCCTTCCTGACATATTGTACTGTGAGTCTCTGCCGCCCCTTCCAGACATATTGTACAGTGAGTCTCTGCCTCTCCTTCCTGACCTATTGTACTGTGAGTCTCTGCCGCCCCTTCCTGACCTATTGTACAGTGAGTCTCTGCTGCCCCTTCCTGACATATTGTACTGTGAGTCTCTGCGACCCCTTCCTGACATATTGTACAGAGATTCTCTGCCTCTCCTTCCTGAAATATTGTACAGTGAGTCTCTGCCGCCCCTTCCTGACCTATTGTACAGTGAGTTTCTGCTGCCCCTTCGTGACTTATTGTACAGTGAGTCTCTGCGTCCCCTTCCTGACATATTGTACAGTGAGTCTCTGCGACCACTTCCTGACATATTGTACAGTGAGTCTCTGCCACCCCTTCCTGATATATTGTACAGTGAGTTTCTGCCGCCCCTTCCTGACATGTTGTACAGTGAGTCTCTGCGGCCCCTTCCTGACATATTGTACAGCAAGTCTCTGCGTCCCCTTCCTGACATATTGTACAGCAAGTCTCTGCGTCCCCTTCCTGACATATTGTACAGCGAGTCTCTGCGGCCCCTTCCTGACATATTGTACAGCGAGTTTCTGCGGCCCCTTCCTGACATATTGTACATCGAGTTTCTGCGTCCCCTTCCTGACATATTGTACAGCGAGTCTCTGCGGCCCCTTCCTGACATATTGTACAGTGAGTCTCTGCGGCCCCTTCCTGACATGTTGTACAGTGAGTCTCTGCGGCCCCTTCCTGACATATTGTACAGCGAGTTTCTGCGGCCCCTTCCTGACATATTGTACAGAGAGTCTCTGCGGCCCTTAACTGCATCACCGTCTCTGCATCACTGTGTCCAATACAACCGTGTATCATATAACATGTCTACATATATGTACACCTACACAACCAATGTAAGTAACCCTTTCCCTTCTGCTACATGTTATCTGACAGGTGCTACTGTGTGGACTGCGTGGACTTGTTAGTTGGGCCGGGTGCGGCACAGGCAGCTATACAGGAAGACCCCTGGAACTGTGTCATGTGTGACCAGAATGGGGTGAAGGGACTGCTACAGAGACGGGATGACTGGCGCTCCCACCTTCAGTCTCTCCTATCCAACCACCATGATCTAGAATATGTAAGTACCGCACTGTGCACACTGCAGGACACGTACACGTCAGGGGGGGTGCTGGGATGGGGATACGGAGGAGACCGGGGATGTAGGTATGGCTCAGGCCACTGTACCAGGCTGTGACCTCTGTATGACAGGCATGATACCTGTGTGACAAACGTGTCATCCCTCTGGGTAAATGGGCCAAACTCCTAATCCAATCACTTTTGTGTCACAGGACCCTCCACCGCTCTACTCCCCAATCCCACCCATGGAAAGGAAGCCAATTGTGGTGCTGTCTTTGTTTGATGGCATTGCGACAGGTGAGCTGACACTCTGTGGCCTGTCTGTTATATCTCTGGCTGCCGTGCTGTCTAGCATTGCCATATTATTCACAGTGTCTGCTTCTCAGTTATCAGGTACAGTGACGCTATGGACCAGGGTAACGTCTGTAGCACATTCATCAAATATAAATATTATATGGGAAACAGGTTTCTAGACTGCAGTGAGAGGTGCTACCGCATAGTAACATGCAAACAGGGAACAGGGGGGGGGGGGGGGTACAATCATTTCTGCTTACATAATATTAACGCTGATGTCATCTCTATGAAGAGGCGCTTCCGGTGTGTGTAGATGGTAGGAGGCTCTGGGTATGAAGAGGTGCTTCCGGTGTCAGTAGATGGTTGGAAGCTCTGGGTATGAATAGGTGGTGCCGGTGTCAGTAGATGGTAGGAGGCTCTGGGTGTGAATAGGTGGTGCCGGTGTGTGTAGATAGTAGGAAGCTCTGGGTATGAATAGGTGGTGCCAGTGTCAGTAGATGGTAGGAAGCTCTGGGTATGAATAGGTGGTGCCAGTGTCAGTAGAGGGTAGGAGGCTCTGGGTATGAATAGGTGGTGCCGGTGTGTGTAGATGGTAGGAAGCTCTGGGTATGAATAGGTGGTGCCGGTGTCAGTAGACGGTAGGACGCTCTGGGTATGAATAGGTGGTGCCGGTGTGTAGATGGTAGGAGGCTCTGGGTGTGAATAGGTGGTGTCAGTGTCAGTAGATGGTAGGAAGCTCTGGGTATGAATAGGTGGTGCCGGTGTGTGTAGATGGTAGGAAGCTCTGGGTATGAATAGGTGGTGCCGGTGTGTAGATGGTATGATGCTCTGGGTATGAATAGGTGGTGCCGGTGTGTAGATGGTAGGATGCTCTGGGTATGAATAGGTGGTGTCGGTGTGTGTAGATGGTAGGAGGCTCTGGGTATGAATAGGTGGTGCCGGTGTCAGTAGATGGTAGGAAGCTCTGGGTATGAATAGGTGGTGCCGGTGTGTAGATGGTAGGATGCTCTGGGTATGAATAGGTGGTGTCGGTGTGTGTAGAAGGTAAGTGGCTCTGGGTATGAATAGGTGGTGCCGGTGTCAGTAGATGGTAGGAAGCGCTGAGTATGAATAGGTGGTGCAGGTGTCAGTAGATGATAGGACGCTCTGGGTATGAATAGGTGGTGCTGGTGTCAGTAGATGGTAGGAAGCTCTGGGTATGGATAGGTGGTGCCGGTGTCAGTAGATGGTAGGAAGCTCTGGGTATGAATAGGTGGTGCTGGTGTCAGTAGATGGTAGGAAGCTCTGTGTATGAATAGGTGGTGCCGGTGTGTGTAGATGGTAGGATGCTCTGGGTATGAATAGGTGGTGACGGTGTGTAGATGGTAGGATGCTCTGGGTATGAATAGGTGGTGCCGGTGTGTAGATGGTAGGAAGCTCTGAGTATGAATAGGTGGTGCCGGTGTGTAGATGGTAGGACGCTCTGGGTATGAATAGGTGGTGCTGGTGTCAGTAGATGGTAGGATGCTCTGGGTATGAATAGGTGGTGCCGGTGTCAGTAGATGGTAGGAAGCTCTGGGTATGAATAGGTGGTGCAGGTGTGTGTAGATGGTAGGACGCTCTGGGTATGAATAGGTGGTGCCGGTGTCAGTAGATGGTAGGAGGCTCTGGGTGTGAATAGGTGGTGCCGGTGTGTGAAGATGGTAGGATGCTCTGGGTATGAATAGGTGGCATTGGTGTGTGTAGATGGTAGGAAGCTCTGAGTATGATTAGTTGGTATCTGTGTGTGTGTAGATGTTAGGGGGCTCTGGGTATGAATAGGTGGTGTCAGTGTGTGTAGATGGTAGGAGGCTCTGTGTACGAATAGGTGGTGTCGGTGTATGTAGATGGTAGGAAGCTCTGGGTATGAATAGGTGGTGCCGGTGTGTGTAGATGGTAGGAGGCCGTGGGTATGAATAGGTGGTGTCAGTGTGTGTAGATGGTAGGTGGCTCTGGGTATGAATAGGTGGTGCCGGTGTGTGTAGATGGTAGGAAGCTCTGGGTATAAATAGGTGGTGTCCGTGTGTGTAGATGGTAGGAGGCTCTGGGTATGAATAGGTGGTGCCGGTGTGTGTAGATGGTAGGAAGCTCCGGGTATAAATAGGTGGTGTCCGTGTGTGTAGATGGTAGGAGGCTCTGGGTATGAATAGGTGGTGCTGGTGTGTGTAGATCAGTGTTTTTCAACCAGTGTGCCTTGGCACCTTGAGCTGTTCTCAAGTGTGCCCCCCAGATCTAGAGATGCCCAAACCATTTACAGATACCACCAGTTCAAATGTTATTTACTGGTCTCTTCTTTTTATCTAAAGGGCCAATGTATTTTATTTTTGTTACCTGTGGGGATCAGTGTGATTGTTTTTAATGTGGGGGCCAATAGGTTTGTTTTTTTCCTGTGGTGGCCAATGTGTTTTGGCCTGTGGGGATCTTACGGTGTGCCTCTGCAATTTTAAAGTCCTATTTAGTGTGCCGCAAGGTAAAAAGGTTGAAAATCACTGGTGTAGATGGTAAGAGGCTCTGGGTATGAATAGGTGGTGGCCGGGGGGGGGGATGGTAGGAAGCTCTGGGTATAAATAGGTGGTGTCGGTGTGTGTAGATGGTAGGAGGCTCTGGGTATGAATAGGTGGTATAGGTGTGTGTAGATGGTAGGAGGCTCTGGGTATGAATAAGTGGTGTCGGTGTGTGTAGATGGTAGGAGGCTCTGGGTATGAATAGGTGGTATCGGTGTGTGTAGATGGTAGGAAGCTCTGGGTATGAATAGGTGGTATCGGTGTGTGTAGATGGTAGGAGGCTCTGGGTATGAATAGGTGGTATCGGTGTGTGTAGATGGTAGAGGGCTCTGGGTATGAATAGGTGGTATCGGTGTGTGTAGATCACGGGTGTCAAACACAAGGCCCGACAGACCTCGTCATGTGGCCGCGCAGTCGCCGCCAGCCTTCACCTTTTATTCTCTTTTTTTAGATCTTTTTTGAGAGGTTTTTTTTTGCACTGCCGGCGGCCATGTTCCTGTGGTCTTTTAAGATGTCTGCGGCCACAGGAACATGGCCGCCGGCCTCCACGGCTACGCGGAGGAGGGCTGGCAGCCTGTTCCCTCTTACCTCTTATCGAGGCAGTGGCAGACGCTGGGTGGGGACGTCATGACGATGACGCCTCCCACCCACGCGTCTGCAGAGAGGAAGGAAGGCAGGCCGAGTCGGGGGGCCGCAGCAGGACAGTCCGCGGCGCAGAGAGTGGAATTGAAATTACTGGAGCCGCAGCAGCAGTAAAGGAGCCTGAGGGATAAAATACAGTAAGTTACAAAAAAAAAAAACAATATATCTGGTGGTGTCATGGCATTACTTTTATATTATACAGGGGGAGCAGCCTGTGATGCCATTGCATTATTATTATACAGAGGGAGCAGCCTGTGGTGTCATGGCATTACTTTTATATTATACAGGGGGAGCAGCCTGTGGTGTCATTATTATTGTACAGGGGGAGCAGCCTGTGGTGTCATGGCATTATGCCATGACACCACAGGCTGCTCCCCCTGTATAATAATAATGCCATGACACCACAGGCTGCTCCCCCTGTATAATATAAAAGTAATGCCATGACACCACAGGCTGCTCCCTCTGTATAATAATAATGCAATGACAATAACGCTGCTCCCCCTGTATAATAATTTGTGTCATGGCATTACTATTGTTATATTATACAGCTGGAGCAGCCTGTGCTGTTATTGCATTATTATTATAAAGCGGGAGCAGCCTGTGGTGTCATTGCATTATTATTATACAGCGGGAGCAGCCTGTGGTGTCATTGCATTATTATTATACAGCGGCCCTTTGAGGGTGACCAAACTGCTGATGCGGCCCCCGATGAATTTGAGTTTGACACCCCTGGTGTAGATGATAGGAAGCTCTGGGTATGAATAGGTGGTATCGGTGTGTGTAGATGGTAAGAGGCTCTGGGTATTAATAGGTGGTGCCGGTGTGTAGATGGTAGGACGCTCTGGGTATGAATAGGTGGTGCTGGTGTCAGTAGATGGAAGGAAGCTCTGGGTATGGATAGGTGGTGTCGGTGTGTGTAGATGGTAGGAGGCTCTGGGTATGAATAGGTGGTGCCGGTGTCAGTAGATGGTAGGAAGCTCTGTGTATGAATAGGTGATGCCGGTGTCTATATATGGTTGTAAGCTCTGGGTATGAATAGGTGGTGCCGGTGTCAGTAGATGGTAGGAGGCTCTGGGTGTGATTAGGTGGTGCCGGTGTGTGAAGATGGTAGGATGCTCTGGGTATGAATAGGTTGTGTTGGTGTGTGTAGATGGTAGGAAGCTCTGGGTATGAATAGGTGGTGCTGGTGTTAGTAGATGGTAGGACGCTCTTGGTATGAATAGGTGGTGTCAGTAGATGGTAGGATGCTCTGGATATGAATAGGTGGTATCTGTGTGTGTAGATGGTAGGAGGCTCTGGGTATGAATAGGTGGTGTCGGTGTATGTAGATGGTAGGAAGCTCTGGGTATGAATAGGTGGTGCCGGTGTGTGTAGATGGTAGGAGGCTCTGGGTATGAATAGGTGGTGTCAGTGTGTGTAGATGGTAGGAGGCTCTGGGTATGAATAGGTGGTGCCGGTTTGTGTAGATGGTAGGAAGCTCCGGTTATGAATAGGTGGTATCGGTGTGTGCAGATGGTAGGAGGCTCTGGGTATGAATAGGTGGTATTGGTGTGTGTAGATGGTAGGAGGCTCTGGGTATGAATAGGTGGTGCCGGTGTGTGTAGATGGTAGGAAGCTCCGGGTATGAATAGGTGGTGCCGGTGTGTGTAGAAGGTAGGAGGCTCTGGGTATGAATAGGTGGTATCGGTGTGTGTAGATGGTAGGAGGCTCTTGGTATGAATAGGTGGTATCAGTGTGTGTAGATGGTAGGAAGCTCCGGGTATGAATAGGTGGTGCCGGTGTGTGTAGATGGTAGGAAGCTCTGGGTATGAATAGGTGGTGCCGGTGTGTGTAGATGGTAGGAAGCTCCGGGTATGAATAGGTGGTGCCGGTGTGTGTTGAAGGTAGGAGGCTCTGGGTATGAATAGGTGGTATCGGTTTGTGTAGATGGTAGGAGGCTCTGGGTATGAATAGGTGGTATTAGTGTGTGTAGATGGTAGGAAGCTCCGGGTATGAATAGGTGGTGCCGGTGTGTGTAGAAGGTAGGAGGCTCTGGGTATGAATAGGTGGTATTGGTTTGTGTAGATGGTAGGAGGCTCTGGGTATGAATAGGTGGTATCAGTGTGTGTAGATGGTAGGAAGCTCCGGGTATGAATAGGTGGTGTCGGTGTGTGTAGATGGTAGGAGGCTCTGGGTATGAATAGGTGGTGCCGGTGTCAGTAGATGGTAGGAAGCTCTGTGTATGAATAGGTGATGCCGGTGTCTATATATGGTTGTAAGCTCTGGGTATGAATAGGTGGTGCCGGTGTCAGTAGATGGTAGGAGGCTCTGGGTGTGATTAGGTGGTGCCGGTGTGTGAAGATGGTAGGATGCTCTGGGTATGAATAGGTTGTGTTGGTGTGTGTAGATGGTAGGAAGCTCTGGGTATGAATAGGTGGTGCTGGTGTTAGTAGATGGTAGGACGCTCTTGGTATGAATAGGTGGTGTCAGTAGATGGTAGGATGCTCTGGATATGAATAGGTGGTATCTGTGTGTGTAGATGGTAGGAGGCTCTGGGTATGAATAGGTGGTGTCGGTGTATGTAGATGGTAGGAAGCTCTGGGTATGAATAGGTGGTGCCGGTGTGTGTAGATGGTAGGAGGCTCTGGGTATGAATAGGTGGTGCCGGTTTGTGTAGATGGTAGGAAGCTCCGGTTATGAATAGGTGGTATCGGTGTGTGCAGATGGTAGGAGGCTCTGGGTATGAATAGGTGGTATTGGTGTGTGTAGATGGTAGGAGGCTCTGGGTATGAATAGGTGGTGCCGGTGTGTGTAGATGGTAGGAAGCTCCGGGTATGAATAGGTGGTGCCGGTGTGTGTAGAAGGTAGGAGGCTCTGGGTATGAATAGGTGGTATCGGTGTGTGTAGATGGTAGGAGGCTCTTGGTATGAATAGGTGGTATCAGTGTGTGTAGATGGTAGGAAGCTCCGGGTATGAATAGGTGGTGCCGGTGTGTGTAGATGGTAGGAAGCTCTGGGTATGAATAGGTGGTGCCGGTGTGTGTAGATGGTAGGAAGCTCCGGGTATGAATAGGTGGTGCCGGTGTGTGTTGAAGGTAGGAGGCTCTGGGTATGAATAGGTGGTATCGGTTTGTGTAGATGGTAGGAGGCTCTGGGTATGAATAGGTGGTATTAGTGTGTGTAGATGGTAGGAAGCTCCGGGTATGAATAGGTGGTGCCGGTGTGTGTAGAAGGTAGGAGGCTCTGGGTATGAATAGGTGGTATTGGTTTGTGTAGATGGTAGGAGGCTCTGGGTATGAATAGGTGGTATCAGTGTGTGTAGATGGTAGGAAGCTCCGGGTATGAATAGGTGGTGTCGGTGTGTGTAGATGGTAGGAGGCTCTGGGTATGAATAGGTGGTGCCGGTGTCAGTAGATGGTAGGAAGCTCTGTGTATGAATAGGTGATGCCGGTGTCTATATATGGTTGTAAGCTCTGGGTATGAATAGGTGGTGCCGGTGTCAGTAGATGGTAGGAGGCTCTGGGTGTGATTAGGTGGTGCCGGTGTGTGAAGATGGTAGGATGCTCTGGGTATGAATAGGTTGTGTTGGTGTGTGTAGATGGTAGGAAGCTCTGGGTATGAATAGGTGGTGCTGGTGTTAGTAGATGGTAGGACGCTCTTGGTATGAATAGGTGGTGTCAGTAGATGGTAGGATGCTCTGGATATGAATAGGTGGTATCTGTGTGTGTAGATGGTAGGAGGCTCTGGGTATGAATAGGTGGTGTCGGTGTATGTAGATGGTAGGACGCTCTGGGTATGAATAGGTGGTGCCGGTGTGTGTAGATGGTAGGAGGCTCTGGGTATGAATAGGTGGTGCCAGTTTGTGTAGATGGTAGGAAGCTCCGGTTATGAATAGGTGGTATCGGTGTGTGCAGATGGTAGGAGGCTCTGGGTATGAATAGGTGGTATTGGTGTGTGTAGATGGTAGGAGGCTCTGGGTATGAATAGGTGGTGCCGGTGTGTGTAGATGGTAGGAAGCTCCGGGTATGAATAGGTGGTGCCGGTGTGTGTAGAAGGTAGGAGGCTCTGGGTATGAATAGGTGGTATCGGTGTGTGTAGATGGTAGGAGGCTCTTGGTATGAATAGGTGGTATCAGTGTGTGTAGATGGTAGGAAGCTCCGGGTATGAATAGGTGGTGCCGGTGTGTGTAGATGGTAGGAAGCTCTGGGTATGAATAGGTGGTGCCGGTGTGTGTAGATGGTAGGAAGCTCCGGGTATGAATAGGTGGTGCCGGTGTGTGTTGAAGGTAGGAGGCTCTGGGTATGAATAGGTGGTATCGGTTTGTGTAGATGGTAGGAGGCTCTGGGTATGAATAGGTGGTATTAGTGTGTGTAGATGGTAGGAAGCTCCGGGTATGAATAGGTGGTGCCGGTGTGTGTAGAAGGTAGGAGGCTCTGGGTATGAATAGGTGGTATTGGTTTGTGTAGATGGTAGGAGGCTCTGGGTATGAATAGGTGGTATCAGTGTGTGTAGATGGTAGGAAGCTCCGGGTATGAATAGGTGGTGTCGGTGTGTGTAGATGGTAGGAGGCTCTGGGTATGAATAGGTGGTGCCGGTGTCAGTAGATGGTAGGAAGCTCTGTGTATGAATAGGTGATGCCGGTGTCTATATATGGTTGTAAGCTCTGGGTATGAATAGGTGGTGCCGGTGTCAGTAGATGGTAGGAGGCTCTGGGTGTGATTAGGTGGTGCCGGTGTGTGAAGATGGTAGGATGCTCTGGGTATGAATAGGTTGTGTTGGTGTGTGTAGATGGTAGGAAGCTCTGGGTATGAATAGGTGGTGCTGGTGTTAGTAGATGGTAGGACGCTCTTGGTATGAATAGGTGGTGTCAGTAGATGGTAGGATGCTCTGGATATGAATAGGTGGTATCTGTGTGTGTAGATGTTAGGGGGCTCTGGGTATGAATAGGTGGTGTCAGTGTGTGTAGATGGTAGGAGGCTCTGGGTATGAATAGGTGGTGTCGGTGTATGTAGATGGTAGGAAGCTCTGGGTATGAATAGGTGGTGCCGGTGTGTGTAGATGGTAGGAGGCTCTGGGTATGAATAGGTGGTGTCAGTGTGTGTAGATGGTAGGAGGCTCTGGGTATGAATAGGTGGTGCCGGTGTGTGTAGATGGTAGGAAGCTCCGGGTATGAATAGGTGGTATCGGTGTGTGCAGATGGTAGGAGGCTCTGGGTATGAATAGGTGGTATTGGTGTGTGTAGATGGTAGGAGGCTCTGGGTATGAATAGGTGGTGCCGGTGTGTGTAGATGGTAGGAAGCTCCGGGTATGAATAGGTGGTGCCGGTGTGTGTAGAAGGTAGGAGGCTCTGGGTATGAATAGGTGGTATCGGTGTGTGTAGATGGTAGGAGGCTCTTGGTATGAATAGGTGGTATCAGTGTGTGTAGATGGTAGGAAGCTCCGGGTATGAATAGGTGGTGCCGGTGTGTGTAGATGGTAGGAAGCTCCGGGTATGAATAGGTGGTGCCGGTGTGTGTTGAAGGTAGGAGGCTCTGGGTATGAATAGGTGGTATCGGTTTGTGTAGATGGTAGGAGGCTCTGGGTATGAATAGGTGGTATTAGTGTGTGTAGATGGTAGGAAGCTCCGGGTATGAATAGGTGGTGCCGGTGTGTGTAGAAGGTAGGAGGCTCTGGGTATGAATAGGTGGTATCAGTGTGTGTAGATGGTAGGAGGCTCTTGGTATGAATAGGTGGTATCAGTGTGTGTAGATGGTAGGAAGCTCCGGGTATGAATAGGTGGTGCCGGTGTGTGTAGATGGTAGGAAGCTCTGGGTATGAATAGGTGGTGCCGGTGTGTGTAGATGGTAGGAAGTTCCGGGTATGAATAGGTGGTGCCGGTGTGTGTAGAAGGTAGGAGGCTCTGGGTATGAATAGGTGGTATCGGTTTGTGTAGATGGTAGGAGGCTCTGGGTATGAATAGGTGGTATCAGTGTGTGTAGATGGTAGGAAGCTCCGGGTATGAATAGGTGGTGCCGGTGTGTGTAGATTGTAGGAAGCTCTGGGTATGAATAGGTGGTGCCGGTGTGTGTAGATGGTAGGAAGCTCTGGGTATGAATAGGTGGTGCCGGTGTGTAGATGGTAGGAAGCTCTGGGTATGAATAGGTGGTGCCGGTGTGTGTGTAGAAGGTAGGAGGCTCTGGGTATGAATAGGTGGTACTGGTGTGTGTAGATGGTAGGAGGCTCTGGGTATGAATAGGTGGTATCAGTGTGTGTAGATGGTAGGAAGCTCCGGGTATGAATAGGTGGTGCCGGTGTGTGTGTAGAAGGTAGGAGGCTCTGGGTATGAATAGGTGGTACTGGTGTGTGTAGATGGTAGGAGGCTCTGGGTATGAATAGGTGGTATCAGTGTGTGTAGATGGTAGGAAGCTCCGGGTATGAATAGGTGGTGCCGGTGCACTATATGACACGAGAGTCGCAGCGATGACATCAGTACTCACCACATATAGTATACATTCATTGTATTGTGATGTCTTGTGTATCCTCTCTACAACACAGCGGAGTACAAGGGACACACCCGCTATTCTTACTGTGCATGAGAATATAATATTACCTGTCCTCTCTGCCCCCCCCTCCCCCATTATTTCCGATGTCATCGTCTATGTAACCGTATTCATATTCTTTGCCATTTGTAGGTTTATTAGTACTGAAGAGACTCGGTTTCCAGGTAGGGCGATACGTGGCGGCGGAGGTGTGTGAGGACGCCATAGCGGTGGGAATGGTTCGGCATCCCGGAGAGATAGAGTATGTGGGCGATGTGGAATTCATCACCAGCAGGCAGGTGGGTGACCCGCAGAGTTCGCATCAGTTGTGTTTAACGCGTTGACCCATTCTGCGTATTGGGAATATCCCAATGTTTTTATTTGAGAACGCACCCAATATCTGGTGCCGTGTTAAAGGCGAGTCCCCTTTTATAGACCCCTCCATGACATTGTGCCTCTTCTATTCTCAGATCGCGGAGTGGGGACCTTTTGATCTGTTGATTGGTGGAAGCCCATGCAATGACCTCTGTGTAGTAAACCCATTACGGAAAGGTCTGTATGGTACGTGGAGCACCGTGACGTCATTGTGCGTGGTACATGTAGTCCCCTGACTATGGTAACCTCAGTCTTCTTCTGGGAGCCGTACACCCTTCCGATACAGCAGCTGTAGCAGCACCTGTAGTTCCTTTTTCTTTCTTTACGGGAATGAGGATAAAACCTTGGACCCTTTTATCTTGTCTCCTCGCACAGCCGGTACCGGACGCCTCTTCTTTGACTTCCCTCGTCTGCTTTATAAAGTCAAGCCTAAACCGGGTGAGGACCGCCCGTTCTTCTGGCTGTTTGAGAACGTGGTAGCCATGGACGGAATGTCCAAGAGGACTATCTCCCAACACCTGGAGGTAAGGGACAAACTCTGGGTCCTTGGGATATGGGTTACCCCTCATTTTACATGGCCAGAATGGAGTAATGTAGAGAAAAGCTTCTTTTAGGGTCCTCCACAATAAACACACTAGACAAGACACAACCCTACACTACTGCAATACCATGACTCTGTTCACACATAGTGTATCCCGTGGACCCAGACCCCTATGTATCACATACTGTACCCCGTGGACCCAGACCCCTCTGTATCACACATACTGTACCCCGAGGCCCTATATATCACACATACTGTACCCGGGGGCCAGACCCCTCTGTATCACACATACTGTACCCGGGGGCCAGACCCCTCTGTATCACACATACTGTACCCGGGGGCCCGGACCCCTCTGTATCACACATACTGTACCCGGGGGCCAGACCCCTTTGTATCACACATACTGTACCCGGGGGCTGGACCCCTCTTTATCACAGACATACTGTACCCCGGGGCCCGGACCCCTATATATCACACATACTGTACCCGGGGGCCTGGATTCCTCTGTATCACACATACTGTACCCGGGGGCCTGGAATCCTCTGTATCACACATACTGTACCCCTTGGACCCAGACCCCTCTGTATCACACATACTGTACCCGGGGGCCAGACCCCTCTGTATCACACATACTGTACCCGGGGGCCCGGACCCCTCTGTATCACACATACTGTACCCGGGGCCCGGACCCCTCTGTATCACATATAATGTACCTCGGGGGCCTGGACCCCTCTGTATCACACATACTGTACCCGGGGCCAGACCCCTCTGTATCACACATACTGTACCCGGGGCCAGACCCCTCTGTATCACACATACTGTACCCAGTGGCCAGACCCCTCTGTATCACACATACTGTACCCTGGGGGCCGGACCCCTTTGTATCACACATACTGTACCAGGGGGCTGGACCCCTCTGTATCACAGACATACTGTACTCCGGGGCCCGGACCCCTATATATCACACATACTGTACCCGGGGGCCAGACCCCTTGTATCACACATACTGTACCCTGGGGGCCGGACCCCTCTGTATCACGCATGCTGTACCCTGGGGCCCGCCCCCATCTGTATCACACATACTGTACCCGGGGGCCCGGACCCCTCTGTATCACACATGCTGTACCCTGGGGCCCTCTGTATCACACATACTGTACCCCAAGGGGCTGGACCTCTCTGTATCACACATACTGTACCCGGGGCCCGGACCCCTCTGTATCACATATAATGTACCTCGGGGGCCCGGACCCCTCTGTATCACACATACTGTACCGGGGGCCAGACCCCTCTGTATCACACATACTGTACCCGGGGCCAGACCCCTCTGTATCACACATACTGTACCCAGGGGCCAGACACCTCTCTATCACACATACTGTACCCTGGGGGCCGGACCCCTTTGTATCACACATACTGTACCCGGGGGCCCGGACCCCTTTGTATCACACATACTGTACCCCGGGGCCCTATATATCACACAAACTGTACCCGGGGGCCAGACCCCTCTGTATCACACATACTGTACCCGGGGGCCCGGACCCCTTTGTATCACACATACTGTACCCTGGGGGCCCGGACCCCTTTGTATCACACATACTGTACCCTGGGGGCCGGACCCCTTTGTATCACACATACTGTACCCGGGGGCTGGACCCCTTTGTATCACACATACTGTACCCGGGGGCTGGACCGCTCTGTATCACAGACATACTGTACCCCGGGGCCCGGACCCCTATATATCACACATACTGTACCCGGGGGCCCGGACCCCTCTGTATCACACATACTGTACCCTGGGGGCCGGACCCCTCTGTATCACACATACTGTACCCGGGGGCCCGGACCCCTTTGTATCACACATACTGTACCCCGGGGCCCTATATAGCACACAAACTGTACCCGGGGGCCAGACCCCTCTGTATCACACATACTGTACCCGGGGGCCCGGACCCCTTTGTATCACACATACTGTACCCTGGGGGCTGGACCCCTTTGTATCACACATACTGTACCCGGCGGCTGGACCGCTCTGTATCACAGACATACTGTACCCCGGGGCCTGAACCCCTATATATCACACATACTGTAACCCGGGGGCCGGACCCCTCTGTATCACACATACTGTACCCAGGGGCCCGGACCCCTCTGATTCACATATACTGTACCCCAAGGGGCCGGACCCCTCTGTATCACACATACTGTATCCGGGGGGCTGGACCCCTCTGTATCACACATACTGTACCCCAGGGCCGGACCCCTCTGTATCACACATACTGTACCCCGGGGGCCGGATCCCTCTGTATCACACATATTGTACCCCGGGGGCCAGACCCCTCTGTATCACACATACTGTACCCCAGGGGCCCGGACCCATCTGTATATCACATACTGTACCCTGGGGGCTAGACCCCTCTGTATCACACATACTGTACCCCGGGGGCCGGACCCCTCTGTATCACATATACTGTACCCTGGGGCCCGGACCCATCTGTATCACACATACTGTACCCGGACCCCTCTGTATCACACATAATATACCCCAAGGGGCTGGACCTCTCTGTATCACACATCCTGTACCCTGGGGCCCGGATCCCTATGTATCACATATTGTAACCCGGGGGCCCGGACCCCTCTGTATCACACATACTGTACCCCGTGGACCCAGACCCCTCTGTATCACACATACTGTACCCCGAGGGCCGGACCCATCTGTATCTCACATACTGTACCCTGGGAGCCCGGGGCCCTCTGTATCACACATACTGTACCCTGGGAGCCCGGACCCCTCTGTATCACACATACTGTACCCTGGGAGCCCGGACCCCTCTGTATCACACATACTGTACCCTGGGGGCCGAGACCCCTCTGTATCGCACATACTGTACATTGGGGGCCAGACTCCTCTGTATTGCACATACTGTACCCTGGGGGCCCAGACCCCTCTGTATTGCACATACTGTACCCTGGGGGCCCAGACCCCTCTGTATTGCACATACTGTACCTTGGGGGCCAGACCCCTCTGTATTGCACATACTGTACCTTGAGGGCCCAGACCCCTCTGTATTGCACATACTGTACCTTGGGGGCCCAGACCTCTCTGTATTGCACATACTGTACTTTGGTGGCCAGAACCCTCTGTATTGCACATACTGTACCATGGGGGCCCAGACCCCTCTGTATCGCACATACTGTACCTTGGGGGCCAGACCCCTCTGTATCACACATACTGTACCTTGGGGGCCAGACCCCTCTGTATCGCACATACTGTACATTGGGGGCCCAGACCCCTCTGTATTGCACATACTGTACCTTGGGGGCCCAGACCCCTCTGTATTGCACATACTGTACATTGTGGGCCAGACCCCTCTGTATTGCACATACTGTACCTTGGGGGCCAGACCCCTCTGTATCACACATACTGTACCTTGGGGGCCAGACCCCTCTGTATCACACATACTGTACCTTGGGGGCCCAGACCTCTCTGTATTGCACATACTGTACTTTGGGGGCCCAGACCCCTCTGTATTGCACATATTGTACCCTGGGGGCCCAGACCCCTCTGTATTGCACATACTGTACCCTGGGGGCCCAGACCCCTCTGTATTGCACATACTGTACCCTGGGGGCCCAGACCCCTCTGTATTGCACATACTGTACCTTGGGGGCCCAGACCCCTCTGTATTGCACATACTGTACCCTGGGGGCCCAGACCCCCCCTCTGTCCATGTATAATGCTGTATAACCTGGTGTACCCGGGGCTGCTGGGAATTATTTCCTCTCCGCTACCAGTAACCCGACAGGCGTTGTTCATGTTGTATGAATCTCACACATTCTCCTCTCTCCTCAGACAAACCCAGTGAAGATCGATGCCAAGGAAGTGTCCGCGGCACACAGAGCCCGATACTTCTGGGGTAACCTGCCCGGCATGACCAGGTTGGTGAGACAGGTGCCCGCATCTCGCTGTGGTGGGTGCAGGGGTGTAAGGGTGTGCACCCCTCTTTTGTATTGTACCTCTGCAGGTGTTCCACCCTGTCGTGTACAGCGGACCTGACCCGTGTGTTCTGTAATACAGTGTCCATGCACATTTGGTGAGATCAGACCGGGGGCTGTGACACCAGGCCCTATCTGTGCTCATTTTGTCACGGATCTTTATTTAATTTTAGCCAGAGTTCTCCCCCCCAGGGCCGGATTTAGGGGTCTTGCTGCCCCCAGGCACCCCCCTTCCTCCCCCGAGTACCTGGCCAGCCTCCGGCCGGCACTCAGTCCCGCCGCCCGGCTCAGCCTCTCTGCCTTCTCCTGCAGCTGCCGCTCCTCGCACTGCAGGTTGGTGACGGAGCTGGAAAGCGGCCCCGCCAGCGCGTCCTCCAGCTGCCTCTCCACGCCGCCGGAACATCTCTGCCTGCAGGTCACTAGCTCCAAGTCTCTATGTGCAAAGGGGGATGTTAGTGCTCCTGCTCCGCTAACCGATGCTGCTGCCCGTAGAGACCCGGAGTTAGTGACATTTGCCCTGCCTCACGGGCCTAGGGGCAAATCCGGCTCTGCCCCCCCCCCCCCCCCCCCCACACCCCTTTCCAGAATTTACCTGTCCAGGCTGAAGCCTGGGGGTGTCCCCGGTGCCCTTGGGCGATGGCCACCGGGCTGAATGGGTCCACATGGGCAAAAGGTCGACATGGAAAAAGTTTGACATGTTTTTCATGATTTTATGTTAAACCGACTTGCTCATACTTCACCATCCCAGTGGTCGTAGAGTGAGAATAACGCAGCGAGCCATGCGAAGGGATGCGGCGCGCGGCGAGCCATGCGAGGGGACGTGGTGAGCGGCGAGCCATGTGAGGGGACGTGGTGCGCGGCGAGCCATGCGAAGGGACGCGGTGTGCGGCGAGCCATGCGAGTAGACGCGGTGCGCGGCGAGCCATGCGAGGGGACGTGGTGCGCGGCGAGCCATGCGAGGGGACACAGTGCGCGGCGAGCCATGCGAGTAGACGCGGTGCGCGGCGAGCCATGCGAGGGGACGTGGTGCGCGGCGAGCCATGCGAGGGGACGCGGTGCGCGGCGAGCCATGCGAGGGGACGCGGTGCGCGGCGAGCCATGCGAAGGGACGCCGTGCGCGGGGATGCCATGCGAGGGGACGCCGTGCGCGGCGAGCCATGCGAGGGGATGCAGTGCGCGGCGAGCCATGCGGGAGGACGCTGTGCACTTTTTCTGTGTCCATGTGAGACCTTCGGGACCAAAAAATGTCAAAAACCATGTTGACCTTTTGACCTTCCCAATGTTGACCTAGTGCTTCTATCGACCTTAGGTGTGTTCACATGTCAATGAATAGTAACTTTATAGTTGACGTAATTAACAGCGGTCCCTATGTTTTAACACCCCCCCCCCCCCCCCCCCGCCCCTCATTATTACCAGCGGCCCCTATGTTCTAACACCCCCCCCCCCCCCATTATTACCAGCAGTTCCTATGTTCTAACCCCCCATTATTACCAGCGGTCCCTATGTTCTAAAACACCCCCCCCCCCCCCGCCTCTCATTATTACCAGCGGTCCCTATGTTCTAAACCCCCCCCCCCCCCATTATTACCAGCGGTCCCTATGTTCTAACCCCCCCATTATTACCAGCGGTCCCTATGTTCTAACCCCCCCATTATTACCAGCGGTCCCTATGTTCTAAACCCCCCCCCCCCCCATTATTACCAGCGGTCCCTATGTTCTAACCCCCCCATTATTACCAGCGGTCCCTATGTTCTAACCCCCCCATTATTACCAGCGGTCCCTATGTTCTAACCCCCCCATTATTACCAGCGGTCCCTATGTTCTAACCCCCCCATTATTACCTGTGGTCTCTCTAGGCCGCTGGTTTCCACATTACATGACAAGCTGGAACTTCAGGACTGCTTGGAACCTGGGCGGAAAGCAAAGGTGAGGGGGCAGAGATATAGGGCGGTATTCAATGAGGCTGATTCGCCAGGTTTTTATGGCGATTTTGTGCTGTTTAGCGAATTTCTGACTAAAACGGTGAATCACCCTATTCAATGACCAGATGGCGAATACATTTCAAGGTTTTTTTCGCCATGATTCACCGAGTAGCAATCGCTATCTTTTTATGGTGAAGTGGAAGCTGAACTTTTAAAATAAAGTGTTTTGTTTTTTACAATTGGTGTCAAAAAATCAGGAATTTTATTCTGAGGAGGGGCATGCTATTTTTATTCATGTGCTGTAAGCACATGAACATATATTTAATTTTAAAAAAAATATATATATTTTTTTTTTTTTTACACAGACCAGCCAGCAGGGGGCCGGAGCCGAGCCGCTCATTAGATATTCATATATTCACTTCACCCGATCATTACATATGCATGATCGGGTGTAGTGAATATACCCGGTCCCCTGCTGGCACCCCCGGGGGGTAGCCTGTGCTGCCTGGCACCCGGGGAGCCCACCTGCCCCCCACAAACGTTCTGGGGCAGGCAGTGAGACTTCCATCTCCCTGCCTGCCACCGTCCGAGCCCCTGACTCGTTGAATACCGGAGCCGGGAGGATCCGGAACGCAGTGAGCAGTGGCGAATGTGCAGCGAATCCTAAAGAGGATTTGCTGCACGTCGCCGGTATTCACATTGAATACCGCCCATAGTGTATAATTCTCCATATACTATGTTATATAACACAGCGGTATCAGATCTATGTGATTATAATTCTGCACCATGTACTGGGTAACAGCCTCCTGCAGTAATACAGCTCTCTGCTGCCCCCTGGTGGTCACTTCCCTGCACAGCTGATACAGTCCAGTCATACTACTTCTAAGCTGTAATGATTGAGGTGTGCTGTATAGATGGGGAGGGCCCAAATCTTAATGTTAACATAAATAATGCCCAGATTGGTGGAGTTAGGCACTAGGTGGGGGGTATTGGTAGGGTTATAGACTAGGTAGGGGTATTGGTAGGGTTAGGCACTAGGTGGGAGGGGTATTGGTGGAGTTAGGCACTAGGTGGGGGTATTGGTAGGGTTAGGCACTAGGTGGGGGTATTGGTACGGTTAGACACTAGGTGGGGGTATTGGTAGGGCTAGACACTAGGTGGGGGGTATTGGTAGGGTTAGGCACTAGGTGGGGGTATTGGTAGGGTTAGACACGAGGTGGGGGGTATTGGTAGGGGTAGGCGTTAGGTGGGGGATGGGTATTGGTAGAGTTAGGCACTAGGTGGGAGGGGTATTGGTGGAGTTAGGCACTAGGTGGGGGTATTGGTAGGGTTAGACACTACATGGGGAGTATTGGTAGGGTTAGAGACTAGGTAGGGGTATTGGTAGGGTTAGGCACTAGGTGGGAGGGGTATTGGTGGAGTTAGGCACTAGGTGGGGGTATTGGTAGGGTTAGGCACTAGGTTGGGGATATTGGTAGGGTTGGGCACTAGGGGTGGGGTATTGGTATGGTTAGGCACTAGGTGGGGGTATTGGTATGGTTAGGCACTAGGTGGGGGGTATTGGTAGGGTAAGGCTCCTGGAGGGGGATATGGGTACGGTTAGGCACTAGGTGGGGGTATGGTTAGACACTAGGTGGGGGTGATGGGTAGGGTTAGTCACTAGGTGGGGGGTATTGGTAGGGTTAGGCACTAGGTGGGGGGTATCGGTAGGGTTAGGGTAGCGTTAGGCTGTGGGACTGGACTAGGGTTAGGATTCTGACCCCTTATTGTACCCTCCCTGGTACCCTGCTCCTCTTCCCCCGGTGTTTTCTCTCCGCCACCATTGCACTGTTACTACTTTACCTGAATCTCTTGTCTACAGTTCCAGAAAGTCTGCACTATAACCACCAAACCCAGCTCCCTGCGGCAGGGGAAGGAGCACAGATTCCCAGTGACTATGAACGGGAAGGAGGACGTCCTGTGGTGCACGGAGATGGAGAGGTAACGGAGCAATACCTCCTGCATACACTGTGATTATCTACAGGTATAGGGTGGCAGTAGGTGACTGCAGGGTGGGCGAGTTGTAGGACTTGACCAAACTCAGGCACCTATAATGGCGGAGGGAGGGGTACAGAGAACTGAAGAGGGGACTTAACCACTGTATCAGGGCTGTGCCATCACTAGTAATATGAACATTTATTCTTCGGGACACATCAGGGGCCACAGGTTAATGGGAGCCCGCTGGTTAGTGGGAGTGGGAGAGAGCGTCTAGCACCCAAGAGATTAAACTTCTTCTGCCTCCCAGGCTCCTCCCCTCCTCTACTCCGCCTCCCAGGCAGCCAGGCTCCTCCCCTCCTCTACCCCGCCTCCCAGGCAGCCAGGCTCATCCCCTCCTCTATACCGCCTCCCAGGCAGCCAGGCTCCTCCCCTCCTCAAACCCGCCTCCAGGCCAGGCTCCTCCCCTCCTCCACCCCACCTCCAGGCCAGGCTGCTCCCCTCCTTTACCACACTCCCAGGCAGCCAGGCTCCTCCCCTCCTCTACCCCGCATTCAGGCCAGGCTCCAACCCTCTACCCCGCCTCCCAGGATCCTCCCCACCTCCAGGCCAGGCTCCTCCCCTCCTCTACCCTGCCTCCCAGGAAAACAGGCTCCTCCCCTCCTCTACCCTGCCTCCCAGGCAGCCAGGTTCCTCCCCTCCTCTACTCCACCTCCAGGCCAGGCTCCAACCCTCTACCCTGCCTCCCAGGCAGCCAGGCTCCTCCCCTCCTCTACCCTGCCTCCCAGGCAGCCAGGTTCCTCCCCTCCTCTACTCCACCTCCAGGCCAGGCTCCAACCCTCTACCCTGCCTCCCAGGCAGCCAGGCTCCTCCCCTCCTCTACCCCACCTCCAGGCCAGGCTCCAACCCTCTACCCCGCCTCCCAGGCAGCCAGGCTCCTCCCATCCTCCAGGTCAGGAAGCTCAGTTTTTTCCAGTCCTGGCAGGAGCCACACGCACCATAGAGAGGCTGCTATATGCAGCTATACTTCTTCATTTAGAATTTAGAATTCTTGTTCTTTACACTGCTGGACCACCAGGAAGACTTTGTGTGTGTGTAGCAGTGCCGGTAGGGGGGTCACCTGGGGAGCGTTGGATTCACGCCACTGTTCCAGCGCTGCATGAGGCAGATTCACTAGTGCCCATTTGCTAGCAGGGGGAGTGGGCTCTCCTCACAGCCACTCCCCTGGGGACAGTAGGTGGCATATCCCATAATGATTCCCGCCACTGATCCTTCCCGCCCTCAGCTACATGCGGCCAGGGACACGGAGAGCACCTAAGCCACCCGGAGATCCACTGCTTCGCCAGAGAGCCTAGGCCAGTCCTCCCTGTACCTCTCCTCACAGGTTACAGAGTTATAAGCCAGAGTGTTATTACCGTAGCTGTTGGCGGCAGCAGCAGCAGGAGCTCACTCTTCCAGAGACCAGCAAACGTGGGTAGAGGGTAGGATAATGTTTGCCCGCTTCAGACGGCAATGGAGAGGCAGCTGTACTTCAGCAGAGAGCACAGAGCTCCGGCTCCAGGCGGTGAGCCACAGGGCTAGAGATACCTGCGCCGTGCGGGGTCGGCTCCCAACGTATGAGTGCTAGTACACCAATGGTTTCCTCATCACCTGCGTATGCCGAAGAGGAGGGAGTGGTAGTCCGGAGAGAGCTTTGCGGCGTGACTCGCAATTGCCGGTTCTCAAGTGCCGGGTCTCAAGTGTGTTACCAAGTTGTTGCTTTGGTGATAACAATAGTGTCACCAAGATTTCTTGTTAGGAAGGGAGGTTTTTGACGCGTTTCTCCAGTCTTGTAAAAACCAGTTTCCTCAGATTCTTCAGAATAGTGCCACCTGTCTGTGTGAGGAAACTGTAAGGTCACCTGTCTGTGTGAGGGATGCGTAGGGTCACCTGTCTGTGTGAGGGACGCGTAGGGTCACCTGTCTGTGTGGAGAATGCGTAGTGTCACCTGTCTGTGTGGAGAATGCGTAGTGTCACCTGTCTGTGTGAAGGATGCGTAGGGTCACCTGTCTGTTGGAGGAACGCGTAGGGTCACCTGTCTGTTGGAGGAATGCGTAGGGTCACCTGTCTGTTGGAGGAATGCGTAGGGTCACCTGTCTGTTGGAGGGACGCGTAGGGTCACCTGTCTGTGTGAGGGATGCGTAGGTTCACCTGTCTGTGTGAGGGATGCTTAGGGTCACCTGTCTGTGGGAGGAACATGTAGGGTCACCTGTCTGTGTGAGGAACGTGTAGGGTCGTCTGTTTGTGTGAGGGACGCGTAGGGTCATCTGTCTGTGTGAGGGATGCGTAGGGTCACCTGTCTATGGGCCTTATTCTAGTTCACTCTTTCTGACAAAATCCTTTTGGGCAAAACCATGTGCACTGCAGGTGGGCCAGTTGTAACTTGTGCAGAGAGAATTCGATTTGGGTGGAGTTTTACTTCAAAGTGAGATCTACAGTATATTGCAGTGTAAAAATAAAGCAGCCAGTATTTACCCTGCACAGAAACAAAATAACTCACCCAAATCTAATTCTCTCTGCACATTTGACATCTGCCCCCCTGCAGTGCACATGGTTTTGTCCATCAAAGAAGGATTTTGTCAGAAAGAGTGAACTAGAATAAGGCCCTATGTGAGGAACGCGTTGGTTCACCTTTCAGTCAGAGGAACACGTAGGGTCACCTGTCTGTGTGAGAAACACGTTGGTTCACCTTTCAGTCAGAGGAACGCGTAGAGTCACCTGTCTGTGTGAGGAACGCGTAGGGTCACCTGTCTGTGTGAGGAACGCGTAGGGTCACCGGTTTGTGTGAGGAACGCATAGGGTCACCGGTCTGTGTGAGGAACGCGTAGGGTCACCGGTCTGTGTGAGGAACGCGTAGGGTCACCGGTCTGTGTGAGGGACGCGTAGGGTCACCGGTCTGTGTGAGGTACGCGTAGGGTCACCGGTCTGTGTGAGGGACGCGTAGGGTCACCGGTCTGTGTGAGGGACGCGTAGGGTCACCTGTCTGTGTGAGGGACGCGTATGGTCACCTGTCTGTGTGAGGGACGCGTAGGGTCACCTGTCTGTGAGGGACGCGTAAGGTCACCTGTCTGTGTGAGGGATGCGTAGGGTCACCTGTCTGTGTGGAGAATGCGTAGGGTCACCTGTCTGTGTGAGGAATGCGTAGGGTCACCTGTCTGTGTTAGGGACGCGTAGGGTCACCTGTCTGTGTTAGGGACGCGTAGGGTCGCCTGTCTGTGTGAGGGACGCGTAGGGTCGCCTGTCTGTGTGAGGGACGCGTAGGGTCGCCTGTCTGTGTGAGGGACGCGTAGGGTCGCCGGTCTATGTGAGGAACGCGTAGGGTCACCTGTCTGTGCGAGGAACTCGTAGGGTCACCTGTCTGTGTGAGGAACTCGTAGGGTCACCTGTCTGTGTGTGGAACGTGTAGGGTAACCTGTCTGTGTGAGGAATGAGTAGGGTCACCTGTCTGTGTGAGGAACTCGTAGGGTCACCTGTCTGTGTGTGGAACGTGTAGGGTCACCTGTCTGTGTGAGGGACACGTAGGGTCACCTGTCTGTGTGGAGAATGCGTAGTGTCACCTGTCTGTGTGAAGGATGTGTAGGGTTACCTGTCTGTTGGAGGAACGCTTATGGTAATCTGTCTGTTGGAGGAATGCGTAGGGTCACCTGTCAGTTGGAGGAACGCGTAGGGTCACCTGTCTGTTGGAGAAACGCGTAGGGTCACCTGTTTGTTGGAGGATTGTGTAGGGTTGCCTGTCTGAGGAACCCGTAGGGCCACCTGTCTATGGAACCTGTAGAGCCACCTGTCTGTGTGGAGCATGCGTAGGGTCACCTGTCTGTGTGAGGGACGCATAGGGTCACCTGTCTGTGTGAGGAACGCGTAGAGTCACCTGTCTGTGTGAGGAACGCGTAGTGTCACCTGTCTGTGTGAGGAACGAGTAGGGTCACCTGTCTGTGTGAGGAACGCGTAGGTTCACCTGTCTGTGTGAGAAATGCATAGGGTCACCTGTCTGTGAGGAATGCATAGGGTCACCTGTCTGTGTGAGGGATGCGTAGGGTCACCAGTCTGTGTGAGGGATGCGTAGGGTCACCAGTCTGTGTGAGGGATGCGTAGGGTCACCAGTCTGTGTGAGGGATGCGTAGGGTCACCAGTCTGTGTGAGGAACGCATAGGGTCACCAGTCTGTGTGAGGAACGCAGAGGGTCACCTGTCTGTGTGAGGAACGCGTAGGGTCACCTGTCTGTGTGAGGAACGCGTAGGGTCACCTGTCTGTGTGAGGAACGCGTAGGGTCACCTGTCTGTTGGAGAAACGCGTAGGGTCACCTGTTTGTTGGAGGATTGTGTAGGGTTGCCTGTCTGAGGAACCCGTAGGGCCACCTGTCTATGGAACCTGTAGAGCCACCTGTCTGTGTGGAGAATGCGTAGGGTCACCTGTCTGTGTGAGGGACGCGTAGGGTCGCCTGTCTGTGTGAGGGACGCATAGGGTCACCTGTCTGTGTGAGGAACGCGTAGGGTCACCTATCTGTGTGAGGAACGTGTAGGGTCACAGGTCTTTGTGAGGAATGTGTAGGGTCACCTGTCTGTGTGAGGAATGCATAGGGTCACCTGTCTTTGTGAGGGATGCATAGGGTCACCTGTCTGTGTGAGGAATGCTACATATAGGATAAGACAACCGGTAAAATCCAAAACAAGGTGGACCCAATACCCGTACATAAGGGTTTAATAGGTGGAGTGCAGATCTACCCCCTCTCCTTGCTCTCTCATGTGTGAGGAATGCGTAGGGTCACCTGTCTGTGTGAGGGACTCGTAGGGTCACCTGTCTGTGTGAGGAATGCGTCGGGTCACCTGTCTGTGAGGAATGCGTCGGGTCACCTGTCTGTGTGAGGAATGTGTAGGGCCACCTGTCTGTGTGAGGAACGTGTAGGGTCACCTGTCTGTGTGAGGAACGTGTAGGGTCATCGGTCTTTGTGAGGAACGCGTAGGGTCATCGGTCTTTGTGAGGAACGCGTAGGGTCACCTGTCTGTGTGAGGAATGTGTAGGGTCACCTGTCTGTGTGAGGAATGTGTAGGGTCACCTGTCTGTGTGAGGAATGCGTAGGGTCACCTGTCTGTGTGAGGGACTCGTATGGTCACCTGTCTGTGTGAGGAATGAGTAGGGTCACCATTCTGTATGAGGAATGCATAGGGTCACCTGTCTGTGTGGAACTCGTAGTCACATGTGACACATCTGTCATGCTTATTATAGGGTCTTTGGATTTCCTGAAAGAATATTTTTCCAGCATCTGATGTACTACGTCACCAGTCTGTGTGAGGAATGCGTAGGGTCACCTGTCTGTGTGAAGGATGTGTAGGGTCACCTGTCTGTTGGAGGAACGCTTAGGGTCACCTGTCTGTTGGAGGAATGCGTAGGGTCACCTGTCAGTTGGAGGAACGCGTACGGTCACCTGTCTGTTGGAGAAACGCGTAGGGTGACCTGTTTGTTGGAGGATTGTGTAGGGTTGCCTGTCTGAGGAACCCGTAGGGCCACCTGTCTATGGAACCTGTAGAGCCACCTGTCTGTGTGGAGAATGCGTAGGGTCACCTGTCTGTGTGAGGGACGCGTAGGGTTTCCTGTCTGTGTGAGGGACGCATAGGGTCACCTGTCTGTGTGAGGAACGTGTAGGGTCACCTGTCTGTGTGAGGAACGCGTAGGGTCACCTGTCTGTGTGAGAAATGCATAGGGTCACCTGTCTGAGGAATGCATAGGGTCACCTGTCTGTCTGAGGAATGCATAGGGTCACCTGTCTGTGTGAGGGATGCGTAGGGTCACCAGTCTGTGTGAGGAACGCATAGGGTCACCAGTCTGTGTGAGGAACGCGTAGGGTCACCAGTCTGTGTGAGGAACGCGTAGGGTCACCTGTCTGTGTGAGGAACGCGTACGGTCACCTGTCTGTGTGAGGAACGCGTAGGGTCACCTGTCTGTGTGAGGAACGCGTAGGGTCACCTGTCTGTGTGAGGAACGCGTAGGGTCACCTGTCTGTGTGAGGGACTCGTATGGTCACCTGTCTGTGTGAGGGACTCGTAGGGTCACCTGTCTGTGTGAGGTATGCGTAGGGTCACCTGTCTGTGTGAGGAACGAGTAGGGTCACCTGTCTGTGTGAGGGACTCGTAGGGTCACCTGTCTGTGTGAGGTATGCGTAGGGTCACCTGTCTGTGTGGAGAATGCATAGGGTCACCTGTCTGTGTGGGGAACGCGTAGAGTCACCTGTCTGTGTGGGGAACGCGTAGGGTCAACCTGTCTGTGGGAGGAACGCGTAGGGTCACCTGTCTGTGTGAGGATCGCGTAGGGTCACCTGTCTGTGTGAGGAACGAGTAGGGTCACCGGGCTGTGTGAGGAACGTGTAGGGTCACCTGTCTGTGTGAGGGACTCGTAGGGTCACCTGTCTGTGGGAGGAACGCGTAGGGTCACCTGTCTGTGTGAGGATCGCGTAGGGTCACCTGTCTGTGTGAGGGACTCGTATGGTCACCTGTCTGTGTGAGGGACTCGTATGGTCACCTGTCTGTGTGAGGGACTCGTAGGGTCACCTGTCTGTGTGAGGGACTCGTAGGGTCACCTGTCTGTGTGAGGAACGAGTAGGGTCACCTGTCTGTGTGAGGGACTCGTAGGGTCACCTGTCTGTGTGAGGTATGCGTAGGGTCACCTGTCTGTGTGAAGAACGCGTAGGGTCACCTGTCTGTGTAAGGAACGCGTAGGGTCACCTGTCTGTGTGAGGGACGCCTAGGGTCACCTGTCTGTGTGAGGGACTCGTATGGTCACCTGTCTGTGTGAGGGACTCGTAGGGTCACCTGTCTGTGTGAGGTATGCAGAGGGTCACCTGTCTGTGTGAGGAACGAGTAGGGTCACCTGTCTGTGTGAGGGACTCGTAGGGTCACCTGTCTGTGTGAGGTATGCGTAGGGTCACCTGTCTGTGTGGAGAATGCATAGGGTCACCTGTCTGTGTGGGGAACGCGTAGAGTCACCTGTCTGTGTGAGGAACGCGTAGGGTCACCTGTCTGTGGGAGGAACGCGTAGGGTCACCTGTCTGTGGGAGGATCGCGTAGGGTCACCTGTCTGTGGGAGGAACGAGTAGGGTCACCTGTCTGTGTGAGGAATGCGTAGGGTCACCTGTCTGTGAGGAATGCGTAGGGTCACCTGTCTGTGTGAGGAACGCCTAGGGTCACCTGTCTGTGTGAGGAACACCTAGGGTCACCTGTCTGTGTGAGGGACTCGTATGGTCACCTGTCTGTGTGAGGGACTCGTATGGTCACCTGTCTGTGTGAGGGACTCGTATGGTCACCGGTCTGTGTGAGGAACGTGTAGGGTCACCTGTCTGTGTGAGGAACGTGTAGGGTCACCTGCCTGTGTGAGGAACGCGTAGGGTCACCGGTCTGTGTGAGGAACGCGTCGGGTCACCTGTCTGTGTGAGGAATGTGTAGGGTCACCTGTCTGTGTGAGGAATGCGTAGGGTCACCTGTCTGTGTGAGGAATGTGTAGGGTCACCTGTCTGTGTGAGGAATGCGTAGGGTCACCTGTCTGTGTGAGGAATGCGTAGGGTCACCTGTCTGTGTGAGGGATGCGTAGGGTCACCTGTCTGTGTGAGGGATGCGTAGGGTCACCTGTCTGTGAGGAATGCGTAGGGTCACCTGTCTATGTGAGGAATGCGTAGGGTCACCTGTCTGTGAGGAATGCGTAGGGTCACCTGTCTGTGTGAGGAACGCGTAGGGTCACCAGTCTGTGTGAGGAACGCGTAGGGTCACCTGTCTGTGTGAGGAACGCCTAGGGTCACCTGTCTGTGTGAGGAACACCTAGGGTCACCTGTCTGTGTGAGGAACGCGTAGGTTCACCTGTCTGTGTGAGGGACTCGTATGGTCACCTGTCTGTGTGAGGGACTCGTATGGTCACCTGTCTGTGTGAGGGACTCGTATGGTCACCTGTCTGTGTGAGGGACTCGTATGGTCACCTGTCTGTGTGAGGGACTCGTATGGTCACCTGTCTGTGTGAGGGACTCGTATGGTCACCTGTCTGTGTGAGGAACGCGTAGGGTCACCTGTCTGTGTGAGGAATGCGTAGGGTCACCTGTCTGTGAGGAATGCGTAGGGTCACCTGTCTGTGTGAGGAACGCCTAGGGTCACCTGTCTGTGTGAGGAACACCTAGGGTCACCTGTCTGTGTGAGGAACGCGTAGGTTCACCTGTCTGTGTGAGGGACTCGTATGGTCACCTGTCTGTGTGAGGGACTCGTATGGTCACCTGTCTGTGTGAGGGACTCGTATGGTCACCTGTCTGTGTGAGGGACTCGTATGGTCACCTGTCTGTGTGAGGGACTCGTATGGTCACCTGTCTGTGTGAGGGACTCGTATGGTCACCTGTCTGTGTGAGGAATGCGTAGGGTCACCTGTCTGTGAGGAATGCGTAGGGTCACCTGTCTGTGTGAGGAATGCGTAGGGTCACCTGTCTGTGTGAGGAACGAGTAGGGTCACCTGTCTGTGTGCGGAATGTATAGTCACATGTGACACATTTATCATGCTTATTGCAGGGTCTTTGGATTTCCTGCACATTACACAGATGTCTCCAAATTGAGCCGGAGCGACAGGCAGAAACTCCTGGGCAGGGCCTGGAGCGTCCCAGTGATTCACCACCTCTTCGCCCCCCTGAAAGAATATTTTTCCAGCATCTGATGTACCACAAACCCTTCGGAGGACTATATATCATTCTATGGGGGAGAGATAATGTGGAGAGAGGTAAACTACCAATCAGCTCCTGTCATTTGTCAAGCACAGCCTGTAACATGGCAGTTAGGAGCTGAATGGTTACTATCACTCTCACTTAGTGCACATCTCCCTTTATAGGTTCTTTCTGTTATTGTATAATCATGGTTTATTATTATTATTATATCATTTTTTTTTATAGTTTAGTTGTTTTGTTATTAATGATGGTTATAAAAAACAGATGTGTGATTTACAACTGTGGCCCTGCGTGACTTCTCTGTGGCCCTTAGTACTATGTATATCCAGCATGATAGCAGCCATTGGCCAGTAATTTATTCACTGTCTCTTCTCATGTTATCAAGTCCTGTAGTCACCGGACTTGTTCCTACTTACGGCACAGCCGTGTAACCCCCTGCTTGTTGCATGTCCCGTAGTTATACATGTCACAGCCGTGTAACCCCCCTGTTTGCTGCATGCCCCGTAGTTATACATGTCACAGCCGTGTAACCCCCTGCTTGCTGCATGTCCCGTAGTTATACATGTCACAGCCGTGTAACCCCCTGCTTGCTGCATGTCCCGTAGTTATACATGTCACAGCCGTGTAACCCCCTGCTTGCTGCATGTCCCGTAGTTATACATGTCACAGCCGTGTAACCCCCCTGCTTGCTGCATATCCCGCAGTTATACATGTCACAGCCGTGTAACCCCCCTGCTTGCTGCATGTCCCGTAGTTATACATGTCACAGCCGTGTAACCCCCCTGCATGCTGCATGTCCCGTAGTTATACATGTCACAGCCGTGTAACCCCCCTGCATGCTGCATGTCCCGTAGTTATACATGTCACAGCCGTGTAACCCCCCTGCTTGCTGCATGTCCCGTAGTTATACATGTCACAGCCGTGTAACCCCCCTGCTTGCTGCATGTCCCGTAGTTATACATGTCACAGCCGTGTAACCCCCCTGCTTGCTGCATGTCCCGTAGTTATACATGTCACAGCCGTGTAACCCCCCTGCTTGCTGCATGTCCCGTAGTTATACATGTCACAGCCGTGTAACCCCCCTGCTTGCTGCATGTCCCGTAGTTATACATGTCACAGCCGTGTAACCCCCCTGCATGCTGCATGTCCCGTAGTTATACATGTCACAGCCGTGTAACCCCCCTGCTTGCTGCATGTCCCATAGTTATACATGTCACAGCCGTGTAACCCCCCTGCTTGCTGCATGTCCCGTAGTTATACATGTCACAGCCGTGTAATCTCCCTCCTGTCTCCTGCGTGTCCCATACAGTGGTGTACCTAGGTGCCACGGTGCCCGGAGCAAGGGCATGCTCCCCCCTCCCCCTAATAAATAAGTAATTGGCTCAGCATACAAATAAAACATTGCTTCACTCACACTGTGCTGGTGCTCTGATCTCAGCCAAAGAGTACAGGAATACAGCTGTGACTGGATGGCACCCTTTCATGACCCAGGCCATTGCTGCCTTTCGGGCAGCACCACATCATTAATGAGGGCCATCGACACTCTCCACAGTGGAGCGGTCATAACAGGATCAGAGGACAGAACGTGGCCTAACCTCCGCCACTCTTGTACTGTTTTGCAGCAGCAGGAACCCTGATTAGTAAGGTTATAAAAGGATACCCAGTTCCGGTGGCTTGCCTAGGACTTAAGGCCCCCACATACAGCACGATATTCAGGCATTTTCTGAGCGATTCTAACAAATCGCTCAGAAAATGCCTGAAGATGCATGTAAATCGCTGTGTATATAGCCCACACAGCGATTTACATGCGCGCACCCGCCGTTCTGAATCTGTCATAGATTCAGAACGGACGGGCTGTTCAATTCAGAGCAGTCGCTCAGAAAGCTCCTGCTCATCTCCCGCATGTGTGGCTGCGGGCAGATGAGCAGGGCCGAGCGACTGCGGACGCCGCAGACCCGCCGCACCCCGCGCCGCAGAACCCGCCGCCGCCACCCCTGACCCCCCTCCCCCACCAGCAGTAGCACCCATCGCCACCCCCACCTCACCTCTCCTCTCGGCGGCAGCGGGGCGGCAGCGCGGCGGAAATGTAAAAAAAAAAATAATAATTTCAAAATGGCCGCGGCCAGCCAATCACGGCTCGCCGCGTCATTGCCCCGCCCCCTAGAGCTGGCTATATTAGCCAGCTTGAGACGGGGTAGGAGCAGTCAGTCCGACGGCGGAGAAGGAGAGAAGAGCTCCTGCAGTCCTGGGAGGCGCGGCCAATGCAAAAGAGCTTAAAAGGCCGCCGCCCCCAGGTGAAGAACACAGATGAAGAGGCAGAAGCCCTGGGAGGCGGCAGCCATGCAAAAGAGCTTAGGCGGCTGCCGCCCCCAGGTGAAGATGCCGCAGAAGCCCTGGGGGGCTGAGCTCCCCTGGGTGAAAAAAGAATAATCAGATTAATAACATATTTTAAAAACAGTGTTTGTGTGTTTTATTTTAATATTTCCTTTACAGGGGGGCTATAGGTACCGGCAGGCCTTTAATGCCCCACATGCTGGTACCTGTGGTTCTCCCAAGTACCAGCATGTGGGGCAGGCTTGCTGGGACCTGTAGTCCTACTGTTAAAGACAATATTACTGTTAAAACAAGCTATCAACCCTGCACCCACCGCCCAGGGGTGCAGGGGATAGCCCCGGGCTGCAGCCCAGGCCTGGGGTGCCCTGGAGAGGGGGGACCCCCTTATTTGGGGGGTCCCCACCTCCCCAAAAACTCCCGGCCTGGGCTGACTAGTTAGGGTGGGTAATGCTTTGGCCACGGGACACCATCAAGCGTGTCCCCTGGCTATGGCATTACACCCCCTGCTAGTGGAGCCTGGTGCTGGTCTCCAAAATACGGGGGGACCCCTATTCATTTTGTCCCCCGTATTTTGGAAACCAGGGCCAGCCCAAGAGCCTGGTGCTGGTCCCCAAAATCCGGGGGACCCCACGCACTTTGTCCTCTGGATTTTGGGAACCAGGACCACTCAAAAAGCCCGGGGCTGGTCATGCCTGGGGGGGGGACCCCATGCCATTTTTTTATTTTACAAAATGATTGTCTGTATGACAGGACGAGACGCTGGACCCCGGACTTGGTAAGTATTTTTTTTTATGTCCGTTCCCACTGTACCACCAATGTTTAAAAGTTTGCATATGGGGGGGTCGGTCGGTGAAGGGGGAACCACTAGCCACCAATGATAAACTTTTTTTTGGGGGGGGGGGGCAAAATTAGGGGGAGGTGAAAGAATACTTATTAAAGTATTATAAGTAATGTTCAGTAATAATAACATTTTTGTGATGAAGTGCAGTGTTTTACTTCACTTTCTGTGACAGATTTGAAATCTCCCGTGCTGAATCTCCCAATTTGAATCTCTGACATAAATCTCTCTGTATGTGGCTCATTGTCTGAAATGAGCCACAAGAGTGAAATCTCTTGTGCTGAATCTCCCGTTATGTATCTCTGGCACACATCTCTGCGTATGTAGGGCCCTTTAGTCCATCGCGGCATAACTGCTGGCATCCCCCCAGCCACCGAGTGTATTTCACTCGTTTCCAAGATGGCCGTGCGGTCCACCTAATGCCAGCTGTTTATATGGCCGTGCGTGTCACGGCTCCATACATTTGCCTAGTGCGTTCCATTCATTCAAAAATGGCTGCGCGTTCCCTTATATAGTAACAATTAATATGACCATGCGTGTCAGATTTAAACATTACCAATATAGGTTAAGGTTTATAGGACAATTCTATTGTTTGCGTGTAATAATATAGAATAGGCAGTTGGAGATAGCGTACAATGTGCCCCATTGTTATGGTCAATTCTTTTTAAATATGGCATGTTTTCCATATTATGACAAAAACATTACATGCATTTCATTTCACTCTTCTCATCGATCAGCAAAAACTCCTACTTACGGGGGAACTATGATCAGAAAAAATATATTTAGAGAAAAATATATAGAGGTTTATTTTCGTTGAGCCCTCTGGGGGCCAATGTGTCCAGATTAAAGATCCATTTCACCTCACATTTTCGGAGTGCCAACAATCGATCTCCCCCTCGAGGTGGTTTCGGAATGTGATCAACGAGCATACTTTTTATTGTTGCAACCTGATTTCCCTTCTCCAGGCAATGCCTGGCCACTGGCTTATCTGCTCCTGTGATTCTCCATACGATCTCGGAACGGTCTTTTCTTTAGCCCGACATAATACATGCCGTAGGAACAGACCAAGACGTATATTAGAGAAGGAAGGGTTTTGGGAACCGCACAAGGTTATACCCACCTATAGTGAAGTAAGTCAAGAGAGACCTGTTTCACCTTTTGGTGGGATTCGGCCTGAGTGACCTGGTACCAACTTTTTTCAGACGTAATGTCTCTGACCGGGTAAAGAGTCTTTGTGTGTTGGTGGTGCTCCCCTGAGTCCGGTTTAAATGCAAAATGGGGGAAGAGGGAAAGAGGACTCTTTTTGTGGGGCACTCTTGTATCTGATTATATAATAAAATTTAACTTTTAATATTTAGTAGTTAAAATAGAATGGACATGCACTGTCAAAACAAACAAACGCACAGACAGACAAATAACATGAAATTTGCAGTGAGCTTGTTAATTATATGCTATGCAAAATTAAGTTCTGGGTCAGAACCAGAGGTTAGTGTCGATGTGCCTAGCAAAGCTAATAGCTTTTATCAGCTAGGATTCGTATGAAGGGAATATAGACAATATAGGGGATAATTCCTTGTTCAGACTGCAGCTGTGCAGTTTCCAGAACAGTGATCAAATACAGTTTCCAATATGATAAATAGTACAATTTCCAATACACTGGGTCATGCAGTTTCCAATCAACTGAGTAACACAATTTCCAATCTAATGTTGCCGTTTATAAACTGTCGGTTGCTCTATCACCAATTATGCAAATTTACATATCCAATAATTTCTTACCAACCCAAGATGGTTGGATACATGTTCGGCAGAGTGAGAGAAAAATATACAAATTACTTATGGTATTATGCTCAAAAGAGACAGGCAGCTCATGGGAGTAAATCACCCCCCAATTTATTGTCTGTCAGACTGGGGTTTGCAGTTGGACACCCACCGATGCAGTTGCTAGTTTCAAGAACCACGGTTCGTAAATGATAGTGTCACCAGTAAGTTTGTATATTATTGGTTCATATCAAAAGTAGGTTGTGATGACAAATGAACATCGCATACATAAGTTGTGGTAGTTGGCAGAATGCCATACGGTTAGCTTAGACCTGGGTCTAAGCTGGGTCGAGTATTTGGCAGATCGCCGCACAATTTGCCTGAAATCGGGTAGGGTGTATGCCCCCCTAAAGAGTGATCACAGTACAGACAGGTATTTCACACCATGCTGTTGGGTGTGACTTGTAGTCCTGCTACATTATTTTGAGCTCCTACATAATATATATATATATATATATATATATATATAAAATATATATAATATTTCTGACACTCTCTCATTGGTTAAACTGCGAATTTATTGCATTGCAATGTTAATATAACAACAAGGCAATCTACCCCCATTATTTCCAACAGCAGAAGTGTCACTACTTTATCTCTCCGACCCTATAGCACAGAAGAAGACTCTCTCATCCTGAGCCCAATACACGTTTGTAAGACTCAGTGATAGCAGTAGGTCCAAATCTGACTCGCTAAAAGGTCACATTTCCATCAGAGTTGCTACACACTGAGATTGGATACAATCTTTTGCAACAATTTACCACACTGATTCTTAGCAATCAGCTACACTCACTGCTTAAACCAGATACGCAGCAGAGCACTTGCTTAAACATTTCTGCATGTATCAAAAATGTATAGATTTATGTAGGAGCTCAAAATAATATAGCAGGACTACAAGTCACACCCAACAGCATGGTGTGAAATACCTGTCTGTACTGTGATCACTCTTTAGGGGGGCATACACCCTACCCGTTTTCAGGCAAATTGTGCGGTGATCTGCCAAATACTTGACCCAGCTTAGACCCAGGTCTAAGCTAACCGTATGGCATTCTGCCAACTACCACAACTTATGTATGCGATGTTCATTTGTCATCACAACCTATTTTTGATATGAACCAATAATATACAAACTTACTGGTGACACTATAATTTACGAACCGTGGTTCTTGAAACTAGCAACTGCATCGGTGGGTGTCCAACTGCAAACCTCAGTCTGACAGACAATAAATTGGGGGGTGATTTACTCCCATGAGCTGCCTGTCTCTTTTGAGCATAATACCATAAGTAATCTGTATATTTTTCTCTCACTCTGCCGAACATGTATCCAACCATCTTGGGTTGGTAAGAAATTATTGGATATGTAAAGTTGCATAATTGGTGATAGAGCAACCGACAGTTTATAAACGGCAACATTAGATTGGAAATTGTGTTACTCAGTTGATTGGAAACTGCATGACCCAGTGTATTGGAAATTGTACTATTTATCATATTGGAAACTGTATTTGATCACTGTTCTGGAAACTGCACAGCTGCAGTCTGAACAAGGAATTATCCCCTATATTGTCTATATTCCCTTCATACGAATCCTAGCTGATAAAAGCTATTAGCTTTGCTAGGCACATCGACATTAACCTCTGGTTCTGACCCAGAACTTAATTTTGCATAGCATATAATTAACAAGCTCACTGCAAATTTCATGTTATTTGTCTGTCTGTGCGTTTGTTTGTTTTGACAGTGCATGTCCATTCTATTTTAACTACTAAATATTAAAAGTTAAATTTTATTATATAATCAGATACAAGCGTGCCCCACAAAAAGAGTCCTCTTTCCCTCTTCCCCCATTTTGCAAGACGTATATTACAAAGGCCGTTGTACATGTTAGTCGTGTCTTATTTTCAGGCATCGCCCTGTGTATGGATGGGCAATGGTGTCGCCCACAAGCATTCCATTGCATGTTGTACATCCTTTACAGTGAATATATCCCATTTTCAGGGACCTCAGCCAGTGTGTTCCACTCTTAACTGGCAGTAAAGTTGGCCCCATTAATATTTGCTTGATGTTCCTGTTCTTACGGTATACCATCATTGGTGGCCTCACCTTGGTCATTTTCAATGTTACATCGCTTTGAATCATTGGCCATAAGTTCTTAAATACAGCTTTTGTTGTGTCAGACGTATGGTCAAAGGTGTCAACCCTGATCATCCCTTTGGTATTCTCTTTCATCCTCTGCGGGATAGGTGTATATCTGTGCCTTGCTTTTTGCAGACACCTATTCACAACTTCAAGTGAGTTCCCTCTATTTAAAAATCTTCCACTCATCTCTTGTAGTTGATGACTTGCCTGTTCCTCATTCGAGTTTGTCCTCAGTATTCTGAGGAAATGGGATATCGGGAGACTTTCCTTCAATTTAACAGGATGTTGGCTCGATGCTTGTAACAATGTTTCCTTTTCAGGGTCCATGGGTCCCACAGGGGACATTGGGGTTGTAGGTGGATCCAGGGGGTCCGAGGCACCAATCAGCGAAGCTTCTTAAGATTTCCCAGGATGCCCAGGCCCTCTCCCCTATAACCCTGCCTCCAGGCTCACACAGCTCAGTTTTTTGTTTGGTGCCTGCAGGAAGCAGACGCACCTTTATATCAGCGGGGGTTACCTCACTGAGGTAACCCCATAAAAGCTTATTTTTATTTTAAATTTTTACTTTTCTATTTTTACACTTTTTAAATCTGCCGCCTCAGCGGCAGAAGCTGCTTCGCGGCTGAGGCTGCTCACCGCCGTCAATCACTGACGGCGGAGCGAGCAGCTACGTCACCCTCCCGGCGCCGGCTCCATCCAAAGACGCCTGTCATGGAGGACCTCGGTGGGGGAGACCACGACGCCTAGCACCGCCGACAGTCTCCCCCGGGCAGCGTGGCCGGAATCGAGGGCAGGTAAGGCTCCATTAGGAAAGCAAACCGCTGCTGTACCGCGCTAGCGTGGGAGACGCACGCGGTAGCTGGCGTGGGTACAGGCCCGGGACCCCACTAGACCACCGGGGACTGAGCGCAGGCCGGGGCAGAGGGACCCCATTATTTAACAGGCTCCACATAGCCCCGGTGGGGGAAGTCCAGCAAGGGGAGGTGGCGTCTGGCCTGCAGCCCCTCTTTCAGCCCCAGCTTTGGCGCCAATCTCGCAAGGGATCTGCCGTTCCATTAGCTGCATTAACCCTGTGCCCGCCCCCTTCTCTCAGACCAGTGATCGCTTTCACAGACACCCTAAATCCCCCTTACTCCATTAGAGTTCAAGCGGTTTTATAGGCTGTAAAATGGCTGTATGTAAATGCTTGTGTATGTGACTGCAATGTGCTAGTTCTTTTACTTTCACTTTCTGTCAGTACTTCTGCACTGTCCACTGTATTTCTCTCATCTTCTGAGGAGGATGACAGAGGTTTAATCCTCTAGGGTCACATACACTCAGTGATATCACTCTAGGTTTTCCTCTGTGGTACAGTATGTCATGTTTTACATCCTTGCTGGCGGGTCGCCAGAACGTACGCGCTGGCGACCCGCCAGCAGCCTCGCCAGCGAGGAGACTGAGACGCGCGTGCGTCTCACGCACACGCGCGTCTCAGTCTCCGTCGCTAGCGCGACGGAAACCCTGTCCGTCTCCGCCTCAGGGAGACGGACAGGGTTAGGGGGGGTGCGGGCAGGCGGCGGGGACCCCGGGTTATCGCCGGCAAGCCGGCGGGGACCCGGGGGAACGGATCGAAGCGCCGTCGGAAGGGGACGCGCGCGCCGCTCGTGCGCGCGCGTCCCCTTCTCACCATCGCCATGGCACTGGCGGGGGATGGCGGCTGGCGACGCCAGCGCCATCCCCTGCAAAGATGGGACCTGACCCATCTGTATATACCTATTGTGCACTGTAACCTCCCACTTTGGTTTTGTTTGCATTATATTCAAACGGGGGTGCAACCAGACAGTGTTTACAAAGCTCCTGTCCTGCAAGAGCTGTGCTGCAGGCCTGTCTAACAGGATGTCTTCCAGGATGGGTTATGTGTTATTCACTTTATCCCCCCCCCTGGCCAGTCCTCTGCCACGGTGGTTTCCCACAACCTCCCTGGGCAGCCTAACAACAGTCACTAGGCAACCTATTGGATTGCCTTTGACCCCCTACTGCACCCTCTGTAGTCCAGCCCCCTCCACCTTGGTGGGAGGCCCTGTCTACCTCTGTGCAGATCTGGCAGCAGTTTTCGGTAGCTAGGCAACACCTGCTACCTGATGCTGCACTACCTAATAGGTTCCTGTTAACAATTGCTTTCTGTAGCACAGGATGACACAGATCATAAGGGGGAAAATAATGTTAATGCTGAGGATGTCATCAATATTCATAATGACAATATGATGATGCTATGCCTACAGCACTCCTGCTTCAAAGCAGGGACAACTGATGTGGCAGCTCTCACTCATACAATCCGTGAGGTGTTAATGTCAGACTTGGTGAAGCCTGAACCTATTGCTAAAACCAGAGATGGTTTTTAATAAAAGCAGAAACTAACCCTAATGCCCTCATTCAGACCACTTGATGGTAGTCAGGAGGGATTAAGGGGCTAATCAGGTTTGTGAACCACGACTACTCCCTTGGTTTATTCTAAGGTATCCTTCAATACTGTTGGTCACTTCAGGATTGATATTAAAAGACCCTACCAAGGTGTTTGAAACACTCCTTAAGGGCCATATCCCCATTCACTGGGAAGGACCTCTATTGACATGGCTAAAGCCACTTTATACAGGTCCTAGAAGACTCCTCTGAGGATGCTAAGTTATGTGTACTTCACATTAAACAGCAATATTCTAGGACCGATCATGCCATTAAGGCAAGCCCAAGCATGGGCTGCTACAGGCTCCTGCCAATCCCGGCAACCACCTGCATAACGGCCCCTCCGCAGGGGGAACCCCAAGCGGGAGGCTGACTTCTCGTCTTCCTCACCTGCAGCCATACCACACTGGATAAGACATATCTCGTCCAATCCTGGAAAACAGTGTTGGACCTGGTTACTAAGTGGATCGGAGTCAACATGGGAACACCAGGTGCTGTAGGAACACCAGTGACTATACATAAAAAGGATGCCTGGGTAAAGGAAGTTGTGTCACAGGGATACACCATCTCGTTCAGAAAGACCTCTCTCACGTAAGGTCTTTGCACGGGTCTACCTCACAATTCAGACTAAGCAGAACAATTATTGAAAATAAAACGGTCTGCTACGGTCTCGGGTCATCCCTCACCACTACAGAAGACTCCGCTACTACTCGTCTTTGGTCCTGGTTCTAAAACGGAACTTACAGGCCAATTCTAAAACTGAAGTCTCTTTAAGGTGGTGCAGGGTTCAAAGTTTCGGATGGAAACTTTAAGGACAATACTCCTACCCATGGAACGGGGGATTAAATAGTCACCCTGGGCATTCGGGACGCTTACTGGCATGTCCCAATTCTGTCAGCACACCAGAAATATTTCAGGTTTGCTATTTAAAATAGCCATTTTCAATTCTAGGCCTTCTACTTGGCTTAGCCACAGCCCCAGGATTTTCACAAAAATCATGGCAATTATAGCTGAACATCTCCACCGTCTGGCTATCCGAGTCTTTCTATATATATATATATAGGTTGCTTGTGTGAGCCGGCACTCCTTGTTTAAAGATAGCTGCCCAGGTGCCTCCAATGGAAAATGGATACAAGTAGAAAAAAGATGCGGCACTCAAAGGGTCTTCATATAAATATATTCAAAGAATTTCGCTCAAAAAAGTACAAACAACATGGGATTTAGCCCCGACGTTTCAATGCCCACACTGGCACACTGGCATTTTCCTCAAGGGCCCATGTGATGCTATAACAGTTTGAACTGTTATAGCATCACATGGGCCCTTGAGGAAAATGCCAGTGTGGGCATTGAAACGTCAGGGCTAAATCCCATGTTATATATATATATATATATATATATATATATATATATATATATATATATATAGACTTCTGGTATGCCGGGCACTGCTTCCCTTAGAGCGTTGCTGGTCGGGTGCCGGTGTCAGGGGGGTATGTAGACTTCGTGGGGTAGACACAGCACTCCAGACGCGTGGAATCTCAAAAGTATAAAGTTTTATTGAAGATGGCAACGTTTCAATGCCTGACGAAAATGCATCCGCATTGAAACGTTGCCATCTTCAATAAAACTTTATACTTTTGAGATTCCACGCGTCTGGAGTGCTGTGTCTACCCCACGAAGTCTATATATATATATATATATATATATATATATATATATATATATATATATATATATACTGGTGGCCAAGTCCCTATTATTGCTGTTATCTCACCTATAGATAACAATCAGGACACTCCAACATCTCGGTTGGCTCCTCTCGCAACAAATGTGGCATTTGGAGAGCTACCCTGGACACTCAGTCATGGAGGATGTCTCTTCTCAGGGACAAGGACAATTTTCGGCAACACCACATATGGGTGTTTTTTTGCAGAGTCCCAGAGTCTTAAGCCACTGGGCGCAATGAAGATCTTGGGATTGATGATGTCAATGTTTGAACATGGTGGAGTGGGCACAGTTTCATTTTTGCCCTCTCAACACCTCATTCTGGCAAAACGGATGGATAATATCAGGTCCACATTTCTCAAGTCAATGTCCCTTCTGGTTCTAAGAATGGATGGTCCTCACTTACGACACAACCCTTCGAGGCTGGGGGACATTAGCTTACTCCCAAGCCTTGCAGGGCGTGTGGACCAATCCAAAAACACGACTCTCCATCAACGTGTTCGAGCTTCTGGCAGCTTACAATGCCCTAATCCGCTCTCAGGACCTTCTTCAGAAGAACCCGGTCCTGATCAGAGCAGACAAGGCCACGGCTGTGGTGTACATACTTGACCAAGGAGACCCTCGCAGCGCTGCTGCTCTCCAAGTAGTCTCTAGGATCTCTTCCTGGGCGAAACAGTGTCTTCTGGCTCTGTCTGCGATCTTCATCCCAGCAGTTCTAAATTGGGAAACAGATCCCTAAATCGACTTCCATCAGGGGGAGTGGTCACTCCATCCAGAGTTGTTCGCCCTCCTCAAAGACCGATGGGACCTACCAGACGTGGACTTAATGGTGTCCAGACACAACAAAAGTGTCAACATTCGGGTCAGGGTACAGGGATCCTCAAGCTAGCTTCATGGATGCCCTAGCACTTTCAAGGAATTATCATCTTCCGTATGCCTTCCCACCAAGATCCATGATTCCCAGGGTAATCAGGATATTCAAACAGGGAGGCGGGAATCTCGTCCTGATAGCTCCAGCCTGGCCACTGAGCACTGGTATGTGGACCTTCCGGGTGGTCTCATACTCGAGGACCTTGTCAGCGCCTGCCGTTGATAGCGTGGCGCTTGAAACTACTTTACTGTAAAGTAAAAGTTTTTCTTCCAAAAAAAGCCAAGGTCATGATTCAGGCGTGCAAGCCAGCATCATTCAGAATTTATTACCAAATATGGCACACCTACTGTATGTGGTGTACGGCTAGGAAGTTTGATCCAAAGGTTTTCAAGGTAGCCAGAATTCTGGCATTCCTACAAAAGGGTCTGAACATTGGACTTAGACTGCCGTCTCTGAAAATCCAAGTCTCACCCTTATCCATCTGGGTTCAGATGAAATTAACCTTCTTACCGGAGGTACGTACACTCCTACAAGGAGTGATTCATTTCACCTCCATATGTTCCTCCTACAACTCAGTGGGATTTGTCACTCGTACTGCAGGCCTTAATCAAGCCTCCTTTTGAGCCGCTACAAGCGGCGGATTTCAAAAGGTTGACAGACAAGATAGTATTTGTCTTGGTCATTGCTTCCGCAAGATATGTCAGCTTTTTCATGTAAGCTTCTCTCCTCATATTTCATCCCAATAGGGATGTAGTGGACTAAAACATTGCACCTTCTAAAGTTGGTCTCCAGATTCCACATCAATCAGGAGATTGTGATTCCGGCATTTAACACGGAATATCTCTCTACAGAGGAACGCTTATTGGATGTGGTCAGGGCTCTGACCATTTACATTGACCGTACTAAGACGGTCAGAAAAATCGAACTCCCTTTTCGTGGTTTATGAATTCCACAAAAAGGGTTGGCCAGCGAGCAAACAGACTATTGCTCGCTCGATCTGCATGGCTATTCAAGATGCTTATTGGCAGGATAATCTGCCTTTTCCTCCTTCCACCAAAGCACACTCTTCCAGAGCGGCTGACCTATCATGGGCAACACGCCAAGGTGCTTTGGCCGAACAGCTGTGCAAGGCTGCAACGTGGTCATCTGTTCATACCTTCATTAAGTTCTATGCTTTTGACACGTTCGCCTCCCAGGATCCTCCTTTGGTCGTCGGGTACTTCTGACAAATTCCCTCCCTTGAAATACGGCTTGTGACATCCCCAATGTCCCCTGTGGGACCCATGGACCCTGAAAAGGAAAAGGAAACTTATGGTAGAACCTACCTTTGTTAACTTTCTTTCCTTGAAGTCCATGGGAACCACAGGGCGCCCTCCCTTCAATTTGTTCCTGAGGTATCCCTAGGTGTGATATTCTGCACTGTGACCTTTTACGACCATAGTCTTGTTCATGTACCGTGATATGTATGTATGTGTACTTGGACATGTGTTCCTCTGTCCTCTTCTTTTCTCCGCTTCCTGCTTACGGCTTGTTACCAAAACTGAGCTGTGTGAGCCTGGAGGCGGGGTTATAGGGGAGAGGGCCCGGGCATCCTGGGAAATCTTAAGAAGCTTCGCTGATTGGTGCCTCGGAACCCCTGGATCCACCTACAACCCCAATGTCCCCTGTGGTTCCCATGGACTTCAAGGAAAGAAAGTTAACAAAGGTAGGTTCTACCATAACTTTCCTTATTTCGGTCGGTTGCTTTTCTATACAGCGTATAGCCGAACCGATTGCCATCCCTAAAGACTTGAACGTCCAAAAACACAATTGTTTCCTGATCGACGTGTGCGTGAGGCGAATCGGTTCCTGCATGGAGTTAAGATATATAGATATATAAATATCCTCGTCTGATGGCACTCAATCATTAATACTTTGCCACTCATACAAGCATATATTCAGAGCATGTCGTCTAATGAGAATGTAAGTGACATGTAGAGGCTGCGAGGGGGGGGGGGGTGATCTCTTGGGGAGTTTGGTGTGATAGGAGTTAGGGTGTTGGGGAGATAGTGAGACAGGGGAAATGCAGGGGGGGTACTGAGAGAGATAGTGAGATATGGAGAGGCAGGGGGTGACAGGGAGAAGGTGATGGGAAAGGCAGAAAGTAACTGGGAGAGGGTCATAAGGAGAGGTAGTGGGAAATGGTAGGGAGAGGGTAATATATAGGGACAATAGGCTGACATGAAGGGGGACACTAGGCTGGAGAATGGGGGAAACACTGTGACTGGACTGGCTGGGGGTGTTCTAGCAGAGGGGCAGTTGGCTGGTTGGGAAAGAGAAAGGGGATACACTGGGATGGGAAGGTGAGTGAGATGGAGGCGGATACTTTGTGAATGGGGCCAACATGGGAAGGAAGTATGGAGATGGGGGTCAGAGGGGGGGTGCCGGACGGGGTCCTGACAGTAGGGATCCCGACTGTCAAAACACCGACAGCCGGGTTCCCGACGGCCACCTACTATTTTCCCTCGTGGGGGTCCATGACCCCCATAGATGGAGAATAGAATAGGTGGTTCGCGTAGCGAGTCACCGTGCCTGCAGTGTGGCAAGCCCACAAGGGGCTTAGTTGCGCTCGCCATGCTGTCTGGGTCCGGCCATTCGGGATCCTGACGTCGGGATAATGACTGTCGGGATCCCTATACCACACCCGGACGGGGGGGGGGGGTCTAGGCAGGGGAGAGGAACAGTGAGATTGGTGCAGTGAAATTACCCTTACTCACTAAATTAACAACTCAGGAAAGTGCCTGAAACATTGTGGACATTTTTAACATGAGGAGATTTTTCTCCTTCGGGAGACATCAGGGGCCACAGCCATTACAGTGGGTAATAGGAGTGGGAGAGAGGTTAACTTTAACTGCCTCCCAGGCAGCCAGGCTCCTCCCCTCCTTTACCCCGCCTCTAGGCCAAGGACCTCAGTTTTTTAGGGTGCTGGCAGGAGCTAGATGCACCCAAAAGAGGGGCTGCTATATGACGATTATTTGGAGGAGGCCGTCGATGAAGCCATTAACGTCGCCATTGACATACGGGGGCGCCTGCGTTAGAGAGGACCCCCCGTCTCGTCTCGATGTGCCGGGCCTGGTTACAGCGGTTAAGAAGGTCCTTCTAATAGACGACCACGCTGATCCGCCTGTGGAGTCGGGCCCTATATTTAAGCGCCCTAAACGCTCCTTGGGTTTGTTTCCAAAGTCTGATAACCTTGACAAGGTCATTAGAGAGGCTTGGGAGGTTCCCAATAGGAGGTTTGTTATTCACAAGCGTTTCTCCTCCCTCTATCCTTACCCCCAGGAGGATAGGACCCCCTGGAAGACGGCCCCCAGGGTAGACGCTCATGTGGCAAAACTGGTAAAAGCCTCTCTGTTGCCAATTCCTACAGCGTCTCTTAAGGACCAAGCGGACCGGAAGTTGGAAAACTTCCTAAAGCTTATTTACACCACAGCTGGGGCAGCAGGCAGGCCTGCCCTGGCGTCAGCCTGGGTGGCTATGGGCCTAACTAAATGGTCTGCTGTCCTGGCGGCAGGGGTGTCTGAGGGAGCCCCAGCAGAAACTATACTAACCACTATAGAGTTGATACATCATGCTGCTCTCTACTTAGGCGAGGCGGCTCTTGATTCCGCTACTCTCTCCTCTAGGGTGTCAACTTCAGCAGTGGCCGCCCGCAGATCCCTATGGCTGCATTCCTGGAAGGCTGACACTGACTCGAAGAAGGCTTTGGAGGCTCTTCCATTCGACGGTTCCCTCTTATTCGGTCCTGAACTGGATAAAATGGTTGCTACGGTGGCAGCTTCAAAAACTGCCTTTCTACCATCCACCCTGGCTACACGGGCCCGGCCTGCTTTTCAGTCCTTTCATTTACAGGGCCGTGGTAGGGGACACTTGCTCCTGAGGAAGCCGGCCACTGATACAGCCGGGGAAACGCGTTGAGCCTGCTTATTTCTTGTGTCTGGACCCCCCATCCACTTCAAAAGTGACCAGTCCTTTACTCCCGACGACGACGACAAAAACCTCATTCCAAAACTGGACCTTCTTCTGGGATACACGCCATATTCCTAAATCCAGCAAAAAGGAGGACATTCGCCAAATAGGGAGCCTATACAACTCAAGGCAAGGACAATCTGGAGTCACCTTCCCTGGATCAGCCCCATATCCAGGTGACACAAACAAGGATGGTAATATTACATTTTATTATGGAGTCCTAGACTTTTATTGCGCAAAATTGCCCACAACAAAATTCTACAGCACCAAGTGAATCATTTTTATTATCCTTAAATTTTATTATTGATGTATGCATACATATTTGTCTTTTATATTGATAGAATATTGTGAAAAATAAAAATTTATACTTTTTCAAACCGTTGAGTATATCTTATTGAAGCAGCCAGCGCCGGCACACCCCTTTTTCTTTCTAGTGGTAGGGGACAGGCCTTCTCCTCCAGATCTTCCCAGGGGGGCAGATCTTCCCGTCCTAGAGGCAAGCGTCCCTGGGCCACCAGACGCCCCGACCCCAAGCCTGCGGACAAGCCCTCCGCATGACGGGGTGGGCCCCCACCTGGGAGATCCCAAGGTGGGCGGTCGTCTGTTGGGGTTTTCGGACATCTGGCTGGAATCCACCACAGACGCTTGGGTTCAGGAGGTGGTCTCTTGGGGCTACTCCTTAACTTTTTGGCATCGCCCACCGAGATCGTTCTTTTCCACGAGTCTTCCATCAGACCTGGAAAAGCGCAGAGCGTTAGAACAATCAGTTCAATGTTTGCTTCAAACAGGAGTCATCATACCCGTTCCTATGGCCCAAAGGGGTTCAGGGTTTTACGCAAGCCTTTTCCTGGTCAGGAAACCAAACGGATCCTACAGGCCCATCCTCAACTTAAAGAAGCTTAACAAGTTTGTACGCGTTCCCAAGTTCAGGATGGAGACCCTACGCTCCATTGTCTTGGCCCTTCAGCCAGGGGACTTCATGGCATCCCTGGACATACAGGATGCGTATTTGCACATCCCCATCCGTCCGGAACATCAACGGTTCCTGCGCTTTGCCATCCTGGACCGGCATTTTCAGTTCCCGGCCCTACCATTTGGTCTGTCCACTGCCCCCCGGGTTTTCACGAAAGTGATGGCAGTGATGGGCAGCAGTCTGCACAGCCAGGGTATCTGGATACTCCCATATCTGGATGACCTGTTGATTCTCCGCATTCTGCAGACCTTCTCCGGGACCACCTGACTGTGGTGATACAGTTCCTGGAATGAGACGGCTGGATGATCAATTGGGACAAGTCTTCACTGATTCCGGCCCAGTCGATGGTTCACCTGGGGGCCAGGTTGGACACCATCCATCAGAGGATCTACCTGCCGGAGGACCGTCGTCGGACTCTGCAGTCCCGAATTCGTCGGCTCCTCTCTCCTCGACAAGTGTCCATGCATACTTGCATGAAGATACTGGGTTCCATGGTGTCGGCCTTTGACATGGCGGAATATGCCCAGTTCCACTCCCGCCCCCTTCAGAAGGAGATCCTCTCCAAGTGGTCGGGATCCTACCTTTCTCTCCGATCTCAGGTGATAACCTTATCGCCGACGGTCCGTCTCTCTCATGGTGGCTCCTGGACCAGAACCTCACGATGGGACGGCCATTCTGGATCCACTAATGGACCCTCCTCACCACGGATGCCAGTCTCCGCGGTTGGGGAGCGGTCACTTGCCAGAGGTCGTTCCAAGGCCTTTGGTCTACCTTGGAGGCCAAGCTTCAAATCAATGTCCTCGAACTGAGGGCGGTCTTCCGAGCTCTTTGCCTGGTGGAACCCTGGCTGAGGGGTCACCCGGTGCAAGTCCAGTCTGACAATGCGACCACGGTGGCTTATTTCAACCACCAGGGCAGCATTCGCAGCCGGGCTGCAATGGTGGAAGCATCCCGCATCTTTCAGTGGGCGGAAAAGAAGATTCCGGCTCTTCCAGCGGTCTTTATCCCAGGAGTCCAGAATTGGGAAGCGGACTTCCTAAGCCGTCAAACATTGAATGCCGGCGAATGGTCCCTCCATCAGGAGGTGTTTCAGATGCTGGTACGACGGTGGGGTCTACCCGAGGTGGACTTAATGGCCTCTCAACACAACCACAAGGTCCCTATTTACGGATCCAGGGCTCGCGACCCGGCTGCCATCTTGGTGGACGCCCTGTCCACCCCGTGGACGTTCAGGCTAATGTACACCTTCCCGCCATTCTCCCTCCTCCTGTGAGTGGTTCGCAAACTGAAGGTGGAGGGGGGCACATTGATCCTGGTGGCTCCGCATTGACCCAGACAAGTCTGGTTCTCAGATCTTCAGGCTCTGTCGGTGGCTCCCCCGATTCACCTTCCATTGCGCCCGGACCTTCTCTCTCAGGGTCCGTATCTGCATCCAGATCTGAGGCGCCTGGCTTTGATGGGGTGGCTATTGAGACCTCCCTGTTGAGAGCCAGGGGGTTTAATGCACAAGTAATCGCCACCATGCTTAGAGCGAGGAAGGCTTCCTCGGCGAGGGCTTACCATCGTGTTTGGCGGGCCTACTTTGTTTGGTGTAAAACTCGCCACTTCAATCCTAGGACTTACCGACTGACTCGGATTCTATCTTTCTTACAGAAGGGCCTGGAGGCTGTATTGCGCTTATCTACCTTGAAGGTTCAAGTCTCGGCTATCAATACCTGATATTTATATGACCAAAGAACAATAAGTGAAATGTGCAGTTTACGTACTCATTCCGTAACTCTGCTTACCCTTTATTCCTAGCTACGTGCGAACAAAGCGTAGCGGACCTTTACCATGTATTGTACACGCTTGAATCACTGCAGTAATAGGAGATCCCTTAGCAGTACTTAGTCTCTAATCTGCGAATACCTTTTAAGGACAATGTCCGTAATATACGCTATCGCTAGATGCGAATAATAGACGAGACCACGATATAACAAATGCGGAGATAGATTCTCCAAAATAGTGTATTTAGTCCCTAGCGGACAAAAGGGGGTTACAGAAAGAAGAAATACAGGATAACACGTGATACAATGTCCTTAACAATACTAATATACTCTAAACTAAACAGGGGAACAGTAACATATACAGAATACAATTATAATCAGCCACGTTACACAGAAGGGGAACACAAATGTTACCGTCATGGAATATGCGCAGCGCAGTCCGGTCGGAGCTCGCTATATTCAAATTGAACTATAGCCCGGGTCAATGGTGAGGGGATACAGCTGATTATCAGCAGTGCCAAAGTGAGAGAGAGAGCGAGCCAGCTCAGGGATGACTATCTTTTTTTTTTTTTAAACTCATTTTATTAGTTGGAACGCAACCATAAGGTACATTATCAGGTATGGAGACAAAAATCAGTACAAGAGATATGAGCAAAAGTCAGGTCTACATTACATGAGTGACGTGGTCCAACAAAGGTATTTTTCATGTATATATGGAAAAATAGAGAGAGAGAAAGTAGAAAGAAAAGACAGGAGGAAAGGGTGAAAGAAGACCTCGCAAGGGCAGGGTGGCAGGGTGCCCCGGCAAGGGAGGTGTGTAAACAACAAATCACAATATATTGAGCCGTAAAAGAGGCGAATAAGAGAGAATTAAAGGGAGGGGAAACAGGGAGGAGGGAAAAAAAAGGGGGGGGGGAGGACGGCCTCTGGGATCAGGAGTTGAAGGGAGAGAGAGAATTCTGAGAGGCCAGCCATGGTGACCACACCTTGTGGAAGGACTTAGAGGAGTGGCGAATGATCGAAGTCATGTATTCCATTTTGTATGTGTACCATACGCGGGCTAGTACTGCTTGTAATGGGGCGGGAGAGGGCTTTTTCCAGTCAGCCGCTATTTGGCAGGTCATAGCTGAGGAGATGTGTCGATGTAATTTATGCTGGTGGTGCGTTAGCATAGGTGGTTTTAATGGGAGAAGGAAGTATCTCGGTTCCAAGGGGACAGCTACACCCATCATGTTCGAGATTAAGGCCACTACTTCCCTCCAGACGCTGGCAACTTTTGGGCATGTCCACCAGATATGGAGGAAGTTGCCCTCTGGGGGACAGCCCCTCCAGCACCTATCCGAAGTGTCAGGAAACATCCTATGTAATCTAGTTGGAACATAGTACCAGCGATAGAGAAGCTTGTAAACGTTTTCTTTGATTCTAACACAGATGGAGCTGGAGGATGCATTGTCCCGTATTTCCTCCCAGTCCTCATCATCCAGAGAGAGACCTAGGTCTCTTTCCCAAGCTATTTCGTGCGGAGCCCGTGAGGAAGCCGGTCCAGCGTCTAGAAGGGAGTAAATTATGGAGATTAGGCCCTTGGATGAATCTCGTTTCCAGCAGATATATTCAAACGATGTGAGGGGTCTGGATGTGAGCGTAGGTGTAGTTTTAGCATGGAAGTGCCTTATCTGCAGGAAACGAAAAAAATCCGCGTTTGGGATTGCCGTGTCCCCCCGGACCTCAGAAAATTGAGGGAAGTTTGTGTCAGTTGTGATATCATTCAAAAAGTAGATATTGTCTTTTAGCCAGCTTGAAAGGGAGGACCGGCCTAAACCAGGGGGGAAATCTGGATTATGAAACAATGGGATTAGTGGGGAAGGAAGTGGGGCGAGCTTATAGTTCTTATTAATCCTGTCCCAAACAGTTAGGGCATGGGAGACTACCGGGTGGGATCTAGCTATACGAGGGCGTTTGGGCTTAGGTAACCATAATAAGGAAGAGAGGGTAGAAAGCCCCAGGTCGTTTGCCTCGATGTTCACCCACACCTTCTGTATTCCCCAAGGATTGCACCATTGGACAATCTGGGATAACCTGGTGGCATGGTAATATCTCCGGAAGTCTGGGATTCCCAGACCACCTTGGTTGGAGGGACGTTGGAGTAGTTTTAGCCTTATTCGGGGGCGCTTTTTGTCCCATATGAACTGGGAGGTCTGTTGTTGTAACGATTTAAAGACATTGAGAGGGATGTATATTGGTAAAGTTTGGAATAAATAAAGAAGGCGCGGGAGGACGGTCATCTTAACGGAGTTGATTTTACCTATCCAAGAAATGAAATAGGAGGACCATAGGGTCAGATCAGCCTTAATATTGTCTAATAAACGGGGGAAATTAGCCTGGAAAAGTTGGTGGTGATGGTGAGTCAGGTATATACCGAGGTACTTGATCCTCCTTCTACCCCAACTGCATGGGAGCAGGTCTGCCAACCTGGGCCTAACAGACCCCGGGATATGGAAGTCAAGAACCTCGGTCTTCTCCACATTGATTTTATAACCAGAGTGAGAAGAATATTGCTGTATTTCAGAAAGGAGAGGGGGAATGGAGTTGATTGGGTCTGCTAGGGTCAGAAGCACATCATCCGCATAGAGTGCGATTTTATGCTCTGAAGTGCCAGAGCTTATGCCATGGATGGAGGTATTGCTGCGGATCCTCGCTGCCAAGGGCTGCATAACAAGGGCGAAGATGAGGGGGGAGAGGGGGCATCCCTGGCGGGTACCATTCGATATCCCGAAGTGACCAGACACTGTGCCATTGACAGAGACCCGAGCAGACGGCGCACGATAAAGTGCTTTAATACCTTCGAGGAAGGCTCCAGTGAAGCCCATCCTATCTAGGACTGCAAAAGTAAAGGACCAAGATATACCGTCGAAAGCTTTCTCCGCGTCCAACGCCAGGACCAGAGAGGGACACTTTTGCTTCTGGATAATATGAATGAGGTCTATCGCTCGTCTCGTGTTATCCGATGCCTGGCGGCCAGGGATAAAACCAACTTGGTCTGGGTGCACCAGGAGTGGGAGAAGGGAGGCGAGTCGATTGGCCAAAATCTTAGCATAGATCTTCAAGTCCACATTTAATAGTGATATTGGTCTATAATTTGCACATCTGGTCGGGTCCCTGTCCGGCTTCGGAATCAACACTATATCCGCCCGGGTGGCCTCGGGGGCAAAGGAAGCACCCCCCAGGATGTCATTAAATAGTAATGCTAAATGAGGAGCCAGTTCCTTCGCAAAGAGCTTATAATATTGGGCAGAGAAACCGTCAGGACCCGGGGCAGCTGGGGATCGCATCGACCGGATTGCAGCCACGATCTCCTCTTCTGTTATTTTCGCATTCAGTGTAGTAAGATGTGATTCTGAGAGAGTGGGTAGAGGGGTGTCAGCCAGATAGGAGGCCAATGCAATATTTTCGGGGTCAGGTGTGCAAGGTGCCTCGTTTAAATTGTAAAGAGAACTATAGAATTCGCGGAATTCCTCCACAATTTCTTGGGGGTCGTGGGTAAGTGAGCCCAACTTTGGAGAGTGTATTTTGTCTATGGCCCTCATAGCTTGTTGACGACGCAACTTGTTGGCTTGGAGTGAGTCAATCTTATCTGCCTTGTCATAAAAGCGTTGTTGCAATTTTTTAAGGGTGTTGGCGGCATGGTGAGATAGAAGCGCGTTTAATTGGCCCCTCAGAGCGTCTATCTGTGCCAGCAGCGCAGGGGTGGGCCTGAGTTTATGCTGGTCTAATAATGAGGTAATTTGAGATTCTAAGGAGTTTATCTGCGTCGCCCATTTCTTACGAATGGAGGAGGTTTTGGATATTAGCATGCCTCTGATCGTCGCCTTATGAGCTTCCCATATCGTGCTCGAGGAGAGGGCTGTGGAGGAGTTCTCTTTGAAGTAATTGGTGATAGCTAGTTTGACCTCTGCTACAGAGGAGGGGTGTACCAGTAGGGAGTCGTCTAGCCGCCATCTGTAAGCCCTGGGGGGACTTTCGTAAAGGTTTATGTGTATGTATGTCCCTGCGTGATCCGTCCATGAAAATGGGGTTATGCCTGCCTCCTTCACACGAGGGATTAAGGAGGAAGAGATATGAAGCATGTCTATTCTGGAATAATGTTGGTGGGGGGCTGAAAAATGAGTGTAATCTTTAGAGTGTGGATGCCTCAGCCGCCAGGAATCACACAGACCATAAAGTTTTAAAGCTGCAATGAGAGTGCGAGATGCCCTGGGAGCGGCTGACACTGAGGAATGGGGGGGCGGGGAGGAGCTATCTAAGAGAGGGTCAATGATAGTATTAAAGTCCCCTCCCATAATTATTTGTCCCTGTGCAGATCTGTTTAGGCGCTTGAAAAAGGAGTCAAAAAATTGAGACTGGTCCTGATTAGGAGCGTACAGGGAGACTAAGGACACGGTTAATGAGCGTATAGTTCCGATCACCACAACAAACCTCCCATCTGGGTCGGCAATTGTTTTAAGCGGAACAAAAGGCACATCTTTGCGAACTAAGATAGCAACTCCCCTCTTTTTGCAATCCGCAGACGCAAAAAAGGTCTGGGTGTATAAACGGCCCTTTAATTGGGAGTGAGGGCCAGAAAGGTGCGTTTCTTGTAGGAACACAATAGCTGCGTCCTCACGCTTACAAGCTCCCAGAAGGACCGCTCGTTTCTTGGGGGAATTCAAACCATTGACATTTATTGACAGTAGTTTAAGTGCCATGGTGGGTTGTCACTGAGCAAGTTAGAAGGGAATCTAAATTACCATTAGGGAGGGGAGGGGGTGAAGGTGGGGGCCGTCCCAAGGGGGGGAGAAGAAAAGAGATGAAGGGGAAATGGTAGCCACCAAGATGAGAGCAAAGGAAAGAAAAAAGTGTCTGATAGAGAGAGAGAGAATGCCCGGGCGGGCAACAACCCTGTAAAAGAGGATCCCTATCAGGGACCGCTACTAACAAGAACATCTTAGCATATAATCTAAACATTTCTAAAGGGAGCATGAGGGGAGTGGGAGATACGGGCAGAATTAAGACCGCCGGGACCCAGGGGATCCCCTAGCATTAGAAATCTATACTAACTGTAATAACATGCAGTAAATCGTTACGTAGCTATACATTCAACCCTAATTCAAAACAGTATGAAAACAGGTAATTAGAATAAACGACTGGAGTGCATCTCACCCAACGAAGGTCGTTGCTATAGGCTCAAACCGTGAGCCCATATGGATACAGTCCTACTTAAGTGGAACCGGAAAGTTCAGTTGGGCTCACTGTTTTCGGTTCTGTGGCGGGAAACCCTCGACCATTCCGGAGATGGAGGGGACGGTCGCTGCGGTTCCAGAGGTGACGATCTCATGTCGGTCCCAGTAGAGGGAGATGGAAGGAGATCCAGTTTTGCCAGTAGGGTTTGTCCTTGTGATAGGGATTTGACGTTGTGCACGGAGTTGTTAGCTGAAACTTGAAGCATGAAGGGAAATCCCCATCTGTAGCGAATCTTGTGTTGTCGAAGGATTTTGGTAATGGGTTGTAGGTCTCGTCGTTTCTGAATAGTCGAGGGGGCCAGATCTTGAAACAATTGCAGTTGCATGTCTTGGAATTGGATGGTTGGGGAGTCTCTGGTGGATGCAAGAATCTTTTATTTTGTTTGATAATAGTGAAATCTGACAATGACGTCTCTAGGTGGTTGAGTCCCAGTAGGTTTCGGGCGGAGTGCTCTGTGGGCCCTGTCTAAAAGGCAATCTTCGTCGGAGAGACATGGAACTATTTGTTGAAAGAGGCCTTTCAGAAACGCCGGTAGGGTGGTGCTGAGGGTGGATTCCGCCGAGTTTCGCATGCGTAAATTATTCCGCCGTGAGCGGTTTTCTTGGTCCTCCTGCCTCTCTTTGAGTGCCTCTATTTCTTCATGGAGCCTGGAGAGCTCTTTATCTAAACGGGATTGGGAGCGGCAAATGTCGTCCGTTTTAGACTCCAAAGCATCAGTTCTATTTCCTAGAGCAGTGAGATCAGATTGGAATTCTGCAACAGCCTTGGCTAGTTCTTGTTTGAAGGCGAATTGAACCCCCTCCAGGAGGCCAGACATGACTGCTTGAATTTGAGGATCTATTGCCGTGTCTGTCATGTCGGGGCGGGTAGGGGAGTCTGACGATTGCATACTACTTGAAGAGCCCTTGGATCTAGAGCCAAAGAAATTTCCAGAAGGCTGTGAGGGTTTCTTATTTCTTTGAGACATGGTGTGGAGTCAGCATCCAGGGCAGAGGAATTGTATAGGCGATGTTAGCGTAGCTAGGAATGCCAGCAGAGAGGGGAGGTCCCGGGCCCGGCAGGTCAAAAGGTATCTTCAGGCTACCATGATGTGCGCCAGGTTATGTAGATATGGAGGAGTGGCAGGATGAGTGGGGGGTCTTATGGCCCCAGAGACAGCTTATGGGATAAATTCACACCTTTGATGTTACAAAGAAGTCCCAAAAGGAGGTGTTGCTTATCGATCCGGGGGGAGGGGAAGTGGGCCCCAGATGGGGGGGGGGAGTTGTAGCGGAGTGAATATAATATAAATATTGGGGAGGGGCCGGGAACAAAAGCTACACTGTTGGAGAAGCCTCCACGTTTGGGGCTCTGTATTACTTTCCACCTTTATGGGGCCCAGGCAAGGCTGCTAGCTGTGGAGCTCTCAGAATAGGCCTCTTATCAGGGGGTATTACTCTGCAGCTCCTAATGTGTTCAGGCCGGCCCAGGGGGGACTGTGCCACCCACTGGCTTCTATCCCATGAGCTGCACCCCGAGGTGGGGTGAAGGGAGGGCTCCCTAATTGACCCCCAATTGCAGTGTGAGGAGCCAGGATCCAGGGGCTGCGTTGTATGGAGCTTGAGTGGTCACTGAGGCTCAGTGTGGGTGGCTGGGGCTCAGATGCGGCCGATGAGATAGGGAGGGGGCCGGAGTCTCAACTCACCCCACAGTGGCGGCAGGAGTCTGAGACCGGAGCCGCCGTCAATCAAAAATGGCGGCCGCCCGACGCAGCTTCTGGCTGCGGGTGTAGAGCAGCCTCCGGCTGAGCCCTAGAGGGGGACTCGGTGCCTCTGTGCCGGCAGCGAGACCGCCGAGCTGCTGTTCTGTGGGGGGGCCGAGCCCGGGCGCAGCCCCCTGCGTGCGTCCGTGCCGTTTCCAGCCAGCGGCCGGCCCAAATCCAGTCCCCGGCTTCAGAGGCCCGGGTAGGCCGCAACCCGCGAGAACGCGTGTAGCGCTCCCCGGCTCCGCAGCAACCACCCGGACACTCCAGGCAGGCAGCCCGGGCGGTGGAGAGGTGAGGACAGGGCTCTGGGTGCGGGGAGGCAGCCGGGAGTCGTCCGGTGGGAGAGATTCGGGCAGGAGCTCCGGTTATGTGCGCCCGCTCTCCTCCATAGCGAAGCCACGCCCCTCCAGGGATGACTATCTTATAGGGTCAGAAGGGGGAGGACAAAGGCCATTCCCATTGGTCAGGGTTCGAATGTCCAGTCCTCAGTGATTGGGCAAGGTATTACATCTGGCTTGGAGAAGTGCAGGGGGGGGGGGGGAGGGTATTTTGGTGTCCTTTTGTTTGCTGGCATCGTCGTCGGGGGTCGTAAACAGCAACACAAACTAGTTACAACTGCATTCCTTTGTCTCTCACAGGACACATGATAAAAAGTACATATAATAGGTATTTTGTCCGTAATTATCAGACCATAGGACTTGCGAATATTTGGCTGCGAACGGAATGCTGCGCACGGGACACTGAACATAAAGATACCAAACATGTACAGAAACAATCGTGTATTTCTAATTAAACTATGTGTAGTGCACTAATCCTTTAATTAACTATATTTTATTTGGTGTAAGTATGGTATTATGAATTTATGTGTAATAGTATGGCTGCGCTTCTGGTCCACTTTGTCACACAGACTCGGGTATGTATACTTTATTTGCACAACTCTGCGAACCAAAATGGCGGCCATACTATCCTAAAATGGCGTGTGTGTAACTCAACTTTAACAGTCCACCCTTTGACAGTATATACAAAACTGTCACAGTACAAAAATATTTCCTAAAACACAGAAATTCATAATCCTAACAATAATTTGGGGATCCTTGAATTTTACATAGAAGGGGAGTAAACCATCTGCGCTAGGCCAATCCAGGATTATGGATAAATGAGGGGCCACATTTATCGAACAATCTACTCAGGGTGACGAAGGATAATATACAATTTTTTTTTTTTGGGATAAAAATAAAAACAGGGGAGGTTACACTATATACAATTGTTTTTCAGATATGGCATCCTTTGGTAGGCATTGTTTGTGACAACAGACCCTTGAATTCTTGGTTGTCTCTCTTTTTGGTATACTTTTAAGTATGCTGGTATTATTACTATCAAACATCCGGTCCTGGGTAACGTGTCAAGCTTAGAGATTCTATCTTGACCTAACCTGGGACGGGTAACACACTCTCAGAACTCTGTATCGTCTGCCCAATACCTGGCAGCAGTGCGAAAGCAGTATCCTTGACTTTGGGGATAAGAACGGATAGTGGGGGGGGGAGACAAAAATAGGACCCAAAATAATGGAGAAAACTGAGAAAGGAAAAAAAAACTTGTTAGTGATCCTTCCAACCTGTTACCAGTGGGGTGTGTCACAGTCCTTTTTGTAGCTTGTACAGGTTGCTTGACCTTAGCTGCTCTCCAGTCCTCTCGAAATGGTGCCTCTAGTGATTTCTTTCTTTCGCTCTTGAATGTAAGGACCTTCTGGGTTTCTGGTCTTTTGGCAGTAGGACGAACGTACCCGAATCTCTCGCTCTGCGACTTTGTTATTGAGGTAGTGCTGGTCAACAAGACTTGGGGTGGTTCCTTTTAAACGTCTATCAAGCAACCTGTATATGGCAAAGCATGGGAAACAACAACATCTCCTGGTTCATGGTTATGACAGTTCACAACAGGTGTCAACAAAGTCCTTTTGCTGCAGTTTTCCCAGGTGTGGATACATCATTTGCATTATATTTGAAACATGGGTCAGTTCGTGGTGTGGTCTAGGATCTTCTTGTGGGATTACCATAACGTGTGGCTGCCCGCCAAGCAATGTTTCGATGGGGACAACTGAGGTGGAGTTTTGAGAGTGATTCTACTATTACAAAAAAAGAGTGTGGGGTGTACCATCAGTCCCTAGAGGTTTACACATGACTTAAAACCTTTCATATACACTTGCGTACTCAGGGGTGCTTCTGGGCTACCATATCTATACACACAAACATCAACACATATAAAAAAAATAAGTAAATAAATAACTAAAACGCTTCTAGAGTGGACTGTACAAAGTCAATTTGTATTACCTGCAGAGGATCCTGCTGGAGGAGGGATGTGGAGATGGCTCTGTGGGAACAGCCGTTCCAGTATCTTTCCCCAGACAAGTAAGGCATGACCCTGTCGTCTTACCTGTCTGTGGGCACACCAGTAATTTCAGACTAATTTCCCTGCCAAGGCAAGTCAGGCCATTGGCTATCTCTGCCCTGACAGTTTGGCATGTTCTCAGAGTCACTGGTTTTCCTTGTCCATCTTTCTATTCCTGTCCACATCCCTTCGGCTTCCAGACTGCTTTCTCCTGCAGGGGACACAAATCTTGCATTTCTATGTGAATACACTGACATTTACAGGGGGAACACAAACATTATCCGCAGAGCGCATGGCTCACCCAGCTGCCTTGTCAGCATGTTCATTATCAAGTGACACTGAATCCTTATCGAAGGTGTGGGCTTTACACTTGATAACAGCCACTCTGTCTGGCAGCTGTGCAGCTGTCAGGAATCTTTTGAACTTACAACGCTTGCGCCACTGGAGTGCCAGCTACTGAAACAAACATCTCTGAGGCGCCATAGGGCCCAAGATCTTCTGCATTACACCAACAAACGTACTTGAAGTTGGCATAAATATTGGCTGTTTTTCTCTCAGCCCGCAGCACTACTAATGAGGCTGCTGTTGCTGAGTGAGACGTCCAAGGGGTCCAGCCTCTACTATGCCTTCTCCATCTATTACGGTATAGCCAGTGTACAATTTTCCCATCTCAGTGTTGTGGGAAGAACGAGGGAGAAGAAAAAAAAATGAATTACCTCTTCCAATGGGTTGTTACCACCCTTTGGGGGCATGCTGCAAAGGTCTGATTCAAACATGTCATGCAATCATATTCGTCTCGGCTCCCACTAACTTCCACCAGTCCAGCAACCTCAGCATCAACCCCCCACCCTTTGTGCCTTGAAGGGCACACCTGGTAAGAGTGTTGCTGGGTTTACAATATTACGCATGTTACTGGTAACATTTATAAAATTCATCAATGCAAGTTCCCATTTAGTGAACTTGGCTGGTGAATATTTTTCTCATGTTTAGGCAGAATTTTAGGAGTGTCCAGACTATATGAGGAGCGCTAACCAGTTAAAACACACCCCAACACCACATTCTCAGTCTTGTTTACCGGTAGTGCTATGGCAACTACACTGTGTAGACAAGTAGGAAGTGCTCGAGTAACTGGGTTTAATTGTACACTGCAGTACGACATTGGTCAGGCTGGCATCACCAGGTTTCTTAAGTCACTATATCTGTCGCACACTCAGCAGATATTTAGTATTCCAAATCACATGGTCTCTTGTGTCAGTTATACCCAGGGCAAAGGCTGTGATCAGGCCTGTTTCTCATTCTTTACTATCCACATCTGTCTGTGAGGACATGGGTTTTGTGATTGCACCTATTCATATGTAAATGCATTTTACAACCCTTTTCATTCTCTGTTGAAGGGGAATGCTTTGTGCACTACTTAGACTGCTTTTCACAAGATGGTGGCTGTGGTTGCCCTGGGTAACATAAGGAGCAATGCTTAAGGTTACTGGGACTTTGTTCAAAATTTACTGAAAAATATTGTGACTACTTTCTTGTCCACTCGTGATGCTTTATGGGGTACTGCATATTCATAATAGGTATTTCTCTGCTGGGTGTGCGACAGATCTTTCGAACTACTTTTCTATCATTTGTGGGTTTGTGGTTACTAATGTGTCCCAGATTTCCCCCTCCCCCCCCCCCCCCCCCCGTTCAGGCACAAATGCAATCTGTCCTGAGATACCTTATGTCCTCCCTCAGGAGGATACACCAGAAGTTGTCTATCGCCATCTGCTGGTGTTGTGGATGAGAAAGGACATAACAATAGATCATTGACCCATTGTATCGGTATCAAACCATTTGTGGGCTGTAAGGACAGTGTGCAATCCCGCAAGACCCGGGGGAGGGGCTTTGTGGCTCTCTAAAGTTTCTGGAAAAGAAGGGTAGGGGAAAAAAATGGAAAAAGAGAGAAAAAAAATCAAAAGAGTAGAAAAATTAATGACAGCAATGTGTACATTTATTGAAACAGAAATTTCTCTTTTATTTTGATGACACCAGGATTTGGCACTATGGGGGAATTGGCTCTCAACTATTTGGTTCTCACCCTTTTCAACTCCTGTTCTAATCTGTAAGCCCTCCCTCCTTTCTCTTACCCAGTGGGGTTGTGACTATGGGCTGTGTCTAGGGGTATTAGCTAAAAAGTTCTCTTTTGGGAACCTTGTTATCTCACTGGGTATTTTTCCAGCTCGACCTCAGGTTTCAAATGGTGAAGCTGTATTTTGGGGCGCTATGCTCTCTGTTTTTAAATGGGTTTCTATTGAAGCTATCGTTGCCATTAATCATGTGTCCTGCCCATCTTTAGTTCAAAGGGAACTCGGTATTTGTGCTGTAGTTTTTAGCTACCTTAGATGGGTTAAAAAAAAATCTATAACAGTACAGTGCAGCATTAGTCATGGGGGTATATCTGACAATTTTGCATCTAGTTCGTGCATACTGGTCTTGTTGTTTCTAAGTTATGAATTCTCTGGAGCCCAGAAGCAGACATAACTTATTTTTCAAGGTAGTTCTGTAATTAGAAGGTCAATCGCAGCCGCTGCAGTCAATAAGACAGAGCATTTGATATGCAAGGGCCCGATTATGATCTCTATTTGTTTTACCAATGGGTAATGCTGCACTTTTCCTGTTACCCCAATTGTAACCGCTATTTGCTTGGCACAACCTAGATCAGGAGGGAATGTTGTTAACGGGTTTGATTTTAAAAAAAAACTTTTGCGTTTAAACCATTACACTTACCCATATCTGAGGCTCCTCCCTCAGATATTGTGTCACGTTATCTGGTTGTGGGGTGTATGTGTGTCCTACTCCCTGTTTGCATATATGTGTCATGCTTAGGGCGGCGTTGGCTACTAGGTGGGGCTATGGCTATGTGTTGAGACCTACCTGTCTCCTCCCATTGTGTCTCCCAGTCACTTACATATGTGTTATGTTTCCTATGGTTACTTACCCTGCAATGTCTGGCTAGGTGTCCTTTGTTTCCACAGTTGAAACATACGGTTTGTTTCCGTCTTACCGTGCCTTGCCTTGGGTGTTGTATGTTTTTGGTTGGATCCTTACTAAAAGTGTGACTATCGGCTGTTATCAGTTTCTGCAAGCCGTTTGTCTGTATTTCTGTCATAAATCGTTTGTCCAGATCAACAGCAGATTTCTTTAAAGTATGTATTGTCATCTGTCTGCAGTTGGGGAAAATGGTTGGTTTCTATGCTGGTTCTCAAATTTTCCCTAAGACCTTGTATCAGCACAGAGACAATCACTCCTTTAAGATGTATGTTGTCCCTGGGGTCGGGGATACCAGAGTGTTTTGGCAACGCCTGCAAAGCACGGTTGAAATATCCGCTGGTAGACTCACCATCTTTTTGTTCGATGGTAAACATCAGAGTATTTTCAACCGTCGCTGGGAAATATACACCCAATTGTATATTTATTAGGCGTATATTTTCCTGGTTGCCCTGTTCAGTTAAAATCTTATCGCCCTCCACACCACTGTCCCGAATGAATTTCGGGACATCTATGTGTGAAGGGAGGCAAGCTCTCAACATGTATCGCCAATCCTTATTGGTGGGCTCATCTGAATTTCCTCGTTCCCTTACAAATTTCTGACACTTTGCCAGATCTTTGCTGGGATCAGGGAAATTTTTGATGATTGAACGACGTTCCAATCGTGTCCACGTATTGTGCATGTCGCTATCCCTTACAGGCATTACCTCATCCCTGCCTCCCCGTCCACAAGGAGGTTCCACTGTGTGCAGAGGGTGGATTTGTGTCCCCCCCTGCACCATTGGACAACATCCCAGGAATAACGATCTCTGTGCTGTGTTGTGTGTGCTTACCTGTGTCTCCAATTGTGTTCCTGGCATCAGCCATCTCCTCGACCAGGATGGCAGCAGCAGCTTGGGCTGTCTCAGCCTCTCTCTCCTTTCCGCTAGCTTCGCAAGGGATGGCTGATGTCAGGAATCCCTCCTGTGGATCTGTATCTTGCTTATAGGGGGTAAACACAGTATACAGGTTATTCATTTTCAGGTTATTTTTGGTTTCACTTTGGACTTGAATTGTTCCCTTTTTTACATATTGGGGAGTAGAAACATTTGTATTCCTGTGGCTGATTATACTTGCATCTGACAGGTAACTATGTTCCCTTTGAATTGTACTTTCCTTCTGCCACAATTTTAGACATTCATTCTGTTCAACTCTTTCCTCGAGTGGCAAGAGCAAACATATCTGATCTCTAACTGCTGATAAGACTTCTGGATCGAAACTACCAACACTGGGAAATTCTACTTTGCTGCCTTGTGTCATTTACTTCCATTTATTTAAGTAAACAACTGCTCGTTCACCGTGCTTTCTGCACATTATGAATGCCGCCGATCCTTGTGGTCGGCGTAATTCTTCCCTAGGTAGCACGGCCCCTTGGTGCGAGCTACAGTTCCCCATTAAGGGAATGATAGGTTCACTTTAAAGGGCCGGTGGGTAATTTATCAGTGAGCAATACCCAAAACACTCCTCCTCAGCAGCCTGCAACGTTCCCACACTTAAGCGAGGCGCGCAGTCTACGTGGTTGTACTCAATCACCACTCGCCTTCGGCTAGCAGCGAAATGCTAGTTCGACTTGCAGGGTGCGGCCAAGTTTTGCAGAACACAACAAAACTTGTTTTTCCTGTATCCTCAAAACCGGTATTTCTAAAGCAGCTGATCAGATCACTGGGTTCCGATTTAGCTTCTTGTACCCTCCCTATGGATCAAAATAGGTAGATCCAGGAAAGGGGCAGTTCCTATGGGCCCGTCGTCACGTGCACCTATATGTCTTTTTTCAACACACAAATAATATCCTGATCTGGACTGCGTTGAGTCATGTCATCACACACCCGTTCACCTCAATGATTGTTTCACACTGGGTGCTAGTTACACCTTGGTCTTACGCTTAAACTTGAAATATTTCTGTACAGAAAATCTTCCCTAGTTGGTAGTTTCTCACTAGATACTTATGCAGGTATAAATCCCTTAAATGGCTATAGGAATCTATTAAAATAATGCTTGAGTTGCTTGTTTTTTTTTTTTGCGAAAAATAAACAAACAAAAAAACGTATTTACTTTTATTAATTACCGCTTTATCCACAGTATGTTAATATACCGTTTAAATAAAGCTGGGCTCCTATGTGTGCTGCATGTGCAGTGCCAGCGAACAGCCACGTGTGCACGTGTGTTTGTTAAACCTGTTCACAGGCCGCCGATGAATCGGCCACCCACGTGTTCTACAGTGTATTTGCAAGGTCGCGATCGGGTTTCGCTACACGCAGTAATTGCGTATAAATATGGAATAAATCCCTTAACTCAGTCCGAAAGTTAAGTATAAAGATGCGAAATAAATCCCGCACTTAATCCGTAAATTACGTACAAAGATGCGAAAATTTCCCAACGTAAGCACGTGTGTGCGCACCTTGCGTAATACACAATAGACGCTTCACGTTACTGTAAAAGGCCCAGAACTTATCGCCACGTGGCGGAGTCCCTGGCCCTTCAGTAACTAACAATAAAAGTTATAGTTTTGCACAGAAGGGATCCTCTATGTACTATAATAAACACAAGCCTTTGCCTCCACGTGTGCGAACCTTATCGCTTTGCCTCCACGTGTGCGAAACAAGCAACTCAAGACACTATACCCCGTTAAACTACTTGTGGCAGGCAGAAAGTACAGATGACTAAATACTTAATATACTTTAAAACACGTGGCTTGATTTCTCTTTGAATTTCACTTATTGTACTCCGGGTTCAAACGCTAGCACCTCTCGAACCCTGCACCGAAGCGGACTTGGCCTATCCAGCAATGGTTAAATAATCACTTCCACCCTTTTGCTGGTATAGGTTCAAGCCGCGCGTTTGTTACCGTGTTCTAGAGTATGAAATGCTCGGACGCCAGCCCCCACCTATCAATACCTGATATTTATATGACCAAAGAACAATAAGTGAAATGTGCAGTTTACGTAATCATTCCGTAACTCTGCTTACCCTTTATTCCTAGCTATGTGCGAACAAAGCGTAGCGCAGCGTAGCGTACCTTTACCATGTATTATACACGCTTGAATCACTGCAGTAATAGGAGATACCTTAGCAGCACTTAGTCTCTAATCTGCGAATACCTTTTAAGGACAATGTCCGTAATATACGCTATCGCTAGATGCGAATAATAGACGAGACCACGATATAACAAATGCGGAGATAGATTCTCCAAAATAGTGTATTTAGTCCCTAGCGGACAAAAGGGGGTTACAGAAAGAAGAAATACAGGATAACACGTGATACAATGTCCTTAACAATACTAATATACTCTAAACTAAACAGGGGAACAGTAACATATACAGAATACAATTATAATCAGCCACGTTACACAGAAGGGGAACACAAATGTTACCGTCATGGAATATGCGCAGCGCAGTCCGGTCGGAGCTCGCTATATTCAAATTGAACTATAGCCTGGGTCAATGGTGAGGGGATACAGCTGATTATCAGCAGTGCCAAAGTGAGAGAGAGAGCGAGCCAGCTCAGGGATGACTATCTTATAGGGTCAGAAGGGGGAGGACAAAGGCCATTCCTATTGGTCAGGGTTCGAATGTCCAGTCCTCAGTGATTGGGCAAGGTATTACATCTGGCTTGGAGAAGTGCAGGGGGGGGAAGGGTATTTTGGTGTCCTTTTGTTTGCTGGCATCGTCGTCGGGGGTCGTAAACAGCAACACAAACTAGTTACAACTGCATTCCGTTGTCTCTCACAGGACACATGATAAAAAGTACATATAGGTATTTTGTCCGTAATTATCAGACCATAGGACTTGCGAATATTTGGCTGCGACCGGAATGCTGCGCACGGGACACTGAACATAAAGATACCAAACATGTACAGAAACAATCGTGTATTTCTAATTAAACTATGTGTAGTGCACTAATCCTTTAATTAACTATATTTTATTTGGTGTAAGTATGGTATTATGAATTTATGTGTAATAGTATGGCTGCGCTTCTGGTCCACTTTGTCACACAGACTAGGGTATGTATACTTTATTTGCGCAACTCTGCGAACCAAAATGGCGGCCATACTATCCTAAAATGGCGTGTGTGTAACTCGACTTTAACACGGCTTTGTCCATCTTGTTTCGCCGCAGGTTAGCGCTTTTGCTGGATGTCCGCACATTCCTGCAGGGTGTTTTGCATATCCAGCCTCCCTTTGTCCCTCCGGTTGCTCCTTGGGACCTTTCCCTGGTGTTATCTGCGCTTCAGAAACCACCATTTGAGCTTTTGCGGTCCTTGGACCTGTGTTGGCTCACCTGGAAAACGGTTTTCTTATTGGCCATAGCATCAGCCCTGAGGGTGTCAGATCTGTCTGCTCTGTCTTGCAAGTCCCCTTTCCTGGTCTTGCACACTGACCGGGCGGTTCTTCGCACCGTCCCTTCTCACTTACCGAAGGTGGTGTCCAGTTTCCACGTTAACCAGGAAATTGTGGTTCCGGCCTTTCAGGGGTCAGATGCGTCTCCGGATCAGTCCTCTTTGGATGTTGTCCGTGTGTTGCGCATCTACGTGCGCCGCTCTCTGTCTTTTTGCAAGTCGGACTCTCTCTTTGTGTTGTATGGCTTTCAAAAGAGAGGATGGCTGGCCACTAAACAAACTATTGTCCGCTGGATTCGTTCTGTCATCAGGCAGGCATACCTGGGCGCCTCCCTTCCGGTTCTGGGTGGTATCCGGGCACATTCCACTAGGTCTGTGGGGGCGTCTTGGGCTGTTAGGGGCGGTGCAACAGCTGAGCAAATTAGCAGAGCTGCGACTTGGTCGTCATCTGCTACTTTCTTGCGTTTTTACGCTTTTGATACGTTTGCCTCCCAGGACTCGGCTTTCGGGCACAGACGCGTCCCCACCCATAGGTGGCTGCTTTAGGACTTCCCACTGTAATGGCCTGGAGGCGGGGTAAAGGAGGGGAGGAGCCTGGCTGCCTGGGAGGCAGTTAAAGTTAACCTCTAGGGTGCTGGTGCTCTCCCACTTATTACCCACTGTAATGGCTGCGGCCCCTGATGTCCTTGAAGAAAGAGATTTACCAGGTAAGACATAAATCTCATTTTAGAGAGCATAAACTGACAGAAAGAGGAGGGGGGGGCAGACAAACACAGCACCATGGTGGGGCAGCCTGACAGAAAGTCGGGGGGAAGATTGTTCTCACCACTTCCTTTACTACATGGGGTGGCTTGGGTCAGCGGTAGGGATGGCCATCGACCATCGATGATTCAAAATCATTGATGGTTCATGGCCGATGTTGAATACTTTTGCCATCGACGGGGAGAACCAGATGGTTTCCCTCCATCGATGGAACAGCAAAATTATGTTTTGCATTTTTTTTGTCAGAGTGCCGGGACATGGAGCATAGCTCCGCCCCCGACACCCGTGAAGCCCCGCCCACGTGTTTTGATTATCAATCAAACACAATGGATGGCCATTGATATGTAAAAATATCGATGGTCATCCATTGCATAGTTTAGCACTATCGATGGCCAGTTGCAGAATTGGCAAAGGCAACGATGGCCATCCCTAGTCAGCGGCAGCAGCAGTGACTCCTCCTCCCTCCAGGAAGTGGCTCATTGCAGTGGGTCCTCTTCCCTTTTCCCCCACCACCTCGAAACACAGTCTAGCAGCAGCGGGTCCTATCTCCCTCCCCCTCCTGCACGGAGTGGCATGGTAGGCAGCTGCGCGTCATCGCTCCTTTGCCCCCCCCATAAACAGTGCAGCTTTGAGCAGCAGCGAGATCTCTCCTCCGCCAGGGAGCGGCAACAGCAGAAGGTCTGCTCCTCACCCCGCTACAGCTGCCGCCACAGAGCAGCTAAGTGTAGTGCACCCTATGTAGGTGGGCTGTGTGGTATACTATTAGTGGTGATCCCGGTCCCCCTGTACCCTATATGTAGGTGGGCTGTGTATGATGCTATTAGTGATGATCCCGGTCCCCCAGTACCCTATGTAGGTGGGCTGTGTGGGATACTATTAGTGGTGACCGCGGTCCCTCTGTACCCTATGTAGGTGGGATGCTATTAGTGGTGATCGCGGGCCCCCTGTACCCTATGTAGGTGGGCTGTGTGGGATACTATTAGTGGTGATCGCGGTCCCCCTGTACCCTATGTAGGTGGGCTGTGTGGGATACTATTAGTGGTGACCGCGGTCCCTCTGTACCCTATGTAGGTGGGATGCTATTAGTGGTGATCGCGGGCCCCCTGTACCCTATGTAGGTGGGCTGTGTGGGATACGATTGGTGGTGATCTCTGTCCCTCTGTACCCTATGTAGGTGGGATGCTATTAGTAGTGACCGAGGTCCCCCTGTACCCTATGTAGGTGGGCTGTGTATGATGCTATTAGTAGTGACCGAGGTCCCCCTGTACCCTATGTAGGTGGGCTGTGTATGATGCTATTAGTGGTGATCGCGGTCCCCCTCTACCCTATTTAGGTGGGCTGTGTGGGATACGATTAGTGGTGATCTCCGTCCCTCTGTACCCTATGTAGGTGGGATGCTATTAGTAGTGACCGAGGTCCCCCTGTACCCTATGTAGGTGGGCTGTGTATGATGCGATTAGTGGTGACCGCAGTCCCCCTGTACCCTATGTAGGTGGGCTGTGTATGATGCTATTAGTGGTGACCGCGGTCCCCCTGTACCCTATGTAGGTGGGCTGTGTAGGATGCTATTAGTGGTGACCGCAGTCCCCCTGTACCCTATGTAGGTGGGCTGTGTAGGATGCTATTAGTGGTGACCGCAGTCCCCCTGTACCCTCTGTAGGTGGGCTGTGTGGGATGCTATTAGTGGTGACCGCAGTCCCCCTGTACCCTATGTAGGTGGGCTGTGTAGGATGCTATTAGTGGTGACCGCAGTCCCCCTGTACCCTATGTAGGTGGGCTGTGTAGGATGCTATTAGTGGTGACCGCGGTCCCCCTGTACCCTATGTAGGTGGGCTGTGTAGGATGCTATTAGTGGTGACCGCAGTCCCCCTGTACCCTATGTAGGTGGGCTGTGTGGGATACTATTAGTGGTGACCATGTCCCCCTTGTACCCTATGTATGACCAGAGAGACACATACCAATGACACACACACACATCGTCACAACAAAATTCAACTTTTTATTTCATCATTGCTTACAAATACATTCTAAAATAAAGAATATGTAAAGTTAGAAATGCACATAATTGTATGTGTGTATATATATATATATATAATATACAGGTACATAACACCCTCCTTATAACGTATTATTATATTACATACATGATTGTTTGTCTCTCTCTACAGTATGAAAAAATAGGCTTTATCTGCGGAAGGCGCTCGGCCGCGCCTCTGTACATACCCTCGCTTCCCATTTATAACAGTCCCTTTATTAAAAACATTCACAGACCCCAGAGAGGGCGGAACCGTCCTCCTGGCTGGGAAACCCCAAATCTGGTCGTGTCCCTTGTAAACTAAGAGCTTATAGTTCTATGAGATTCACCTGGCTAATAATCAGCACGTTACCCTCTATATAAACTCTAATCCTCTTATAGAAATGTAAATATATATTACACCAAATATATTATTATACGCATGATTCAATATTATTTTATAGATTTTTTGCAGCCGAATACATAGTGCTAATATAAAGTCGGTCACCCGAAGGGAGCCCCTGCTTCCCCCCATTACTCGTATGGCTCCGTCGTACAGCGGAGCGCAGGTTCTGCGTCCCACTTGCTACACCCATGTTCCTGAAGGCTGTGAGATAACGGGTGGCCATCAGCAGGACCCAAGGCGAGTGGCACAGGTCAGTAGGTAGCAGCCTGGCCGCTGTATATGCCAGTGTCACATTGCTGGCATGTAACTTTTATTCCCCATACAGAAGAGAACACCATGGCCTGTATCAGCAACATGATTCAATGGGGAAATTCGATTCCACACAAGTGTGCCAATCTGGGCATGGTACATCGGGCCTGCCGGCCTTGACCCCTCTACGGGCAGCTCTAAACCTCTGGCATGTGTCAGGGTCCGGTCTGGCCTGTAGTGTAACGCACATGGCAGGAAGAGCCCACCGTAGCGACAGACTCCCAGTACATTCCTGTAGATCAGTGATTCTCAAACTCGGTTCTCAGGACCCCACACAGTCCTCGGTTTCCAGGTCACCCGGCAGGTGCACTCATTACTGACTGGCACATTTTATAAGATCCCCAGGTGGAGCTAATTATTTCACTTGTGATTCTGTGAGGAGACCTGCAAAACATGCACTGCGTGGGGTCCTGAGGACCGAGTTTGAGAAGCTGTGGTATAGATTAATGCCTGGATACCACAATATCCGCCCTGGTTTTCAGGGATTAGAGAATACCATTTAAAATATAAAATTCTTTATAGTAATAAAAAAAATGTAAAAACTCTTTAAGTGCACAAAAAGTGTCCCGACACGTGCCCGGGTTCCTCCTGCCCTGTGTCTATTCCCACGTACCCAGAACGATACGCAGCAGGAAGTGGGCGATGTCAGAGAGGACCAGTACTTGTGGATTCTGATGTGCTCGCCAATTCACAACCGCAACGGAGCCGCCCGCTGGCAGCCTGGCATATATAACTATCAGCGTACAGTGTTGCCTACCGGTCCGCCCATAATCCCTGAGTAACAATCACGCAGCATGGCTCTATACACATTAGAAGGATGGGATGTGATCAGACACGGTACAGAATTCCCCTTCTCTCCCGGACATGTGATGTCTCATGTACACACTATACAATGTGCAGAGCACTATCCTGCCGTCTCAGAAGATGCACGGAGTGTACACATTATACAGTATCGTACGGAACGGATATAAATCGTAACAATCGTGTACAATATTGCAGAATGTGTACAGCGCCCATTTTGTGCGCACGAGATCACGATGCAGCCTGCATGGTTACCAGCGTTCCGTTACCTCCTCACAATGACAGCACTGGCTGCAGCTAAAGGGGGCAGATGTAACATGCAAGGAGGAGAGGTTTGGATTTGGGAGGTGGTGTCCTAGCTCAGATCTACATTGCAGTGTGACAATGAAGCTGCCTAGCATGTGTGGGCTACATGCAGAAGCAGCCAGTAACTGAGCACCGGGGTACCGCCATGCTGCACTGCAGGGGGGCAGATGTAACTGATCACCACTGTGATTAGATGCCGGACCTAGTGACAGTGGCAGTGGAATATTGCATCCGGCATACTGGAGATATCTCTGATAACGGCCAATGAGCAAGGTTACCGTACATTACATCTACAATTCTAGGTCTACAGTCATATGGTCCTCCACTAATGGTCGACGGGGTCAAAAGGTCAACATGAGTTTTTCATGTCTGTCGACATGGACACTGTTTTAGTGCACCGCGTCCCCGTGCATGGCTCGCTGCGCTCGGCACACTCGTATATTCTCCCTCCACGCCGTTGTGGATGGTAGGGTATGAAATAACTTTCGGCACAGGTCGGCTCAAAATTTTGTAAAAAAAAATGAATGTCGACCTTTAGGCTGGCAACCTGTTCACTGTCGACCAATAGTGGACAATCTTACAACTGTCGACCTAGAGTCAATCTATGATCAGTCCGGATACCATTAGTACTGTACTCGTCTGGGTGTGATATTCCCGGGATATCACCTATATAGTGACTGGCAGACATTAGGTTACTGTCATTACTGGTAGATTTCCTTATCCCAGCATCTGACCTACAATGTGCCGGACACCAAACTGCAGAAATGGCCCACTTGTCAGTGATACACAAGGGAAATGTATGACCAAGGAAATGGATGGGCCCATTGAAATCAAAGGGAAAACTGTTTATTTACTAAACCATTTGTAATCTTCACTTCCCTATATTGTGTAGATGTGTTCCGGAACCTCACAGGAGCACTCCAACATCTCCCTGTATTGTGTGTACTGTGCTGAAACGTCACCGGAGCACCCCAACATCTCCCTGTATTGTGTGTACATTTTTCTGGAACCTCAGACAAGCACCCCAACTCCCCCCCCCCCCTTATATTAGTGTACTGTCCTGAAACCTCACAGGAGCACCCCAACATCTCCCTGTATTGTGTGTACATTTTTCTGGAACCTCAGACAAGCACCCCAACTCCCCCCCCCCCTTATTATGTGTACTGTCCTGAAACCTCACAGGAGCACCCCAACATCTCCCCGTATTGTGTGTACGTTTCTGGAACCTCAGACAAGCACCCCAACATCTCCCTGCATTGTGTGTACTGTCCTGAAACCTCACAGGAGCACCCCAACATCTCCCCATATTGTGTGTACGTTTCTGGAACCTCAGACAAGCACCCCAACATCTCCCTGCATTGTGTGTACTGTCCTGAAACCTCACAGGAGCACCCCAACATCTCCCCATATTGTGTGTACGTTTCTGGAACCTCAGACAAGCACCCCAACATCTCCCTGCATTGTGTGTACTGTCCTGAAACCTCACAGGAGCACCCCAACATCTCCCCATATTGTGTGTACGTTTCTGGAACCTCAGACAAGCACCCCAACATCTCCCTGCATTGTGTGTACTGCCCTGAAACCTCACAGGAGCGCCTCATAATCACTACAGTGAATAGGCCACTTTAATATAGTACTTATCTTCTCATATTGCAATTATGCTGAATATTGAAAGTTTACACTGCAGTGAATGAATGCGCTCATTATGAAGTGCTTTCCATATTGACCGAGGCGTGCCTATCCTCACTATGGCAGCCATTGGTCCACATGCAGGATGTCATCGGAAAACCATCACTAGCAACAAACGCTCTTTTTGGGGGCAATATTCAGCAAATGAAGGAAGAATTCCCCCATTGGAGCAGACGTACCCCCCACCCCACACCTCCCGGACAGGTGTGGATTGGGTTATAAAGGCACTTCACAGGTAATACACGTACACTGCGCTGCTGGACCAGACAGATGGGATCACGTTATTAGGGTTCATCTCATTCACCTGCATGTGGATCCAAGCTTCGCCCTGACCCCGGGCACATGGACCCAGCTGATGGCCGCACAATGCAACCAAGAGGGAGGTGAGGAAATTGGTCACTCCGATGAGAATTCCCAGAGACCGCTGGGGTACGTATCTTACAGACCTGGTGTATGGGGCGTGGTGGAGATGGGCTAACAAATACCACTGACCCAGTAACCACCCTGAGGTGACACTTATACAGAAGCCAAACAGGTCAGTATGGCGCCCCTCACTGGGCAGGTGGAGGTACTGCAAGGCTCTGTACTATGGCTTTTCATCAACCTGACTGAGCAGGGTTGGCAGGAAAATAATTATCACAGTGCTGGCCAAATCCTATCAGTCATTATATACATAACGTTATATAACCTTCTCCCTGTACCCTGATCCCAAACCAACAGCTCTCCTATTATATATTACACTCACGGACCACCAAGACTCTAATGGGATATAGAATAATCTCAGGTTCCAGGAGTAATAGGTCTACACCAGTGACGTGCGGTGAGAGCAATGGTGGCACCAGATTTACACACACGAGCCCAAGGGGTCATGTGAGCGTTATATACTTTGTTACATTATATATCTCTATATATCACAATTCACTCACTCACCCACATGTTATCGGTGTTGGTCACCAGCTTCTCCTTCATGTTAGCGCCTCCTGGTTGCGTGCCAGGGAACTTCCAGGGATGTCACCTGACTCTGCAGCAAGCCACTCCCCCTCAGTGAGGCAGATCTGATAGCTCCTCCCCTTGTGCAGTGGTTTGCAGTTTTACTGGCTACAGTAAATCCAAGCCCCCACCGAGGGGAGGCGGAGCTCAGAGCTACCTCCCCTCTGGTCACTCCCTTTAATTCCAACCGGGCACAATGCAGATATATTGGGTTAAGACTAGATACATTTTAGGAATAATGATATTTAAAAGCTATAAATATCTTCTATGTATTATTCTATTTCCATAGTGATAATACTGGAGGATGACAGGTGAGGGTCTGCCTACCCCGATAGTGTATCAATGTCCCTCCCACACACACACACACACACACACACACACACACACACACACACACACACACACACAAACAAACAATGCCACTGTATTATAACCGATGGTGGTCAAGTGGCAATGTCCCACACACGCACCCCCCACATTATATATACACTGGTGGGCAGGCTGGTCGCAGAACAAGTACACTTTTCCCTATCCTACCTGTATATAACATGGGGTACACATCTGGTGCAAACTTTAGGTAGTTTCAAATTATTGCTTAAATGGAGGATCCCGTATCTTCCATAGTGCATGATGGGGAACAGAAGGGGAAGGCGGGCTGAGGAATATTGCTTTCTTGTGTCTCAGTCTTTGGAAATCTGGTCATGAAATTAAAATTTCTATAAAAAAAAAAAACTTTCAATGCTATTTACAGAATTAAGTGCAAACGTTTGTCATGATCAATTTTAGGGTCACCTAGAACCCTACAACGTACCCGCCAAGATCATAAGAGTTCCAGTGGGCGTAGATCTGCCCCAAAGCTGGGGTCTGACTACAACCCTGATCATTATGCAAAAAGGAAAAGCTAGCCAGTTCTGGTAGCCCGGGGAGAAAGCCTTATTGTGACGGGGTCACCGCACCACCAGACAGGAGACGCACAGTTTGGAGGGGCCGATGCAATCGTCATGGCAAAACGCACCACACCCCTTACACACGATCATGGCTTTCAGCCGGCAGTAGCATTTGGAAGGGGCCATTTCTATATCCGTGTCCTCTGTGTAAGTCTGGACAGAAATGGGCTGCTCCTGGCCACCGGAGCTTACACTCTGACTGGAAGGGATAGTTGTCACCGTCACAGAGAAGGACACCACATTGTCGGCATTGGATGAGCTAAAATTCACACCTGTGGGAAGAGAGGGCCTTTGCAGTCCGTCCGGTGCGGTGGAGATGTTGATGGTGCCGCCATAACTGGATCCAATGAGACCGGCGGTATTGCCACAAGTCCTGGGCAACGCTGGGTGGTGGAGCGAAGAAGATGCGGGCCTTCCAAACACGTCAGAGGCATCGTGTTTCAACCTTACACCCAGGACGTTGGCCATTTTAGCTTGGGCAGCCTGGATCAGATCTCTGGCTATCGTGGACTCATTATAGATGCTACCTTTGGTAACAATCTGGACCGTCTCCTTCACATTCAATGTTTGGGGAAGTTTGGCTTTTGCCGTCTCATTGGGAACTTGGTTGTTAGAGGGAAATTCAGATTTTGGAGACCAGGAGATTTCAGAGCGAATGTCTGGTTTAGTGGCAGGGGAGCCACATTCCTCCGTGCTCTCCTCAGACTCAGTGTCCTCCTCACCACTCTCCGTAACAGAGTCCATATCATCACCCATGTTGTCTAGGTGGTCAGGATCATTCACGCACACATTGGGCTCTGTGTTTCCATACTGAGCTCGTCTGAAGGCTTCTGGAACCCTTCCATATGTGGAGATGTTGAGAAGATAGTGGCCAGACATGGCTGGCTTTGATGTCCGTCTCCAGACAAAACCAAGCATGAACCTCTGAGAGAGAGTCTCCGTCGGGGGTGTGCACTCAGTCACTTTGAAGGCGGATGCCTGTTGCGGAGTCGTGGAGTTCTCCTGCCACACCTTTCTGATCAGAGACTGCAGAAGTTGCTCCTGGTTTGTGGTGGATGCCTCTGGTACTTGCATTTGATTGTTACTGGTGCGTGCCAAGTCCTTTCCTGAAAACAGCTGCCAGATCCTTTGGCTTGATGGAAGTTGCCGGTTGTGGTAAAAAAATCTCTCTAGCTGTTGAGCAGCCATTTGTGATGGTCTTTCCAGTTCTTCCCTAGAGTCCAGCCCCTGAGGAACAGTCACTGTGCTAACATTGGGTGGTCTTTCTGATGAGAAGGGCAAAGTCTTCAATTCCACTTTAGTTAGAGACCTGGGTAAAATTTGCTCTAATGGGACGTTCTGGCCTTGCAATAGCCGGGTAACCAGCGGGTTATTTGCAGGAATGTTGGAGCTGGACTTCGTTGCCTGCTCGCTAGGAGTCTCCAACTGCAGAGGTTTAAGCATGGGGTCCGGGGCTCGGCCAGATGGCAACTTACTCATCCCTTGTGTTGTGTTATTAGCCTTGACCAAACAAGCTTCTGCTTGTTGCTTGCCTGGGGCGGAGGAACCTGGTGTGGCAGGTATTGGTGGAAATTGGTCACCAGGTCCCTTTGTGCTCCACATGGATGAGATATCTGTGCTTTGAGGAAATGAGACTCTGTCGGCATGGAGGGGACTTTCACAGTGGACCATGGCTTTTGCAGGCCCGGAGGGCTTTGAAGGAGCATTTGCTGCTTGAGATGGCAGGTTCACCTTTGGACTGAGGAGAGAGCAGTCCCTTTCCGGGGCTTGCAGAAGGTTTCTCGTGGCTCCAGTTGTTGTATTGGCTAATGTGGTTTGCATGTTGAGTTTCTGCAGTAGCTGTGTTCTTGCTGCACTGTGAGCCGGTGCCTGCACTGTGCTCTTGACTTCCGCTGGAGATTGGCTGCATGATGTAGGGGGTGGAGTTCCCCTTTCACTTCTCCCTCTTCCAGTACTTCCCAGGCTAAGGAGTCTGTTTCTGCTCTGCTCTGGGTGAACCCTGGCTCCACCCACAGAGCATGCTCCTCCCCCGGGGCCAGGACCAGGGATGGACCCACCATGGGCAGCAATGGCTGCTGCTCTTTGTGCTCTGGCCAACTGAGCTTTGGCCTTGATGTCTGCCAGTGTACGGGCTCCGGTTCTGCCAGGACTGGTACCGGTGATGGGAAAGATAGGCCTGTGAGAGACCTGGCTGCTAAGAAATGGCTTGGGGTACGTCCACGGTATCTAAACCAGAAGAAAAAAAACAAAGTTAAGCATTCACGTCTTCACTGGGTGAAGAGGAGAGGACAAGAAGATGAACACAAAGCTTGTTATGTCTTAGACCCAACTTCATAATTCCCATCCCATCTACAGCTTGTAACAAACAGATATGGGCACTTTTGGTTTAGAAAAGGGGGGTCATTTGCAGGTGGGCGGGTAGATTACTAAGCATCCAACTGTGCACGTATCTAAATCCTAGAAATTAATGTAACCCCCCATATGTGAGTGAAACGACAAACTAATAACGAATAATAAATAGAACTGCCACCTAAAGGTTACCTGGGGTGGAGATAGCTTCTGCTCCGGTGCCCGCTGTGCCGGTTCGGAGAAGGCCCGAGATAAGGCACGAAATGACTTCTGGGGCTGGCTATCTCCCATCAAACGTGGACTCTTCTCAGTGCCAGCCAGAAAGTCTTCACTAATGTCCAACCGTCTCTTGGCCCCGCTACTGACTGCGGCATCCACCTTTTCTGGTGACTCGGCCTCACTTGAGTCCTTGTGAAGGTCGTCCTTGCTGGAAAGTGCTCTGTGCGACTGGATGAGGGACGGGCTCTTTGGTGTGCTTGGTGTCAAACAAATATAACTCTTCTCATCCACATCTTTGGATTCACAAGTTGGGGGTGCTTCGGCCTTTGCTTCCACCTTGTCCTCAGTGGTACCATCTGGTTTAGCTTCTGCTGACTTCTGAGTGCGGTCAGTAGAAATGACCTCATCTGTGATGTCTTCGTCAGGCTTTGTTGGCTGTGCTATGGCTTCTGTAGTCTCTGGTAATTCAGGTGGGATCATCTTCTGCTGGTGATCTTCAGCCTTCACAGAGAAGTGGTCATCCACAGGGGTACAGGCTGGGGACCTGTGGCTCACATTCTCAGGCTCCGGTGTAGTGTGTACTTTGGGTGAGGAGATTGGGCCCTGGTTTTCATCTTCTGCTGTCAACTCATTGAAGTCCTCAATGCTCAGCCCAGAACTTCAACAGAAAAAGGAAAAAGAACAATGAGATACGATGGATCAAAGCTCAGAAGAATGGAGAGTGAACATCAATGTCTAGGAAAGCATAGAATAGCGCGGCCAAGTCACACAGCTTATGGTTGTCTGTATACTGCCGGTATTATCACAGAGAGCTGGCAATCAGTAGTAACACACACACACCATATCGTGGCGCGGCAGGGCCTGGTACTTACTTCTCTCCGTAATAACCCTCATAGAACTGTTCCTTCCACAATTCCACCCGCTTCTCCTTCTCAATCTCCTGGCGGATTCGTAGCTGCATTTCTGGCGTGAATTCACCTGCGGCAGACACCACCATTTACTACACGGACGCATCACATGAAAGCTCACAGACAGCAGGCAGGTATAATGGCAGGAACTCAGACAGGTGCAGGGATTTCAGCTCTGGTTTCGGGCAGTAGGTCATAGTTTAATATTTAAGAAAATGATGACTATATAGCCAGTTAAGAAACACTGGACAGAGATATTTGCGGAGGATACAGCTAGAGAATGAGCCCCATACCTCACACCTCATCACCTCACCTTCCGCCAGCCGCTCCTTCCAGCTCTGGGATGCCGAGGTAAAGAACTCGTTATTTAGGGCCGAGCTGCTCAGTTTCAGGATTCCATCGGGCCCGGCCTGTGAGAGAGCAGAGCCGGCATTACACCTTGTCCCGCACCTCCCCTACTCCCACCTGCGACGCTCCCGCAACTCCCCTACTCCCACCTGCGACGCCCTCGCACCTCCCCTACTCCCACCTGCGACGCCCCCGCACCTCCCCTGCGACGCCCCCGCACCTCCCCTGCTCCCACCTGCGACGCCCCCGCACCTCCCCTGCGACGCCCCCGCACCTCCCCTACTCCCACCTGCGACGCCCTCGCGCCTCTTCTACTCCCACCTACGACGCCCCCGCGCCTCCCCTACTCCCACCTGCGACGCCCCCGCGCCTCCCCTACTCCCACCTGCGACGCCCCCGCGCCTCCCCTACTCCCACCTGCGACGCCCCCGCGCCTCCCCTACTCCCACCTGCGACGCCCCCGCGCCTCCCCTACTCCCACCTGCGACGCCCCCGCGCCTCTTCTACTCCCACCTGCGACGCCCCCGCGCCTCTTCTACTCCCACCTGCGACGCCCCCGCGCCTCCCCTACTACCACCTGCGACGCCCCCGCGCAGCCCCTACTCCCACCTGCGACGCCCTCGCACCTTCCCTCCTCCCACCTGCGACGCCCTCGCACCTCCCCTACTCCCACCTGTGACGCCCTCGCACCTCCCCTACTCCCACCTGTGACGCCCTCGCACCTCCTCTACTCCCACCTGTTCCACCCTTGGACCTCCCGCATTCTCGCCGGTACACTCTCAGAAATCCCCCGCATTCTCACCGGTTACACCCTCACAGTTCAATACTCCTACCAGTACACCCTCACACCTCCCCTACTCCCAATGGTACACTCTCACACACATCCCATACTCCCACCGGTTACAACCGTGCCTCCCATACTCCCACCAGTTACACCCTTGCATCCTCCTACTCCCACTGGTACACCCTTACACCCCCCCCCCCCCCCCCCCCACCTGTACACCCTCACAAATCCAATACTCTTACCGCTTACACCCTCACACTTCCCCTACTGGGCATGGAGGAAGAACAGAAAGATGGAAAAGAGGCATAGCATGGGGGGGAGAGAGAGAGAAAATAAGAGATCAGCTGGCGGAAATAGGGGGTACGAGGGCAGGGGTAGCAATTCGGGGAGAGGGGGAGAAGTACAATAGGGAATATGGAGTAAGACGGATAGCAGGGGGAGAGGAGGTAGAAGGATTTTGGGGGGAGGGGGGCAATGGCACCAATCACCTGGGCACAGGTGTGATTTTGGGGCCCAGTTACCTGTTAGCTGCAGCAGCTCTCCTCTCCCCAGCAAATGCTGCCGTGTGTTGGGCTGGAGTGTGGCTCGGGAGGGGCTTACAGGACTATTTTTCTGTATTTTATTCTAAGGTGGAATTAATGCCTATTTCCCTATAGATTGTAAGCTTGCGAGCAGGGCCCTCATACCTCTGACTGTCTGTAAATACCATTTGTTGTATCACTGTCTCCTATTGTAAAGTGCAATGGAATATGCTGCGCTATATAAGAAACTGTTAATAAATATATGTGTGCATGACCACGCCTCCCACAATTAGGCCACACCCACTTTTAAGTAACTAGGTCCAGTCAGGCTCTCTACTGGGGGGTTAATCACTATTTACATGGGGGGGGGGGGGCAGGTGCTAGTCTGCCCGCCCTATGTAATGAGGTGCAACCTTGCTGAGACTTGTAGTGCCACACACACGCACAGAAAGACGATGCAGCTGCACTATTCCTACATTATGTATGTCCCTAACATTCTAAGGGTTCAAGTCTACAGTGTAGGATATCCCCAAAACCAGCCCAGCTGAACCACCCCGAGGCAGTACACTATAAGCTGCAGACAGCAGGGGGCAGCAGCTCACCGGTTGGTCCACTTCCGGCAGCAGTGGGAGGAGTCTCTGTTGACAGTCCTGCGGGAGCAGGGAGAAAGTGTGCTTATTTATCAGCGCCCGCAGGTTCGTGTTCACCAGGATCGACTCCGGGGTCTCTACATCAATCTCCGCACATTTACTTCTTTTTAGGTGTCCTAAAAACGAGAAGGGAACCATGTTTTAGACCCTGGACACAGACCGTACACACTCCTGGCTAATAGTGACATAGTCCCCCCTCCCCGAGCTTCAGTCCCCTGACACAGACCGTACAAACATTGCTGGCTAATAGTGACATAGTCCCCATCCCCAGACTGTACACACTCCTGGCTAATAGTGACATAGTCCCCCCTCCCCAAACTTCAGTCCCCTGACACAGACCGTACAAACATTGCTGGCTAATAGTGACATAGTCCCCATCCCCAGACCGTACACACTCCTGGCTAATAGTGACATAGTCCCCCCTCCCCAAACTTCAGTCCCCTGACACAGACCGTACAAACATTGCTGGCTAATAGTGACATAGTCCTCAGACACAGACACAGACCGTACACTTTCCTGGCTAATAGTGACATAGTCCCCCCACCCCGAGCTTCGGTCCCCTGACACAGACCGTACAAACATTGCTGGCTAATAGTGACATAGTCCCCATCCCCAGACCGTACACACTCCTGGCTAATAGTGACATAGTCCCCCCTCCCCAAACTTCAGTCCCCTGACACAGACCGTACAAACATTGCTGGCTAATAGTGACATAGTCCCCATCCCCGAGCTTCAGTCCCCTGACACAGACCGTACAAACATTGCTGGCTAATAGTGACATAGTCCCCATCCCCAGACCGTACACTTTCCTGGCTAATAGTGACATAGTCCCCCCTCCCCGAGCTTCAGTCCCCTGACACAGACCGTACAAACATTGCTGGCTAATAGTGACATAGTCCCCATTCCCAGACACAGACCGTACACACTCCTGGCTAATAGTGACATAATCCCTGTGACGGAACCAGGCCACGCCCCTTTCCGTCATATGTTGTTCTCCCGCCTCTTTCTGCGCTTCAGCAAAGAGAATTGCGAAATGCCGGCGATAACCGGATATTATCACTGACTGTATTCATATCTGAGCTGTGTTCCCCAGACTGCTGTATACAGGGGACATCACAGGGCGGTATGTCGGACAATAATAGGATGTTATACTGACTGTATTCATATCTGAGCTGTGTTCCCCAGACTGCTGTATACAGGGGACATCACAGGGCGGTATGTCGGACAATAATAGGATGTTATACTGACTGTATTCATATCTGAGCTGTGTTCCCCAGACTGCTGCATACAGGGGACATCACAGGGCGGTATGTCGGACAATAATAATATGTTATACTGACTGTATTCATATCTGAGCTGTGTTCCCCAGACTGCTGTATACAGGGGACATCACAGGGCTGTATGTCGGACAATAATAGGATGTTATACTGAATAATCCAAATAGGTTATTCCATTAGGCCGAGTATGTGTGCTACTGGAGGGAAATATTCCCTCATGTTATGTAAATGACTGTAATATGCTCCCAAAGCTTTGTATACTGTATCCCATACTGTTACATATGCATATGAAGGCAAGAAGATAGTTTTCTGGGCACAGGAGAAACTGGGAGGGAGGATCAGCGTTGCCCGTGGTTACGTCACTGCCTCCAGGTCCTGTTCTTAGTAAACTGCGATGGTATCATGAATAAGGGATTTGTGACTATGAAGTTAATTATGGCAGTCTTCCCAAATGTATATTACTCAAATAATGCAACTGTATATGTGGAGACAAATGGTCTGGCTAGAATGGACCAAATGATTAGATTGGAATGTGTTTATTTTGTGTAGTCTTAGGTTCAGGGATCACAGGGCCTCTTTATAGGCTGTTTAGTAACAGAGACAACAGGTAGTGGCAGAGACATACACTTCCCCCCCAAATAACAAGAAGCTAAAGGATGGATAACACCAGGGTCACTCTCCAGAGAAGAGATCTGTTTACATGAAGGTGTGAAATCCCTCACGTACACAAGCTTCAAAGCCAGATGAAGGGAGTGAGTTAATCAGCCAATGGATAGGTAATAGGAGACCCTGTTACATTCATGCAACTGCACCCAGCATAGGAAGGGTTAAGAATTCCTGAGGGAGGGGGAGAGGGGTGCCTTTGGGATGTAAGTTGGTGTTTGCAGGGGGAGAGGAGAGAGATGTGAATGAGAGCCAGCGCTGGGAGTCGTGGACTAGCGTGTCCTGCCCATCTGAGCTTAATCTGAAGGTAACGTGGTAAGGTTCTGATAACGTGACTAATACTGATGGCCTTTCTGTATATAATGTATATAGACTGTAATTGCTGATTTTACATGTATAACCCGTGTGTAAAATAAAGGTAATACTTTTGTACCTTTGCTATTGTGTATTCCTGTGCGATCTTTGGAACTCGGAGTGACCCCGGGACTCTGCGTGAGGCATAAGTCGCGCTGCGCTGCTGCATGATCCCGGGATCATCACAATTGGTGGCAAGCGGTGGGGATCGCACACCCAAAGGAGGGAGAGCTAGGGGCTCGTATCTTGATGCGACCAGGCTCTGGAAACACAATAGCCAGTAATTGGCCAGTATTAGCTCATGTTTGAGGGACCTGGTAACCATTGTTCCTAACAAGGATGCCGGTGAGAAGAAAAAGTATACTTTGCGAGGGCATTAAGCGAGGGAAGAATTCCGCTTAAGTGCCGGCTTGTCCAGGGGACAATCCCTGCAAGCGAGGGAACGGCGGAGTGTGCCGTGGCCCAGAAGCGGAAGCTGACGTAAGGGGGTCCAGCAAGTGACGCTGACCAAGCTCTACGAGTGCAGCCCGTGTGGAGAATGGCTCCAGGAAAAGGACAGAGACGTCCAAAGAGAGGCAAGAGGTGCCCACAGTCACCCAGAGCAGTGAGGCTCATAGATGAGGAATCGTCATGGAGTCGTCTGGCTGAGGAATGGGACTGGAGAAGCCCATCCACGCTGATGCAGCCCCTCTGGGAGGATTGGGAAGCAGCATATCGGTGGATTAATGTATGGACAGGTGCTACTACAGAGGAGAAAGCAGCTTACCTGACCGATGAATTTGAGCAGTATGTATCTGAGGCTGCTGCAGGAAACCTGCTGCATACGGTGGCGTGGAAGGCTTTTGTCACAGAAGTAAGTAACGCCACGCATCAGCTAATGCATAGAAGCCGGATCGCTGAGGCCAGCGTGCCAGCACCGGGTAAAGTGGTTCCTGGGAAGGAGCCCGCGAAGAGAACTCAAAGGGAGGAGGAGTTGATGGTGCCACCGGGGTGGATGACCGAGGGGTCCACTACCGAGATCCCAGGGGGGGAGGCAGAGGAACTGTGGCCTGCAGAATCTGGAGCTCCATTAGCAAGAATGAGTCTGGAGGACCTAACTGACGAATGGAGGCTACGATGCAGCACACCCCCTGAAGGCCGCTCACACTGCGCTCTTATCCAATGGGTGTACGAGCAACAAGAGGACCCGCTACATGCATTCAGCGCGTATAGGAACTGGGTCCTGTGTCCAGGAGAACTGAGAAGTGTCCAGGAGCAGTTGCAGCGTCTCCTGCACTGTTATGAGAATGCAGAGAGGGTCGCCCTGGCACAGGGACAGCTGAATTCACCAGAGTGGCTGGACCAGTGTCAGAGGGTGGAGGCAGAGGAACGTCGGCTGCTGCGGCTCATGCATCCTCAGAGAGCCACAGAACTAGATCCCCCACTGACACAGGGAGAAATCACAGAACTGTTCCCATTCAGTGAGTTGGGAAATGAGGAACTAGCTGTGGAGTGTCCCTGTGATATCGCACCAGGGACCCCGGACTCTAAAGGAGCCCTAACATCATGGACTGTGATTGTGGCAGATGGATATCGGGAAGAGGATATTTATTCCCCCTGCATTGTGCCAAGTAGTGTGGCGGAGCTGGGCACTGTGGCCCCACATGGTGGTGACGGACTGGTGCACATGGAGCCCATGATAGATGGAGCAGTGCCAGTATACAGTGCAGGGGCTGCCCCAGAGAATAGCCCCAGAGCAGAGCAGATCTTGGAGGCTGGGACTGGGATGGCTGAGTCCTCGCCACAGGAGGTACAAACCAATGGTCAGCCACTACTCCAAGCAGCTAGCCAACGGATGGGGGTGCACCCAAAAATGGCACCCCAGGAAGAATGGCAGTACATCTTCCCTTTTGCAGATGTGGGAGATGGAGACTTTGAAACTAGCGGCCAGGGGGTCTGCAATGATTGTGCCCCAGCAGAGGGGGCAGTACTTCTCCCCTACATGACCACCAGTGGCCCAGCGAATGAGGGCATCTTGCCCCAGGAGCCCCAGCATATTCAGCAGGGGGAGATGGAAGGAAATGTGTCTGGTGTGTGCTCTGCCACTCTACCACCCCAGGAGGATTATCCAGGACTGTTCCCACTTAGCCATCAGAGCCAGGAGGAGCTGAAGTCAAAAGGCAGGTATGTGACCGGGGTGCCAGAGCAGGGAGCCGAGGCTGGGGTGCAGCGCTTCTGTGAATCCCCTGCGAGAGTGACTGACTGTAATTATGTGCCCGGGGAGCCGCTGCAGCAAACAGGCAGCCAAGCAAGCAAACATGGAGGGGATGGTCAGAGGCATAGCTCATCACCCCCCTGCGCCTCAGAGGAAGACACCTCACCACCCAGCATGGCACGAGCAAGAGAATGTGAGTTTGCACCTGGGGCTGTAAGGGAGATGCCAGCAGTGCTGCCGTACAATGCCACCACACCAGTCCCTCTCATAGCCAGGCTGGGGAAGCAGTGCACCCTGGGGAAGATGGAAGTTTGCCCAGGGGAGGCCCAGCAGTTATTGTTCAAAGGGCTGGGGGAGGTGTTCGACCCAAGGGGGGGGATTGTGGGTAAATCAGGGGGAGACTTGCGGATACCCCCTGCTTCTCTGCAGCCATTGTGTGAAGAAGAATCCCCAGGACCGCTGCCTGCTGCTGAGGGCAGGTGGAGGCTGGGTGTGCTCAGGCCCTGGGAGGTGGGGGAGAAGGATCCCACCAGCAAGGCCCTTCAAGCATCACGTAAGGGTCCAGAGGACCATCTAGAACTGGGGGAGGTGTTTGTGGGGGCTTTTGAGGGAAGAGCCAGGGAAGGATTGCGGATACCCCCTGCTCTTCTGCAGCCATGGTGTGAAGGAGAATTCCCTGGGCCACTGCCTACTGCTGAGGGCAGGTGGGGGCAGAGTGTGCTTAGGCCCTGCAAGGTGGATGAACAGACATGGATGGAAGGTTGCCCAGGGGAGGCCCAGCAGCTTCAGGGGCTGGGGGAGGTTTCAGACCCAAGTGGGGTGGATGTGAAGGCGTTTGAGGGAGGGACATTGTCGGTACCCGCCGCTCCTCTGCAGTTAACATCAGCACTATTGTTAAGAGTGGCCAGGTTCCCGGATGCTGGTCTGCGTGCACAGATCGGGCCCCTCCCAGTTGCGCCAGAGGCGGAGGGAGGAGGAACAACCAAAAGGGAAGGCGGGGAGGAAACATTCCCACCTGACAGTGGAAAACCCTGTACCAGGAGTACTGGAGGTTGTGCGCCAAACTGTGAATGGCTGAGCCCAGGAGGGCCAGGGATAAGCAATACGCAGGGACATTGTGTAGCCGTGAATCGCAGCGGCGGTAAACAACAGGGGTGCTGTGTGACGGAACCAGGCCACGCCCCTTTCCGTCATATGTTGTTCTCCCGCCTCTTTCTGCGCTTCAGCAAAGAGAATTGCGAAATGCCGGCGATAACCGGATATTATCACTGACTGTATTCATATCTGAGCTGTGTTCCCCAGACTGCTGTATACAGGGGACATCACAGGGCTGTATGTCGGACAATAATAGGATGTTATACTGAATAATCCAAATAGGTTATTCCATTAGGCCGAGTATGTGTGCTACTGGAGGGAAATATTCCCTCATGTTATGTAAATGACTGTAATATGCTCCCAAAGCTTTGTATACTGTATCCCATACTGTTACATATGCATATGAAGGCAAGAAGATAGTTTTCTGGGCACAGGAGAAACTGGGAGGGAGGATCAGCGTTGCCCGTGGTTACGTCACTGCCTCCAGGTCCTGTTCTTAGTAAACTGCGATGGTATCATGAATAAGGGATTTGTGACTATGAAGTTAATTATGGCAGTCTTCCCAAATGTATATTACTCAAATAATGCAACTGTATATGTGGAGACAAATGGTCTGGCTAGAATGGACCAAATGATTAGATTGGAATGTGTTTATTTTGTGTAGTCTTAGGTTCAGGGATCAAAGGGCCTCTTTATAGGCTGTTTAGTAACAGAGACAACAGGTAGTGGCAGAGACATACACTTCCCCCCCAAATAACAAGAAGCTAAAGGATGGATAACACCAGGGTCAGTCTCCAGAGAAGAGATCTGTTTACATGAAGGTGTGAAATCCCTCACATACACAAGCTTCAAAGCCAGATGAAGGGAGCGAGTTAATCAGCCCCTGGACAGGTAATAGGAGACCCTGTTACATTCATGCAACTGCACCCAGCATAGGAAGGGTTAAGAATTCCTGAGGGAGGGGGAGAGGGGGGCTTTTGGGATGTAAGTAGGTGTTTGCAGGGAGAGAGGGGAGAGATGTGAATGAGAGCCAGCGCTGGGAGTCGTGGACTAGCGTGTCCTGCCCATCTGAGCTTAATCTGAAGGTAACGTGGTAAGGTTCTGATAACGTGACTAATACTGATGGCCTTTCTGTATATAATGTATATAGACTGTAATTGCTGATTTTACATGTATAACCCGTGTGTAAAATAAAGGTAATACTTTTGTACCTTTGCTATTGTGTATTCCTGTGCGATCTTTGGAACTCGGAGTGACCCCGGGGCTCTGCGTGAGGCATAAGTCGCGCTGCGCTGCTGCATGATCCCGGGATCATCACAATCCCCATCCCCAGACACAGACGTACACACTTCTGGCTAGTAGTGACATAATCCCCATCCCCAGACACAGACGTACACACTCCTGGCTAGTAGTGACATAGTCCCCCCTCCCCGAGGGGCCGTCCCCAGACACAGACATAATTGGCCTACATGTACGTTGGACTCCACCCTGTGACTCCAGCTTCCTTTACCGGACTCTGCTATTCGTGTCCGATCTAATCCTCCGGCGGCACTTCCCATCTTATTCGGGACCAGAGACAGTGGGGACGTATACCAACATCAATTCTGGGAGCCCCTTACAACACTTGTATTGTGTGAGGAACTGAGCAATGCTGGAACAAGCAGCTTACATTGTATGATGTGTGTCCCATTAATAATATGGTTTTACAGTATGACAGGAATTTTTACTGCGTTTTAACCTTCGCAGGAACAAACGTGGATAGAATTATTCTACCTATTGCTATTGTTAGCGCCGCTCTTGTTTATTGGACTGTATAGTTTTTTGGTGACCTGACCTTCCCTGGAGTTAGCGTCTCGACCTTACACCCAATCCTAAGGCGCCCGATACTACACTCTATAGGAATCCTGCTGTCCACCCCTCTGTGTGCTCCGCAATGTTACAGAACACTTACTGGCCTGCAGCCTGTCCGACCGCTGCAGAGCTTTCTTCCCCAGCCCATGTGCGGAGTCATTCGCTTTCACTGGCAACGTGGATGTGGGCGCAGTGATCGGCGGGGTCCGAGATGCCACTTCTGTGCGCTTTGCTGCCCATGCTAAAACACAAGAGACACAGACACAACGCTATTCATGAGCTGAGCACATTACACGGAGCGGAGCATATCGCATTACACGGTGCGGAGCATGTGACCCCTCCTTACACGGAGCAGAGCATATCGCATTACACAGAGCGGAGCATATCGCATTACACGGTGCGGAGCATGTGACCCCCTCCTTACATAGAGCAGAGCATATCACATTACACGGAGCAGAGCATATCGCATTACACGGTGCAGAGCATGTGACCCCCTCCTTACACGGAGCAGAGCATATCGCATTACATAGAGCAGAGCATATCGCATTACATGGAGCAGAGCATATCGCATTACACGGAGCAGAGCATATCGCATTACAAGGTGCAGAGCATGTGACCCCCTCCTTACACGGAGCAGAGCATATTGCATTACATAGAGCAGAGCATATCACATTACACGGAGCAGAGCATATCGCATTACATAGAGCAGAGCATATCGCATTACACGGTGCGGAGCATGTGACCCCTCCTTACACGGAGCAGAGCATATCGCATTACATAGAGCAGAGCATATCACATTACACAGAGCAGAGCATATCACATTACACAGAGCGGAGCATATCACATTACACGGTGCAGAGCATGTGACCCCCTCCTTACACGGAGCAGAGCATATCGCATTACATAGAGCAGAGCATATCGCATTACACGGAGCAGAGCATATCGCATTACATAGAGCAGAGCATATCGCATTACAAGGTGCAGAGCATGTGACCCCCTCCTTACACGGAGCAGAGCATATCGCATTACATAGAGCAGAGCATATCGCATTACAAGGTGCGGAGCACGTGACCCCCTCCTTACATAGAGCAGAGCATATCACATTACACGGAGCAGAGCATGTGACCCCTCCTTACACAGAGCAGAGCATATCACATTACACAGAGCGGAGCATATCACATTACACAGAGCGGAGCATATCGCATTACACAGAGCGGAGCATATCGCATTACACAGAGCGGAGCATATCGCATTACATGGTGCGGAGCACATCACCTCTCCTTACCACGCCGCCTAACCTCGCACTGAGCGGAGCCGGTCACCTCTCCTTACCACGCCGCCTAACCTCGCACTGAGCGGAGCCGGTCACCTCTCCTTACCACGCCGCCTAACCTCGCACTGAGCGGAGCCGGTCACCTCTCCTTACCACGCCGCCTAACCTCGCACTGAGCGGAGCCGGTCACCTCTCCTTACCACGCCGCCTAACCTCGCACTGAGCGGAGCCGGTCACCTCTCCTTACCACGCCGCCTAACCTCGCACTGAGCGGAGCCGGTCACCTCTCCTTACCACGCCGCCTACCCTCGCACTGAGCGGAGCCGGTCACCTCTCCTTACCACGCCGCCTACCCTCGCACTGAGCGGAGCCGGTCACCTCTCCTTACCACGCCGCCTACCCTCGCACTGAGCGGAGCCGGTCACCTCTCCTTACCACGCCGCCTACCCTCGCACTGAGCGGAGCCTATCACCTCTCCTTACCACGCCACCTACCCTCGCACTGAGCGGAGCCGGTCACCTCTCCTTACCACGCCGCCTACCCTCGCACTGAGCGGAGCCGGTCACCTCTCCTTACCACGCCGCCTACCCTCGCACTGAGCGGAGCCGATCATCTGGGGGGTTACACTGTGTACATACTGTGAGGTGCTGTGGGCTTGGCAGGGCTGACGCTGCTGGGGGTCTTCACAGCTTTCAGTAGGAGGTGCTGGCTGGAGGAGACCGGCATCCCGGCTCTGCGCTGCTTCTTTTGTTGCTGCTGCTTCAGAGCCTGCAGAGTGGAGACAGACGGCAGAGACATTGAGTGTGTGCACGATGACACATACATCATCAGAATTGGGGGTACAGGGGTTCCCCACACACAAGCCGTACTGGCCTGATACCCAGCGCTGCCAGCCTGGCACTGTACCAGCAGTGATTATACGGGGTTACAAGGCTGAGCAGTGTAGAGCTGTACACTGGGTATAAGGTCAGCGTGTACTACTGCAATAAGTCGGATGAGGAGAAGAGGAGGCGTCACAGTAACTAGGACCAAGTGCACTGATCAGGGGATTTTTCTAAGAACTTACCGTTCGAATCTCTTTCTCTGAGTCCATCCTGGTGACACAGCTCAGCCATGGGATGTAGGAGGGTCCGCAGGAGCCAGGCACCTATGCTAAAGCTTTGAGAGCAGGTTCCTCCCTTCTGCATCCCAGCATTCCTCAGTACAACTTCCAGAGCACACTAGGATACATTACTCAGTACAACGCCTGAACATATTAATATGCACAATCCAGTAATTATAACATGACAAACATGAACGCTATAACTTACTGAGCGGATCACTGTGTCACCAGGATGGATTCAGAGAAAGGGATTCGCACGGTAAGTTCTTACAAAAATCCCCTTTTCTCCTTCATCCATCCTGGTGACACAGCTCAACCATGGGACGTTCAAGAGCCGGTCCTTTGGGAGGGTACGCTCAGGTCTGCAGTTCTCATCACTGCTCGTCCACATGAAGCGTCCTCCGACGTGAACTCATGGAACCTGGAGAATTTGGTGAATGTGTGAACAGATGACCAAGTGGCAGCCCTGCATACCTTCTCCGCTGTAGCCCCATGACGCACAGCCCAAGAGGCAGCAACCGACCTGGTGGTATGAGCATTAATTCTGGAGGGCACTGGTCTGTTTATTGTAGGCAAAGGCAATTACCGACCTTAACCACCAAGCAATGGTCTGCTTAAAAGCTGGTCAGCCTCTTTTATGTACATCATACAGAACCAATAACAAGTCAGTTTTACGAAACTCCTTCACTCTGTCCACATAAATGCGCAAGGCGCGAACAACATCCAATTTCTTTAGTTTGTCCCTATTCCTGACCTCCTCTGGAGGACTAAACACCGGAAGCACAATTTCCTGGTTTAAATGAAAAGTGAATACCACTTTTGGCAAACATTTTTGAATTGTGCTCAACACAGCCCTATCTTCATGGAACACCAGAAAAGAAGACATGCAAGACAAGGTCCCCAATTCAGATACACGTCTTGCTGAAGCGATAGCCAACAAAAAGGTCAGTTTCCAAGTCAAAAACTTAAGGTCAGCCGACCTTAATGGTTCAAAAGGTGGTTTCTGCAGAACAGATAATACCAGAGATAAATCCCAAGGTGCAACTGGTTGTCGATACGGAGGCTTAAGGAGGAAAGTTTCACCTCCGGCAACAAGGCCACTTTCTTTTGAAAGAAAATAGACAAGGCCGACAACTGCACCTTCAAGGATTGAAGGCTTAAGCCTGTGGATAATCCATCCTGGAGAAACTCCAGAAGTCTTGAAACTTTAAACCTAGATGTGTGAACTTTTTGTCTCTCACACCACCTAATGTAAGTCTTCCAAACTCTATAATAATTAGCTGCAGAAACTGGTTTTCTTGCACTAATCCTAGTTCGGATCACTGCGTCCGAGAAACCCTTCTTTTTTAAGATGAAGGTTTCAAGAGCCAAGCCGTCAAATTGAGCCGAGCTAGGTCCTGATGAAGAAAGGGACCTTGCTTGAGAAGGTCTGGTCGAAGTAGAAGACACCATGACGCGGTCGACAAGCTCAGAATGTTAGAATACCAAGATTTCCTTGGCCAATCCGGAGCTATTAGAATGATGGTTGCTCCCTGCGTCCTCACTCTCGAGGACCTATCCCAACATGGGAAATGATGGGAAGACATATGCTATGATGAAACACCAAGGCACTGTCATGGCATCCACCGCCCACGCCAACGGATCCCTGGTTCTCGCACAGAACCTGGATACCTGACGATTGTGCCGGGACACCATTAAGTCCACCTTTGGGAGTCCCCAATGAGCCACAATTTATTGGAACACCTCCGGATGTAACACGCATTCTCCTTCCAGGAGATCTGCTCTGCTGAGAAAATCTGCTTCCACATTCCGAAACCCCGGAATGAATACAGCCGATAGAGCCTAATATTGGCCTCTGCCCACCCAAAAATCCGAGACACTTCCTGCATCGCCATCCTGCTTCAAGCGCCTTCTTGGTGGTTCAGATAAGCCACAGCCATGGCATTGTCCGATTGGATTCGAATGGGAGACCCCCTCAGAAACTCTTCCACCTGCAGAAGAGTCTTCCAGACTGCACGCAGCTCCAGCACATTGATCAGCAAGGACGTCTCCACACTGGACCATAGACCCTGCAACCTCAGGATCAGGGTTACTGCTCCCCAGCCCCTGAGACTGGCGTCGGTGGTGACCACCAACCAGTCCCATGACCAAAGTGAGCGACCCAATTAAAGGGATTCCAGATCCGTCCATCACAGTAATGAATTCCGAGTGTCTTGAGTCAGGGGAACCCTTTCTTGTTTCATGGACTTCGGATTCCCCGACCAACTGGCAAGAATGTTTCATTGGAAAGGTCTTGAATGAAACCTTGCGTACTGAAGGGTCTAGAAAGTCGCCACCATCTTCCCCAGTAGTTTTAAACAATGCCATACTGAAGGACCGGGCGACTGCAGAATGGTCAATACTAACTGACAAATGTCTCTGGCCTTTGTTTCTGGAAGAAACACACGATGAAGGTGTGTATCCAGAATTACTTCCAAAAACTGTAGCCTCTGAGTGGGGCACAGCTGGGACTTCGGCAGATTTAATATCCACCCATGGCTCTGCAGGAAATTAATTGCAGCTGAAAGATTCTCCTGCAACTTCTCCGCTGACTCCGCCTTGAACAAAAGATCGTCCAAATACGGAATGATTACAATTCCCCAAAGTCTGAGAGCTGCTGCCATGAGCGCCATTATCTTCGTGAACACCCTTGGAGCTGTCGCCAGCCCGAAATTGCAGATGTAAGTCGCCTATCACGAAACGCAGCAAAGACTGATGTCCTTTGCATATAGGCACGTGCAAATAGGCGTCTTGAATGTCCACAGATGCTAGGAATTCTCCTGGTTCCAAGCTCAAAAGTCCTGTCCTTCCTGAAGTGGTCCACATACAAGTGAAGGTTCAGGATAGGCCTGAAAGAACCGTCTGGTTTGGGTACCAAGAAAAGAATGGAGTAAAACGCCTTCTTCCTTTCCCTTTCGCAGTACCGGAATCACCACAGCCTTCTCTAGGAGAGACTTCGCCACACCCAAAAGCGCCTTTTTTAAGCGTGCTTCCCTTGGTAAACGTATAGGAAGAAACCTCTTTGGAGGAACTCCCTTTAAGCTGATCCTGTATCCTTGAGAAACCACATTTAGAACCCAAGGATCCTGGCCGGAGAAAGCCCAAACATCCCGGTATAGCAGGAGGCAACCCTCCACTCTGTTTCCAGAACAGGGAGCTTCCGTCCCGTCATGAGGAGGGCTTCTCCTCACCCTTGGTAACCTGCTTTTTTGTGAAGGCACCAAAACGGGACTTAGGAGCCTTACCCTTTCCAGAGGCAAATCTTCCTCTACCAGACTGCCCTCTGGTGGAAGCACCCCCTCTAAAGGAGAGACGAAAGGACGAGCGAAAGGCAGCAAACCTAGACGTTCCCCGTTTGGCTGCTCTCTGTAGTGAGGTCCAAGCGCTGTGCTGAGAGACCAGACAGCGTCTCTCAGCACACAGGCAGCTGACGGGTCGCGCTTCTGTCAGCCTCTGCCGCGCTGTCAGTGTGAGGAAATTCCCCTGGAAGCCTCACACTGTATTCCTGCACTAACTAGGTGAATATTAATAAAAAACAAACCCCCTAGCTACTCTAAAGCATGGCTGCTTCAGCAGCCCTTCAGCATAGCACCCACCCCGGTGGGCACCGAAAACGAACTGAGGAATGCTGGGATGCAGAAGGGAGGAGCCGGCCTCTATCAAAGTTTTAGCATAGGTGCCTGGCTCCTGGCAGACCCTCCTACATCCCATGGTTGAGCTGTGTCACCAGGATGGATGAAAGAGAAAAGGGTTTATTAGGTGGCATATCACCAGAGAAGGCACATAGCATGGTCCAGCATCAACTAAAAGCCAACTTGCAAATTCATATAAATGGACGTCACAAAGAAACAGATATGTATTCTGATACTCAGAGTGATGCACATGCCGCACACCGCAGTCACGTGCGTTTCGCCCATAGGATAGATAACCGTTACATTGGGGTAGATGTAGGAAGCAGTGATAAGGGAGGAGAAGTGATTAAGTGCCTGGTACTTTATCACCGGCCAATCAGCTCCTGACTGTTAAGTAACAGGCTGGGGTTATAAAGGGACAGTTAGGAGCTGATTGGCGCGTACCGAGCTGCGCTTGCCACACTTTATAAAGTCAACTCCACGCCGACGTGGATATTGGGGGTATGAACAAGTCAGGAGGACGCGTACCGCCGCCCCTCGCTGTGCTCGCTATGCTTCGGGCTGGCGTGGATAGTGGGGGTGTTTCAGGAACACATTCACACCTGCCATATCAGGCAGTTTAAAATGGTCAATGGTTCCCACACAATGTAATAAGCGCTGACTGACTACGATGACTGGCTACGCTAACTATGTAAGCTCCGGCTAGCCGCGAATGGGCAGGAACAGATACTGACAGGGACGCCTGACTGACTATGCTAACTACTTAAGCGGCCGCGGGAACACGCTCTGCTGACTGCGCTAACTAAATTAAGCGAGCCATGGGAACACTACACTGATTCTGACAGGGACGGTGACTACACTGGCCACGGGAACACTACGCCGATTCTGACAGGGATGCTACGCTAACTACGTAACTGCCGCCGTGAAACTACACAAGTACCAGGAAGGGTGACCCCTGACAGACTGGGGAGAAGGGTGACCCCTGACAGACTGGGGAGAAGGGTGACGGGTGACCCCTGACAGGCGAGGGAGAAGGGTGACCCCTGACAGGCGAGGGAGAAGGGTGATGGGTGACCCCTGACAGGCGAGGGAGAGGGGTGATGGGTGACCCCTGACAGGCGAGGGAGAGGGGTGACGGGTGACCCCTGACAGGCTAGGGAGAAGGGAGACCCCTGACAGGCGAGGGAGAAGGGTGACGGGTGACCCCTGACAGGCGAGGGAGAGGGGTGACGGGTGACCCCTGACAGGCGAGGAAGAGGGGTGACCCTTGACAGGCGAGGGAGACGGGTGACCCCTGACAGGCAAGGGAGAGGGGTGACTGGTGACCCCTGACAGGCGAGGAAGAAGGGTGACCCCTGACAGGCGAGGGAGAGGGGTGACGGGTGACCCCTGACAGGCGAGGGAGAGGGGTGACAGGTGACCCCTGACAGGCGAGGGAGAGGGGTACCCCCTGACAGGCGAGGGAGAGGGGTGATCAGGAAAAGGATAACAAGTTATCCAGAGTGCGCTAAATATGAGCAGCAGCACAAAAGGGTGGGGGTCAAACCCACATATATAAGCAAACAAGGAAAAGGGGGTGTTTATGCACTGAAAGAACAGTGTGCAGTGGTTCTGGTGAGGATAATAAAATTTGGTACTTGTTTCCTAGCACGGCCACAATGATCATGATCGTGGGCATCGTGAGGAAAAATCGGGGGCATCGCGGCCATCGCAAGCACTAAAAAAATCGGGTGCCCGCGATTTCCCCATAGGGAACAATGTTAAATGCCTCAATTTAGCCGTGATGCCCCCGATTTCCCATAGGAAACAATGTTAAATGGGTCAATTTACCCAAATCATCATAGGGAACAATGTTAAATGGGCCATAAACCCCCCAAAACACCCCTGAACAGTGAAATGTCCCCCCAAAAGTATTTTACGCCACCCCACGATCAACGCGAACCCGAAGCGTGGCGAGCGGCGGCGGTACGCGTCCTCCGACCTTTTCATACCCCCACTATCCACGTCGGCGTGGAGTTGAGAATAGAATAGTGTGGCGAGCGCAGCGAGCCACCGAGCCCGAAGCGTGGCGAGCGCAGCGAGGGGACGCGGATACCTGTGAAGCCCGCGAAGGCACATGTTTACCTGTGAAGGTATCCGCGTCCGCTCGCCACGCTTCGGGCTCGGTGGCTCGCCACACTATTCTATTCTCAACTCCACGCCGACGTGGATAGTGGGGGTATGAAAAGGTCGGAGGACGCGTACCGCCGCCGCTCGCCACGCTTCGGGTTCGCGTTGATCGTGGGGTGGCGTAAAGTACTTTTGGAGGGACATTTCACTGTTCTGGGGTGTTTTTGGGGCTTTCTGGCCCATTTAACATTGTTCCCTATGATGATTTGGTGAAATTGAGGTATTTAACATTGTTACCTATGAGAAATCGGGGGCATCGCGGGTACATTGAGCCATTTAACATTGTTTCCTATGGGGAAATCGTGGGCATCGCGTCTGGACCATTTAAGGCTTTTTTAGCCGCATACGACGCGACCGACGCGATTTTGACTATTTTCAATGCATTTCAATGGGAAAATCGGGGGCATCGCGTCGGTCACGTCGTATACCACTAAAAATGACACACTATGCCCGCGATTGTGGCCGTGCTAGGAAACAAGTACCTAAAATTGAATACATTGACATAATACTAAAAAATAATAAAATAGCTAAATAGCATATATATATATAACTTTTAAAGAAAATTTTTAAGGTGTGCATCGGCCTAAATTGATAGTCACCCTTAAGGCCCCCATGCACTATGCGATTTGGGCTTGATTTCACCCGAAGGCTGCCCATTCCTTTGTATGGGTTTTTTTGCTCTGCTACCGCCGCTGGCGCTGCGCCACTGCCCGGCAGCTTCTTCTCCTGCCCGGCTCCCTGCGCCACCGCCCCCCCTGCTCCTTCCGCCCAGCTCTGCGGTCGCGGTTACACCCCCCCCCCCCCACTCCCTGGTCCCCTCGCCAGCGTCCGCTGCCTGCACCTCCCCAGGAGTTGCATGTGATAAATCTCATGCGATTTATCAAATGCAAAACTTGGTATATGAAGTGCCTAATCGCATGTGATCCCTCCCGGGGAGCTGCCGGGACAATCAGGTCCGACTTGTCCTTAGGACAGTGGTTCCCAAACTTTTTTCAATCAAGGCACCCCTATCAGAACATTTTTCACAGCACCCCTAGCCCAAACATTTCTAATTGAGAAAATAATAAATATTAAAGTAATAGTGTTCATTCTAGCACCCGCCAGAAAAGCCATGCAGTTCCTCTTCCCTGCCTGGGGTGTCGCTGTCTACTGTAGTGATTCTAGCACAGTGTGGTCTGTATAGCAGCACTGATACGCAAACCAGACCTGGGCAAGAAACACCACAGCAGACAGCAACACCCCAGGCAGGGAACAGGAATTGCATGGCTTTTCAAAGTTGGTGGTGCTAGAATGAACACTAAATAAGTAAATTGTGTTTATGTCATTTCCTTAGTGTCAGTTATGTGATGGGGGGGGGGGGGGGAGATAGGGTACCGGAATGGTGTCCGGTTTTTAGAGAGGTGGCATTCCTCCCAGAAAGCGTGAGCTGAGCGGATGATGGTCCCTTGGGTTAATAAGGACAGATAGGATGTCTTCTTGTGGGTTCAATGGTGGACTGGTTAAGTCACAATGCTGCAGATTCATGGTCTGTGTTCTGCACCTAATAGCCACCAACGCGTTTCGCTGGTCCTCAGCTGTATCAAGGTGATGCATACTGGTCAGCAGTCAGGGTTATATCCCCTCCATGATTAGACACCTGTATATCTACTGCTAGAAACACTTAGCACAATATTATATACAGGGGACAGATCCGTTATTCTTAGCCCAGTGGAAGTTACAAAAGTGTGAATATGAGATTTTAATAAGAAAATATAGATGGGAAGAAGGTGCGTTTCCGGAAATCTCGTTACGTGGGTCACTTCCGCCCTATGGAGCGCAGGTGACACGCGTTTCTATGTGACGAGGCCGGAGGTGTAGAACCCGTGCCTCCATATATTTGTTAAGCTGGTGGTTGTAATCAGCCGCAATGGGGGAGCACAGTAGTTCGCTATCCGGTGTTATGTCCCATCAGTGTCTCAAGGCACTTTTCAGATGTGCATGCTGGGGATCTGATACCTAATACAGATAGAGGGGAGACCGGTATAAAAAGTTGTTCAATCAAAGAGAAGAAGATGAGTCCGTTGAATTAAACACAGTAATCTAAATTCTGACCCTCATCCTCTTTTCTCTCCAATCCCTCTCCATACAACTGAATATCTGTCTCTTGTTTTATAGGCGATTAAGAATAAAAGATAAGTTATCGGTACATTATATAAAAAATAAATAAAACATTTGTGATATACTTTATTCCCTATTTCCATATTAATATTATAAACTTTAGTTTGAGAGATATGTTTTTGCGATCTATATGAATTCTGTTGTTTTGTGATATTATTTTATTTTTCTGTATAGAATAAGTTATGTTTACATTTTTAAAAATTCTTATATATTCAGTAAATTTCCTTCACTTCATATCTATATATATCTACATATATACATATATATATATATAGCAGAGAGTCCCATGTCACAGGAAGACCAGCACCAGTCCAGTATATTCAATACATATTTATTGTCACAGAGGACATAAGTGAACAGCAAACGAACATGTCATCATGTCAGCATACAACACCCGTCAGGCTATACTTAGCATCAATTCAGCATAATTTCAGGCTGCAATCTAGCCTTTAGGCAACGTCTCCTCGACGGCCGTTTCGGCGCTTCCAGCACCTTTTTCAAGAGGGTGACTCACATATACACATATACACATATATATATATATATATATATATATATTTTATTCCCTCCTTTATATTCTCATACGATGATGTATTGACCAATTCTGATCTGTCCAGCCTGATTAACTTCTATTCACCTGGCAGCCTATATCCGAATATTGACTACACCAGTCTGATGTAGTGTCTTATATGCTATGTGGAACGCAAATTCGTTAGAGGACGGATGTGGTATATGGTTCCGACAGTCGGGATCCCGACTGCCCAGACTCAGACAGCACAGTGAGCGCAACAAAGCACCTTGTGGGCTCGCTGCACTCGCCACGCTGCAGGCACGGTGGCTCGCTATGCTCACCACCTATTCTATTCTCCCCCTATGGGGGCGGTGGACACCCACGAGGGAGAATAGCCGGAAACTGTCTGGAACCCGTCTGTGGGTGTGTTAACAGTCGGTATACCGACGTCGGGTAAATATCTGTGGGGATCCCGACTGTTGGGACCCCATCCGGCACCTTTCCAGGACACAGGAAGCTCCAATTCTAATGTATTGCTTGTATTACTTCCGCCGTCCGGTCCTTTGGAACGCATATTCAGTCCATGGAGAGGGTAGCCGCCTCCCGGATGGGACATAGTCGGCCACCGGATAGCGAACTACTGTGCTCCCCCATTACGGCTGATTACAACCACCAGCTTAACAAATATATGGAGGCACGAGTTCTACACCTCCGGCCTCGTCACATAGAAACGCGCGTCACCTGCGCTCCATAGGGCGGAAGTGACCCACGTAACGAGATTTCCGGAAACGCGCCTTCTTCCCATCTATATTTTCTTATAAAATTCTCATATTCACACGTTTGTAACTTCCACTGGGCTAAGAATAACGGATCTGTCCCCTGTATATAATATTGTGCTAAGTGTTTCTAGCAGTAGATATACAGGTGTCTAATCATGGAGGGGATATAACCCTGACTGCTGACCAGTATGCATCACCTTGATACAGCTGAGGACCAGCGAAACGCGTTGGTGGCTATTAGGTGCAGAACACAGACCAGGAATCTGCAGCATTGTGACTGAACCAGTACCCCATTGAACCCACAAGAAGACATCCTATCTGTCCTTATTAACCCAAGGGACCATCATCCGCTCAGCTCACGCTTTCTGGGAGGAATGCCACCTACCTAAAAACCGGACACCATTCCGGTACCCTATCCTCCAAAGTGGAGTCATCGATTTTACCATCAAATAAGGGTGATATAACAGGCAAGAAAAGCTGCGTGACCCCTCCCCCTCCCCCCAGCTATGCGATATGACCCCGCCTCCCTGTTACCTGTTTCAGTGCCTTCTTGCTGAGCTTCTGAGATGGAGAGATGACTTTACCCACAGGGATGGGGGGTGATGGACAGCTGGACTGGGGGGAGGATGGCTGGGACAGTCTAGATGGAACTATAAATCAAATGAGAAACAACACATGTGTTAAGCTTGCAATGACAACAGCGTGACGGCTCTAGCAGGTCTCCGGCTGAACTACAATTCCCAGCATGCACAAACATGGCAGAGGTGATGCTCAGTGGTCATGTAGGTGCACCACGGCAGGCATCAGGAACTGTATACGCTATGTACTGACAGTGTTAGGGGACCTGAAATAACCACCATACAGATAACACTTCGATGGAATACACCACAATACATAATACAATGAAAACTGATGGCAATGATATACAGGTAGGCGTGCCTGCTTGCAATGCTTTATTGGTACACAAGATGGCGCCAGTTCCCCAATACATAAATAGTAAATATAGCTCCATAGCCAACTACACTGCAGACACCTGATCATGTCATCATATACCGTATGTCACCTGACCCACTGCTCTGGAGAGAGGTGTCCGACTGGCACATAACGCCACTGGCCAGCTGGGTATACTCAATCTCTCTAACATTATGGAAGTCAGTAATGTACAGCTCACGGTATGTACATAGGCTGTAAGTAATGGTAATGAGACATCATACACACCCTAGTGATGTGCAGTCAGAGCTCACCAAACATCTTATCCAATGAGCTTACTGCCAGGAAAGCCTAAGTGTATAGGGGTACCCTACCCCCCCCCCCCCTCCCCCAGCATGAAGCCAGTGTAATCCCCTAACTAACCAATATACAGAAGCAGGACACAGGGTATTACTGTACCTGGGATTATCAACTAATGAGGAGGATCACACCAATACCGTCATGGGGTTGTCAAGGCCCCTCCCACGTGATTGTAGCCAACCCATGGAGTAGGAAGGACAATGCCTCTAGGGAGCGCGGAGCAGGTAGTATCACACACACGGTGCTCCTGGAAAGGTGACGGCGTTGTGTGGTGGCCTGTCCTAGGAACGCTGCCAGCCCCACTTCCAGGGACTAAAAATACCTCACTATTCTGCTCCAGGCCGGAACTGTGCAGTCAGCAGCTGAGAATAACCTCGTACCGGCTCGTGTCCCCAATCCACAGCTGCTGCACCAACGTTCTCTCCGAGCCACGCTGGTGAGCACAGGGTGCCACGGCTACATCCCCAACTCTATGAGCCATGCTGGTGAGCACAGGGTGCCACGGCTACATCACCAACTCTGAGCCACGCTGGTGAGCACAGGGTGCCACGGCTACATCACCAACTCTCTGAGCCACGCTGGTGAGCACAGGGTGCCACGGCTACATCCCCAACTCTCCGAGACACGCTGGTGAGCACAGTGTGCCACGGCTACATCCCCAACTCTCCGAGCCACACTGGTGAGCACAGTGTGCCACGGCTACATCCCCAACTCTCCGAGCCACGCTGATGAGCACAGGGTGCCACGGCTACATCCCCAACTCTCCGAGCCACGCTGATGAGCACAGGGTGCCACGGCTACATCACCAGTGCTCTGTACGAGCCACGCTGGTGAGCTTAGGGTGCCACGTCTACATCCCCAACTCTCCGAGCCACACTGGTGAGCACAGGGTGCCACGGCTACATCCCCAACTCTCCGAGCCACGCTGGTGAGCACAGGGTGCCACGGCTACATCACCAGTGCTCTGTACGAGCCACGCTGGTGAGCACAGGGTGCCACGGCTACATCCCCAACTCTCCGAGCCACGCTGATGAGTACAGGGTGCCACGGCTACATCACCAGTGCTCTGTACGAGCCACGCTGGTGAGCACAGGGTGCCACGGCTACATCCCCAACTCTCCGAGCCACACTGGTGAGCACAGTGTGCCACGGCTACATCCCCAACTCTCTGAGACACGCTGGTGAGCACAGGGTGCCACGGCTACATCACCAACTCTCTGAGCCACGCTGATGAGCACAGGGTGCCACGGCTACATCACCAGTGCTCTGTACGAGCCACGCTGGTGAGCTTAGGGTGCCACGGCTACATCCCCAACTTTTCGAGCCACGCTAATGAGCACAGGGTGCCACGGCTACATCCCCAACTCCCCGAGCCACACTGGTGAGCACAGTGTGCCACGGCTACATCCCCAACTCTCCGAGCCACGCTGATGAGCACAGGGTGCCACGGCTACATCCCCAACTCTCCGAGCCACGCTGATGAGCACAGGGTGCCACGGCTACATCACCAGTGCTCTGTACGAGCCACGCTGGTGAGCACAGGGTGCCACGGCTACATCCCCAACTCTGAGCCACGCTGGTGAGCACAGGGTGCCACGTCTACATCCCCAACTCTCCGAGCCACACTGGTGAGCACAGGGTGCCACGGCTACATCCCCAACTCTCCGAGACACGCTGGTGAGCACAGGGTGCCACGGCTACATCACCAGTGCTCTGTACGAGCCACGCTGGTGAGCACAGGGTGCCACGGCTACATCCCCAACTCTCCGAGCCACACTGGTGAGCACAGTGTGCCACGGCTACATCCCCAACTCTCTGAGACACGCTGGTGAGCACAGGGTGCCACGGCTACATCACCAACTCTCTGAGCCACGCTGATGAGCACAGGGTGCCACGGCTACATCACCAGTGCTCTGTACGAGCCACGCTGGTGAGCTTAGGGTGCCACGGCTACATCCCCAACTTTTCGAGCCACGCTAATGAGCACAGGGTGCCACGGCTACATCCCCAACTCCCCGAGCCACACTGGTGAGCACAGTGTGCCACGGCTACATCCCCAACTCTCCAAACCACGCTGATGAGCACAGGGTGCCACGGCTACATCACCAGTGCTCTGTACGAGCCACGCTGGTGAGCTTAGGGTGCCACGGCTACATCCCCAACTTTTCGAGCCACGCTAATGAGCACAGGGTGCCACGGCTACATCCCCAACTCCCCGAGCCACACTGGTGATCACAGGGTGCCACGGCTACATCACTAATGCTCTCTCCGAATCGCGGGAAGGGGGGGGGGGCGCAGGTGTCCGCGAATCGCGGGAGGGGGGCTCGGAGGGGAGGGGGGCACGTGAATCGTAGGAGGGGGGTGACGTCATCATAGCAGCTACAACCAATTAAGTTGATTGCAAAGTAAAATCAACTTAATTGTTTGTAGCTGCTATGATGCTATGATGTTGTCACCACCACTGCCACTGTCACATGCAGCCCTGTCCTCACTGACACATCCCTCATCTCCTGATATACTCTGTGCTGCTGGGGACACTGCTCCTCCCACTATATAACTCTCAGTCTGTGGCTTCCTGCTGCCTCCATTCCCCTCCTCACATCATGTCACTGCCCATGTCACATGCAGCCCTGTCCTCACTGACACATCACTCATCTCCTGATATACTCTGTGCTGCTGGGGATCCTGCTCCTCCCACTATATAACTCTCAGCCTGTGGCTTCCTGCTGTCCCCATTCCCCTCCTCCCATCATGTCACTGTCCCTGTCACATGCAGCCCTGTCCTCACTGACACATCACTCATCCCCTGATATACTCTGTGCTGCTGGGGGACCCTGCTCCTCCCACTATATAACTCTCAGTCTGTGGTTTCCTGCTGCCCCCATTCCCCTCCTCACATCATGTCACTGCCCCTGTCACATGCAGCCCTGTCCTCACTGACACATCACTCATCTCCTGATATACTCTGTGCTGCTGGGGACCCTGCTCCTCCCACTATATAACTCTCAGTCTGTGGCTTCCTGCTGTCCCCATTCCCCTCCTCCCATCATGTCACTGTCCCTGTCACATGCAGCCCTGTCCTCACTGACACATCACTCATCCCCTGATATACTCTGTGCTGCTGGGGGACCCTGCTCCTCCCACTATATAACTCTCAGTCTGTGGCTTCCTGCTGCCTCCATTCCCCTCCTCACATCATGTCACTGCCCCTGTCACATGCAGCCCTGTCCTCACTGACACATCACTCATCTCCTGATATACTCTGTGCTGCTGGGGACACTGCTCCTCCCACTATATAACTCTCAGTCTGTGGCTTCCTGCTGCCTCATTCCCCTCCTCACATCATGTCACTGCCCCTGTCACATGCAGCCCTGTCCTCACTGACACATCACTCATCCCCTGATATACTCTGTGCTGCTGGGAACCTTGCTCCTCCCACTATATAACTCTCAGTCTGTAGCTTCCTGCTGCCCCCATTCCCCTCCTCACATCATGTCACTGCTCCTGTCACATGCAGCCCTGTCCTCACTGACACATCCCTCATCTCCTGATATACTCTGTGCAGCTGGGGACCCTGCTCCTCCCACTATATAACTCTCAGTCTATGGCTTCCTGCTCCCCCCATTCCTCTACTCACATCATGTCACTGCCCCTGTCACATACAGCCCTGTCCTCACTGACACATCACTTATCTCCTGATATACTCTGTGCTGCTAGGGACAATGCTCCTCCCACTATATAACTCTCAGTCTGTGGCTTCCTGCTGCCCCCATTCCCCTCCTCACATCATGTCACTGCCCCTGTCACATGCTGCCCTGTCCTCACTGACACATCACACATCTCCTGATATACTCTGTGCTGCTGGGGACCCTGCTCCTCACACTATATAACTCTCAGTCTGTGGCTTCCTGCTGCCTCCATTCCCCTCTTCACATCATGTCACTGCCCCTGTCACATGCAGCCCTGTCCTCACTGACACATCCCTCATCTCCTGATATACTCTGTGCTGCTGGGGTCCCTGCTCCTCCCACTATATAACTCAGTCTGTGGCTTCCTGCTGCCTCCATTCCCCTCCTCACATCATGTCACTGCCCCTGTCACATGCAGCCCTGTCCTCACTGACACATCACTCATCTCCTGATATACTCTGTGCTGCTGGGGACCCTGCTCCTCCCACTCTATAACTCTCAGTCTGTGGCTTCCTGCTGCCCCCATTCCCCTCCTCACATCATGTCACTGCCCCTGTCACATGAAGCCCTGTCTTCACTGACACATCCCTCATCTTCTGATATACTCTGTGCTGCTGGGGACCCTGCTCCTAACACTATGTAACTCTCAGTCTGTGTCTTCCTGCTGCCCCCATTCCCCTCCTCACATCATGTCACTGCCCCTGTCACATGCAGCCCTGTCCTCACTGACACATCACTCATCTCCTGATATACTCTGTGCTGCTGGGGACCCTGCTCCTCCCACTATATAACTCTCAGTCTGTGTCTTCCTGCTGCCTCCATTCCCCTCCTCACATCATGTCACTGCCACTGTCACATGCAGCCCTGTCCTCACTGACACATCCCTCATCTCCTGATATACTCTGTGCTGCTGGGGCCCCTGCTCCTCCCACTATATAACTCTCAGTCTGTGGCTCCCTGCTGCCTCCATTCCCCTCCTCACATCATGTCACTGCCCCTGTCACATGCAGCCCTGTCCTCACTGACACATCCCTCATCTCCTGATATACTCTGTGCTGCTGGGGACACTGCTCCTCCCACTATATAACTCTCAGTCTGTGGCTTCCTGCTGCCTCCATTCCCCTCCTCACATCATGTCACTGCCCATGTCACATGCAGCCCTGTCCTCACTGACACATCACTCATCTCCTGATATACTCTGTGCTGCTGGGGATCCTGCTCCTCCCACTATATAACTCTCAGCCTGTGGCTTCCTGCTGTCCCCATTCCCCTCCTCCCATCATGTCACTGTCCCTGTCACATGCAGCCCTGTCCTCACTGACACATCACTCATCCCCTGATATACTCTGTGCTGCTGGGGGACCCTGCTCCTCCCACTATATAACTCTCAGTCTGTGGTTTCCTGCTGCCCCCATTCCCCTCCTCACATCATGTCACTGCCCCTGTCACATGCAGCCCTGTCCTCACTGACACATCACTCATCTCCTGATATACTCTGTGCTGCTGGGGACCCTGCTCCTCCCACTATATAACTCTCAGTCTGTGGCTTCCTGCTGTCCCCATTCCCCTCCTCCCATCATGTCACTGTCCCTGTCACATGCAGCCCTGTCCTCACTGACACATCACTCATCCCCTGATATACTCTGTGCTGCTGGGGGACCCTGCTCCTCCCACTATATAACTCTCAGTCTGTGGCTTCCTGCTGCCTCCATTCCCCTCCTCACATCATGTCACTGCCCCTGTCACATGCAGCCCTGTCCTCACTGACACATCACTCATCTCCTGATATACTCTGTGCTGCTGGGGACACTGCTCCTCCCACTATATAACTCTCAGTCTGTGGCTTCCTGCTGCCTCATTCCCCTCCTCACATCATGTCACTGCCCCTGTCACATGCAGCCCTGTCCTCACTGACACATCACTCATCCCCTGATATACTCTGTGCTGCTGGGAACCTTGCTCCTCCCACTATATAACTCTCAGTCTGTAGCTTCCTGCTGCCCCCATTCCCCTCCTCACATCATGTCACTGCTCCTGTCACATGCAGCCCTGTCCTCACTGACACATCCCTCATCTCCTGATATACTCTGTGCAGCTGGGGACCCTGCTCCTCCCACTATATAACTCTCAGTCTATGGCTTCCTGCTCCCCCCATTCCTCTACTCACATCATGTCACTGCCCCTGTCACATACAGCCCTGTCCTCACTGACACATCACTTATCTCCTGATATACTCTGTGCTGCTAGGGACAATGCTCCTCCCACTATATAACTCTCAGTCTGTGGCTTCCTGCTGCCCCCATTCCCCTCCTCACATCATGTCACTGCCCCTGTCACATGCTGCCCTGTCCTCACTGACACATCACACATCTCCTGATATACTCTGTGCTGCTGGGGACCCTGCTCCTCACACTATATAACTCTCAGTCTGTGGCTTCCTGCTGCCTCCATTCCCCTCTTCACATCATGTCACTGCCCCTGTCACATGCAGCCCTGTCCTCACTGACACATCCCTCATCTCCTGATATACTCTGTGCTGCTGGGGTCCCTGCTCCTCCCACTATATAACTCAGTCTGTGGCTTCCTGCTGCCTCCATTCCCCTCCTCACATCATGTCACTGCCCCTGTCACATGCAGCCCTGTCCTCACTGACACATCACTCATCTCCTGATATACTCTGTGCTGCTGGGGACCCTGCTCCTCCCACTCTATAACTCTCAGTCTGTGGCTTCCTGCTGCCCCCATTCCCCTCCTCACATCATGTCACTGCCCCTGTCACATGAAGCCCTGTCTTCACTGACACATCCCTCATCTTCTGATATACTCTGTGCTGCTGGGGACCCTGCTCCTAACACTATGTAACTCTCAGTCTGTGTCTTCCTGCTGCCCCCATTCCCCTCCTCACATCATGTCACTGCCCCTGTCACATGCAGCCCTGTCCTCACTGACACATCACTCATCTCCTGATATACTCTGTGCTGCTGGGGACCCTGCTCCTCCCACTATATAACTCTCAGTCTGTGTCTTCCTGCTGCCTCCATTCCCCTCCTCACATCATGTCACTGCCACTGTCACATGCAGCCCTGTCCTCACTGACACATCCCTCATCTCCTGATATACTCTGTGCTGCTGGGGCCCCTGCTCCTCCCACTATATAACTCTCAGTCTGTGGCTCCCTGCTGCCTCCATTCCCCTCCTCACATCATGTCACTGCCCCTGTCACATGCAGCCCTGTCCTCACTGACATATCACCCATCTCCTGATATACTCTGTGCTGCTGGGGTCCCTGCTCCTCCCACTATATAACTCTCAGTCTGTGGCTTCCTGCTGCCTCCATTCCCCTCCTCACATCATGTCACTGCCACTGTCACATGCAGCCCTGTCCTCACTGACACATCCCTCATCTCCTGATATACTCTGTGCTGCTGGAGACCCTGCTCCTCCCACTATATAACTCTCAGTCTGTAGCTTCCTGCTGCCCCCATTCCCCTCCTTACATCATGTCACTGCGCCTGTCACATGCAGCCCTGTCCTCACTGACACATCACTCCTCTCCTGATATACTCTGTGCTGCTGGGGATCCTGCTCCTCCCACTATATAACTCTCAGTCTGTGGCTTCCTGCTGCCTCCATTCCCCTCCTCACATCATGTCACTGCCACTGTCACATGCAGCCCTGTCCTCACTGACACATCCCTCATCTCCTGATATACTCTGTGCTGCTGGAGACCCTGCTCCTCCCACTATATAACTCTCAGTCTGTAGCTTCCTGCTGCCCCATTCTCCTCCTTACATCATGTCACTGCGCCTGTCACATGCAGCCCTGTCCTCACTGACACATCACTCCTCTCCTGATATACTCTGTGCTGCTGGGGATCCTGCTCCTCCCACTATATAACTCTCAGTCTGTGGCTTCCTGCTGCCTCCATTCCCCTCCTCACATCATGTCACTGCCACTGTCACATGCAGCCCTGTCCTCACTGACACATCCCTCATCTCCTGATATACTCTGTGCTGCTGGAGACCCTGCTCCTCCCACTATATAACTCTCAGTCTGTAGCTTCCTGCTGCCCCCATTCCCCTCCTTTCATCATGTCACTGCGCCTGTCACATGCAGCCCTGTCCTCACTGACACATCACTCCTCTCCTGATATACTCTGTGCTGCTGGGGATCCTGCTCCTCCCACTATATAACTCTCAGTCTGTGGCTTCCTGCTGCCTCCATTCCCCTCCTCACATCATGTCACTGCCACTGTCACATGCAGCCCTGTCCTCACTGACACATCACTCACCCCCTGATATACTCTGTGCTGCTGGAGACCCTGCTCCTCCCACTATATAACTCTCAGTCTGTAGCTTCCTGCTGCCCCCATTCCCCTCCTTACATCATGTCACTGCGCCTGTCACATGCAGCCCTGTCCTCACTGACACATCACTCCTCTCCCGATATACTCTGTGCTGCTGGGGATCCTGCTCCTCCCACTATATAACTCTCAGTCTGTGGCTTCCTGCTGCCCCCATTCCCCTCCTCACATCATGTCACTGCCCCTGTCACATGCAGCCCTGTCCTCACTGACACATCCCTCATCTCCTGATATACTCTGTGCTGCTGGGGACCCTGCTCCTCCCACTGTATAACTCCCAGTCTGTGGCTTCCTGCTGCCTCCATTCCCCTCCTCACATCATGTCACTGCCCCTGTCACATGCAGCCCTGTCCTCACTGACACATCACTCATCTCCTGATATACTCTGTGCTGCTGGGGACCCTACTCCTCCCACTATATAACTCTCAGGCTGTGGCTTCCTGCTGCCTCCATTCCCCTCATGTCACTGCCCCTGTCACATGCAGCCCTGTCCTCACTGACACATCACTCATCCCCTGATATACTCTGTGCTGCTGGGAACCCTGCTCCTCCCACTATATAACTCTCAGTCTGTGGCTTCCTGCTGCCTCCATTCCCCTCATGTCACTGCCCCTGTCACATGCAGCCCTGTCCTCACTGACACATCACTCATCCCCTGATATACTCTGTGCTGCTGGGGACCCTGCTCCTCCCACTATATAACTGTCAGTCTGCGGCTTCCTGCTGCCTCCATTCCCCTCCTCACATCATGTCACTGCCCCTGTCACATGCAGCCCTGTCCTCACTGACACATCACTCATCTCCTGATATACTCTGTGCTGCTGGGGACCCTGCTCCTCCCACTATATAACTCTCAGTCTGTGGCTTCCTGCTGCCCCCATTCCCCTCCTCACCTCATGTCACTGCCCCTGTCACATCCAGCCCTGTCCTCACTGACACATCCCTCATCTCCTGACATACTCTGTGCTGCTGGGGACCCTGCTCCTCCCACTAAATAACTCTCAGTCTGTGGCTTCCTGCTGCCCCCATTCCCCTCCTCACATCATGTCACTGCCCCTGTCACATGCAGCCCTGTCCTCATTGACACATAACTCATCTCCTGATATTCTCTGTGCTGCTGGGGACCCTGCTCCTCCCACTATATAACTCCCAGTCTGTGGCTTCCTGCTGCCTCCATTCCCCTCCTCACATCATGTCACTGCCCCTGTCACATGCAGCCCTGTCCTCACTGACACATCCCTCATCTCCTGATATACTCTGTGCTGCTGGGGACCCTGCTCCTCCCACTATATAACTCTCAGTCTGTGGCTTCCTGCTGTCCCCATTCCCTTCCTCACATCATGTCACTGCCCCTGTCACATGCAGCCCTGTCCTCACTGACACATCCCTCATCTCCTGATACACTCTGTACTGCTGGGGACCCTGCTCCTCCCACTATATAACTCTCAGTCTGTGGCTTCCTGCTGCCTCCATTCCCCTCCTCACATCATGTCACTGCCCCTGTCACATGCAGCCCTGTCCTCAATGACACATCACCCATCTCCTGATATACTCTGTGCTGCTGGGGATCCTGCTCCTCCCACTATATAACTCTCAGTCTGTGTTTTCCTGCTGCCTCCATTCCCCTCCTCACATCATGTCACTGCCCCTGTCACATGCAGCCCTGTCCTCACTGACACATCACTCATCTCCTGATATACTCTGTGCTGCTGGGGACCCTGCTCCTCCCACTATATAACTCTCAGTCTGTGGCTTCCTGCTGCCTCCATTCCCCTCCTCACATCATATCACTGCCTCTGTCACATGCAGCCCTGTCCTCACTGACACATCACTCATCTCCTGATATACTCCGTGCTGCTGGGGACCCTGCTCCTCCCACTATATAACTCTCAGTCTGTGGCTTCCTGCTGCCTCCATTCCCCTCCTCACATCATGTCACTGCCCCTGTCACATGCAGCCCTGTCCTCACTGACACATCACTCATCCCCTGATATACTCTGTGCTGCTGGGAACCCTGCTCCTCCCACTATATAACTCTCAGTCTGTGGCTTCCTGCTGCCTCCATTCCCCTCCTCACATCATGTCACTGCCCCTGTCACATGCAGCCTTGTCCTCACTGACACATCACTCATCTCCTGATATACTCTGTGCTGCTGGGGACCCTGCTCCTCCCACTATATAACTCTCAGTCTGTGGCTTCCTGCTGCCTCCATTCCCCTCCTCACATCATATCACTGCCTCTGTCACATGCAGCCCTGTCCTCACTGACACATCACTCATCTCCTGATATACTCCGTGCTGCTGGGGATCCTGCTCCTCCCACTATATAACTCTCAGTCTGTGGCTTCCTGCTGCCTCCATTCCCCTCCTCACATCATGTCACTGCCCCTGTCACATGCAGCCCTGTCCTCACTGACACATCCCTCATCTCCTGATATACTCTGTGCTGCTGGGGACCCTGCTCCTCCCACTATATAACTCTCAGTCTGTGGCTTCCTGCTGCCCCCATTCCCCTCCTCACATCATGTCACTGCCCCTGTCACATGCAGCCCTGTCCTCACTGACACATCACTCATCTCCTGATATACTCTGTGCTGCTGGGGACCCTGCTCCTCCCACTATATAACTCTCAGTCTGTGGCTTCCTGCTGTCCCCATTCCCCTCCTCACATCATGTCACTGCCCCTGTCACATGCAGCCCTGTCCTCACTGACACATCACTCATCCCCTGATATACTCTGTGCTGCTGGGGGACCCTGCTCCTCCCACTATATAACTCTCAGTCTGTGGCTTCCTGCTGCCTCCATTCCCCTCCTCACATCATGTCACTGCCCCTGTCACATGCAGCCCTGTCCTCACTGACACATCACTCATCTCCTGATATACTCTGTGCTGCTGGGGACACTGCTCCTCCCACTATATAACTCTCAGTCTGTGGCTTCCTGCTGCCTCATTCCCCTCCTCACATCATGTCACTGCCCCTGTCACATGCAGCCCTGTCCTCACTGACACATCACTCATCCCCTGATATACTCTGTGCTGCTGGGAACCTTGCTCCTCCCACTATATAACTCTCAGTCTGTGGCTTCCTGCTGCCCCCATTCCCCTCCTCACATCATGTCACTGCTCCTGTCACATGCAGCCCTGTCCTCACTGACACATCCCTCATCTCCTGATATACTCTGTGCAGCTGGGGACCCTGCTCCTCCCACTATATAACTCTCAGTCTATGGCTTCCTGCTCCCCCCATTCCTCTACTCACATCATGTCACTGCCCCTGTCACATACAGCCCTGTCCTCACTGACACATCACTTATCTCCTGATATACTCTGTGCTGCTAGGGACAATGCTCCTCCCACTATATAACTCTCAGTCTGTGGCTTCCTGCTGCCCCCATTCCCCTCCTCACATCATGTCACTGCCCCTGTCACATGCTGCCCTGTCCTCACTGACACATCACACATCTCCTGATATACTCTGTGCTGCTGGGGACCCTGCTCCTCCCACTATATAACTCTCAGTCTGTGGCTTCCTGCTGCCTCCATTCCCCTCCTCACATCATGTCACTGCCCCTGTCACATGCAGCCCTGTCCTCACTGACATATCACTCATCTCCTGATATACTCTGTGCTGCTGGGGGGCCCTGCTCCTCCCACTATATAACTCTCGGTCTGTGGCTTCCTGCTGCCTCCATTCCCCTCCTCACATCATGTCACTGCCCCTGTCACATGCAGCTCTGTCCTCACTGACACATCGCTCATCTCCTGATATACTCTGTGCTGCTGGGTACCCTGCTCCTCCCACTATATAACTATCAGTATGTGGCTTCCTGCTGCCCCCATTCCCCTCCTCACATCATGTCACTGCCCCTGTCACATGCAGCCCTGTCCTCACTGACACATCACTACTCTCCTGATATACTCTGTGCTGCTGGGGACCCTGCTCCTCCCACTATATAACTCTCAGTCTGTGGCTTCCTGCTGCCTCCATTCCCCTCCTCACATCATGTCACTGCCCCTGTCACATGCAGCCCTGTCCTCACTGACACATCACTCATCTCCTGATATACTCTGTGCTGCTGGGGACCCTGCTCCTCCCACTATATAACTCTCAGTCTGTGGCTTCCTGCTGCCCCCATTCCCCTCCTCACATCATGTCACTGCCCCTGTCACATGCAGCCCTGTCCTCACTGACACATCACTCATCTCCTGATATACTCTGTGCTGCTGGGGACCCTGCTCCTCCCACTATATAACTCTCAGTCTGTGGCTTCCTGCTCCTCCCATTCCTCTACTCACATCATGTCACTGCCCCTGTCACATGCAGCCCTGTCCTCACTGACACATCCCTCATCTCCTGATATACTCTGTGCTGCTGGGGACCCTGCTCCTCCCACTATATAAAACTCTCAGTCTGTGGTTTCCTGCTGCCTCCATTCCCCTCCTCACATCATGTCACCGCCCCTGTCACATGCAGCCCTGTCCTCACTGACACATCACTCATCTCCTGATATACGCTGTGCTGCTGGGGACCCTGCTCCTCCCACTATATAACTCTCAGTCTGTGGCTTCCTGCTGCCCCCATTCCCCTCCTCACATCATGTCACTGCCCCTGTCACATGCAGCCCTGTCCTCACTGACACATCCCTCATCTCCTGATATACTCTGTGCTGCTGGGGACCCTGCTCCTCCCACTATATAACTCTCAGTCTGTGGCTTCCTGCTGCCCCCATTCCCCTCCTCACATCATGTCACTGCCCCTGTCACATGCAGCCCTGTCCTCAATGACACATCACTCATCTCCTGATATACTCTGTGCTGCTGGGGACCCTGCTCCTCTCACTATATAACTCTCAGTCTGTGGCTTCCTGCTGCCCCCATTCCCCTCCTCACATCATGTCACTGCCCCTGTCACATGCCGCCCTGTCCTCACTGACACATCACTCATCTCCTGATATACTCTGTGCTGCTGGGGACCCTGCTCCTCTCACTATATAACTCTCAGTCTGTGGCTTCCTGCTGCCTCCATTCCCCTCCTCACATCACGTCACTGCCCCTGTCACATGCAGCCCTGTCTTACTGACACATCACTCATCTCCTGATATACTCTGTGCTGCTTGGGACCCTGCTCCGCCCACTATATAACTCTCAGTCTGTGGCTTCCTGCTGCCTCCATTCCCCTCCTCACATCATGTCACTACCCCTGTCACATGCAGCCCTGTCTTACTGACTCATCACTCATCTCCTCATATACTCTGTGCTGCCGGGGACCCTGCTCCTCCCACTATATAACTCTCAGTCTGTGGCTTCCTGCTGCCCCCATTCCCCTCCTCACATCCTGTCACTGCCCTGTCACATGCAGCCCTGTCCTCACTGACACATCACTCATCTCCTGATATACTCTGTGCTGCTGGGGACCTTGCTCCTCCCACTATATAACTCTCAGTCTGTGGCTTCCTGCTGCCTCCATTCCCCTCCTCACATCATGTCACTGCCCCTGTCACATGCAGCCCTGTCCTCACTGATACATCCCTCATCTCCTGATATGCTCTGTGCTGCTGGGGACTCTGCTCCTCCCACTATATAACTCTCAGTCTGTGGCTTCCTGCTGACCCCATTCCCCTCCTCACATCATGTCACTGCCCCTGTCACATGCAGCCCTGTCCTCACTGACACATCCCTCATCTCCTGATATACTCTGTGCTGCTGGGGACCCTGCTCCTCCCACTATATAACTCTCAGTCTGCGGCTTCCTGCTGCCTCCATTCCCCTCCTCACATCACGTCACTGCCCCTGTCACATGCAGCCCTGTCCTCACTGACACATCACACATCTCCTGATATACTCTGTGCTGCTGGAGACCCTGCTCCTCTCACTATATAACTCTCAGTCTGTGGCTTCCTGCTGCCCCCATTCCCCTCCTCACATCATGTCACTGCCCCTGTCACATGCAGCCCTGTCCTCACTGACACATCCCTCATCTCCTGATATACTCTGTGCTGCTGGGACCCTGCTCCTCCCACTATATAACTATCAGTCTGTGGCTTCCTGCTGCCTCCATTCTCCTCCTCACATCATGTCACTGTCCCTGTCACATGCAGCCCTGTCCTCCCTGACACATCACTCATCTCCTGATATACTCTGTGCTGCTGGGGACCCTGCTCCTCCCACTATATAACTCTCAGTCTGTGGCTTCCTGCTGCCTCCATTCCCCTCCTCACATCATGTCACTGCCCCTGTCACATGCAGCCCTGTCCTCACTGACACATCACTCATCTCCTGATATACTCTGTGCTGCTGGGACCCTGCTCCTCCCACTATATAACTCTCAGTCTGTGGCTTCCTGCTGCCCCCATTCCCCTCCTCACATCATGTCACTGCCCCTGTCACATGCAGCCCTGTCCTCACTGACACATCACTCAATCCCTGATATACTCTGTGCTGCTGGGGACCCTGCTCCTCCCACTATATAACTCTCAGTCTGTGGCTTCCTGCTGCCCTCATTCCCCTCCTCACATCATGTCACTGCTCCTGTCACATGCAGCCCTGTCCTCACTGACACATCACCCATCTCCTGATATACTCTGTGCTGCTGGGGACCCTGCTCCTCCCACTATATAACTCTCAGTCTGTGGCTTCCTGCTGCCTCCATTCCCCTCCTCACATCATGTCACTGTCCCTGTCACATGCAGCACTGTTCTCACTGACACATCACTCATCTCCTGACATACTCTGTGCTGCTGGGGACCCTGCTCCTCCCACTATATAACTCTCAGCCTGTGGCTTCCTGCTGCCTCCATTCCCCTCCTCACATCATGTCACTGCCCCTGTCACATGCAGCCCTGTCCTCACTGACACATCACTCATCTCCTGATATACTCTGTGCTGCTGGGGCCCTGCTCCTCCCACTATATAACTCTCAGTCTGTGGCTTCCTGCTGCCCCCCATTCCCCTCCTCACATCATGTCACTGCCCCTGTCACATGCAGCCCTGTCCTCACTGACACATCACTCATCTCCTGATATACTCTGTTCTGCTGGGGACCCTGCTCCTCCCACTATATAACTCTCAGTCTGTGGCTTCCTGCTGCCTCCATTCCCCTCCTCACATCATGTCACTGCCCCTGTCACATGCAGCCCTGTCCTCACTGACACATCACTCATCTCCTGATATACTCTGTGCTGCTGGGACCCTGCTCCTCCCACTATATAACTCTCAGTCTGTGGCTTCCTGCTGCCCCCATTCCCCTCCTCACATCATGTCACTGCCCCTGTCACATGCAGCCCTGTCCTCACTGACACATCACTCATCTCCTGATATACTCTGTGCTGCTGGGGACCCTGCTCCTTCCACTATATAACTCTCAGTCTGTGGCTTCCTGCTGCCTCCATTCCCCTCCTCACATTATGTCACTGCCCCTGCCACATTCAGCCTTGTCCTCACTGACACATCCCTCATCTCCTGATATACTCTGTGCTGCTGGGGACCCTGCTCCTCCCACTATATAACTCTCAGTCTGTGGCTTCCTGCTGCCTCCATTCCCCTCCTCACATCATGTCACTGCCCCTGTCACATACAGTCCTGTCCTCACTGACACATCACTCATCTCCTGATATACTCTGTGCTGCTGGGGACCCTGCTCCTCCCACTATATAACTCTCAGTCTGTGGCTTCCTGCTGCCTCCATTCCCCTCCTCACATCATGTCACTGCTCCTGTCACATGCAGCCCTGTCCTCACTGACACATCACTACTCTCCTGATATACTCTGTGCTGCTGGGGACCCTGCTCCTCCCACTATATAACTGTCAGTCTGTGGCTTCCTGCTGCCTCCATTCCCCTCCTCACATCATGTCACTGCCCCTGTCACATGCAGCCCTGTCCTCACTGACACATCACTCATCTCCTGATATACTCTGTGCTGCTGGGACCCTGCTCCTCCCACTATATAACTGTCAGTCTGTGGCTTCCTGCTGCCCCCATTCCCCTCCTCACATCATGTCACTGCCCCTGTCACATGCAGCCCTGTCCTCACTGACACATCACTCAATCCCTGATATACTCTGTGCTGCTGGGGACCCTGCTCCTCCCACTATATAACTCTCAGTCTGTGGCTTCCTGCTGCCCCCATTCTCCTCCTCACATCATGTCACTGCTCCTGTCACATGCAGCCCTGTCCTCACTGACACATCACCCATCTCCTGATATACTCTGTGCTGCTGGGGACCCTGCTCCTCCCACTATATAACTCTCAGTCTGTGGCTTCCTGCTGCCTCCATTCCCCTCCTCACATCATGTCACTGCCCCTGTCACATGCAGCCCTGTCCTCACTGACACATCACTCAATCCCTGATATACTCTGTGCTGCTGGGGACCCTGCTCCTCCCACTATATAACTCTCAGTCTGTGGCTTCCTGCTGCCTCCATTCCCCTCCTCACATCATGTCACTGCCCCTGTCACATGCAGCCCTGTCCTCACTGACACATACCCCATCTCCTGATATACTCTGTGCTGCTGGGGACCCTGCTCCTCCCACTATATAACTCTAAGTCTGTGGCTTCCTGCTGCCTCCATTCCCCCTCTTCACATCATGTCACTGCCCCTGTCACATGCAGCCCTGTCCTCACTGACACATACCCCATCTCCTGATATACTCTGTGCTGCTGGGGACCCTGCTCCTCCCACTATATAACTCTCAGTCTGTGGCTTCCTGCTGCCTCCATTCCCCTCCTCACATCATGTCACTGCCCCTGTCACATGCAGCCCTGTCCTCACTGACACATCACTCAATCCCTGATATACTCTGTGCTGCTGGGGACCCTGCTCCTCCCACTATATAACTCTCAGTCTGTGGCTTCCTGCTGCCTCCATTCCCCTCCTCACATCATGTCACTGCCCCTGTCACATGCAGCCCTGTCCTCACTGACACATACCCCATCTCCTGATATACTCTGTGCTGCTGGGGACCCTGCTCCTCCCACTATATAACTCTCAGTCTGTGGCTTCCTGCTGCCCCCATTCCCCTCCTCACATCATGTCACTGCCCCTGTCACATGCAGTCCTGTCCTCACTGACACATCACTCCTCTCCTGATATACTCTGTGCTGCTGGGGACCCTGCTCCTCCCACTATATAACTCTCAGTCTGTGGCTTCCTGCTGCCCCCATTCCCCTCCTCACATAAGGTCACTGCCTCTGTCACATGCACCCCTGTCCTCACTGACACATCACCCATCTCCTGATATACTCTGTGCTGCTGGGGACCCTGCTCCTCCCACTATATAACTCTCAGTCTGTGGCTTCCTGCTGCCCCCATTCCCCTCCTCACATCATGTCACTGCCCCTGTCACATGCAGCCCTGTCCTCACTGATACATCACTCATCTCCTGATATACTCTGTGCTGCTGGGGACCCTGCTCCTCCCACTATATAACTCTCAGTCTGTGACTTCCTGCTGTCTCCATTCCCCTCCTCACCTCATGTCACTGCCCCTGTCACATGCTGCCCTGTCCTCACTGATACATCACTAATCTCCTGATATACTCTGTGCTGCTGGGGACCCTGCTCCTCCAAATATATATCTCAGTCTGTGGCTTCCTGCTGCCTCCATTCCCCTCCTCCCATCATGTCACTGCCCCTGTCACATGCAGCCCTGTCCTCACTGACACATCACTCAATCCCTGATATACTCTGTGCTGCTGGGGACCCTGCTCCTCCCACTATATAACTCTCAGTCTGTGGCTTCCTGCTGCCCCCATTCCCCTCCTTACATAAGGTCACTGCCTCTGTCACATGCACCCCTGTCCTCACTGACACATCACCCATCTCCTGATATACTCTGTGCTGCTGGGGACCCTGCTCCTCCCACTATATAACTCTCAGTCTGTGGCTTCCTGCTGCCCCCATTCCCCTCCTCACATAAGGTCACTGCCTCTGTCACATGCACCCCTGTCCTCACTGACACATCACCCATCTCCTGATATACTCTGTGCTGCTGGGGACCCTGCTCCTCCCACTATATAACTCTCAGTCTGTGGCTTCCTGCTGCCCCCATTCCCCTCCTCACATCATGTCACTGCCCCTGTCACATGCAGTCCTGTCCTCACTGACACATCACTCCTCTCCTGATATACTCTGTGCTGCTGGGGACCCTGCTCCTCCCACTATATAACTCTCAGTCTGTGGCTTCCTGCTGCCCCCATTCCCCTCCTCACATAAGGTCACTGCCTCTGTCACATGCACCCCTGTCCTCACTGACACATCACCCATCTCCTGATATACTCTGTGCTGCTGGGGACCCTGCTCCTCCCACTATATAACTCTCAGTCTGTGGCTTCCTGCTGCCCCCATTCCCCTCCTCACATCATGTCACTGCCCCTGTCACATGCAGCCCTGTCCTCACTGATACATCACTCATCTCCTGATATACTCTGTGCTGCTGGGAACCCTGCTCCTCCCACTATATAACTCTCAGTCTGTGGCTTCCTGCTGACCCCATTCCCCTCCTCACATCATGTCATTGCCCCTGTCACATGCAGCCCTGTCCTCACTGACACATCACTACTCTCCTGATATACTCTGTGCTGCTGGGGACCCTGGTCCTCCAAATATATATCTCAGTCTGTGGCTTCCTGCTGCCTCCATTCCCCTCCTCCCATCATGTCACTGCCCCTGTCACATGCAGCCCTGTCCTCACTGACACTTCACTTATCTCCTGATATTCTCTGTGCTGCTGGGGACCCTGCTCCTCCCACTATATAACTCTCAGTCTGCGGCTTCCTGCTGCCCCCCATTCCCCTCCTCACATCATGTCACTGCCCCTGTCACATGCAGCCCTGTCCTCCCTGACACATCACTCATCTCCTGATATACTCTGTGCTGCTGGGGACCCTGCTCCTCTCACTATATAACTCTCAGTCTGTGGCTTCCTGCTGCCTCCATTCCCCTCCTCACATCATGTCACTGCCCCTGTCACATGCAGCCCTGTCCTCACTGACACATCCCTCATCTCCTGATATACTCTGTGCTGCTGGGGACCCTGCTCCTCCCACTATATAACTCTCAGTCTGCGGCTTCCTGCTGCCTCCATTCCCCTCCTCACATCATGTCACTGCCCCTGTCACATGCAGCCCTGTCCTCACTGACATATCACTCATCTCCTGATATACTCTGTGCTGCTGGGGACCCTGCTCCTCCCACTATATAACTCTCAGTCTGTGGCTTTCTGCTGCCTCCATTCCCCTCCTCACATCATATCACTGCCTCTGTCACATGCAGCCCTGTCCTCACTGACACATCACTCATCTCCTGATATACGCTGTGCTGCTGGGGACCCTGCTCCTCCCACTATATAACTCTCAGTCTGTGGCTTCCTGCTGCCTCCATTCCTCTCCTCACATCATGTCACTGCCCCTGTCACATGCAGCCCTGTCCTCACTGACACATCCCTCATCTCCTGATATACTCTGTGCTGCTGGGGACCCTGCTCCTCCCACTATATAACTCTCAGTCTGCGGCTTCCTGCTGCCTCCATTCCTCTCCTCACATCATGTCACTGCCCCTGTCACATGCAGCCCTGTCCTCACTGACACATCACTTATCTCCTGATATACTCTGTGCTGCTGGGGACCCTGCTCCTCCCACTATATAACTCTCAGTCTGTGGCTTCCTGCTGCCTCCATTCCCCTCCTCACATCATGTCACTGCCCCTGTCACATGCAGCCCTGTCCTCACTGACACATCCCTCATCTCCTGATATACTCTGTGCTGCTGGGGACCCTGCTCCTCCCACTATATAACTCTCAGTCTGTGGCTTCCTGCTGCCACCATTCCCCTCCTCACATCATGTCACTCCCCTGTCACATGCAGCCCTGTCCTCACTGACACATCACTCATCTCCTGATACACTCTGTGCTGCTGGGGATCCTGCTCCTTCCACTATATAACTCTCAGTCTGTGGCTTCCTGCTGCCTCCATTCCCCTCCTCACATCATGTCACTGCCACATGCAGCCCTGTCCTCACGGACACATCCCTCATCTCCTGATATACTCTGTGCTGCAGGGTCAGGTACAGTCACAGTATAATGACGTTACCATGACAGCAGTGGTCCTGCCCTCCTGACAATATGCAGCACAGAATGTAATGTCACCCTCTCCCTGCTGCATTAGTAAATGCCTATTACTACACCAGCTGCTGTGACAAAAGCTGGAGGTGTCAGGTCTGGCTGGGGAGCAGAGATAAGACAGAACCAGATGATGGCCGATCAGCTGTGCCTAAATCTGATCTCTTACCTGGTAGGTGCCGGTCTCCCCTCATGTTACTCACTGCAGCCCCCGGGGGTCGGGCACCACCATAAAGTGTAATAGTCACCCCAAATCACACAGCGCCGCCCGCTAGATGCTCACACAGCTGCTGGATCTATACGTTATGTTCTCTGCTCATACAAGGAAATGGTGGTTTCTACATATCTGTTTCCTGTTTCAGACACGTATGTTTACCGCACAGCTGCTGCAGGGAGCGTGCACACACATACAGTACAGCAACCAGGCAAGGTAGCACCGCACCCCGGCTATCCGGGAACATACAGGTCCGGTCACACAGCTGCTGCAGGGAGCATGCACACACATACAGTACAGCAACCAGGCAAGGTAGCACCGCACCTCGGCTATCCGGGAACGTACAGGCCCGGTCACACAGCTGCTGCAGGGAGCATGCACACACATACAGTACAGCAACCAGGCAAGGTAGCACCGCACCCCGGCTATCCGGGAACATACAGGTCCGGTCACACAGCTGCTGCAGGGAGCGTGCACACACATACAGTACAGCAACCAGGCAAGGTAGCACCGCACCTCGGCTATCCGGGAACGTACAGGCCCAGTCACACAGCTGCTGCAGGGAGCGTGCACACACATACAGTACAGCAACCAGGCAAGGTAGCACCGCACCCCGGCTATCCGGGTATATACAGGTCTGGTCACACAGCTGCTGCAGGGAGTGTGCACACACATACAGTACAGCAACAGGCAAGGTAGCACCGCACCCCGGCTATCCGGGAACGTACAGGTCCGGTCACACAGCTGCTACAGGGAGCATGCACACACATACAGTACAGCAACTAGGCAAGGTAGCACCGCACCCTGGCTATCCGGGAACGTACAGCTCCGGTCACACAGCTGCTACAGGGAGCATGCACACACATACAGTACAGCAACCAGGCAAGGTAGCACCGCACCCTGGCTATCCGGGAACATACAGGTCCGGTCACACAGCTGCTGCAGGGAGCGTGCACACACATACAGTACAGCAACCAGGCAAGGTAGCACCGCACCTCGGCTATCCGGGAACGTACAGGTCCGGTCACACAGCTGCTGCAGGGAGCGTGCACACACATACAGTACATCAACCAGGCAATGTAGCACCGCAACCCAGCTATCCGGGAACATACAGGCCCGGTCACACAGCTGCTACAGGGAGCGTGCACACACATACAGTACAGCAACCAGGCAAGGTAGCACCGCACCCTGGCTATCCGGGAACATACAGGTCCGGTCACACAGCTGCTGCAGGGAGCATGCACACACATACAGTACAGCAACCAGGCAAGGTAGCACCGCACCCCGGCTATCCGGGAACGTACAGGTCCGGTCACACAGCTGCTACAGGGAGCATGCGCACACATACAGTACAGCAACTAGGCAAGGTAGCACCGCACCCTGGCTATCCGGGAACGTACAGGTCCGGTCACACAGCTGCTGCAGGGAGCGTGCACACACATACAGTACAGCAACCAGGCAAGGTAGCACCGCACCCCGGCTATCCTGGAACGTACAGGTCCGGTCACACAGCTGCTGCAGGGAGCGTGCACACACATACAGTACAGCAACCAGGCAAGGTAGCACCGCACCCTGGCTATTCGGGAACATACAGGTCCGGTCACACAGCTGCTGCAGGGAGCGTGCACACACATACAGTACAGCAACCAGGCAAGGTAGCACCGCACCCTGGCTATCCGGGTATATACAGGTCTGGTCACACAGCTGCTGCAGGGAGTGTGCACACACATACAGTACAGCAACAGGCAAGGTAGCACCGCACCCCGGCTATCCGGGAACGTACAGGTCCGGTCACACAGCTGCTGCAGGGAGCGTGCACACACATACAGTACAGCAACCAGGCAAGGTAGCACCGCACCCCGGCTATCCGGGAACGCACAGGTCCGGTCACACAGCTGCTGCAGGGAGTGTGCACACACATACAGTACAGCAACCAGGCAAGGTAGCACCGCACCCCGGCTATCCGGGAACGTACAGGTCCGGTCACACAGCTGCTGCAGGGAGCGTGCGCACACACGTACAGTACAGCAACCAGGCAAGGTAGCAGCGCACCCCGGCTATCTGGGAACATGCAGGTCCGGTCACACAGCTGCTGCAGGGAGCATGCACACACATACAGTAGAGGAGCCAGGCAAGGTAGCACCGCACCCTGGCTATCCGGGAACATACAGGTCCGGTCACACAGCTGCTGCAGGGAGCGTGCACACACATACAGTACAGCAACCAGGCAAGGTAGCAATGCACCCCGGCTATCCGGGAATGTACACACACATACAGTAACCAGGCAAGGTAGCACCGCACCCCGGCTATCCAGGAACATACAGGTCCGGTCACACAGCTGCTGCAGGGAGCGTGCACACACATACAGTACAGCAACCAGGCAAGGTAGCACCGCACCCCGGCTATCCGGGAATGTACACACACATACAGTAACCAGGCAAGGTAGCACCGCACCCCGGCTATCCGGGAACGTACAGGTCCGGTCACACAGCTGCTGCAGGGAGCGTGCACACACATACAGTACAGCAACCAGGCAAGGTAGCACCGCACCCCGGCTATCCGGGAACGCACAGGTCCGGTCACACAGCTGCTGCAGGGAGTGTGCACACACATACAGTACAGCAACCAGGCAAGGTAGCACCGCACCCCGGCTATCCGGGAACGTACAGGTCCGGTCACACAGCTGCTGCAGGGAGCGTGCGCACACACGTACAGTACAGCAACCAGGCAAGGTAGCAGCGCACCTCGGCTATCTGGGAACATGCAGGTCCGGTCACACAGCTGCTGCAGGGAGCATGCACACACATACAGTAGAGGAGCCAGGCAAGGTAGCACCGCACCCTGGCTATCCGGGAACATACAGGTCCGGTCACACAGCTGCTGCAGGGAGCGTGCACACACATACAGTACAGCAACCAGGCAAGGTAGCAATGCACCCCGGCTATCCGGGAATGTACACACACATACAGTAACCAGGCAAGGTAGCACCGCACCCCGGCTATCCAGGAACATACAGGTCCGGTCACACAGCTGCTGCAGGGAGCGTGCACACACATACAGTACAGCAACCAGGCAAGGTAGCACCGCACCCCGGCTATCCGGGAATGTACACACACATACAGTAACCAGGCAAGGTAGCACCGCACCCCGGCTATCCGGGAACGTACAGGTCCGGTCACACAGCTGCTGCAGGGAGCGTGCACACACATACAGTACAGGAGCCAGGCAAGGTAGCACTGCACCCCGGCTATCTGGAAACGTACAGGTCCCGAGGCTCAGTACTAGTAAGCATGAGATATTATGCTGCGTGATTTCGTCCGGCGCAGTTGTTATGCTTTAAAAGCTTTCAAATCATGTGTAGTGTTAAAACGGCAACACGTTACCAAATACAACAGCGTTGGCTGCTTAAAAACTCAGCTTTTTTGGGGCTCCATGTTCCCGTGTGACAATAGGCTATACCCAGTCCAGGTCAGTAAAAGGAGGCATCTGGTTTGTAATGGTTCCTATGATGGAGTCAGGAGATCCTGCCATTGGGTGGAACCTACCACTACAGGATTATAGACTGGCATTATATGCCATAATACAGGTTATATCACTGGTTGGTGGCATCATACAGAAGGAGGCGTGGCCATATTATCCTACACCACAGATCTCAGCTCCCAGCCAATGGCTGTGAGCTGTGGGGAGCGAGGGGCCCGCCTACCTTTCCTCTTCCAGCAGCTCCTGGTCCTGTCCTTGTTACTGGCTGCACTGTTGGTGCTGCTGCTGCTGGTGCTGCTGCTGTGCTCAGAGCTCTGAGTATCAGACTGAGGGTCGCTGCTGTCTTCTGAGAAGTCCGAGAGATCCTTCACCACATCGGCCACGTCCTTCTGTAAGGGAACAAAACATGACAACGTGCCAATATGACATTGGGCCCCCTTCACTGGCCAGCCCACCCGCCACCGGGCCCCCTTCACTGGCCAGCCCACCCGCCACCGGGCCCCCTTCACTGGTCAGCACACCCGCCACCGGGCCCCCTACACTGGCTGGCCCAACGGCCATCGGGTCCCATACACTGGTCAGCACACCCGCCACCGGTCCCCCAACACTGGCCAGCACATACACCACCAGGCCCCCTACACTCGCCAGCCCACCCTCCACCAGGCTCCCTACATTGGCCAGCCCACCCTCCACCAGGCCCCCTACACTCGCCAGCCCACCCTCCACCAGGCTCCCTACATTGGCCAGCCCACCCTCCACCAGGCTCCCTACATTGGCCAGCCCACCCTCCACCAGGCCCCCTACACTCGCCAGCCCACCCTCCACCAGGCTCCCTACACTCGCCAGCCCACCCTCCACCAGGCTCCCTACATTGGCCAGCCCACCCTCCACCAGGCCCCCTACACTCGCCAGCCCACCCTCCACCAGGCTCCCTACACTCGCCAGCCCACCCTCCACCAGGCTCCCTACATTGGCCAGCCCACCCTCCACCGGGCTCCCTACATTGGCCAGCCCACCCTCCACCGGGCTCCCTACATTGGCCAGCCCACCCTCCACCAGGCTCCCTACATTGGCCAGCCCACCCTCCACCAGCTCCCTACATTGGCCAGCCCACCCTCCACCAGGCTCCCTACATTGGCCAGCCCACTCTCCACCAGGCTCCCTACATTGGCCAGCCCACCCTCCACCGGGCTCCCTACATTGGCCAGCCCATCCTCCATCGGGCTCCCTACGTTGGCCAGCCCACTCACCATTAGAAAGACATGCCCATCTGCCACTGAGCCACCTACGCTGGTGTGCCATCCATGAACACAATGTGCAATAAATATCTCACCTTCAGCGTGTATACCCCCATCCTGCCAGGCACCTTGTAGAACATTCCCTCCTCTCCTCTGGAGTTGGTATGGAGCATGGCGTTCAAGCACGCCAGGGGGGAGGTGCCACTGAAAAATAGACAGCAGCCATTATAACACAGCAGTGCCAGCACGCTACACAACACTGCATGCCGGGCAACACTACACAGCACCGCACAGCACCGCATGCCAGCACACGCCAGGCAACACCGCACAGCACCACACGCCGGGCAGCACCGCACGCCGGGCAAACACTACACAGCACGCTGGGACAGGGGGGGGGGGGGCGTGCCACTGGAAACCAGACAGCAGCCTTTATAGCATAGCAATGCCAGCACGCTACACAACACCGCACGCCGCGCAACACCACACAGCACCGCACGCCGGGCAACGCCGCCCAGCACTGCACGCTGGGACAGAGACACAAGGGGGGGACTCACCTAATCTCTTTCAGCCCTTCCCGCTGGATGACCTGGAGAATCTCTTTATGGCTCATAGGTGTGTTGTGGTATTTCTCCAGCACCTGGGGAGAAGACAGGATCAGTATTACCACATGTGCGGCTCTAATGCAGCTCCCAGTGCAGGTGCAATTGAAATTGTGGAAACCTGATGACCATTTCATTGTAAATCGAAACGTATCCCATGGTTGTCTATGAGTGACTCTTTTCAAGCTATGAGCGCCCCTCCCCTTGCGTGTGATCCCAGTCTGTCTGCCCCTATCCTTGCGTGTGATCCCAGTCTGTCTGCCCCTCCCCTTCTGTGTGACCCCAGTCTGTCTGCCCGTCCCCTTCTGTGTCACCGCTGTCTATCTGCCCGTCCCCTTCTGTGTTATACCTGTCCGCCCCTCCCCTTGTGTCACTCCTGTCTATCTGCCTCTCCCCTTCTGTGTCACCCCTTGTATATCTGCCCCTCCCCTTCTGTGTCACCTCTTGTCTGTCTGCCCCTCCCCTTCTGTGACACTCCTGCCTGTCTGCCCCTCCCCTTCTGTGGCACCCCTTGTATATCTGCCCCTCCCCTTCTGTGGCACCCCATGTCTATCTGCCCCTCCCCTTCTGTGTCACCCCATGTCTGTCTGCCCCACCCCTTCTGTGTCACCCCTGTCTATCTGCCCCTCCCCTTCTGTGGCACCCCTTGTATATCTGCCCCTCCCCTTCTGTGGCACTCCTGTCTATCTGCCCCTCCCCTTCTGTGGCACTCCTGTCTATCTGCCCCTCCCCTTCTGTGGCACTCCTGTCTATCTGCCCCTCCCCTTCTGTGGCACTCCTGTCTGTCTGCCCCTCCCCTTCTGTGGCACTCCTGTCTGTCTGCCGCTCCCCTTCTGTGGCACGCCTGTCTGTCTGCCCCTCCCCTTCTGTGTCACCCCATGTCTGTCTGCCCCTCCCCTTCTGTGTCACCCCATGTCTGTCTGCCCCTCCCCTTCTGTGTCACCCCATGTCTGTCTGCCCCTCCCCTTCTGTGGCACCCCATGTCTGTCTGCCCCTCCCCTTCTGTGGCACCCCATGTCTGTCTGCCCCTCCCCTTCTGTGGCACCCCATGTCTGTCTGCCCCTCCCCTTCTGTGGCACCCCATGTCTGTCTGCCCCTCCCCTTCTGTGGCACCCCATGTCTGTCTGCCCCTCCCCTTCTGTGGCACCCCATGTCTGTCTGCCCCTCCCCTTCTGTGGCACCCCATGTCTGTCTGCCCCTCCCCTTCTGTGGCACCCCATGTCTGTCTGCCCCTCCCCTTCTGTGGCACCCCATGTCTGTCTGCCCCTCCCCTTCTGTGGCACCCCATGTCTGTCTGCCCCTCCCCTTCTGTGGCACCCCATGTCTGTCTGCCCCTCCCCTTCTGTGGCACCCCATGTCTGTCTGCCCCTCCCCTTCTGTGGCACCCCATGTCTGTCTGCCCCTCCCCTTCTGTGGCACCCCATGTCTGTCTGCCCCTCCCCTTCTGTGGCACCCCATGTCTGTCTGCCCCTCCCCTTCTGTGGCACCCCATGTCTGTCTGCCCCTCCCCTTCTGTGGCACCCCATGTCTGTCTGCCCCTCCCCTTCTGTGGCACCCCATGTCTGTCTTCCCCTCCCCTTCTGTGGCACCCCATGTCTGTCTTCCCCTCCCCTTCTGTGGCACCCCATGTCTGTCTGCCCCTCCCCTTCTGTGGCACCCCATGTCTGTCTGCCCCTCCCCTTCTGTGGCACCCCATGTCTGTCTGCCCCTCCCCTTCTGTGGCACCCCATGTCTGTCTGCCCCTCCCCTTCTGTGGCACTCCTGTCTATCTGCCCCTCCCCTTCTGTGGCACTCCTGTCTATCTGCCCCTCCCCTTCTGTGGCACTCCTGTCTATCTGCCCCTCCCCTTCTGTGGCACTCCTGTCTATCTGCCCCTCCCCTTCTGTGGCACTCCTGTCTATCTGCCCCTCCCCTTCTGTGGCACTCCTGTCTATCTGCCCCTCCCCTTCTGTGGCACCCCATGTCTGTCTGCCCCTCCCCTTCTGTGGCACCCCATGTCTGTCTGCCCCTCCCCTTCTGTGGCACTCCTGTCTATCTGCCCCTCCCCTTCTGTGGCACTCCTGTCTATCTGCCCCTCCCCTTCTGTGGCACTCCTGTCTATCTGCCCCTCCCCTTCTGTGGCACTCCTGTCTATCTGCCCCTCCCCTTCTGTGGCACTCCTGTCTATCTGCCCCTCCCCTTCTGTGGCACTCCTGTCTATCTGCCCCTCCCCTTCTGTGGCACTCCTGTCTATCTGCCCCTCCCCTTCTGTGGCACTCCTGTCTATCTGCCCCTCCCCTTCTGTGGCACTCCTGTCTATCTGCCCCTCCCCTTCTGTGGCACTCCTGTCTATCTGCCCCTCCCCTTCTGTGGCACTCCTGTCTGTCTGCCCCTCCCCTTCTGTGGCACTCCTGTCTGTCTGCCCCTCCCCTTCTGTGGCACGCCTGTCTGTCTGCCCCTCCCCTTCTGTGGCACGCCTGTCTGTCTGCCCCTCCCCTTCTGTGTCAACCCTGTCTATCTGCCCCTCCCCTTCTGTGTCACCCCATGTCTGTCTGCCCCTCCCCTTCTGTGTCACCCCATGTCTGTCTGCCCCTCCCCTTCTGTGTCACCCCATGTCTGTCTGCCCCTCCCCTTCTGTGTCACCCCATGTCTGTCTGCCCCTCCCCTTCTGTGTCACCCCATGTCTGTCTGCCCCTCCCCTTCTGTGTCACCTCATGTCTGTCTGCCCCTCCCCTTCTGTGGCACCCCATGTCTGTCTGCCCCTCCCCTTCTGTGGCACCCCATGTCTGTCTGCCCCTCCCCTTCTGTGGCACCCCATGTCTGTCTGCCCCTCCCCTTCTGTGGCACCCCATGTCTGTCTGCCCCTCCCCTTCTGTGGCACCCCATGTCTGTCTGCCCCTCCCCTTCTGTGGCACCCCATGTCTGTCTGCCCCTCCCCTTCTGTGGCACCCCATGTCTGTCTGCCCCTCCCCTTCTGTGGCACCCCATGTCTGTCTGCCCCTCCCCTTCTGTGGCACCCCATGTCTGTCTGCCCCTCCCCTTCTGTGGCACCCCATGTCTGTCTTCCCCTCCCCTTCTGTCGCACCCCATGTCTGTCTGCCCCTCCCCTTCTGTCGCACCCCATGTCTGTCTGCCCCTCCCCTTCTGTGGCACCCCATGTCTGTCTGCCCCTCCCCTTCTGTGGCACCCCATGTCTGTCTGCCCCTCCCCTTCTGTGGCACTCCTGTCTATCTGCCCCTCCCCTTCTGTGGCACTCCTGTCTATCTGCCCCTCCCCTTCTGTGGCACTCCTGTCTATCTGCCCCTCCCCTTCTGTGGCACTCCTGTCTATCTGCCCCTCCCCTTCTGTGGCACTCCTGTCTATCTGCCCCTCCCCTTCTGTGGCACTCCTGTCTGTCTGACCCTCCCCTTCTGTGGCACTCCTGTCTGTCTGACCCTCCCCTTTAGAATGTCTCACGAGCAGGGCCCTCTCTCCTTTTTTTAGAATAGATCTCTGCCACCCTGATAACGGTGTCAGTGTCCTGTCCCCTGATGGAACAGTCTTTATTTACCATATACTTGTCGTGTACTGTAACTCGTTATTTTTCGCTCATCTATGTACTGTCAGGTGCTGCGGAACCCTTGTGGCACCATATAAATAACCCATAATAATATATACACATACATATACACCGTAGTATTCCCTCATCTATGTACTGTCAGGTGCTGCGGAACCCTTGTGGCCCCATATAAATAACCCATAATAATATATACACACATACATATACACCGTAGTATCCCCTCATCTATGTATTGTCAGGCGCTGCAGAACCCTTGTGGCCCCATATAAATAACCCATAATAATATACACACATACATATACACCGTAGTATTCCCCTCATCTATGTATTGTCAGGTGCTGCAGAACCCTTGTGGCCCCATATAAATAACCCATAATATACATATACACATATACATATACACCGTAGTATTCCCCTCATCTATGTATTGTCAGGTGCTGCAGAACCCTTGTGGCACCATATAAATAACCCATAATAATATATACACTTACATATACACCGTAGTATTCCCTCATCTATGTACTGTCAGGCGCTGCAGAACCCTTGTGGCACCATATAAATAACCCATAATAATATATACACATACATATACACCGTAGTATTCCCCTCATCTATGTATTGTCAGGTGCTGCAGAACCCTTGTGGTCCCATATAAATATACCATAATAATATATACACATACATATACACCGTAGTATTCCCCTCATCTATGTATTGTCAGGTGCTGCAGAACCCTTGTGGCACCATATAAATAACCCATAATAATATATACACATACATATACACCGTAGTATTCCCTCATCTATGTACTGTCAGGTGCTGCAGAACCCTTGTGGCGCCATATAAATAACCCATAATAATATATACACATACATATACACCGTAGTATTCCCCTCATCTATGCACTGTCAGGCGCGGCAGAACCCTTGTGGCCCCATATAAATATCCCATAATAATATATACACATACATATACACCGTAGTATTCCCCTCATCTATGTACTGTCAGGCGCTGCAGAACCCTTGTGGCACCATATAAATATCCCATAATAATATACACACATACATATACACCGTAGTATTCCCCTCATCTATGTATTGTCAGGTGCTGCAGAACCCTTGTGACGCCATATAAATAACCCATAATAATATATACACATACATATACACCGTAGTATTCCCTCATCTATGTACTGTCAGGTGCTGCAGAACCCTTGTGGCGCCATATAAATAACCCATAATAATATATACACATACATATACACCGTAGTATTCCCCTCATCTATGTATTGTCAGGTGCTGCAGAACCCTTGTGGCACCATATAAATAACCCATAATAATATATACACATACATATACACCGTAGTATTCCCTCATCTATGTATTGTCAGGTGCTGCAGAACCCTTGTGGCACCATATAAATAACCCATAATAATATATACACATACATATACACCGTAGTATTCTCCTCATCTATGTATTGTCAGACGCTGCAGAACCCTTGTGGCACCATATAAATAACCCATAATAATATATACACATACATATACACCGTAGTATTCCCTCATCTATGTACTGTCAGGAGCTGCAGAACCCTTGTGGTCCCATATAAATATCCCATAATAATATATACACATACATATACACCGTAGTATTACCTCATCTATGTATTGTCAGGTGCTGCAGAACCCTTGTGGCACCATATAAATATCCCATAATATATACACACATACATATACACCGTAGTATTCCCCTCATCTATGTACTGTCAGGTGCTGCAGAACCCTTGTGGTACCATATAAATATCCCATAATAATATATACATACATATACACCGTAGTATTACCTCATCTATGTATTGTCAGGTGCTGCAGAACCCTTGTGACGCCATATAAATAACCCATAATAATATATACACACATACATATACACCGTAGTATTCCCCTCATCTATGTACTGTCAGGCGCTGCAGAACCCTTGTGGCACCATATAAATAACCCATAATAATATATACACACATACATATACACCGTAGTATTCCCTCATCTATGTACTGTCAGGCGCTGCAGAACCCTTGTGGTGCCATATAAATAACCCATAATAATATACACATACATATACACCGTAGTATTCCCCTCATCTATGTATTGTCAGGCGCTGCAGAACCCTTGTGGTCCCATATAAATATCCCATAATAATATATACATACATATACACCGTAGTATTACCTCATCTATGTATTGTCAGGTGCTGCAGAACCCTTGTGACGCCATATAAATAACCCATAATAATATATACACACATACATATACACCGTAGTATTCCCCTCATCTATGTACTGTCAGGCGCTGCAGAACCCTTGTGGCACCATATAAATAACCCATAATAATATATACACACATACATATACACCGTAGTATTCCCTCATCTATGTACTGTCAGGCGCTGCAGAACCCTTGTGGTGCCATATAAATAACCCATAATAATATACACATACATATACACCGTAGTATTCCCCTCATCTATGTATTGTCAGGCGCTGCAGAACCCTTGTGGCACCATATAAATAACGCATAATAATATATACACATACATATACACCACAGTATTCTCCTCATCTATGTACTGTCAGGTGCTGCAGAACCCTTGTGGCACCATATAAATATCCCATAATAATATATACACATACATATACACCGTAGTATTCCCCTCATCTATGTACTGTCAGGTGCTGCAGAACCCTTGTGGCACCATATAAATAACCCATAATAATATACACATACATATACACCGTAGTATTCCCCTCATCTATGTGCTGTCAGACGCTGCAGAACCCTTGTGGCACCATATAAATAACCCATAATAATATATACACACATACATATACACCGCAGTATTCACCTCATCTATGTATTGTCAGACGCTGCAGAACCCTTGTGGCGCCATATAAATAACCCATAATAATATATACACATACATATACACCGTAGTATTCACCTCATCTATGTACTGTCAGGTGCTGCAGAACCCTTGTGGCCTCATATAAATAACCCATAATAATATATACACACATACATATACACCGTAGTATTCCCTCATCTATGTATTGTCAGGTGCTGCAGAACCCTTGTGGCGCCATATAAATAACCCATAATAATATATACACACATACATATACACCGTAGTATTCCCCTCATCTATGTACTGTCAGGTGCTGCAGAACCCTTGTGGCCACATATAAATAACCCATAATAATATACACACATACATATACACCGTAGTATTCCCCTCATCTATGTATTGCCAGGTGCTGCAGAACCCTTGTGGCACCATATAAATATCCCATAATAATATATACACACATACATATACACCGTAGTATTCCCCTCATCTATGTACTGTCAGGTGCTGCAGAACCCTTGTGGCCACATATAAATAACCCATAATAATATACACACATACATATACACCGTAGTATTCCCCTCATCTATGTATTGTCAGGTGCTGCAGAACCCTTGTGGCACCATATAAATAACCCATAATAATATATACACATACATATACACCGTAGTATCCCCTCATCTATGTGCTGTCAGGTGCTGCAGAACCCTTGTGGCGCCATATAAATAACCCATAATAATATATACACACATACATATACACCGTAGTATTCCCCTCATCTATGTACTGTCAGGTGCTGCAGAACCCTTGTGGCCACATATAAATAACCCATAATAATATACACACACATACATATACACCGTAGTATTCCCCTCATCTATGTACTGTCAGACGCTGCAGAACCCTTGTGGCACCATATAAATATCCCATAATAATATATACACATACATATACACCGTAGTATCCCCTCATCTATGTGCTGTCAGGTGCTGCAGAACCCTTGTGGCGCCATATAAATAACCCATAATAATATATACACACATACATATACACCGTAGTATCCCCTCATCTATGTGCTGTCAGGCGCTGCAGAACCCTTGTGGCCCCATATAAATAACCCATAATAATATATACACATACATATACACCACAGTATTCTCCTCATCTATGTGCTGTCAGGCGCTGCAGAACCCTTGTGGCCCCATATAAATAACCCATAATAATATATACACATACATATACACCACAGTATTCTCCTCATCTATGTGCTGTCAGGCGCTGCTGAACCCTTGTGGCCCCATATAAATAACCCATAATAATATATACACATACATATACACCACAGTATTCTCCTCATCTATGTGCTGTCAGGCGCTGCAGAACCCTTGTGGCGCCATATAAATAACCCATAATAATATATACACATACATATACACCGTAGTATTCCCCTCATCTATGTACAGTCAGACGCTGCAGAACCCTTGTGGCCCCATATAAATAACCCATAATAATATATATACACACACACATATACACCGCAGTATTCTCCTCATCTATGTGCTGTCAGGCGCTGCTGAACCCTTGTGGCACCATATAAATAACCCATAATAACAGTAGAAGTCACACACAGCAGCTATGTACTAAGCAGGGCTCTCTGTGCTGAACGTCACACTTTCTGTTTGGTCCCCAGTGCAGAGATTCCCAGGATAACGGAGCGTTGCTGCTGGGACAGACATGGGATTACCCCGCCTACAGTATACTAATACCAGTGCAACTAATCTGATGTGATCTGTGCAGGGCCACCTGCTGTTACCAGCTCCCCCCCTCCTCTGTGCATTCTATGTAACCCGTCACTGGGTCAGCTGTGTGCAGTGCCAGCATGTCCTCAGTGTGTGTATGTACCTCCCAGCCCTGTCTGCTGCCCCCTCACCACCACCATCGCGGGGTGCTCTATGTTACCACAGAATGAGAGGCACAATAGCAGGAAATCATTTCTTCTCCCAGATTTTATTTTTTCCCTGCGATATGGAGTGGAGACACCGTCGTGGTCCTCAGTGGGCATAAACAGGGAAAGCAGACTGATCCCAGTGACTGCATATATCACTTTGACGTTCCCAGGTATCATGGCACTGTGCCTACTTAAATGGGCAGGAATTGGGCACTGTTAGTATAGTAGTGAGGCATGTATCACTACTGGGGCAGACGCACAATGGGCCTGATTCAGACCTGATCGCTGGGCTGCTGCATTGATCAGTTATCCACCACCCCGTCACATGGCTGCATCCATGTAGTAGTAGTACGTTTATTTATAAGGCGCCGCAAAGTGTCCGCAGCGCTGTACATAGCAAACAAAAAACAAATGACAAGGTAACGTACAGGGTGTGTTGATAAAATACAGTATAAATAGGGGTATAGCTGGTAGAACTAAATCAGCATCAGTTCTGAAGTAGGTGTCAACATTGTCGAGGAGACTGAAGATAAAGTAGAGGAAGGGAAGAACAGGACAGGAGCACAGGTGAGGTAAAGAGGTAGGGTGAGTACGTGAGGAAGGAGGGCCCTGCACATAAGAGTTAACATACTAAAAATAGGTGGGTGGACGAACGAAATACAATAGGATAAGTAGGAACGGAGGGGAAAGGAGGCAGGATAGGAGGATCAAAAGAGGTTAGGAGGGGGGATAGGCTAGTCGAAAAAAAGTGGGTTTTGAGGGAGCGCTTGAAGGAGGTAAGGGAATCAGATAGCCTGATGGGTGGCGGGAGGTTGTTCCAGTGCAGGGGGGCAGCGCGAGAGAAGTCTTGGACACGGGAGTGGGAGGAGGTGATTAGGTGAGAGGTCAGTCGGCGGTCAGCGATGGAGCGAAGAGGACGGGAGGGAGTGTGGATAGAGATCAGTGGAGAGAGGTAGGGAGCTGTGGAGGAGGAGAGAGCCTTGTAGGTGGTGGTGAGGAGTTTAAAGAGAACTCGGAAAGGAATGGGGAGCCAGTGAAGAGATAGACAGAGGGGGGAGGCGGCGGGAGAGGAAGATGAGCCTAGCAGCAGCGTTAAGAATGGATTGGAGAGGTGCGAGGCGGGTGAGAGGTAGCCCAGAGAGAAGGATGTTGCAGTAGTCAAGGCGGGAGATGACAAGAGAGTGAATGAGAATTTTGGTCGCGTCAGTGGAGAGGAATGGTCTGATGCGTGAGATGTTGCGTAGGTGAAAGCGGCAAGACTGTGAGAGAGCACAAATGTGGGGGGAGAAAGAGAGGGAGGAGTCAATGATGACACAGAGCGTTTGGTTGGTGGAGGTAATCTCGGTTTCACCAATGCTGATGGAGATAGTGGGAGAAGAGGGGATGTTCGGGGGATGGAAGATTAGAAGTTCAGTTTTAGCCATGTTTAGTTTCAGGAAGCGTTGGGTCATCCAGGCTGAGATGGCCGTGAGGCATTCGGAGACCTTGGACAGGAGTGATGGGGATAGGTCGGAGGAGGAGAGATAGATTAGGGTATCATCAGCATAAAGGTGGTAATGAAAACCATAGGAGCTGATGAGGGTGCCCAGAGAGGTGGTGTAGAGGGAGAAGAGGAGAGGGCCAAGGACAGACCCTTGGGGAACACCGACTGGCTGTGGGGTAGTAGGAGAGGAGGAGCTCGGAGTGGAGACGGAGAAGGAGCGATCGGAGAGGTATGAGGTGAACCAGGAGAAGACCGTGCCAGTGATGCCAAAGGAGCGGAGGGTGTTGAGCAGGAGAGGGTGGTCAACAGTGTCAAAGGCAGCTGACAGATCAAGCTGGATGAGGATAGAGAAGAGGCCTTTGGATTTAGCCGATAGTAGATCGTTAGTGACTTTGGTCAGGGCAGTTTCAGTGGAATGTAAAGGGCGGAACCCAGATTGTAGGGGGTCTAGAATGGAGATAGCAGTAAGGTGGTTTAGGAGACGATTATAGGTCAGACGTTCTAGGAGCTTGGAGGCAAAAGGGAGGAGGGAGATGGGCCTGTAGTTGGATGGAGAGTTGGGGTCCAGATTTTTTTTTTGAGAATTGGGGAGACAAGAGCGTGTTTGAAGGAGGAAGGGAGGAAGGATCCATGTGATGGGGGAGGCGGGGGGGTCCATTCATATTGGATTCCCCAGCCCCTGTGTGCAGCGGACGTGTAGGCCATGACTTACGCTGCGATGGGCTGGGAGATTGAGGCTGCTGCTGACGTCGTCACTACTACCAAAAACCACTGGGGTGATGCCCACAAACATTCGCTGCCTGTCAATCAGCTTGCAAAAGGCCTAAAGGTCTCCTGTGAATAAAGCCAACCATCGCTTGTTTAGTTTGTAGGGGACCTTGCGCAGAGTATCCGCCATCGGTACACAGGCAGTAACCGTGTCACAGGAAGTTACCATTACAGATATAACAGCAACGTATAGTCTGCATCCGGTAATACAGGTGTCATGTGACAGCACAGCTACCTGGGTCATGTGACTACATCACAGCACAGAGCTCTGCGTCCCCTGACCTGCTGACGTCTGCCCATAGACAGGGAAGGATACAGCCGGTAATACAGGTGAGCGAGTCATGTGACGGCACAGCTACCTGGGTCATGTGACTACATCACAGCACAGAGCTCTGCGTCCCCTGACCTGCTGACGTCTGCCCATAGACAGGGAAGGATACAGCCTGTAATACAGGTGAGAGAGTCATGTGACAGCACAGCTACCTGGGTCATGTGACTACATCACAGCACAGAGCTCTGCGTCCCCTGACCTGCTGACGTCTGCCCATAGACAGGGAAGGATACAGCCGGTAATACAGGTGAGCGAGTCATGTGACAGCACAGCTACCTGGGTCATGTGACTACATCACAGCACAGAGCTCTGCGTCCCCTGACCTGCTGACGTCTGCCCATAGACAGGGAAAGATACAGCCGGTAATACAGGTGAGCGAGTCATGTGACAGCACAGCTACCTGGGTCATGTGACTACATCACAGCACAGAGCTCTGCGTCCCCTGACCTGCTGACGTCTGCCCATAGACAGGGAAGGATACAGCCGGTAATACAGGTGAGCGAGTCATGTGACAGCACAGCTACCTGGGTCATGTGACTACATCACAGCACAGAGCTCTGCGTCCCCTGACCTGCTGACGTCTGCCCATAGACAGGGAAGGATACAGCCGGTAATACAGGTGAGCGAGTCATGTGACAGCACAGCTACCTGGGTCATGTGACTACATCACAGCACAGAGCTCTGCGTCCCCTGCGTCCCCTGACCAGCTGACGTCTGCCCATAGACAGGGAAGGATACAGCCGGTAATACAGGTGAGCGAGTCATGTGACAGCGCAGCTACCTGGGTCATGTGACTACATCACAGCACAGAGCTCTGCGTCCCCTGACCTGCTGACGTCTGCCCATAGACAGGGAAGGATACAGCAGGTAATACAGGTGAGCGAGTCATGTGACAGCACAGCTACCTGGGTCATGTGACTACATCACAGCACAGAGCTCTGCGCCCCCTGACCTGCTGACGTCTGCCCATAGACAGGGAAGGATACAGCCGGTAATACAGGTGAGCGAGTCATGTGACAGCACAGCTACCTGGGTCATGTGACTGCATCACAGCACAGAGCTCTGCGTCCCCTGACCTGCTGACGTCTGCCCATAGACAGGGAAGGATACAGCAGGTAATACAGGTGAGCGAGTCATGTGACAGCACAGCTACCTGGGTCATGTGACTACATCACAGCACAGAGCTCTGCGTCCCCTGACCTGCTGACGTCTGCCCATAGACAGGGAAGGATACAGCCGGTAATACAGGTGAGCGAGTCATGTGACAGCACAGCTACCTGGGTCATGTGACTACATCACAGCACAGAGCTCTGCGTCCCCTGACCTGCTGACGTCTGCCCATAGACAGGGAAGGATACAGCCGGTAATACAGGTGAGCGAGTCATGTGACAGCACAGCTACCTGGGTCATGTGACTACATCACAGCACAGAGCTCTGCGTCCCCTGACCTGCTGACGTCTGCCCATAGACAGGGAAGGATACAGCCTGTAATACAGGTGAGCGAGTCATGTGACAGCACAGCTACCTGGGTCATGTGACTACATCACAGCACAGAGCTCTGCGTCCCCTGACCTGCTGACATCTGTCCATAGACAGGGAAGGATACAGCCGGTAATACAGGTGAGCGAGTCATGTGACAGCACAGCTACCTGGGTCATGTGACTACATCACAGCACAGAGCTCTGCGTCCCCTGACCTGCTGACGTCTGCCCATAGACAGGGAAGGATACAGCAGGTAATACAGGTGAGCGAGTCATGTGACAGCACAGCTACCTGGGTCATGTGACTACATCACAGCACAGAGCTCTGTGTCCCCTGACCTGCTGACGTCTGCCCATAGACAGGGAAGGATACAGCTGGTAATACAGGTGAGCGAGTCATGTGACAGCACAGCTACCTGGGTCATGTGACTACATCACAGCACAGAGCTCTGCGTCGCCTGACGTCTGCCCATAGACAGGGAAGGATACAGCCGGTAATACAGGTGAGAGAGTCATGTGACAGCACAGCTACCTGGGTCATGTGACTACATCACAGCACAGAGCTCTGTGTCCCCTGACCTGCTGACGTCTGCCCATAGACAGGGAAGGATACAGCCGGTAATACAGGTGAGAGAGTCATGTGACAGCACAGCTACCTGGGTCATGTGACTACATCACAGCACAGAGCTCTGTGTCCCCTAACCTGCTGACGTCTGCCCATAGACAGGGAAGGATACAGCCGGTAATACAGGTGAGAGAGTCATGTGACAGCACAGCTACCTGGGTCATGTGACTACATCACAGCACAGAGCTCTGCGTCCCCTGACCTGCTGACGTCTGCCCATAGACAGGGAAGGATACAGCAGGTAATACAGGTGAGCGAGTCATGTGACAGCACAGCTACCTGGGTCATGTGACTACATCACAGCACAGAGCTCTGCGTCCCCTGACCTGCTGACGTCTGCCCATAGACAGGGAAGGATACAGCCGGAAATACAGGTGAGCGAGTCATGTGACAGCGCAGCTACCTGGGTCATGTGACTACATCACAGCACAGAGCTCTGCGTCCCCTGACGTCTGCCCATAGACAGGGAAGGATACAGCCGGTAATACAGGTGAGAGAGTCATGTGACAGCACAGCTACCTAGGTCATGTGACTACATCACAGCACAGAGCTCTGCGTCCCCTGACCTGCTGACGTCTGCCCATAGACAGGGAAGGATACAGCCGGTAATACAGGTGAGAGAGTCATGTGACAGCACAGCTACCTGGGTCATGTGACTACATCACAGCACAGAGCTCTGCGTCCCGTGACCTGCTGACGTCTGCCCATAGACAGGGAAGGATACAGCCGGTAATACAGGTGAGCGAGTCATGTGACAGCGCAGCTACCTGGGTCATGTGACTACATCACAGCACAGAGCTCTGCGTCCCCTGACCTGCTGACGTCTGCCCATAGACAGGGAAGGATACAGCCGGTAATACAGGTGAGCGAGTCATGTGACAGCACAGCTACCTGGGTCATGTGACTACATCACAGCACAGAGCTCTGCGTCCCCTGACCTGCTGACGTCGGCCCATAGACAGGGAAGGATACAGCCGGTAATACAGGTGAGCGAGTCATGTGACAGTACAGCTACCTGGGTCATGTGACTACATCACAGCACAGAGCTCTGCGCCCCCTGACCAGCTGACGTCTGCCCATAGACAGGGAAGGATACAGCCGGTAATACAGGTGAGCGAGTCATGTGACAGCGCAGCTACCTGGGTCATGTGACTACATCACAGCACAGAGCTCTGCGTCCCCTGACCTGCTGACGTCTGCCCATAGACAGGGAAGGATACAGCCGGTAATACAGGTGAGCGAGTCATGTGACAGCACAGCTACCTGGGTCATGTGACTGCATCACAGCACAGAGCTCTGCGTCCCCTGACCTGCTGACGTCTGCCCATAGACAGGGAAAGATACAGCCGGTAATACAGGTGAGAGAGTCATGTGACAGCACAGCTACCTGGGTCATGTGACTACATCACAGCACAGAGCTCTGCGTCCCCTGACCTGCTGACGTCTGCCCATAGACAGGGAAGGATACAGCCTGTAATACAGGTGAGAGAGTCATGTGACAGCGCAGCTACCTGGGTCATGTGACTACATCACAGCACAGAGCTCTGCGTCCCCTGACCTGCTGACGTCTGCCCATAGACAGGGAAGGATACAGCCTGTAATACAGGTGAGCGAGTCATGTGACAGCACAGCTACCTGGGTCATGTGACTACATCACAGCACAGAGCTCTGCGTCCCCTGACCTGCTGACGTCTGCCCATAGACAGGAAAGGATACAGCCGGTAATACAGGTGAGCGAGTCATGTGACAGCGCAGCTACCTGGGTCATGTGACTACATCACAGCACAGAGCTCTGCGTCCCCTGACCTGCTGACGTCTGCCCATAGACAGGGAAAGATACAGTCGGTAATACAGGTGAGCGAGTCATGTGACAGCACAGCTACCTGGGTCATGTGACTACATCACAGCACAGAGCTCTGCGTCCCCTGACCTGCTGACGTCTGCCCATAGACAGGGAAGGATACAGCCGGTAATACAGGTGAGCGAGTCATGTGACAGCACAGCTACCTGGGTCATGTGACTACATCACAGCACAGAGCTCTGCGTCCCGTGACCTGCTGACGTCTGCCCATAGACAGGGAAGGATACAGCCGGTAATACAGGTGAGCGAGTCATGTGACAGCGCAGCTACCTGGGTCATGTGACTGCATCACAGCACAGAGCTCTGCGTCCCCTGACCTGCTGACATCTGCCCATAGACAGGGAAGGATACAGCCGGTAATACAGGTGAGCGGGTCATGTGACAGCGCAGCTACCTGGGTCATGTGACTACATCACAGCACAGAGCTCTGCGTCCCCTGACCTGCTGACGTCTGCCCATAGACAGGGAAGGATACTACCGGTAATACAGGTGAGCGAGTCATGTGACAGCACAGCTACCTGGGTCATGTGACTACATCACAGCACAGAGCTCTGCGTCCCCTGACCTGCTGACGTCTGCCCATAGACAGGGAAGGATACAGCCGGTAATACAGGTGAGCGAGTCATGTGACAGCACAGCTACCTGGGTCATGTGACTACATCACAGCACAGAGCTCTGCGCCCCCTGACCTGCTGACGTCTGCCCATAGACAGGGAAGGATACAGCCGGTAATACAGGTGAGCGAGTCATGTGACAGCGCAGCTACCTGGGTCATGTGACCACATCACAGCACAGAGCTCTGTGTCCCCTGACCTGCTGACGTCTGCCCATAGACAGGGAAGGATACAGCCGGTAATACAGGTGAGCGAGTCATGTGACAGCACAGCTACCTGGGTCATGTGACTACATCACAGCACAGAGCTCTGCGTCCCCTGACCTGCTGACGTCTGCCCATAGACAGGGAAGGATACAGCCGGTAATACAGGTGAGCGAGTCATGTGACAGCACAGCTACCTGGGTCATGTGACTACATCACAGCACAGAGCTCTGCATCCCCTGACCTGCTGACGTCTGCCCATAGACAGGGAAGGATACAGCCGGTAATACAGGTGAGCGAGTCATGTGACAGCACAGCTACCTGGGTCATGTGACTACATCACAGCACAGAGCTCTGCGTCCCCTGACCTGCTGACGTCTGCCCATAGACAGGGAAGGATACAGCCGGTAATACAGGTGAGCGAGTCATGTGACAGCACAGCTACCTGGGTCATGTGACCACATCACAGCACAGAGCTCTGCGTCCCCTGAACTGGTGACGTCTGCCCATAGACAGGGAAGGATACAGCCGGTAATACAGGTGAGCGAGTCATGTGACAGCACAGCTACCTGGGTCATGTGACTACATCACAGCACAGAGCTCTGCGTCCCCTGACCTGCTGACGTCTGCCCATAGACAGGGAAGGATACAGCCGGTAATACAGGAGAGCGAGTCATGTGACAGCACAGCTACCTGGGTCATGTGACTACATCACAGCACAGAGCTCTGCGTCCCCTGACCTGCTGACGTCTGCCCTAGACAGGGAAGGATACTACCGGTAATACAGGTGAGCGAGTCATGTGACAGCACAGCTACCTGGGTCATGTGACCACATCACAGCACAGAGCTCTGCGTCCCCTGACCTGCTGACGTCTGCCCATAGACAGGGAAGGATACAGCCGGTAATACAGGAGAGCGAGTCATGTGACGGCACAGCTACCTGGGTCATGTGACTACATCACAGCACAGTGCTCTGCGTCCCCTGACCTGCTGACGTCTGCCCATAGACAGGGAAGGATACAGCCGGTAATACAGGTGAGCGAGTCATGTGACAGCGCAGCTACCTGGGTCATGTGACTACATCACAGCACAGAGCTCTGCGTCCCCTGACCTGCTGACATCTGCCCATAGACAGGGAAGGATACAGCCGGTAATACAGGTGAGCGAGTCATGTGACAGCGCAGCTACCTGGGTCATGTGACTACATCACAGCGCAGAGCTCTGCGTCCCCTGACCTGCTGACGTCTGCCCATAGACAGGGAAAGATACAGCCGGTAATACAGGTGAGCGAGTCATGTGACAGCGCAGCTACCTGGGTCATCTGACTACATCACAGCACAGAGCTCTGCGTCCCCTGACCTGCTGACGTCTGCCCTAGACAGGGAAGGATACTACCGGTAATACAGGTGAGCGAGTCATGTGACAGCACAGCTACCTGGGTCATGTGACCACATCACAGCACAGAGCTCTGCGTCCCCTGACCTGCTGACGTCTGCCCATAGACAGGGAAGGATACAGCCGGTAATACAGGAGAGCGAGTCATGTGACGGCACAGCTACCTGGGTCATGTGACTACATCACAGCACAGTGCTCTGCGTCCCCTGACCTGCTGACGTCTGCCCATAGACAGGGAAGGATACAGCCGGTAATACAGGTGAGCGAGTCATGTGACAGCGCAGCTACCTGGGTCATGTGACTACATCACAGCACAGAGCTCTGCGTCCCCTGACCTGCTGACATCTGCCCATAGACAGGGAAGGATACAGCCGGTAATACAGGTGAGCGAGTCATGTGACAGCGCAGCTACCTGGGTCATGTGACTACATCACAGCGCAGAGCTCTGCGTCCCCTGACCTGCTGACGTCTGCCCATAGACAGGGAAAGATACAGCCGGTAATACAGGTGAGCGAGTCATGTGACAGCGCAGCTACCTGGGTCATCTGACTACATCACAGCACAGAGCTCTGCGTCCCCTGACCTGCTGACGTCTGCCCATAGACAGGGAAGGATACAGCCGGTAATACAGGTGAGCGAGTCATGTGACAGCACAGCTACCTGGGTCATGTGACTACATCACAGCACAGAGCTCTGTGTCCCCTGACCTGCTGACGTCTGCCCATAGACAGGGAAGGATACAGCCGGTAATACAGGTGAGCGAGTCATGTGACAGCGCAGCTACCTGGGTCATGTGACTACATCACAGCACAGAGCTCTGCGTCCCCTGACCTGCTGACGTCTGCCCATAGACAGGGAAGGATACAGCCGGTAATACAGGTGAGCGAGTCATGTGACAGCGCAGCTACCTGGGTCATGTGACTACATCACAGCACAGAGCTCTGCGTCCCCTGACCTGCTGACGTCTGCCCATAGACAGGGAAAGATACAGCCGGTAATACAGGTGTCATGTGACGGCACAGCTACATGGGTCATGTGACTACATCACAGCACAGAGCTCTGCGTCCCCTGACCTGCTGACGTCTGCCCATAGACAGGGAAGGATACAGCCGGTAATACAGGTGAGCGAGTCATGTGACAGCACAGCTACCTGGGTCATGTGACTACATCACAGCACAGAGCTCTGCGTCCCCTGACCTGCTGACGTCTGCCCTAGACAGGGAAGGATACTACCGGTAATACAGGTGAGCGAGTCATGTGACAGCGCAGCTACCTGGGTCATGTGACTACATCACAGCACAGAGCTCTGCGTCCCCTGACCTGCTGACGTTTCTCCATAGACAGGGAAGGATACAGCCGGTAATACAGGTGAGCGAGTCATGTGACAGCACAGCTACCTAGGTCATGTGACTACATCACAGCACAGAGCTCTGCGTCCCCTGACCTGCTGACGTCTGCCCATAGACAGGGAAGGATACAGCCGGTAATACAGGTGAGCGAGTCATGTGACATCACAGCTACCTGGGTCATGTGACTACATCACAGCACAGAGCTCTGCGTCCCCTGACCTGCTGAGGTCTGCCCATAGACAGGGAAGGATACAGCCGGCAATACAGGTGAGCGAGTCATGTGACAGCGCAGCTACCTGGGTCATGTGACTACATCACAGCACAGAGCTCTGCGTCCCCTGACCTGCTGACGTCTGCCCATAGACAGGGAAGGATACTACCGGTAATACAGGTGAGCGAGTCATGTGACAGCGCAGCTACCTGGGTCATGTGACTACATCACAGCACAGAGCTCTGCGTCCCCTGACCTGCTGACGTCTGCCCATAGACAGGGAAGGATACAGCCGGTAATACAGGTGAGCGAGTCATGTGACAGTACAGCTACCTGGGTCATGTGACTACATCACAGCACAGAGCTCTGCATCCCCTGACCAGCTGACGTCTGCCCATAGACAGGGAAGGATACAGCCGGTAATACAGGTGAGCGAGTCATGTGACAGCGCAGCTACCTGGGTCATGTGACTACATCACAGCACAGAGCTCTGCGTCCCCTGACCTGCTGACGTCTGCCCATAGACAGGGAAGGATACAGCCGGTAATACAGGTGAGCGAGTCATGTGACAGCGCAGCTACCTGGGTCATGTGACTACATCACAGCACAGAGCTCTGCGTCCCCTGACCTGCTGACGTCTGCCCATAGACAGGGAAGGATACAGCCGGTAATACAGGTGAGCGAGTCATGTGACAGCACAGCTACCTGGGTCATGTGACCACATCACAGCACAGAGCTCTGCATCCCCTGAACTGGTGACGTCTGCCCATAGACAGGGAAGGATACAGCCGGCAATACAGGTGAGCGAGTCATGTGACAGCGCAGCTACCTGGGTCATGTGACTACATCACAGCACAGAGCTCTGCGTCCCCTGACCTGCTGACGTCTGCCCATAGACAGGGAAGGATACAGCCGGTAATACAGGTGAGCGAGTCATGTGACAGCACAGCTACCTGGGTCATGTGACTACATCACAGCACAGAGCTCTGTGTCCCCTGACCTGCTGACGTCTGCCCATAGACAGGGAAGGATACTACCGGTAATACAGGTGAGCGAGTCATGTGACAGCACAGCTACCTGGGTCATGTGACTACATCACAGCACAGAGCTCTGCGTCCCCTGACCTGCTGACGTCTGCCCATAGACAGGGAAGGATACAGCCGGTAATACAGGTGAGCGAGTCATGTGACAGCGCAGCTACCTGGGTCATGTGACTACATCACAGCACAGAGCTCTGCGTCCCCTGACCTGCTGACGTTTCTCCATAGACAGGGAAGGATACAGCCGGTAATACAGGTGAGCGAGTCATGTGACAGCACAGCTACCTGGGTCATGTGACTACATCACAGCACAGAGCTCTGCGTCCCCTGACCTGCTGACGTCTGCCCATAGACAGGGAAGGATACAGCTGGTAATACAGGTGAGCGAGTCATGTGACAGCACAGCTACCTGGGTCATGTGACTACATCACAGCACAGAGCTCTGCGTCCCCTGACCTGCTGACGTTTCTCCATAGACAGGGAAGGATACAGCCGGTAATACAGGTGAGCGAGTCATGTGACAGCACAGCTACCTGGGTCATGTGACTACATCACAGCACAGAGCTCTGCGTCCCCTGACCTGCTGACGTCTGCCCATAGACAGGGAAAGATACAGCCGGTAATACAGGTGAGCGAGTCATGTGACAGCACAGCTACCTGGGTCATGTGACTACATCACAGCACAGAGCTCTGCGTCCCCTGACCTGCTGACGTCTGCCCATAGACAGGGAAGGATACAGCCGGTAATACAGGTGAGCGAGTCATGTGACAGCGCAGCTACCTGGGTCATGTGACTACATCACAGCACAGAGCTCTGCGCCCCCTGACCTGCTGACGTCTGCCCATAGACAGGGAAGGATACAGCCGGTAATACAGGTGAGCGAGTCATGTGACAGCACAGCTACCTGGGTCATGTGACTACATCACAGCACAGAGCTCTGCGCCCCCTGACCTGCTGACGTCTGCCCATAGACAGGGAAGGATACAGCCGGTAATACAGGTGAGCGAGTCATGTGACGGCACAGCTACCTGGGTCATGTGACTACATCAAAGCACAGAGCTCTGCGTCCCCTGACCTGCTGACGTCTGCCCATAGACAGGGAAGGATACAGCCGGTAATACAGGTGAGCGAGTCATGTGACAGCACAGCTACCTGGGTCATGTGACTACATCACAGCACAGAGCTCTGCGTCCCCTGACCTGCTGAGGTCTGCCCATAGACAGGGAAGGATACAGCCGGTAATACAGGTGAGCGAGTCATGTGACAGCACAGCTACCTGGGTCATGTGACTACATCACAGCACAGAGCTCTGCGTCCCCTGACCTGCTGACGTCTGCCCATAGACAGGGAAGGATACAGCCGGCAATCACACCGCATTAATCCGTAGGACATATATACACCCTACCACAGTGTACACAGATGTAACCCAGGTAACTGTGTCTGCACCCTGGTATACTGTAGCCTCATAACCCAGACACCCCCCCCCCTGCCCTCCCCCCAGAGAGAGTCTCATCTGCAGCACATAATACTGTCTAATCCCCGACCACCAAGCTGTTCAATGTCTCCATCACTGTAATCTATGACTCCTGCCGGACTGGTCAACCCAGGAAATAATGTCCGATGCTTTCACACAGCATCTTCACCTGGCAATAACCCGGCATAGAGGTGCGGTGTGACAGGGTGTAAGCTGCCAGCATGGTTGGTGTAGTGGTTAGCATTACTGTCTCACAGCACTAGAGACTTGGGATGGATTCCCACCACTGTCCTAACTGTGTGGGGTTTGTATGTGCTCCCCCACACCAGAAATACCCTGGTAGGTTAGCTGCCCCCTAGTATGTGTGTGCTGTAGGGAACATATGCTGCAGATGTATTAAGCTTGATAAAGTGGAACATGATAACGCAACAGCCAATCAGAAGTTTGAAAATGACAATTAGGAGCTGATTGACTGCTACCTTATCACTTCACCATGCTTAATATCACCCCTTTTACACTGCCGAAAAAACCTGGTTGTTGCCTCGTGGACCTGTGTCAGCGGTGGTGTAAAAAGGGGCCAACCCAGGTCCATATACATGGGAATCCCTGGTAGGACCCGGGTAGTGTTCTCTGTACACTGCCCCAACCCAGGTTGGGACATCCAGGTAGCGCTGAAAGGATACTGGAAGAGTGGGACGCACTTTCCGGAAGTCAGCACCATGTGTTCCACAGTGCATTGCACAGTAGCTGGGAAGGACGCGGCCTCGAGCGGACAGCACACACAGGATCCGGGCACCCCTGCTACCTGGCACCTGCCACAGTCCTATCCTGCACTAGGAAGCAGCGCTGACAGGCAGTAGCGGGACCACGAGCTTAAAGGAGGAGGGTGCGTGATGTGCCTCCCACTACAGTGACTGTATGAGGGATATATACCCAACTGTACCTGCAGGGGAAGGGGGCTGGGGAGCACATGTTAGATGCTGTCTGCTGCTGCTGGGGAAGGGGGCTGGGGGAGCACATGGGAGATGCTGTCTGCTGCTGCTGGGGAAGGGGGCTGGGGGAGCACATGGGAGATGCTGTCTGCTGCTGCAGGGGAAGGGGGCTGGGGAGCACATGGGAGATGCTGTCTGCTGCTGCTGGGGAAGGGGGCTGGGGGAGCACATGGGAGATGCTGTCTGCTGCTGCAGGGGAAGGGGGCTGGGGGAGCACATGGGAGATGCTGTCTGCTGCTGCAGGGGAAGGGGGCTGGGGGAGCACATGGGAGATGCTGTCTGCTGCTGCTGGGGGCTGGGGGAGCACATGGGAGATGCTGTCTGCTGCTGCAGGGGGCTGGGGGAGCACATGGGAGATGCTGTCTGCTGCTGCAGGGGAAGGGGGCTGGGGGAGCACATGGGAGATGCTGTCTGCTGCTGCTGGGGAAGGGGGCTGGGGGAGCACATGGGAGATGCTGTCTGCTGCTGCAGGGGAAGGGGGCTGGGGAGCACATGGGAGATGCTGTCTGCTGCTGCAGGGGAAGGGGGCTGGGGGAGCACATGGGAGATGCTGTCTGCTGCTGCAGGGGAAGGGGGCTGGGGGAGCACATGGGAGATGCTGTCTGCTGCTGCAGGGGAAGGGGGCTGGGGGAGCACATGGGAGATGCTGTCTGCTGCTGCAGGGGAAGGGGGCTGGAGGGAGCACATGGGAAATGCTGTCTGCTGCTGCAGGGGAAGGGGGCTGGGGGAGCACATGGGAGATGCTGTCTGCTGCTGCAGGGGAAGGGGGCTGGGGGAGCACATGGGAGATGCTGTCTGCTGCTGCAGGGGAAGGGGGCTGGGGGAGCACATGGGAGATGCTGTCTGCTGCTGCAGGGGAAAGGTGCTGGGGGAGCACATGGGAGATGCTGTCTGCTGCTGCAGGGGAAGGGGGCTGGGGAGCACATGGGAGATGCTGTCTGCTGCTGCAGGGGAAGGGGGCTGGGGGAGCACATGGGAGATGCTGTCTGCTGCTGCTGGGGAAGGGGGCTGGGGGAGCACATGGGAGATGCTGTCTGCTGCTGCTGGGGAAGGGGGCTGGGGGAGCACATGGGAGATGCTGTCTGCTGCTGCTGGGGAAGGGGGCTGGGGGAGCACATGGGAGATGCTGTCTGCTGCTGCTGGGGAAGGGGGCTGGGGGAGCACATGGGAGATGCTGTCTGCTGCTGCAGGGGAAGGGGGCTGGGGGAGCACATGGGAGATGCTGTCTGCTGCTGCACGGGAAGGGGGCTGGGGGAGCACATGGGAGATGCTGTCTGCTGCTGCAGGGGAAGGGGGCTGGGGGAGCACATGGGAGATGCTGTCTGCTGCTGCTGGGGAAGCACATGGGAGATGCTGTCTGCTGCTGCAGGGGAAGGGGGCTGGGGGAGCACATGGGAGATGCTGTCTGCTGCTGCAGGATAAGGGGGCTGGGGGTGCACATGAGAGATGCTGTCTGCTGCTGCAGGGGAAGGGTGCTGGGGGGCGCACATGAGAGATGCTGTCTGCTGCTGCAGGGGAAGGGGGCTGGGGGGCCACATGGGAGATGCTGTCTGCTGCTGCAGGGGAAAGGGGCAGGAGGAGCACATGGGAGATGCTGTCTGCTGCTGCTGCAGGGGAAGGGGGCTGGGGGGCCACATGGGAGATGCTGTCTGCTGCTGCAGGGGAAGGGGGCTGGAGGGAGCACACGAGAGATGCTGTCTGCTGCTGCAGGGGAAGGGTGCTGGGGGGCGCACATGAGAGATGCTGTCTGCTGCTGCAGGGGAAGGGGGCTGAAGGGAGCTCATGAGAGATGCTGTCTGCTGCTGCAGGGGAAGGGGGCTGGGGGGAGCACATGGGAAATGCTGTCTGCTGCTGCAGGGGAAGGGGGCTGGGGGGAGCACATGGGAAATGCTGTCTGCTGCTGCAGGGGAAGGGGGCTGGGGGAGCACATGGGAAATGCTGTCTGCTGCTGCAGGGGAAGGGGGCTGGGGGGAGCACATGGGAAATGCTGTCTGCTGCTGCAGGGGAAGGGGGCTGGGGGGAGCACATGGGAAATGCTGTCTGCTGCTGCAGGGGAAGGGGGCTGGGGGAGCACATGGGAGATGCTGTCTGCTGCTGCAGGGGAAGGGGGCTGGGGGAGCACATGGGAGATGCTGTCTGCTGCTGCAGGGGAAGGGGGCTGGGGGAGCACATGGGAGATGCTGTCTGCTGCTGCAGGGGAAGGGGGCTGGGGGAGCACATGGGAGATGCTGTCTGCTGCTGCAGGGGAAGGGGGCTGGGGTAGCACATGGGAGATGCTGTCTGCTGCTGCAGGGGAAGGGGGCTGGGGGAGCACATGGGAGATGCTGTCTGCTGCTGCATGGGAAGGGGGCTGGGGGAGCACATGGGAGATGCTGTCTGCTGCTGCAGGGGAAGGGGGCTGGGGAGCACATGGGAGATGCTGTCTGCTGCTGCAGGGGAAGGGGGCTGGAGGGAGCACATGGGAAATGCTGTCTGCTGCTGCAGGGGAAGGGGGCTGGGGGAGCACATGGGAGATGCTGTCTGCTGCTGCAGGGGAAAGGTGCTGGGGGAGCACATGGGAAATGCTGTCTGCTGCTGCAGGGGAAGGGGGCTGGGGGAGCACATGGGAAATGCTGTCTGCTGCTGCAGGGGAAGGGGGCTGGGGGGAGCACATGGGAAATGCTGTCTGCTGCTGCAGGGGAAGGGGGCTGGGGGGAGCACATGGGAAATGCTGTCTGCTGCTGCAGGGGAAGGGGGCTGGGGGAGCACATGGGAGATGCTGTCTGCTGCTGCAGGGGAAGGGGGCTGGGGGAGCACATGGGAGATGCTGTCTGCTGCTGCAGGGGAAGGGGGCTGGGGGAGCACATGGGAGATGCTGTCTGCTGCTGCAGGGGAAGGGGGCTGGGGGAGCACATGGGAGATGCTGTCTGCTGCTGCAGGGGAAGGGGGCTGGGGTAGCACATGGGAGATGCTGTCTGCTGCTGCAGGGGAAGCACATGGGAGATGCTGTCTGCTGCTGCAGGGGAAGGGGGCTGGGGGAGCACATGGGAGATGCTGTCTGCTGCTGCAGGGGAAGGGGGCTGGGGGAGCACATGGGAGATGCTGTCTGCTGCTGCAGGGGAAGGGGGCTGGGGGAGCACATGGGAGATGCTGTCTGCTGCTGCAGGGGAAGGGGGCTGGGGAGCACATGGGAGATGCTGTCTGCTGCTGCAGGGGAAGGGGGCTGGGGAGCACATGGGAGATGCTGTCTGCTGCTGCAGGGGAAGGGGGCTGGAGGGAGCACATGGGAAATGCTGTCTGCTGCTGCAGGGGAAGGGGGCTGGGGGAGCACATGGGAGATGCTGTCTGCTGCTGCAGGGGAAAGGTGCTGGGGGAGCACATGGGAGATGCTGTCTGCTGCTGCAGGGGAAGGGGGCTGGGGAGCACATGGGAGATGCTGTCTGCTGCTGCACGGGAAGGGGGCTGGGGGAGCACATGGGAGATGCTGTCTGCTGCTGCAGGGGAAGGGGGCTGGGGGAGCACATGGGAGATGCTGTCTGCTGCTGCAGGGGAAGGGGGCTGGGGGAGCACATGGGAGATGCTGTCTGCTGCTCAGTGCTAACCCGTCAGGTCTTTTCATTTACATTTTATTTAAAATCATTGAGTAGAAGTTGGCTGGCAGCTTATCAGCCCTAAAATGTCACCCATACAGGGAAAAGCACGGTTGACTCAGGTTCAGTGTCATGCAGACCCGAGTTCAACCCAGGATGAAGGGCTGCATAAAAGGGGTAATAAGCCAGGGCTTAAGAGGTGTAAATCTGCCCCATAGAGTGTAAGCTCACTGGGACAAGGACTGGTGTGATGTAATGTGCTGCAGAAAATGTATACAGCAGTTACACCAAGTCCACCTAGAGGGAGCCACACAGCTACACTATGTAAACAAGCAGCATATGGCTCTGCGTCCTGACTGACAGCACACACACCATTAACCCTGTGCATCCTGACTGACAGCACACACACCATTAACCCTGTGCATCCTGACTGACAGCACACACCATTAACCCTGTGCATCCTGACTGACAGCGCGCACACCATTAACCCTGTGCATCCTGACTGACAGCACACACACCATTAACCCTGTGCATCCTGACTGACAGCCCACACACCATTAACCCTGTGCATCCTGACTGACAGCCCACACACCATTAACCCTGTGCATCCTGACTGACAGCACACACACCATTAACCCTGTGCATCCTGACTAACAGCACACACATCATTAACCCTGTGCATCCTGACAGCGCACACACCATTAACCCTGTGCATCCTGACAGCGCACACACCATTAACCCCGTGCATCCTGACAGCGCACACACCATTAACCCTGTGCGTCCTGACTGACAGCGCACACACCATTAACCCTGTGCATCCTGACAGCACACACACCATTAACCCCGTGCGTCCTGACTGACAGCGCACACACCATTAACCCTGTGCGTCCTGACTGACAGCGCACACACCATTAACCCCGTGCGTCCTGACTGACAGCGCACACACCATTAACCCCGTGCATCCTGACTGACAGCGCACACACCATTAACCCCGTGCGTCCTGACTGACAGCGCACACACCATTAACCCTGTGCATCCTGACTGACAGCGCACACACCATTAACCCCGTGCGTCCTGACTGACAGCGCACACACCATTAACCCTGTGCGTCCTGACTGATAGCGCACACACCATTAACCCCGTGCGTCCTGACTGACAGCGCACACACCATTAACCCCGTGCGTCCTGACTGACAGCGCACACACCATTAACCCCGTGCGTCATGACTGACAGCGCACACACCATTAACCCCGTGCGTCCTGACTGACAGCGCACACACCATTAACCCCGTGCGTCCTGACTGACAGCGCACACACCATTAACCCCGTGCGTCGTGACTGACAGCGCACACACCATTAACCCTGTGCATCCTGACTGACAGCGCACACACCATTAACCCCGTGCGTCCTGACTGACAGCGCACACACCATTAACCCTGTGCATCCTGACTGACAGCGCACACACCATTAACCCTGTGCATCCTGACTGACAGCCCACACACCATTAACCCTGTGCATCCTGACAGCACACACACCATTAACCCCGTGCGTCCTGACTGACAGCACACACACCATTAACCCTGTGCATCCTGACTGACAGCGCGCACACCATTAACCCTGTGCGTCGTGACTGACAGCGCACACACCATTAACCCTGTGCATCCTGACTGACAGCGCACACACCATTAACCCTGTGCATCCTGACTGACAGCACACACACCATTAACCCTGTGCATCCTGACTGACAGCACACACACCATTAACCCTGTGCATCCTGACTGACAGCCCACACACCATTAACCCCGTGCATCCTGACTGACAGCGCACACACCATTAACCCTGTGCATCCTGACTGACAGCACACACACCATTAACCCTGTGCATCCTGACTAACAGCACACACATCATTAACCCTGTGCATCCTGACTGACAGCACACACCATTAACCCTGTGCATCCTGACTGACAGCGCACACCATTAACCCCGTGCATCCTGACTAACAGCACACACATCATTAACCCTGTGCATCCTGACTGACAGCGCACACCATTAACCCTGTGCATCCTGACTGACAGCGCACACACCATTAACCCCGTGCATCCTGACTGACAGCACACACCATTAACCCCGTGCATCCTGACTGACAGCGCGCACACCATTAACCCCGTGCGTCCTGACTGACAGCACACACATCATTAACCCTGTGCATACTGACTGACAGCACACACACCATTAACCCTGTGCATCCTGACTGACAGCACACACACCATTAACCCCGTGCGTCCTGACTGACAGCACACACATCATTAACCCTGTGCATACTGACTGACAGCACACACACCATTAACCCTGTGCATCCTGACTGACAGCACACACACCATTAACCCTGTGCATCCTGACTGACAGCACACACATCATTAACCCTGTGCATCCCAGAACCAGCCACAGAACAGACCATTAACCCTGTGCATCCCAGAACCAGCCACAGAACAGACCATTAACCCTGTGCATCCCAGAACCAGCCACAGAACAGACCATTAACCCTGTGCATCCTGACTAACACACACACACACACCATTAATCCTGTGCATCCTGACTGACAGCGCGCACACCATTAACCCTGTGCATCCTGACTGACAGCACACACACCGTTTAACCCTGTAAGTCCCAGAACCAGCCACAGAGCAGACCATTAACCCTGTGTGACCCCCCCCCCCACGCCCGTTACCCTTGTGTGACCCCCATGCCCCGGTCAAATGCTGTTACCCCCCCCCTGCTCCAGTCAGACCCTGTTAGCCCCGTGTGACCCCCTAACGTCCCGGTCAGGTGCTGTGACCCCTGTGTGACTCCCCCCCATGCCCCAATTAGACTGTTTCCCTGTGTGACCCCCCATGCCCCGGTCTGACGCTGTTACCCCTGTGTGATCCCCCATGGCCCGGTCAGATGTTGTTACCCCTGTGTGACCCCCCCCCCCCCCCCCCCCACCATGCCCCGGTCTGACGCTGTTACCCCTGTGTGACCCCCCCCATGCCCGGTCAGACGCTGTTACCCCTGTGTGACTGCCATGCCCTTGGCAGATGCTGTTACCCCTGTGTGACCCCCCCACCATGCACCGGTCGGACGCTGTTAACCCTTGTGTGACCCCACCATACCCCGGTCAGGTGCTGTGACCCCTCCATGACCCGGTCAGGTGCTGTGACCCCTGTGTAACCCCCCATGCCTCGGTCAGATGCCGTTACCCCTGTGTGACCCCACATGGCCCGGTCAGGAGCTGTTACCCCTGTGTGACCCCCCATACCCCGGTCAGGAGTGGTTACCCCTGTGTGACCCCCCCATGCCCCGGTCTGACGCTGTTACCCCTGTGTGACCCCCCATGCCCCGGTCAGGAGCTGTTACCCCTGTGTGACCCCCCATACCCCGGTCAGGAGTGGTTACCCCTGTGTGACCCCCCCATGCCCCGGTCAGGAGCTGTTACCCCTGTGTGACCCCCCATGCCCCGGTCAGATGCTGTTACCCCTGTGTGACCCCCCATGCCCCGGTCAAGAGCTGTTACCCCTGTGTGACCCCCCATGCCCCAGTCTGACGCTGTTACCCCTGTGTGACCCCCCATGCCCCGGTCAGGAGCTGTTACCCCTGTGTGACCCCCCATACCCCGGTCAGGAGTGGTTACCCCTGTGTGACCCCCCCATGCCCCGGTCTGACGCTGTTACCCCTGTGTGACCCCCCATGCCCCGGTCAGGAGCTGTTACCCCTGTGTGACCCCCCATGCCCCGGTCTGACGCTGTTACCCCTGTGTGACCCCCCATGCCCCGGTCTGACGCGGTTACCCCTGTGTGACCCCCCCATGCCCCGGTCTGACGCTGTTACCCCTGTGTGACCCCCCATGCCCCGGTCAGGAGCTGTTACCCCTGTGTGACCCCCCATGCCCCGGTCAGGTGCTATTACCCCTGTGTGACCCCACATGCCCCGGTCAGGAGCTGTTACCCCTGTGTGACCCCACATGCCCCGGTCAGGAGCTGTTACCCCTGTGTGACCCCACATGCCCCGGTCAGGAGCTGTTACCCCTGTGTGACCCCACATGCCCCGGTCAGATGCTGTTACCTCTGTGCGACCCACCATGCCCCGGTCAGGAGCTGTTACCCCTGTGTGACCCCACATGCCCCGGTCAGGAGCTGTTACCCCTGTGTGACCCCCCATGCCCCGGTCTGACGCTGTTACCCCTGTGCGACCCACCATGCCCCGGCAGGTGCTGTTACCCCTGTGTGACCCTCCATGCCCCGGTCAGGTGCTCTGACCCCCTCCATGCCCCGGTCAGGTGCTATGACCCCCCCCCCATGCCCCGGTCAGGAGCTGTTACCCCTGTGTGACCCCCCATGCCCCGGTCTGACACTGTTACCCCTGTGTGACCCCCCATGCCCCGGTCAGGTGCTCTAACCCCTGTGTGACCCTCCATGCCCCGGTCAGGTGCTGTTACCCCTGTGCGACCCACCATGCCCCGGTCAGGTGCTCTGACCCCCCCATGCCCCGGTCAGGTGCTCTGACCCCCCCATGCCCCGGTCTGACGCTGATACCCCTGTGTGACCCCCCATGCCCCGGCAGGTGCTGTTACCCCTGTGCGACCCACCATGCCCCGGTCAGGTGCTCTGACCCCCCCATGCCCCGGTCAGGGCCGGACACGTCACTGACACCTGTACACAGCCGGCTCTCTCACCGTCCTGGCGGCCTCTGCCCACGTCCTGCCCTTCTTCTTCCTCCGCCGCCGTCTCCGCTTCCTCCGGGCCGCGTCCCTCATGGTGTGCGGCATCTGGGCCCGGTGCTCGGTGTCTCCGCGCTCAGCTCCCCGCAGCCGCCATGTTGTAGCCGTTACTGTACTTAGGGCGCGGGTCATGTGACGCGGGGTGACGTCACTACTGTACCGGCTGTCAGACTAGGGGGGGGGGGGGGCGGGTCGCCGCTGCCTGTCACTCATCCTCAATACAGTGCCAGGGCGCATGCGCAATATCCTTTCGCTCATCCTCAAGCCACAGCCAGTGCGCAGTCTCCGCCCCTAGTACGCATGCGCAGTGTTCCTAGTTCTATAGTTCTGTATCTGTCACCTGGGGACTCTAATGCACTGGTTTGCCTCCACCCAGGGGGAAGCCCCCCTCCTCTTGGCAAGTGGCTACAACTATGACAACAATAGCAATATTATGCAGTATGAGGGACAGAGGGGCGCTGCTGCACATGCCCAGTGGTAGCAGCTTCCAACACGTTTCCTGTGTGCGTTGATTTGAGTCCTCCATGAGTGCAGTAGGCCAGAGAGCAGCTACCAGGGAGAAGAGACAGGAGCCTTGCCATGAGGTGGGAGAACGTGAGCTTAGAAAGTGCAGTACTAGTTATATTATGTTTGTGTATTTATTATAATTGTATATTTAACCTTTTCTTGACCACTTATATGATGTAAATGTTTGATACAGCCTTTACTTTAGACGATCTATAGTGTTATTAGTGTATGCCATACAGTATCCCGTGTATAAAGAGACCATTGTGTACATTAATGTACGGAGATCGTTACTTGGTTCTTCTACCACTCTCCCGGACTACCGCATTGCTCCAATGTTGCAGAGTGGGTGATTGTATGACTGAATTTGAAAACCCCCCTCTAGAAATCCTGCATTTGCCACTGGGGGTTCCATGTCTAGTCAGACAGTTAGACATGCCAATGCACTCAATGCCCGGACAACCAACCTTTTTTACAATGACTTGTTCATACTTTACCATTTCAGTGGGATTAGAGGGAGAATATAATATTGTGCTGCACGTAACGAGGCATCGTGACGGAAGCATGGCGAGCGCAGCGAGGGAATGCAGAACACTTATACTGTGTCCATGTACACATATTTCCAATGGCGACATTTTACTTGTGTTGTTACTTTTGTCACTGTCTAACTAATGCATGTCTAACTATTGTCAATGTTTAACTAATGTATGTATAACTTTTGTCACTGTATAACTAATACATGTCTAACTTTTGTTAATGTATAACTAATGCATGTCTAACTTTTTTCACTGTCTAATGCATGTCTAACTATTGTCAGTGTATAACTAATGCATGTCTAACTATTGTCAATGTATAACTAATGTATGTATAACTCTTGTCAATGTCTGACTAATGCATGTCTAACTTTTGTCACTGTATAACTAATACATGTCTAACTTTTGTCAATGTATAACCAGGGACGGTGTAAGGTTTCTCAGAACCCTAGGCAAAACATCAACCTTCTGCCCCCTCAGGGACATAACTCCCAGAGCCAATGGAGACGCCATCCTCCAGATTAACAGCCCTGGAGGGGCACGTGCATGTACAGCAGCACCTGTGCGGTTCACAGCGGGATCCATGTGTGACCACTGCTCGTCCACTAGAGCTCTATGGTGCACCCACATAGTTAAATGGCTTTATCCCAGGATGCAGACTCAGTGGCACCCCCCCCAGATCCTGGCACCCTAGGCAGCTGCCTAAAGCTGCCTAGTGGTAGAGCCGGCCCTGTGTATAACTAGTGCATGTCTAACTTTTGTCACTGTCTAACTAATGCATGTCTAACTATTGTCAGTGTATAACTAATGCATGTCTAACTATTGTCAATGTCTAACTAATGTCACTGTCTAATTATTGTCAATGTCTAACTAATGCATGTCTAACTATTGTCAATGTCTACCTAATGCATGTCTAACTTTTGTCACTGTCAAACTAATGCATGTCTAACTATTGTCCATGTATAACTTGTCAGTACCTTGGAATTCTGTGGTCCCGGGTGACGACCAGGAACAGGTGCAGCTTGAAGGATAGCAAGGCGTATATAGGTCCTTCTCATATGGGACGTGGGAGAAGCCCGGAGATTGAGGACATTGACGTATAGAATGAGTCTTAGAAGTTAGCCACGGGGTAGATAATGAAGGAACAGGTGACAGACTGGAATCAGGAACCAGTTGTAGCCAAACCGGAGTACACAGGTGACTGTAGCTGATAGCACCCAGGCAGGGGGTACGCAGGAGACTGTGTCAAGTTGTAGCCAATCGGAAGGCACAGGAGGTTGTTTGCAGGCTGCACCCAGGCTGAAGGTACACAGGTGATAGCAGGAGACTGTACCCAAACAGAAGGTGCACAGGAGGTTGCTTGCAGAATGCGCCCAGACTGAAGGTACACAGGTGATAGCAGGAGACTGTACCCAAACAGAAGGTGCACAGGAGGTTGCTTGCAGAATGCGCCCAGTCTGAAGGTACACAGGTGATAGCAGGAGATTGTACCCAAACAGAAGGTGCACAGGAGGTTGCTTGCAGAATGCGCCCAGACTGAAGGTACACAGGTGATAGCAGGAGATTGTACCCAAACAGAAGGTGCACAGGAGGTTGCTTGCAGAATGCGCCCAGACTGAAGGTACACAGGTGATAGCAGGAGATTGTACCCAAACAGAAGGTGCACAGGAGGTTGCTTGCAGAATGCGCCCAGACTGACGGTACACAGGTGATAGCAGGAGATTGTACCCAAACGAAAGGTGCACAGGAGATTGCTTGCAGATTGCACCCAGGCAGAAGGTACACCGGTGATAGCAGGGGTTGTACCCAAATGGAAGGTGCACAGGAGGTTGCTTGCAGATTGCACCCAGGCAGAAGGTACACAGGTGATAGCAGGGGTTGTACCCAAATGGAAGGTGCACAGGAGGTTGCTTGCAGGTTGCACCCGGACTGAAGGTACACAGATGAGCAGGGCTGATTGCACCTTGAAGCAAAACGCTGGAGGTGCACAGGTAATCAGGACTGATTGCACTTGGAGCAAGACGCTGGAAGTGCACAGGTAATCAGGACTGATTGCACTTGGAGCAAGACGCTGGAAGTGCACAGGTAGTCAGGAGAGCACAGGACGCTGGTGTTTCCAAAGGAGTGACAAGCGAAGCACTGGCGCCAGCTTGTTTCAAACATAAGTCTTTTATCCCCCTGGAGAGTCTCTGATAGGCTGCTGACTTCAGCCCGGATTGTTATTGGAGGACTTCGACAAGATGGCGCCTTTGCGCAGACGCTGCGGCTTAGGTAGTATGCCCTGAGTTAGAGAAGTCCCCACAGGCGGCTGGAAGCACTGCAAGTGCTGCTCCGCCGTTACCGACATCCAGGGCGAGGAGGCAGAGCCGGAATCCAGACCAGGGCACTCCACGCTAGCACAAGGCGACCAGTCAGAGCGGGCACTGTCACCCACGCACAATGGTGACTGCCCAGACTCCCCTGGCGCCCTTCTCAAGCATCAGATACCACGCACCTGGACCAGATCCCGCCGTACCACTGGGACTGGTAAGCGACAGGAACGGGCTGTGACATAACTATTGTATGTATAACTCATCAATGTCTGACTAATGCATGTCTAACTTTTGTCAGTGTATAACTAATGTATGTCTAACTCTTGTCACTGTCTAACTAATGCATGTCTAACTCTTGTCAATGTCTGACTAATGCATGTCTAACTATTGTCGGTGTATAACTATTGTATGTCTAACTCTTGTCAATGTATGACTAATGCATGTCTAACTTTTGACAATGTCTGACTAATGCATGTCTAACTCTTGTCAATGTCTGACTAATGCATGTCTAACTTGTCAATGTCTGACTAATGCATGTCTAACTTTTTTCAATGTCTGACTAATGCATGTCTAAATCTTGTCAATGTCTGACTAATGCATGTCTAACTCTTGTCAATGTATGACTAATGCATGTCTAACTTTTGTCAATGTATAACTAATGCATGTCTAACTTGTCACTGTCTAACTAATGCATGTCTAACTCTTGTCAATGTCTGACTAATGCATGTCTAGCTCTTGTCAATGTCTGACTAATGCATGTCTAACTCTTGTCACTGTCTAACTAATGCATGTCTAACTTTTGTCAATGTCTGACTAATGCATGTCTACCTCTTGTCAATGTCTGACTAATGCATGTCTAACTCTTGTCAATGTCTGACAAATGCATGTCTAACTTTTGTCAATGTATAACTAATGCATGTCTAACTTGTCACTGTCTAACTAATGCATGTCTAACTCTTGCCAATGTATAACTAATGCATGTCTAATACTTGTCAATGTATAACTAATGCATGTCTAACTCTTGTCAATGTCTGACTAATGCATGTCTATTTTTTTGTCAATGTCTGACTAATGCATGTCTAACTTGTCAATGTCTGACTAATGCATGTCTACCTCTTGTCAATGTCTGACTAATGCATGTCTAACTTGTCAGTGTCTGACTAATGCATGTCTAACTTTTGTCAATGTCTGACTAATGCATGTCTAACTCATGTCAATGTCTGACTAATGCGTGTCTAACTTGTCAATGTCTGACTAATGGATGTCTAACTTTTGTCAATGTCTGACTAATGCATGTCTAAATTGTCAATGTCTGACTAATGGATGTCTAACTTTTGTCAATGTCTCACTAATGCATGTCTACCTCTTGTCAATGTCTGACTAATGCATGTCTAAATCTTGTCAATGTCTGACTAATGCATGTCTAACTCTTGTCAATGTATGACTAATGCATGTCTAACTTTTGTCAATGTATAACTAATGCATGTCTAACTTGTCACTGTCTAACTAATGCATGTCTAACTCTTGTCAATGTCTGACTAATGCATGTCTAACTCTTGTCAATGTCTGATTAATGCATGTCTAACTTTTGTCAATGTATAACTAATGCATGTCTAGCTCTTGTCACTGTCTAACTAATGCATGTCTAACTTTTGTCAATGTCTGACTAATGCATGTCTAGCTCTTGTCAATGTCTGACTAATGCATGTCTAACTCTTGTCACTGTCTAACTAATGCATGTCTAACTTTTGTCAATGTCTGACTAATGCATGTCTACCTCTTGTCAATGTCTGACTAATGCATGTCTAACTCTTGTCAATGTCTGACAAATGCATGTCTAACTTTTGTCAATGTATAACTAATGCATGTCTAACTTGTCACTGTCTAACTAATGCATGTCTAACTCTTGCCAATGTATAACTAATGCATGTCTAACTCTTGTCAATGTCTGACTAATGCATGTCTATTTTTTTGTCAATGTCTGACTAATGCATGTCTAACTTGTCAATGTCTGACTAATGCATGTCTACCTCTTGTCAATGTCTGACTAATGCATGTCTAACTTGTCAGTGTCTGACTAATGCATGTCTAACTTTTGTCAATGTCTGACTAATGCATGTCTAACTCATGTCAATGTCTGACTAATGCGTGTCTAACTTGTCAATGTCTGACTAATGGATGTCTAACTTTTGTCAATGTCTGACTAATGCATGTCTAAATTGTCAATGTCTGACTAATGGATGTCTAACTTTTGTCAATGTCTCACTAATGCATGTCTAACTTGTCAATGTCTGACTAATGCATGTCTAACTTTTGTCAATGTATAACTAATACATGTCTAACTTTTGTCACTGTCTAACTAATGCATGTCTAACTTTTGTCACTGTCTAACTAATGCATGTCTAACTATTGTCAATGTATAACTAATGTATGTATAACTTGTCAATGTCTGACTAATGCATGTCTAACTTTTGTCAATGTATACCTAATACATGTCTAACTTTTCTCGATGTATAACTAATGCATGTCTAACTTTTGTCACTGTCTAACTAATGCAAGTCTAACTATTGTCAATGTATAACTAATGCATGTCTAACTTGTCACTGTCTAACTAATGCATGTCTTACTCTTGCCAATGTATAACTAATGCATGTCTAACTCTTGTCAATGTCTGACTAATGCATGTCTAACTCTTTTCAACGTCTGACTAATGCATGTCTAACTTTTGTCAATGTATAACTAATGCATGTCTAGCTCTTGTCACTGTCTAACTAATGCATGTCTAACTCTTGTCAATGTCTGACTAATGCATGTCTAACTATTGTCAATGTATAACTAATGTATGTATAACTCTTGTCAATGTCTGACTAATGCATGTCTTACTCTTGCCAATGTATAACTACTGCATGTCTAACTCTTTTCAATGTCTGACTAATGCATGTCTAACTATTGTCAATTTATAACTAATGCATGTCTAACTTGTCACTGTCTAACTAATGCATGTCTTACTCTTGCCAATGTATAACTAATGCATGTCTAACTCTTGTCAATGTCTGACTAATGCATGTCTAACTCTTGTCAACGTCTGACTAATGCATGTCTAACTTTTGTCAATGTATAACTAATGCATGTCTAACTTTTGTCACTGTCTACCTAATGCATGTCTAACTATTGTCAGTGTATAACTATTGTATGTCTAACTTTTGTCAATGTATAACTAATGCATGTCTAACTCTTGTCACTGTCTAACTAATGCATGTCTAACTCTTGTCAATGTCTGACTAATGCATGTCTAACTTTTGTCAATTTCTGACTAATGTCTGACTAATGCATGTCTAACTCTTGTCAATGTCTGACTAATGCATGTCTAACTATTGTCAATGTCAGTCTAATGCATGTCTAACTCTTGTCAATGTTTGACTAATGCATGTCTAACTCTTGTCAATGTCTGACTAATGCATGTCTAACTATTGTCAATGTATAACTAATGCATGTCTAACTTTTATCACTGTCTAACTAATGCATGTCTAACTATTGTCAGTGTATAACTATTGTATGTCTAACTTTTGTCAATGTATAACTAATGCATGTCTAACTCTTGTCACTGTCTAACTAATGCATGTCTAACTCTTGTCAATGTCTGACTAATGCATGTCTAACTTTTGTCAATTTCTGACTAATGTCTGACTAATGCATGTCTAACTCTTGTCAATGTCTGTCTAATGCATGTCTAACTCTTGTCAATGTCAGTCTAATGCATGTCTAACTCTTGTCAATGTTTGACTAATGCATGTCTAACTCTTGTCAATGTCTGACTAATGCATGTCTAACTATTGTCAATGTATAACTAATGCATGTCTAACTATTGTCAATGTAACTGGAAAGTACTAAACAGGGCATATGTGGCCCCGATACAAAGAGCACACATGATGCCTGATGCACCAGACTCTTGCACCAGGTGTGGTCAGAGACGGGCCACTTTCTTTCACAGTCTTTGGCAGTGTGGCAAGATATCCACATATTGGAATAAATTGATAATGTTCATAAATAACACCTTCCAATTGAACATAATTAAAAACCCTACAGCATGTCTACTCCTAGTGTGGACAGAATGGGATTGGGGAGGCCGGAAAAAATCCTTGTTGCCTGTGATAACAGTAATCTTAGGAATAGCAAAAAAATTAATTATGAAATACTGGATTAAGAAATCAGCGCCCTCCATTCTTGAAACAAAGAACACAATAATGAGTATCTTATACATGGAGAGACAGGCCACACTACCGGACATAGAAACAGGCGTTATGAGGTTTTATCGTAAATGGGGCCCTTATATCGAGACCTTACCCAGTACCACACAATCACAAATCCTAAAGTTGTATGAAAACACGTCATGGTATTTGGTGCGACAACTGAGTCACACATGAACAGTTCACCCAATCAAGATAAATGGAATTAGGTGGCCCGAAATGTTTAAGTAAAGCATAGCATCATGCCTAGAAGTATCTCTTAGAAACTAATAGCAGTATCCTCACTCCCCACCCCCCCCCCCCACACTTTCCCTTTGTCCTGTCTAGTCTGTCCAATTTAGAATCTTAGTCTTTATATTATGCGGAATTGGAATAGAAGGCGAGCAATATATTTGGTACTATGGAAAGTAAAATCAGTATGTATTGACAAAAATATATCTACTGTGGCTACATACTTCTTTACGCATAAGCCTACACAATTCTGTATGTTTATATTTTTGTGTGTTTGTATTATGTTGAAGGAGAAAATAATGAAAATGTGGTCACCCTGCGTGGTGTAACTTAAGTCTAACAAGGAGTGATTTGTCGCCTTGATGTTTGTCAAGTTTTACTATGTGACTTTCTCAAATAAAATGTTTTGAAAAAAAAAAAAAAAAACTATTGTCAATGTATAACTAATGCATGTCTAACTATTGTCAATGTCTGACTAATGCATGTCTAACTCTTGTCAATGTCTGACTAATGCTTGTCTAACTCTTGTCAATGTCTGACTAATGCCTGTCTAACTTTTGTCACTGTCTACTAGGACTGATACTAAGGCCCTGGACCACACAGACTGAATGTTGTATGATTTTATGCCTATGTTGTACCGCACAAGCATTCCCAGTGTGCCCTAGTTGCGTCCCGTACTGAGTCACATTTGTGATGTCACATGCACACATAGGGCCTGACCGGTTGGTGAAGTCGCAATTTCCTGGTGTTCTGTATATTGAGGGATGGGATGGTCTCCTTTGTGGGAGCAGAGAGGCCAGGTTGTCCAGAATCTGGCAGCCATTTCCTGGCCTCACCGAGCTGCGGCAGCTCATCTACACTCACCTGAGTGTTACTCAGCCGGCCGATGTCCCAGAATGCTGCATTCTCTCATAGCTACATCAACAACGTGGGGGTACTGTGCCATAACCTGACTTGGCGCCTCTGTCTGGCACAATGTGAGCTGAGGGCAATACAACACATTCGGTAGGCAGTAATGGATGGACGGAGATTAGCCTTAGACCCAGTACTAGGGTTCACCACAAACCATCGATGGCAGACATCCGAATAGTTTGCGTGGAGTGGATGGTTCCCCTCCTACGCAGAGTGAGTGAGCGCTGGGGGCGGAGCTGGTCTGCTGGCAGATAGCTGAGCCTGTCATGTTAGCTGCTGGCACCAGCCGTTACACCAATCAGTGTACCACTGATGACAAATACTACCATCGCTGGTGTTACATCATCACATCCACTGAACCATGACCATCGATGTTAACCATTGAGGTATGGTGCTCTGATGGTCACCCCTATTCCTGACTTCATGTGGCCATCTGCATTTATTGTACACAGCATGGGGTATGGGTCATAGGGTCCTCAAAGCTTAGGGTGATAGTCCTTATGCCGACCACTATGTCAACAGTCATTAGGTAAACACATAAAATAGGTCGACATGGTCATTAGGTCGACATGAAAAATATTGACATGAGTTTTCCATGTTTTTGGTGTCTATGTTGACCACCAACACAATTTTTAAAGAAAAAAATACACGAGAGACTCATGTCAACCTTTTTCATGTGCATGGCGGCATCCCATATAAGTGTCTGCACTGTGAGTTCTGGCCACCAGGTGGCAGTGTAGCACTGTGCTGGCGGTTCCTGTAGAATTGCTGAGTACATGCTGTCTATGGTACTACAGTATGTTATAGTGTCCAGGTGTAGTGTGCAGACAGCCTGGCTATTACACGTACAGCCAGGGCCGGTGAAAAGCACCGGAGCGCCCCAGGCGAGTCGGGGTGGGGGCGCCCCGGTGCCGGGGGGGGGGGGGGGGGGGGTGGGGGCAGAGGGTACCTGTTGCGCCGTCTGGGGAGCGGGCAGGGGGGTCCATGCCATCTTCTGACAGGAGCCTGCAGTGATGTCCTTGCCGTGCGGGTACCTGCGGCGCTGTATAAAGCTGGCGGCGGTGGGTCCCTGCATTGAATAAGAAATAACTAGCGCTATGCGGCGGCGCGGGAAACGCTTCTGTTTTGAAAACACTGACCTCACGCTAATTGGCTGAATCTCAGCCAATCAGCGTACGGCCAGTGTTTTCAAACCCGGCAGCGTTTCCCGCGCCGGTGGATAGCGCTAGTTATTCCTTATTCACTGCAGGGACCCCCACCGCCGTCAGCTTTATACAAAGTGCAGCAGGTACCCATGCGTCAAGGACACCACTGCAGGCTCCTGTCAGAAGCCGGCATGGACCCCCCTGCCCGCTCCCCAGATGGAGCAGCAGGTACCTCCTTTGCACGGGGGGCGAGGGGAGCACTGCCGACCTCCAGTAGCCGACGCCCTAGGCAAATGCCTAGACCTGCCTAGTGGTGGCGCCGGCCCTGCATACAGCCGTGATACCGGGATCGGACATACAGCAATATCCATCACCATTCTACCGAAATACCTACCTTTACTCATTACATAATATAAGTGTCCTGTTGTGGTGTCACCCTGCTGTACACAATACCCAGCAACTTACACTCTATTGGCCCCCATCATTATACTGTACATCTAGAGCAGGTCCTGGCTCCCATCACTATACTGTATATCTAGAGCTGATCCGGACACGTCATTATACTGTATATCTAGAGCAGGTCCTGGCTCCCATCACTATACTGTATATCTAGAGCTGATCCGGACACATCATTATACTGTATATCTAGAGCAGGTCCTGGCTCCCATCACTATACTGTATATCTAGAGCTGACCCGGACACGTCATTATACTGTATATCTAGAGCAGATCCAGACACGTCACTATACTGTATATATAGATCAGATCCGGACACGTCATTATACTGTATATCTAGAGCTGATCCGGACACGTCATTATACTGTACATCTAGAGCAGTTCCTGGCTCCCATCACTATACTGTATATCTAGAGCTGATCCGGACACGTCATTATACTGTATATCTAGAGCAGGTCCTGGCTCCCATCACTATACTGTATATCTAGAGCTGACCCGGACACGTCATTATACTGTATATCTAGAGCAGATCCAGACACGTCACTATACTGTATATATAGTTCAGATCCGGACACGTCATTATACTGTATATCTAGAGCAGATCCGGACACATCATTATACTGTATATAGAGCAGGTCCGGACACGTCATTATACTGTATATCTAGAGCAGATCCGGACACGTCATTATACTGTATATCTAGAGCAGGTCCGGACACGTCATTATACTGTATATCTAGAGCAGATCCGGACACATCATTATACTGTATATAGAGCAGGCCTGGACACGTCATTATACTGTATATCTAGAGCAGATCCGGACACGTCATTATACTGTATATCTAGAGCTGACCCGGACACGTCATTATACTGTATATCTAGAGCAGACCCGAACACGTCATTATACTGTATATCTAGAGCAGACCCGGACACGTCATTATACTGTATATCTAGAGCTGACCCGGACACGTCATTATACTGTATATCTAGAGCAGACCCGGACACGTCATTATACTGTATATCTAGAGCTGACCCGTACACGTCATTATACTGTATATCTAGAGCAGATCCGGACACGTCATTACACTGTATATCTAGAGCAGGCCTGGACACGTCATTATACTGTATATCTAGAGCAGATCCGGACACGTCATTATACTGTATATCTAGAGCAGATCCAGACACGTCACTATACTGTATATCTAGAGCAGAGCCGGACACGTCATTACACTGTATATCTAGAGCAGATCCAGACACGTCACTATGCTGTATATCTAGAGCAGACCCAGACACGTCATTATACTGTATATCTAGATCAGATCCGGACACGTCATTATACTGTATATCTAGAGCAGATCCGGACACGTCATTATACTGTTATCTAGAGCAGATCCAGACACGTCACTATACTGTATATCTAGAGCAGACCCAGACACGTCATTATACTGTATATCTAGATCAGATCCGGACACGTCATTATACTGTATATCTAGAGCAGGTCCGGACACGTCATTACACTGTATATCTAGATCAGATCCTGACACATCATTATACTGTATATCTAGAGCAGATCCGGACACGTCATTATACTGTATATCTAGAGCAGATCCGGACACATCATTATACTGTATATCTAGAGCAGATCCGGACACATCATTATACTGTTATCTAGAGCTGATCCAGACACATCATTATACTGTATATCTAGAGCAGACCCAGACACGTCATTATACTGTATATCTAGAGCAGACCCGGACACGTCATTATACTGTATATCTAGAGCAGATCCGGACAAGTCATTATACTGTATATCTAGAGCTGACCCGGACACGTCATTATACTGTATATCTAGAGCAGATCCAGACACGTCACTATACTGTATATCTAGAGCAGATCCGGACACGTCATTATACTGTATATCTAGAACAGATCCGGACACCATCATTATACTGTATATCTAGAGCAGATCCGGACACATCATTACACTGTATATCTAGAGCAGATCCAGACACGTCATTATACTGTATATCTAGAGCAGACCCGGACACGTCATTATACTATATATCTAGAGCAGATCCGGACACGTCATTATACTGTTATCTAGAGCAGTCTCAGACACATCATTATACTGTATATCTGGAGCAGACCCAGACACGTCATTATACTGTATATCTAGAGCAGATCCGGACAAGTCATTATACTGTATATCTAGAGAAGATCCAGACACGTCACTATACTGTATATCTAGAGCTGACCCGGACACGTCATTATACTGTATATATAGATCAGATCCGGACACATTATTATACTGTATATCTAGAGCAGATCCGGACACGTCATTATACTGTATATTTAGAGCAGATCCGGACACGTCATTATACTGTATATCTAGAGCTGACCCGGACATGTCATTATACTGTATATCTAGAGCAGATCCTGGACACGTCATTACACTGTATATCTAGAGCAGGTCCGGACACGTCATTATACCGTATATAGAGCAGGTCCGGACACGTCATTATACTGTACATCTAGAGCAGGTCCGGACACGTCATTATACTGTATATCTAGAGGTGACCCGGACACGTCATTATACTGTATATCTAGAGCAGATCCTGGACACGTCATTACACTGTATATCTAGAGCTGACCCGGACACGTCATTATACTGTATATCTAGAGCTGACCCGGACACGTCATTATACTGTATATCTAGAGCAGATCCTGGACACGTCATTACACTGTATATCTAGAGCAGGTCCGGACACGTCATTACACTGTATATCTAGAGCAGACCCGGACACGTCATTATACTGTATATCTAGATCAGATCCGGACACATCATTATACTGTATATCTAGAGCTGACCCGGACACGTCATTATACTGTATATCTAGAGCAGATCCGGACACGTCATTATACCGTATATCTAGAGCAGGTCCGGACATGTCATTATACTGTATATCTAGAGCAGATCCGGACATGTCATTATACTGTATATCTAGAGCTGACCCGGACACGTCATTATACTGTATATCTAGAGCTGACCCGGACACGTCATTATACTGTATATCTAGAGCAGATCCTGGACACGTCATTATACTGTATATCTAGAGCAGACCCGGACACGTCATTACACTGTATATCTAGAGCAGACCCGGACACGTCATTATACTGTATATCTAGAGCAGATCCAGACACGTCATTATACTGTATATCTAGAGCAGATCCGGACACATCATTATACTGTATATCTAGAGCAGATCCGGACACATCATTATACTGTATATCTAGAGCAGACCCGGACAAGTCGTTATACTGTATATCTAGAGCAAATCCGGACACGTCATTATGCTGTATATCTAGAGCAGATCCGGACACGTCATTATACTGTATATCTAGAGCAGATCCGGACACGTCATTATACTGTATATCTAGAGCAGGTCCGGACACATCATTATACTGTACGCTGATACTGACAGGGACGCTGCCTACGCTGGCCGTGGGAACATGACGCTGATACTGACAGGGACGCTGCCTACGCTGGCCGTGGGAACACTACGCTGATACTGACAGGGACGCTGCCTACGCTGGCCACGGGGACACTATGCTGATACTGACAGGGACGCTGCCTACGCTGGCCGCGGGAACATGACGCTGATACTGACATGGATGCTGCCTACGCTGGCCGTGGGAACATGACGCTGATACTGACAGGGACGCTGCCTACGCTGGCCACGGGAACATGACGCTGATACTGACAAGGACGCTGCCTACGCTGGCCGCGGGAACACGACGCTGATACTGACATGGATGCTACGCTAACTACATAACTGGCGCCATGAAACTACACAAGTAACGAAATCTCCAGTTTTTTTTAAAGCGGCAATCATTTACACCTAGTTTTACAACTGGTTTTGCAGTGTAAATGATTGCCGCTTTAAAACAACTGGAGATTTCTTCCCAAATCTCTGACTTTCTGAATCTCTCATCCTATTACATCTCACCCACTATATCTAGAGCAGACCCATACTTACACCATGTATGGAGAGGATTGTTATACCCTGTACCTGGCACCCATTGTTACGCTTCATATGTAGAGGAGTCTATGCGTAACGACTTCTATTATTTTTGTTGTTATTAATATTATTATTAACCCCTTGTCTGCTGGAATTGTCACACGGATCAGTGGTTGCTGGGAACAGAAGATGTGACCTAGAAGTAAAGGTGCTGCCATGTCCCCCGTGTATCCTATGCTCATACAGTTACCATAGAGACGCATCCCTGGAAAGACACTGTGTGTTACCATGGTAACGTCTTCCTGTATAGGGAGGACTCGTATACTAGTGGCGTATAACTGCTCATTAAGCCTAATTTATAATGAATGACTTGCAGCCGGGTTAGGCCTGTCTGTGACTGATCTCTATGGCTGTGACTGACCTCAGCGGTAACCATCGGGGCTACACTAGAGGAATGGCAGGCAGGCCATCATTACTGACGTACCACATTATTCTCTCCCCTGTCCTCATCTATACCACCCACATTGCATTAATGCTGAATGAAAAAGAGAAGGATGTGGGATTAATGTGCTCATACATGGGCGTGTATTATACAGCACACGCTACACACCTGTACATGGCACCGTCTACACATACCACGTCCCCTGGCATGGCTCGCTGCACTCGGCACACTGCTTTATTCTCGCACCACACCGTAGTGGACACAGCCTGTCGGCACATGTCGGCTCAAAAAAAGTGAAAATCTGATGGTGACCTTGCCGTTGTGTCAACCTTCCACCCCTGTAGACATTAGCCATGCCGACCTATTTCAGCTTTCGACCTAAGCCCTAAAGACCTTCAGAGGTTGACTCAATGCATGTCGGCGTAAATAGGGTGGACCTAGCGGCTGTGTGCCAGTGCTTCATTCCACCTGACACGTCCTTCTGCTTCCCACGGAGCCATTTACCAAACGTTCTTATACTGAGGAACTGCACCGGGCCCAAACAGCGATCGGAAAGGTCCCAGCTGTGACCATTGGTGGGTACAAGCTGAGGGTACTGCTGGTTATTATCTGAATTACAGGACTGGGTTTAACCCTTTGATTGCCAACATGGAAATTATCTGCTAAAAATGCCAGCGTCTCTCACATTTGTTATATAAATTCAGTCAGTCCTGACGGCTTCCCCCCCGGGCCATGGGGTGGATCGCCTGAGGTCACAGGAGAAGCGCCTTTTGCGGGGTCAGAGTTGAGAGATAAATTGTCGGATATCTCTACTTCCAAGTTCAACTTCTCTGTGGCCCTAGGGCAGGAGACCCAGCATGTCACTGCCATTGGGAATGCAATGTGGGGAGGAGGGCCCCACGCTGTATCAGGAGCCACGGCCCAACGCCAGCATGGAACGGGCAGATTTATGTACGCTCCTGAAGCGCCAGAGACGAGAGATGTATACACCACCATGATGGGGCCTGCTCCCAGCCGGCATGGAACGGGCAGATTTATGTACACTCCTGAAGCACCAGAGACGAGAGATGTATACACCACCATGATGGGGCCTGCTCCCAGCCGGCATGGAACGGGCAGACTTATGTACACTCCTGAAGCACCAGAGACGAGAGATGTATACACCACCATGATGGGACCTGCTCCCAGCCAGCATGGAACGGGCAGATTTATGTACCCTCCTGAAGCTCCAGAGACTAGAGATGTATACACCACCATGATGGGACCTCCTCCCAGCCAGCATGGAACGGGCAGATTTATGTACCCTCCTGAAGCGCCAGAGACGAGAGATGTATACACCACCATGATGGGACCTGCTCCCAGCCGGCATGGAACGGGCAGATTTATGTACCCTCCTGAAGCTCCAGAGACGAGAGATGTATACACCACCATGATGGAGCCTGCTCCCAGCCGGCATGGAACGGGCAGATTTATGTACCCTCCTGAAGCGCCAGAGACGAGAGATGTATACACCACCATGATGGGACCTGCTCCCAGCCAGCATGGAACGGGCAGATTTATGTACGCTCCTGAAGCGCCAGAGACTAGAGATGTATACACCACCATGATGGACCCTGCTCCCAGCCAGCATGGAACGGGCAGATTTATGTACCCTCCTGAAGTGCCAGAGACGAGAGATGTATACACCACCATGATGGAGCCTGCTCCCAGCCAACATGGAACGGGCAGATTTATGTACCCTCCTGAAGCGTCAGAGACGAGAGATGTATACACCACCATGATGGGACCTGCTCCCAGCCAGCATGGAACGGGCAGATTTATGTACCCTCCTGAAGTGCCAGAGAGGAGAGATGTATACACCACCATGATGGAACCTGCTCCCAGCCAGCATGGAACGGGCAGATTTATGTACACTCCTGAAGCGTCAGAGACGAGAGATGTATACACCACCATGATGGGACCTGCTCCCAGCCGGCATGGAGCGGGCAGATTTATGTACGCTCCTGAAGCGTCAGAGACAAGAGATGTATACACCACCATGATGGAGCCTGCTCCCAGCCAGCATGGAACGGGCAGATTTATGTACACTCCTGAAGTGTCAGAGACGAGAGATGTATACACCACCATGATGGGACCTGCTCCCAGCCGGCATGGAACGGGCAGATTTATGTACCCTCCTGAAGCTCCAGAGACGAGAGATGTATACACCACCATGATGGAACCTGCTCCCAGCCAGCATGGAACGGGCAGATTTATGTACCCTCGTGAAGAGCCAGAGATGAGAGATGTATACACCACCATGATGGGACCTGCTCCCAGGCGGCATGGAACGGGCAGATTTATGTATGCTCCTGAAGCACCAGAGACGAGAGATGTATACACCACCATGATGGGACCTGCTCCCAGGCGGCATGGAACGGGCAGATTTATGTACCCTCCTGAAGCACCAGAGACGAGAGATGTATACACCACCATGATGGAACCTGCTCCCAGCCAACATGGAACGGGCAGATTTATGTACCCTCCTGAAGAGCCAGAGATGAGAGATGTATACACCACCATGATGGGACCTGCTCCCAGCCAGCATGGAACGGGCAGATTTATGTACACTCCTGAAGTGTCAGAGATGAGAGATGTATACACCACCATGATGGGACCTGCTCCCAGCCAGCATGGAACGGGCAGATTTATGTACCCTCCTGAAGCATCAGAGACGAGAGATGTATACACCACCATGATGGAGCCTGCTCCGAGCCAACATGGAACGGGAAGATTTATGTACCCTCCGGAAGCGCCAGAGACGAGAGATGTATACACCACCATGATGGGACCTGCTCCCAGCCGGCATGGAACGGGCAGATTTATGTACGCTCCTTAAGCGTCAGAGACTAGAGATGTATACACCACCATGATGGGACCTGCTCCCAGCCAGCATGGAACGGGAAGATTTATGTACCCTCCTGAAGCGTCAGAGACGAGAGATGTATACACCACCATGATGGGACCTGCTCCCAGCCGGCATGGAACGGGCAGATTTATGTACGCTCCTGAAGCTCCAGAGACGAGAGATGTATACACCACCATGATGGAGCCTGCTCCCAGTCGGCATGGAACGGGCAGATTTATGTATGCTCCTGAAGCGCCAGAGACTAGAGATGTATACACCACCATGATGGAGCCTGCTCCCAGCCAGCATGGAATGGGCAGATTTATGTACACTCCGGAAGCGTCAGAGACGAGAGATGTATACACCACCATGATGGGACCTGCTCCCAGCCGGCATGGAACGGGCAGATTTATGTACCCTCCTGAAGCTCCAGAGACGAGAGATGAATACACCACCATGATGGAGCCTGCTCCCAGCCGGCATGGAACGGGCAGATTTATGTACCCTCCTGAAGCGCCAGAGACGAGAGATGTATACACCACCATGATGGGACCTGCTCCCAGCCAGCATGGAATGGGCAGATTTATGGACACTCCTGAAGCGCCAGAGAGGAGAGATGTATACACCACCATGATGGAGCCTGCTCCCAGCCAACATGGAACGGGCAGATTTATGTACCCTCCTGAAGCGTCAGAGACGAGAGAGGTATACACCACCATGATGGGACCTGCTCCCAGCCAGCATGGAACGGGCAGATTTATGTACCCTCCTGAAGTGCCAGAGAGGAGAGATGTATACACCACCATGATGGAACCTGCTCCCAGCCAGCATGGAACGGGCAGATTTATGTACACTCCTGAAGCGTCAGAGACGAGAGATGTATACACCACCATGATGGGACCTGCTCCCAGCCGGCATGGAGCGGGCAGATTTATGTACGCTCCTGAAGCGTCAGAGACAAGAGATGTATACACCACCATGATGGAGCCTGCTCCCAGCCAGCATGGAACGGGCAGATTTATGTACACTCCTGAAGTGTCAGAGACGAGAGATGTATACACCACCATGATGGGACCTGCTCCCAGCCGGCATGGAACGGGCAGATTTATGTACCCTCCTGAAGCTCCAGAGACGAGAGATGTATACACCACCATGATGGAACCTGCTCCCAGCCAGCATGGAACGGGCAGATTTATGTACCCTCGTGAAGAGCCAGAGATGAGAGATGTATACACCACCATGATGGGACCTGCTCCCAGGCGGCATGGAACGGGCAGATTTATGTATGCTCCTGAAGCACCAGAGACGAGAGATGTATACACCACCATGATGGGACCTGCTCCCAGGCGGCATGGAACGGGCAGATTTATGTACCCTCCTGAAGCACCAGAGACGAGAGATGTATACACCACCATGATGGAACCTGCTCCCAGCCAGCATGGAACGGGCAGATTTATGTACCCTCCTGAAGAGCCAGAGATGAGAGATGTATACACCACCATGATGGGACCTGCTCCCAGCCAGCATGGAACGGGCAGATTTATGTACACTCCTGAAGTGTCAGAGATGAGAGATGTATACACCACCATGATGGGACCTGCTCCCAGCCAGCATGGAACGGGCAGATTTATGTACCCTCCTGAAGCATCAGAGACGAGAGATGTATACACCACCATGATGGGACCTGCTCCGAGCCAACATGGAACGGGAAGATTTATGTACCCTCCTGAAGCATCAGAGACGAGAGATGTATACACCACCATGATGGGACCTGCTCCCAGCCAGCATGGAACGGGCAGATTTATGTACCCTCCTGAAGCATCAGAGACGAGAGATGTATACACCACCATGATGGGACCTGCTCCCAGCCGGCATGGAACGGGCAGATTTATGTACGCTCCTTAAGCGTCAGAGACTAGAGATGTATACACCACCATGATGGGACCTGCTCCCAGCCAGCATGGAACGGGAAGATTTATGTACCCTCCTGAAGCGTCAGAGACGAGAGATGTATACACCACCATGATGGGACCTGCTCCCAGCCGGCATGGAACGGGCAGATTTATGTACCCTCCTGAAGCTCCAGAGACGAGAGATGTATACACCACCATGATGGAGCCTGCTCCCAGTCGGCATGGAACGGGCAGATTTATGTATGCTCCTGAAGCGCCAGAGACTAGAGATGTATACACCACCATGATAGAGCCTGCTCCCAGCCAGCATGGAATGGGCAGATTTATGTACACTCCGGAAGCGTCAGAGACGAGAGATGTATACACCACCATGATGGGACCTGCTCCCAGCCGGCATGGAACGGGCAGATTTATGTACCCTCCTGAAGCTCCAGAGACGAGAGATGTATACACCACCATGATGGGACCTGCTCCCAGCCGGCATGGAACGGGCAGATTTATGTACGCTCCTGAAGCGCCAGAGACTAGAGATGTATACACCACCATGATGGGACCTGCTCCCAGCCGGCATGGAGCGGGCAGATTTATGTACGCTCCTGAAGCGTCAGAGACGAGAGATGTATACACCACCATGATGGGACCTGCTCCCAGCCGGCATGGAACGGGCAGATTTATGTACCCTCCTGAAGCTCCAGAGACGAGAGATGTATACACCACCATGATGGGACCTGCTCCCAGCCGGCATGGAACGGGCAGATTTATGTACTTTCCTGAAGCTCCAGAGACGAGAGATGTATACACCACCATGATGGGACCTGCTCCCAGCCGGCATGGAACGGGCAGATTTATGTACCCTCCTGAAGCGTCAGAGACTAGAGATGTATACACCACCATAATGGAGCCTGCTCCCAGCCAGCATGGAACGGGAAGATTTATGTACCCTCCTGAAGCCTCAGAGACGAGAGATGTATTCACCACCATGATGGGACCTGCTCCCAGCCGGCATGGAACGGGCAGATTTATGTACGCTCCTGAAGCGCCCGAGACGAGAGATGTATACACCACCATGATGGAGCCTGCTCCCAGCCAGCATGGAAGGGGCAGATTTATGTACACTCCTGAAGCGCCAGAGACTAGAGATGTATACACCACCATGATGGAGCCTGCTCCCAGCCGGCATGGAGCGGGCAGATTTATGTACGCTCCTGAAGCGTCAGAGACTAGAGATGTATACACCACCATGATGGAGCCTGCTCCCAGCCAGCATGGAACGGGCAGATTTATGTACACTCCTGAAGTGTCAGAGACGAGAGATGTATACACCACCATGATGGGACCTGCTCCCAGCCGGCATGGAACGGGCAGATTTATGTACCCTCCTGAAGCTCCAGAGACGAGAGATGTATACACCACCATGATGGAACCTGCTCCCAGCCAGCATGGAACGGGCAGATTTATGTGCCCTCCTGAAGAGCCAGAGATGAGAGATGTATACACCACCATGATGGGACCTGCTCCCAGGCGGCATGGAACGGGCAGATTTATGTATGCTCCTGAAGCACCAGAGACGAGAGATGTATACACCACCATGATGGGACCTGCTCCCAGGCGGCATGGAACGGGCAGATTTATGTACCCTCCTGAAGCACCAGAGACGAGAGATGTATACACCACCATGATGGAACCTGCTCCCAGCCAGCATGGAACGGGCAGATTTATGTACCCTCCTGAAGAGCCAGAGATGAGAGATGTATACACCACCATGATGGGACCTGCTCCCAGCCAGCATGGAACGGGCAGATTTATGTACACTCCTGAAGTGTCAGAGATGAGAGATGTATACACCACCATGATGGGACCTGCTCCCAGTCAGCATGGAACGGGCAGATTTATGTACCCTCCTGAAGCATTAGAGACGAGAGATGTATACACCACCATGATGGAGCCTGCTCCGAGCCAACATGGAACGGGAAGATTTATGTACCCTCCGGAAGCGCCAGAGACGAGAGATGTATACACCACCATGATGGGACCTGCTCCCAGCCGGCATGGAACGGGCAGATTTATGTACGCTCCTTAAGCGTCAGAGACTAGAGATGTATACACCACCATGATGGGACCTGCTCCCAGCCAGCATGGAACGGGAAGATTTATGTACCCTCCTGAAGCGTCAGAGACGAGAGATATATACACCACCATGATGGGACCTGCTCCCAGCCGGCATGGAACGGGCAGATTTATGTACGCTCCTGAAGCTCCAGAGACGAGAGATGTATACACCACCATGATGGAGCCTGCTCCCAGCCGGCATGGAACGGGCAGATTTATGTATGCTCCTGAAGCGCCAGAGACTAGAGATGTATACACCACCATGATGGAGCCTGCTCCCAGCCAGCATGGAATGGGCAGATTTATGTACACTCCGGAAGCGTCAGAGACGAGAGATGTATACACCACCATGATGGGACCTACTCCCAGCCGGCATGGAACGGGCAGATTTATGTACCCTCCTGAAGCTCCAGAGACGAGAGATGTATACACCACCATGATGGGACCTGCTCCCAGCCGGCATGGAACGGGCAGATTTATGTACGCTCCTGAAGCGCCAGAGACTAGAGATGTATACACCACCATGATGGGACCTGCTCCCAGCCGGCATGGAGCGGGCAGATTTATGTATGCTCCTGAAGCGTCAGAGACGAGAGATGTATACACCACCATGATGGGACCTGCTCCCAGCCGGCATGGAACGGGCAGATTTATGTACCCTCCTGAAGCATTAGAGACGAGAGATGTATACACCACCATGATGGAGCCTGCTCCGAGCCAACATGGAACGGGAAGATTTATGTACCCTCCGGAAGCGCCAGAGACGAGAGATGTATACACCACCATGATGGGACCTGCTCCCAGCCGGCATGGAACGGGCAGATTTATGTACGCTCCTTAAGCGTCAGAGACTAGAGATGTATACACCACCATGATGGGACCTGCTCCCAGCCAGCATGGAACGGGAAGATTTATGTACCCTCCTGAAGCGTCAGAGACGAGAGATATATACACCACCATGATGGGACCTGCTCCCAGCCGGCATGGAACGGGCAGATTTATGTACGCTCCTGAAGCTCCAGAGACGAGAGATGTATACACCACCATGATGGAGCCTGCTCCCAGCCGGCATGGAACGGGCAGATTTATGTATGCTCCTGAAGCGCCAGAGACTAGAGATGTATACACCACCATGATGGAGCCTGCTCCCAGCCAGCATGGAATGGGCAGATTTATGTACACTCCGGAAGCGTCAGAGACGAGAGATGTATACACCACCATGATGGGACCTGCTCCCAGCCGGCATGGAACGGGCAGATTTATGTACCCTCCTGAAGCTCCAGATACGAGAGATGTATACACCACCATGATGGGACCTGCTCCCAGCCGGCATGGAACGGGCAGATTTATGTACGCTCCTGAAGCGCCAGAGACTAGAGATGTATACACCACCATGATGGGACCTGCTCCCAGCCGGCATGGAGCGGGCAGATTTATGTATGCTCCTGAAGCGTCAGAGACGAGAGATGTATACACCACCATGATGGGACCTGCTCCCAGCCGGCATGGAGCGGGCAGATTTATGTATGCTCCTGAAGCGTCAGAGACGAGAGATGTATACACCACCATGATGGAACCTGCGCCCAGCCAGCATGGAACGGGCAGATTTATGTACCCTCCTGAAGCGTCAGAGACGAGAGATGTATACAGCACCATGATGGAGCCTGCGCCCAGCCAGCATGGAATGGGCAGATTTATGTACCCTCCTGAAGCGTCAGAGACGAGAGATGTATACACCACCATGATGGGACCTGCTCCCAGCCGGCATGGAACAGGCAGATTTATGTACGCTCCTGAAGCTCCAGAGACGAGAGATGTATACACCACCATGATGGAGCCTGCTCCCAGCCAGCATGGAACGGGCAGATTTATGTACACTCCTGAAGCGTCAGAGACGAGAGATGTATACACCACCATGATGGAACCTGCTCCCAGCCGGCATGGAACGGGCAGATTTATGTACACTCCTGAAGCGCCAGAGACGAGAGATGTATACACCACCATGATGGAGCCTGCTCCCAGCCAGCATGGAACGGGCAGATTTATGTACGCTCCTGAAGCGCCAGAGACTAGAGATGTATACACCACCATGATGGAGCCTGCTCCCAGCCAGCATGGAATGGGCAGATTTATGTACCCTCCTGAAGCTCCAGAGACGAGAGTTGTATACACCACCATGATGGAACCTGCGCCCAGCCAGCATGGAACGGGCAGATTTATGTATGCTCCTGAAGCATCAGAGATGAGAGATGTATACAGCACCATGATGGAGCCTGCGCCCAGCCAGCATGGAATGGGCAGATTTATGTACGCTCCTGAAGAGCCAGAGACGAGAGATGTATACACCACCATGATGGGACCTGGTTCCAGCCAGCATGGAAGTGGCAGATTTATGTACGCTCCTGAAGCATCAGAGACGAGAGATGTATACACCATCATGATGGGACCTGCTCCCAGCCGGCATGGAACGGGCAGATTTATGTACCCTCCTGAAGCTCCAGAGATGAGAGATGTATACAACACCATGATGGAACCTGCTCCCAGCCGGCATGGAATGGGCAGATTTATGTACGCTCCTGAAGCACCAGAGACGAGAGATGTATACACCACCATGATGGGACCTGCTCCCAGCCAGCATGGAACGGGCAGATTTATGTACAATCCTGAAGCGTCAAAGACGAGAGATGTATACACCACCATGATGGGACCTGCTCCCAGCCGGCATGGAACGGGCAGATTTATGTACGCTCCTGAAGCGCCAGAGACGAGAGATGTATACACCACCATGATGGAGCCTGCTCCCAGCCAGCATGGAACGGGCAGATTTATGTACGCTCCTGAAGCGTCAGAGACGAGAGATGTATACACCACCATGATGGGACCTGCTCCCAGCCGGCATGGAACGGGCAGATTTATGTACCCTCCTGAAGCTCCAGAGACGAGAGATGTATACACCACCATGATGGAGCCTGCTCCCAGCCAGCATGGAACGGGCAGATTTATGTACGCTCCTGAAGCGTCAGAGACGAGAGATGTATACACCACCATGATGGGACCTGCTCCCAGCCAGCATGGAACGGGAAGATTTATGTACCCTCCTGAAGCGTCAGAGACGAGAGATGTATACACCACCATGATGGGACCTGCTCCCAGCCGGCATGGAACAGGCAGATTTATGTACGCTCCTGAAGCTCCAGAGACGAGAGATGTATACACCACCATGATGGGACCTGCTCACAGCCGGCATGGAACGGGCAGATTTATGTACCCTTCTGAAGCGTCAGAGACGAGAGATGTATACACCGCCATGATGGGACCTGCTCCCAGCCGGCATGGAACGGGCAGATTTATGTACGCTCCTGAGGTGCCAGAGATGAGAGATGTATACACCACCATGATGGGACCTGCTCACAGCCGGCATGGAACGGGCAGATTTATGTACGCTCCTGAAGCTCCAGAAACGAGAGATGTATACACCACCATGATGGGACCTGCTCCTAGCCGGCATGGAACGGGCAGATTTATGTACGCTCCTGAAGCGCCAGAGACGAGAGATGTATACACCACCATGATGGGACCTGCTCCCAGCCGGCATGGAACGGGCAGATTTATGTACGCTCCTGAGGTGCCAGAGATGAGAGATGTATACACCACCATGATGGGACCTGCTCCCAGCCAGCATGGAACGGGCAGATTTATGTACGCACCTGAAGCACCAGAGATGAGAGATGTATACACCACCATGATGGGACCTGCTCCCAGCCGGCATGGAACTGGCAGATTTATGTACGCTCCTGAAGCGCCAGAGACGAGAGATTTATACACCACCATGATGGGACCTGCTCCCAGCCGGCATGGAACGGGCAGATTTATGTACGCTCCTTAAGCGTCAGAGACGAGAGATGTATACACCACCATGATGGGACCTGCTCCCAGCCGGCATGGAACGGGCAGATTTATGTACCCTCCTGAAGCGTCAGAGACGAGAGATGTATATACCACCATGATGGGACCTGCTCACAGCCGGCATGGAACGGGCAGATTTATGTACCCTCCTGAAGTGCCAGAGACTAGAGATGTATACACCACCATGATGGAGACTGCTCCCAGCCAGCATGGAACGGGCAGATTTATGTACGCTCCTGAAGCGCCAGAGACTAGAGATGTATACACCACCATGATGGAGCCTGCTCCCAGCCAGCATGGAACGGGCAGATTTATGTACGCTCCTGAAGCGCCAGAGACTAGAGATGTATACACCATCATGATGGAGCCTGCTCCCAGCCAGCACGGAATGGGCAGATTTATGTACCCTCCTGAAGCACCAGAGACGAGAGATGTATACACCACCATGATGGAACCTGCGCCCAGCCAGCATGGAACGGGCAGATTTATGTACCCTCCTGAAGCGTCAGAGACGAGAGATGTATACAGCACCATGATGGAGCCTGCGCCCAGCCAGCATGGAACGGGCAGATTTATGTACCCTCCTGAAGCATCAGAGACGAGAGATGTATACACCACCATGATGGGACCTGCTCCCAGCCGGCATGGAACGGGCAGATTTATGTACCCTCCTGAAGCTCCAGAGACTAGAGATGTATACACCATCATGATGGGACCTGCTCCCAGCCAGCATGGAACGGGCAGATTTATGTACGCTCCTGAAGCGCCAGAGACTAGAGATGTATACACCATCATGATGGAGCCTGCTCCCAGCCAGCACGGAATGGGCAGATTTATGTACCCTCCTGAAGCTCCAGAGACGAGAGATGTATACACCACCATGATGGAACCTGCGCCCAGCCAGCATGGAACGGGCAGATTTATGTACCCTCCTGAAGCGTCAGAGACGAGAGATGTATACAGCACCATGATGGAGCCTGCGCCCAGCCAGCATGGAACGGGCAGATTTATGTACCCTCCTGAAGCATCAGAGACGAGAGATGTATACACCACCATGATGGGACCTGCTCCCAGCCGGCATGGAACAGGCAGATTTATGTACCCTCCTGAAGCTCCAGAGACTAGAGATGTATACACCATCATGATGGAACCTGCGCCCAGCCAGCATGGAACGGGCAGATTTATGTACGCTCCTGAAGCATCAGAGATGAGAGATGTATACAGCACCATGATGGAGCCTGCGCCCAGCCAGCATGGAATGGGCAGATTTATGTACCCTCCGGAAGCGCCAGAGACGAGAGATGTATACACCACCATGATGGAACCTGCGCCCAGCCAGCATGGAACGGGCAGATTTATGTACCCTCCTGAAGCGTCAGAGACGAGAGATGTATACACCACCATGATGGGACCTGCTCCCAGCCGGCATGGAACGGGCAGATTTATGTACCCTCCTGAAGCTCCAGAGACTAGAGATGTATACACCATCATGATGGAACCTGCGCCCAGCCAGCATGGAACGGGCAGATTTATGTACGCTCCTGAAGCGTCAGAGACGAGAGATGTATACACCACCATGATGGGACCTGGTTCCAGCCAGCATGGAAGGGGCAGATTTATGTACACTCCTGAAGCTTCAGAGACGAGAGATGTATACACCACCATGATGGAGCCTGCTCCCAGCCAGCATGGAACGGGCAGATTTATGTACCCTCCGGAAGCGCCAGAGACGAGAGATGTATACACCACCATGATGGAACCTGCGCCCAGCCAGCATGGAACGGGCAGATTTATGTACCCTCCTGAAGCGTCAGAGACGAGAGATGTATACACCACCATGATGGGACCTGCTCCCAGCCGGCATGGAACGGGCAGATTTATGTACCCTCCTGAAGCTCCAGAGACTAGAGATGTATACACCATCATGATGGAACCTGCGCCCAGCCAGCATGGAACGGGCAGATTTATGTACGCTCCTGAAGCGTCAGAGACGAGAGATGTATACACCACCATGATGGGACCTGGTTCCAGCCAGCATGGAAGGGGCAGATTTATGTACACTCCTGAAGCTTCAGAGACGAGAGATGTATACACCACCATGATGGAGCCTGCTCCCAGCCAGCATGGAACGGGCAGATTTATGTACCCTCCTGAAGTGTCAGAGACGAGAGATGTATACACCACCATGATGGGACCTGCTCCCAGCCGGCATGGAACGGGCAGATTTATGTACCCTCCTGAAGCGCCAGAGACTAGAGATGTATACAACACCATGATGGAACCTGCTCCCAGCCGGCATGGAATGGGCAGATTTATGTACGCTCCTGAAGCACCAGAGACGAGAGATGTATACACCACCATGATGGGACCTGCTCCCAGCCGGCATGGAGCGGGCAGATTTATGTACGCTCCTGAAGCGTCAGAGACGAGAGATGTATACACCACCATGATGGGACCTGCTCCCAGCCGGCATGGAACGGGCAGATTTATGTACCCTCCTGAAGCTCCAGAGACGAGAGATGTATACACCACCATGATGGGACCTGCTCCCAGCCGGCATGGAACGGGCAGATTTATGTACCCTCCTGAAGCGTCAGAGACTAGAGATGTATACACCACCATAATGGAGCCTGCTCCCAGCCAGCATGGAACGGGAAGATTTATGTACCCTCCTGAAGCCTCAGAGACGAGAGATGTATTCACCACCATGATGTGACCTGCTCCCAGCCGGCATGGAACGGGCAGATTTATGTACGCTCCTGAAGCGCCCGAGACGAGAGATGTATACACCACCATGATGGAGCCTGCTCCCAGCCAGCATGGAAGGGGCAGATTTATGTACACTCCTGAAGCGCCAGAGACTAGAGATGTATACACCACCATGATGGAGCCTGCTCCCAGCCGGCATGGAGCGGGCAGATTTATGTACGCTCCTGAAGCGTCAGAGACTAGAGATGTATACACCACCATGATGGAGCCTGCTCCCAGCCAGCATGGAACGGGCAGATTTATGTACACTCCTGAAGTGTCAGAGACGAGAGATGTATACACCACCATGATGGGACCTGCTCCCAGCCGGCATGGAACGGGCAGATTTATGTACCCTCCTGAAGCTCCAGAGACGAGAGATGTATACACCACCATGATGGAACCTGCTCCCAGCCAGCATGGAACGGGCAGATTTATGTGCCCTCCTGAAGAGCCAGAGATGAGAGATGTATACACCACCATGATGGGACCTGCTCCCAGGCGGCATGGAACGGGCAGATTTATGTATGCTCCTGAAGCACCAGAGACGAGAGATGTATACACCACCATGATGGGACCTGCTCCCAGGCGGCATGGAACGGGCAGATTTATGTACCCTCCTGAAGCACCAGAGACGAGAGATGTATACACCACCATGATGGAACCTGCTCCCAGCCAGCATGGAACGGGCAGATTTATGTACCCTCCTGAAGAGCCAGAGATGAGAGATGTATACACCACCATGATGGGACCTGCTCCCAGCCAGCATGGAACGGGCAGATTTATGTACACTCCTGAAGTGTCAGAGATGAGAGATGTATACACCACCATGATGGGACCTGCTCCCAGTCAGCATGGAACGGGCAGATTTATGTACCCTCCTGAAGCATTAGAGACGAGAGATGTATACACCACCATGATGGAGCCTGCTCCGAGCCAACATGGAACGGGAAGATTTATGTACCCTCCGGAAGCGCCAGAGACGAGAGATGTATACACCACCATGATGGGACCTGCTCCCAGCCGGCATGGAACGGGCAGATTTATGTACGCTCCTTAAGCGTCAGAGACTAGAGATGTATACACCACCATGATGGGACCTGCTCCCAGCCAGCATGGAACGGGAAGATTTATGTACCCTCCTGAAGCGTCAGAGACGAGAGATATATACACCACCATGATGGGACCTGCTCCCAGCCGGCATGGAACGGGCAGATTTATGTACGCTCCTGAAGCTCCAGAGACGAGAGATGTATACACCACCATGATGGAGCCTGCTCCCAGCCGGCATGGAACGGGCAGATTTATGTATGCTCCTGAAGCGCCAGAGACTAGAGATGTATACACCACCATGATGGAGCCTGCTCCCAGCCAGCATGGAATGGGCAGATTTATGTACACTCCGGAAGCGTCAGAGACGAGAGATGTATACACCACCATGATGGGACCTGCTCCCAGCCGGCATGGAACGGGCAGATTTATGTACCCTCCTGAAGCTCCAGAGACGAGAGATGTATACACCACCATGATGGGACCTGCTCCCAGCCGGCATGGAACGGGCAGATTTATGTACGCTCCTGAAGCGCCAGAGACTAGAGATGTATACACCACCATGATGGGACCTGCTCCCAGCCGGCATGGAGCGGGCAGATTTATGTATGCTCCTGAAGCGTCAGAGACGAGAGATGTATACACCACCATGATGGGACCTGCTCCCAGCCGGCATGGAACGGGCAGATTTATGTACCCTCCTGAAGCATTAGAGACGAGAGATGTATACACCACCATGATGGAGCCTGCTCCGAGCCAACATGGAACGGGAAGATTTATGTACCCTCCGGAAGCGCCAGAGACGAGAGATGTATACACCACCATGATGGGACCTGCTCCCAGCCGGCATGGAACGGGCAGATTTATGTACGCTCCTTAAGCGTCAGAGACTAGAGATGTATACACCACCATGATGGGACCTGCTCCCAGCCAGCATGGAACGGGAAGATTTATGTACCCTCCTGAAGCGTCAGAGACGAGAGATATATACACCACCATGATGGGACCTGCTCCCAGCCGGCATGGAACGGGCAGATTTATGTACGCTCCTGAAGCTCCAGAGACGAGAGATGTATACACCACCATGATGGAGCCTGCTCCCAGCCGGCATGGAACGGGCAGATTTATGTATGCTCCTGAAGCGCCAGAGACTAGAGATGTATACACCACCATGATGGAGCCTGCTCCCAGCCAGCATGGAATGGGCAGATTTATGTACACTCCGGAAGCGTCAGAGACGAGAGATGTATACACCACCATGATGGGACCTGCTCCCAGCCGGCATGGAACGGGCAGATTTATGTACCCTCCTGAAGCGCCAGAGACTAGAGATGTATACACCACCATGATGGAGCCTGCTCCCAGCCAGCATGGAACGGGCAGATTTATGTACACTCCTGAAGCGTCAGAGATGAGAGATGTATACACCACCATGATGGAACCTGCTCCCAGCCGGCATGGAACGGGCAGATTTATGTACACTCCTGAAGCGCCAGAGACGAGAGATGTATACACCACCATGATGGAGCCTGCTCCCAGCCAGCATGGAACGGGCAGATTTATGTACGCTCCTGAAGCGCCAGAGACTAGAGATGTATACACCACCATGATGGAGCCTGCTCCCAGCCAGCATGGAATGGGCAGATTTATGTACCCTCCTGAAGCTCCAGAGACGAGAGTTGTATACACCACCATGATGGAACCTGCGCCCAGCCAGCATGGAACGGGCAGATTTATGTATGCTCCTGAAGCATCAGAGATGAGAGATGTATACAGCACCATGATGGAGCCTGCGCCCAGCCAGCATGGAATGGGCAGATTTATGTACGCTCCTGAAGAGCCAGAGACGAGAGATGTATACACCACCATGATGGGACCTGGTTCCAGCCGGCATGGAAGGGGCAGATTTATGTACGCTCCTGAAGCATCAGAGACGAGAGATGTATACACCATCATGATGGGACCTGCTCCCAGCCGGCATGGAACGGGCAGATTTATGTACCCTCCTGAAGCTCCAGAGATGAGAGATGTATACAACACCATGATGGAACCTGCTCCCAGCCGGCATGGAATGGGCAGATTTATGTACGCTCCTGAAGCACCAGAGACGAGAGATGTATACACCACCATGATGGGACCTGCTCCCAGCCAGCATGGAACGGGCAGATTTATGTACAATCCTGAAGCGTCAAAGACGAGAGATGTATACACCACCATGATGGGACCTGCTCCCAGCCGGCATGGAACGGGCAGATTTATGTACGCTCCTGAAGCACCAGAGACGAGAGATGTATACACCACCATGATGGAGCCTGCTCCCAGCCAGCATGGAACGGGCAGATTTATGTACGCTCCTGAAGCGTCAGAGACGAGAGATGTATACACCACCATGATGGGACCTGCTCCCAGCCGGCATGGAACGGGCAGATTTATGTACCCTCCTGAAGCTCCAGAGACGAGAGATGTATACACCACCATGATGGAGCCTGCTCCCAGCCAGCATGGAACGGGCAGATTTATGTACGCTCCTGAAGCGTCAGAGACGAGAGATGTATACACCACCATGATGGGACCTGCTCCCAGCCAGCATGGAACGGGAAGATTTGTGTACCCTCCTGAAGCGTCAGAGACGAGAGATGTATACACCACCATGATGGGACCTGCTCCCAGCCGGCATGGAACAGGCAGATTTATGTACGCTCCTGAAGCTCCAGAGACGAGAGATGTATACACCACCATGATGAGACCTGCTCACAGCCGGCATGGAACGGGCAGATTTATGTACCCTTCTGAAGCGTCAGAGACGAGAGATGTATACACCGCCATGATGGGACCTGCTCCCAGCCGGCATGGAACGGGCAGATTTATGTACGCTCCTGAGGTGCCAGAGATGAGAGATGTATACACCACCATGATGGGACCTGCTCACAGCCGGCATGGAACGGGCAGATTTATGTACGCTCCTGAAGCTCCAGAAACGAGAGATGTATACACCACCATGATGGGACCTGCTCCTAGCCGGCATGGAACGGGCAGATTTATGTACGCTCCTGAAGCGCCAGAGACGAGAGATGTATACACCACCATGATGGGACCTGCTCCCAGCCGGCATGGAACGGGCAGATTTATGTACGCTCCTGAGGTGCCAGAGATGAGAGATGTATACACCACCATGATGGGACCTGCTCCCAGCCAGCATGGAACGGGCAGATTTATGTACGCACCTGAAGCACCAGAGATGAGAGATGTATACACCACCATGATGGGACCTGCTCCCAGCCGGCATGGAACTGGCAGATTTATGTACGCTCCTGAAGCGCCAGAGACGAGAGATGTATACACCACCATGATGGGACCTGCTCCCAGCCGGCATGGAACGGGCAGATTTATGTACGCTCCTTAAGCGTCAGAGACGAGAGATGTATACACCACCATGATGGGACCTGCTCCCAGCCGGCATGGAACGGGCAGATTTATGTACCCTCCTGAAGCGTCAGAGACGAGAGATGTATATACCACCATGATGGGACCTGCTCACAGCCGGCATGGAACGGGCAGATTTATGTACCCTCCTGAAGTGCCAGAGACTAGAGATGTATACACCACCATGATGGAGCCTGCTCCCAGCCAGCATGGAACGGGCAGATTTATGTACGCTCCTGAAGCGCCAGAGACTAGAGATGTATACACCACCATGATGGAGCCTGCTCCCAGCCAGCATGGAACGGGCAGATTTATGTACGCTCCTGAAGCGCCAGAGACTAGAGATGTATACACCATCATGATGGAGCCTGCTCCCAGCCAGCACGGAATGGGCAGATTTATGTACCCTCCTGAAGCTCCAGAGACGAGAGATGTATACACCACCATGATGGAACCTGCGCCCAGCCAGCATGGAACGGGCAGATTTATGTACCCTCCTGAAGCGTCAGAGACGAGAGATGTATACAGCACCATGATGGAGCCTGCGCCCAGCCAGCATGGAACGGGCAGATTTATGTACCCTCCTGAAGCATCAGAGACGAGAGATGTATACACCACCATGATGGGACCTGCTCCCAGCCGGCATGGAACGGGCAGATTTATGTACCCTCCTGAAGCTCCAGAGACTAGAGATGTATACACCATCATGATGGGACCTGCTCCCAGCCAGCATGGAACGGGCAGATTTATGTACGCTCCTGAAGCGCCAGAGACTAGAGATGTATACACCATCATGATGGAGCCTGCTCCCAGCCAGCACGGAATGGGCAGATTTATGTACCCTCCTGAAGCTCCAGAGACGAGAGATGTATACACCACCATGATGGAACCTGCGCCCAGCCAGCATGGAACGGGCAGATTTATGTACCCTCCTGAAGCGTCAGAGACGAGAGATGTATACAGCACCATGATGGAGCCTGCGCCCAGCCAGCATGGAACGGGCAGATTTATGTACCCTCCTGAAGCATCAGAGACGAGAGATGTATACACCACCATGATGGGACCTGCTCCCAGCCGGCATGGAACGGGCAGATTTATGTACCCTCCTGAAGCTCCAGAGACTAGAGATGTATACACCATCATGATGGAACCTGCGCCCAGCCAGCATGGAACGGGCAGATTTATGTACGCTCCTGAAGCATCAGAGATGAGAGATGTATACAGCACCATGATGGAGCCTGCGCCCAGCCAGCATGGAATGGGCAGATTTATGTACCCTCCGGAAGCGCCAGAGACGAGAGATGTATACACCACCATGATGGAACCTGCGCCCAGCCAGCATGGAACGGGCAGATTTATGTACCCTCCTGAAGCGCCAGAGACTAGAGATGTATACACCACCATGATGGAGCCTGCTCCCAGCCAGCATGGAACAGGCAGATTTATGTACCCTCCTGAAGTGTCAGAGACGAGAGATGTATACACCACCATGATGGGACCTGCTCCCAGCCGGCATGGAACGGGCAGATTTATGTACCCTCCTGAAGCGCCAGAGACTAGAGATGTATACAACACCATGATGGAACCTGCTCCCAGCCGGCATGGAATGGGCAGATTTATGTACGCTCCTGAAGCACCAGAGACGAGAGATGTATACACCACCATGATGGGACCTGCTCCCAGCCGGCATGGAACGGGCAGATTTATGTACGCTCCTGAAGCACCAGAGACGAGAGATGTATACACCACCATGATGGGACCTGCTCCCAGCCGGCATGGAACGGGCAGATTTATGTACGCTCCTGAAGCACCAGAGACGAGAGATGTATACACCACCATGATGGGACCTGCACCCAGCCGGCATGGAACGGGCAGATTTATGTACCCTCCTGAAGCACCAGAGACGAGAGATGTATACACCACCATGATGGGACCTGCTCCCAGCCGGCATGGAACGGGCAGATTTATGTACGCTCCTGAAGCACCAGAGACGAGAGATGTATACACCACCATGATGGGACCTGCTCCCTGTCGGCATGGAGCGGGCAGATTTATGTACGCTCCTGAAGCACCAGAGACGAGAGATGTATACACCACCATGATGGGACCTGCTCCCAGCCAGCATGGAATGGGCAGATTTATGTACGCTCCTGAAGCGCCAGAGACGAGAGATGTATACACCACCATGATGGGGCCTGCTCCCAGCCGGCATGGAACGGGCAGATTTATGTACACTCCTGAAGCACCAGAGACGAGAGATGTATACACCACCATGATGGGACCTGCTCCCAGCCAGCATGGAACGGGCAGATTTATGTACGCTCCTGAAGCACCAGAGACGAGAGATGTATACACCACCATGATGGGGCCTGCTCCCAGCCGGCATGGAACGGGCAGACTTATGTACACTCCTGAAGCACCAGAGACGAGAGATGTATACACCACCATGATGGGACCTGCTCCCAGCCAGCATGGAACGGGCAGATTTATGTACCCTCCTGAAGCTCCAGAGACGAGAGATGTATACACCACCATGATGGAGCCTGCTCCCAGCCGGCATGGAACGGGCAGATTTATGTACCCTCCTGAAGCGCCAGAGACGAGAGATGTATACACCACCATGATGGGACCTGCTCCCAGCCGGCATGGAACGGGCAGATTTATGTACCCTCCTGAAGCTCCAGAGACGAGAGATGTATACACCACCATGATGGAGCCTGCTCCCAGCCGGCATGGAACGGGCAGATTTATGTACCCTCCTGAAGCGCCAGAGACGAGAGATGTATACACCACCATGATGGGACCTGCTCCCAGCCAGCATGGAACGGGCAGATTTATGGACACTCCTGAAGCGCCAGAGAGGAGAGATGTATACACCACCATGATGGAGCCTGCTCCCAGCCAACATGGAACGGGCAGATTTATGTACCCTCCTGAAGCGTCAGAGACGAGAGATGTATACACCACCATGATGGGACCTGCTCCCAGCCAGCATGGAACGGGCAGATTTATGTACCCTCCTGAAGTGCCAGAGAGGAGAGATGTATACACCACCATGATGGAACCTGCTCCCAGCCAGCATGGAACGGGCAGATTTATGTACACTCCTGAAGCGTCAGAGACGAGAGATGTATACACCACCATGATGGGACCTGCTCCCAGCCAGCATGGAACGGGCAGATTTATGTACCCTCCTGAAGCTCCAGAAACGAGAGATGTATACACCACCATGATGGAGCCTGCTCCCAGCCGGCATGGAACGGGCAGATTTATGTACCCTCCTGAAGCGCCAGAGACGAGAGATGTATACACCACCATGATGGGACCTGCTCCCAGCCAGTATGGAACGGGCAGATTTATGGACACTCCTGAAGCGCCAGAGAGGAGAGATGTATACACCACCATGATGGAGCCTGCTCCCAGCCAACATGGAACGGGCAGATTTATGTACGCTCCTGAAGCGTCAGAGACGAGAGATGTATACACCACCATGATGGGACCTGCTCCCAGCCAGCATGGAACGGGAAGATTTATGTACCCTCCTGAAGCGTCAGAGACGAGAGATGTATACACCACCATGATGGGACCTGCTCCCAGCCGGCATGGAACAGGCAGATTTATGTACGCTCCTGAAGCTCCAGAGACGAGAGATGTATACACCACCATGATGAGACCTGCTCACAGCCGGCATGGAACGGGCAGATTTATGTACCCTTCTGAAGCGTCAGAGACGAGAGATGTATACACCGCCATGATGGGACCTGCTCCCAGCCGGCATGGAACGGGCAGATTTATGTACGCTCCTGAGGTGCCAGAGATGAGAGATGTATACACCACCATGATGGGACCTGCTCACAGCCGGCATGGAACGGGCAGATTTATGTACGCTCCTGAAGCTCCAGAAACGAGAGATGTATACACCACCATGATGGGACCTGCTCCTAGCCGGCATGGAACGGGCAGATTTATGTACGCTCCTGAAGCGCCAGAGACGAGAGATGTATACACCACCATGATGGGACCTGCTCCCAGCCGGCATGGAACGGGCAGATTTATGTACGCTCCTGAGGTGCCAGAGATGAGAGATGTATACACCACCATGATGGGACCTGCTCCCAGCCAGCATGGAACGGGCAGATTTATGTACGCACCTGAAGCACCAGAGATGAGAGATGTATACACCACCATGATGGGACCTGCTCCCAGCCGGCATGGAACTGGCAGATTTATGTACGCTCCTGAAGCGCCAGAGACGAGAGATGTATACACCACCATGATGGGACCTGCTCCCAGCCGGCATGGAACGGGCAGATTTATGTACGCTCCTTAAGCGTCAGAGACGAGAGATGTATACACCACCATGATGGGACCTGCTCCCAGCCGGCATGGAACGGGCAGATTTATGTACCCTCCTGAAGCGTCAGAGACGAGAGATGTATATACCACCATGATGGGACCTGCTCACAGCCGGCATGGAACGGGCAGATTTATGTACCCTCCTGAAGTGCCAGAGACTAGAGATGTATACACCACCATGATGGAGCCTGCTCCCAGCCAGCATGGAACGGGCAGATTTATGTACGCTCCTGAAGCGCCAGAGACTAGAGATGTATACACCACCATGATGGAGCCTGCTCCCAGCCAGCATGGAACGGGCAGATTTATGTACGCTCCTGAAGCGCCAGAGACTAGAGATGTATACACCATCATGATGGAGCCTGCTCCCAGCCAGCACGGAATGGGCAGATTTATGTACCCTCCTGAAGCTCCAGAGACGAGAGATGTATACACCACCATGATGGAACCTGCGCCCAGCCAGCATGGAACGGGCAGATTTATGTACCCTCCTGAAGCGTCAGAGACGAGAGATGTATACAGCACCATGATGGAGCCTGCGCCCAGCCAGCATGGAACGGGCAGATTTATGTACCCTCCTGAAGCATCAGAGACGAGAGATGTATACACCACCATGATGGGACCTGCTCCCAGCTGGCATGGAACGGGCAGATTTATGTACCCTCCTGAAGCTCCAGAGACTAGAGATGTATACACCATCATGATGGGACCTGCTCCCAGCCAGCATGGAACGGGCAGATTTATGTACGCTCCTGAAGCGCCAGAGACTAGAGATGTATACACCATCATGATGGAGCCTGCTCCCAGCCAGCACGGAATGGGCAGATTTATGTACCCTCCTGAAGCTCCAGAGACGAGAGATGTATACACCACCATGATGGAACCTGCGCCCAGCCAGCATGGAACGGGCAGATTTATGTACCCTCCTGAAGCGTCAGAGACGAGAGATGTATACAGCACCATGATGGAGCCTGCGCCCAGCCAGCATGGAACGGGCAGATTTATGTACCCTCCTGAAGCATCAGAGACGAGAGATGTATACACCACCATGATGGGACCTGCTCCCAGCCGGCATGGAACGGGCAGATTTATGTACCCTCCTGAAGCTCCAGAGACTAGAGATGTATACACCATCATGATGGAACCTGCGCCCAGCCAGCATGGAACGGGCAGATTTATGTACGCTCCTGAAGCATCAGAGATGAGAGATGTATACAGCACCATGATGGAGCCTGCGCCCAGCCAGCATGGAATGGGCAGATTTATGTACCCTCCGGAAGCGCCAGAGACGAGAGATGTATACACCACCATGATGGAACCTGCGCCCAGCCAGCATGGAACGGGCAGATTTATGTACCCTCCTGAAGCGTCAGAGACGAGAGATGTATACACCACCATGATGGGACCTGCTCCCAGCCGGCATGGAACGGGCAGATTTATGTACCCTCCTGAAGCTCCAGAGACTAGAGATGTATACACCATCATGATGGAACCTGCGCCCAGCCAGCATGGAACGGGCAGATTTATGTACGCTCCTGAAGCGTCAGAGACGAGAGATGTATACACCACCATGATGGGACCTGGTTCCAGCCAGCATGGAAGGGGCAGATTTATGTACACTCCTGAAGCTCCAGAGACGAGAGATGTATACACCACCATGATGGAGCCTGCTCCCAGCCAGCATGGAACAGGCAGATTTATGTACCCTCCTGAAGTGTCAGAGACGAGAGATGTATACACCACCATGATGGGACCTGCTCCCAGCCGGCATGGAACGGGCAGATTTATGTACCCTCCTGAAGCGCCAGAGACTAGAGATGTATACAACACCATGATGGAACCTGCTCCCAGCCGGCATGGAATGGGCAGATTTATGTACGCTCCTGAAGCACCAGAGACGAGAGATGTATACACCACCATGATGGGACCTGCTCCCAGCCGGCATGGAACGGGCAGATTTATGTACGCTCCTGAAGCACCAGAGACGAGAGATGTATACACCACCATGATGGGACCTGCTCCCAGCCGGCATGGAACGGGCAGATTTATGTACGCTCCTGAAGCACCAGAGACGAGAGATGTATACACCACCATGATGGGACCTGCACCCAGCCGGCATGGAACGGGCAGATTTATGTACCCTCCTGAAGCACCAGAGACGAGAGATGTATACACCACCATGATGGGACCTGCTCCCAGCCGGCATGGAACGGGCAGATTTATGTACGCTCCTGAAGCACCAGAGACGAGAGATGTATACACCACCATGATGGGACCTGCTCCCTGTCGGCATGGAGCGGGCAGATTTATGTACGCTCCTGAAGCACCAGAGACGAGAGATGTATACACCACCATGATGGGACCTGCTCCCAGCCAGCATGGAATGGGCAGATTTATGTACGCTCCTGAAGCGCCAGAGACGAGAGATGTATACACCACCATGATGGGGCCTGCTCCCAGCCGGCATGGAACGGGCAGATTTATGTACACTCCTGAAGCACCAGAGACGAGAGATGTATACACCACCATGATGGGACCTGCTCCCAGCCAGCATGGAACGGGCAGATTTATGTACGCTCCTGAAGCACCAGAGACGAGAGATGTATACACCACCATGATGGGGCCTGCTCCCAGCCGGCATGGAACGGGCAGACTTATGTACACTCCTGAAGCACCAGAGACGAGAGATGTATACACCACCATGATGGGACCTGCTCCCAGCCAGCATGGAACGGGCAGATTTATGTACCCTCCTGAAGCTCCAGAGACGAGAGATGTATACACCACCATGATGGAGCCTGCTCCCAGCCGGCATGGAACGGGCAGATTTATGTACCCTCCTGAAGCGCCAGAGACGAGAGATGTATACACCACCATGATGGGACCTGCTCCCAGCCGGCATGGAACGGGCAGATTTATGTACCCTCCTGAAGCTCCAGAGACGAGAGATGTATACACCACCATGATGGAGCCTGCTCCCAGCCGGCATGGAACGGGCAGATTTATGTACCCTCCTGAAGCGCCAGAGACGAGAGATGTATACACCACCATGATGGGACCTGCTCCCAGCCAGCATGGAACGGGCAGATTTATGGACACTCCTGAAGCGCCAGAGAGGAGAGATGTATACACCACCATGATGGAGCCTGCTCCCAGCCAACATGGAACGGGCAGATTTATGTACCCTCCTGAAGCGTCAGAGACGAGAGATGTATACACCACCATGATGGGACCTGCTCCCAGCCAGCATGGAACGGGCAGATTTATGTACCCTCCTGAAGTGCCAGAGAGGAGAGATGTATACACCACCATGATGGAACCTGCTCCCAGCCAGCATGGAACGGGCAGATTTATGTACACTCCTGAAGCGTCAGAGACGAGAGATGTATACACCACCATGATGGGACCTGCTCCCAGCCAGCATGGAACGGGCAGATTTATGTACCCTCCTGAAGCTCCAGAAACGAGAGATGTATACACCACCATGATGGAGCCTGCTCCCAGCCGGCATGGAACGGGCAGATTTATGTACCCTCCTGAAGCGCCAGAGACGAGAGATGTATACACCACCATGATGGGACCTGCTCCCAGCCAGTATGGAACGGGCAGATTTATGGACACTCCTGAAGCGCCAGAGAGGAGAGATGTATACACCACCATGATGGAGCCTGCTCCCAGCCAACATGGAACGGGCAGATTTATGTACCCTCCTGAAGCGTCAGAGACGAGAGATGTATACACCACCATGATGGGACCTGCTCCCAGCCAGCATGGAACGGGCAGATTTATGTACCCTCCTGAAGTGCCAGAGAGGAGAGATGTATACACCACCATGATGGAACCTGCTCCCAGCCAGCATGGAACGGGCAGATTTATGTACGCTCCTGAAGCACCAGAGACGAGAGATGTATACACCACCATGATGGGGCCTGCTCCCAGCCGGCATGGAACGGGCAGACTTATGTACACTCCTGAAGCACCAGAGACGAGAGATGTATACACCACCATGATGGGACCTGCTCCCAGCCAGCATGGAACGGGCAGATTTATGTACCCTCCTGAAGCTCCAGAGACGAGAGATGTATACACCACCATGATGGAGCCTGCTCCCAGCCGGCATGGAACGGGCAGATTTATGTACCCTCCTGAAGCGCCAGAGACGAGAGATGTATACACCACCATGATGGGACCTGCTCCCAGCCGGCATGGAACGGGCAGATTTATGTACCCTCCTGAAGCTCCAGAGACGAGAGATGTATACACCACCATGATGGAGCCTGCTCCCAGCCGGCATGGAACGGGCAGATTTATGTACCCTCCTGAAGCGCCAGAGACGAGAGATGTATACACCACCATGATGGGACCTGCTCCCAGCCAGCATGGAACGGGCAGATTTATGGACACTCCTGAAGCGCCAGAGAGGAGAGATGTATACACCACCATGATGGAGCCTGCTCCCAGCCAACATGGAACGGGCAGATTTATGTACCCTCCTGAAGCGTCAGAGACGAGAGATGTATACACCACCATGATGGGACCTGCTCCCAGCCAGCATGGAACGGGCAGATTTATGTACCCTCCTGAAGTGCCAGAGAGGAGAGATGTATACACCACCATGATGGAACCTGCTCCCAGCCAGCATGGAACGGGCAGATTTATGTACACTCCTGAAGCATCAGAGACGAGAGATGTATACACCACCATGATGGGACCTGCTCCCAGCCAGCATGGAACGGGCAGATTTATGTACCCTCCTGAAGCTCCAGAAACGAGAGATGTATACACCACCATGATGGAGCCTGCTCCCAGCCGGCATGGAACGGGCAGATTTATGTACCCTCCTGAAGCGCCAGAGACGAGAGATGTATACACCACCATGATGGGACCTGCTCCCAGCCAGTATGGAACGGGCAGATTTATGGACACTCCTGAAGCGCCAGAGAGGAGAGATGTATACACCACCATGATGGAGCCTGCTCCCAGCCAACATGGAACGGGCAGATTTATGTACCCTCCTGAAGCGTCAGAGACGAGAGATGTATACACCACCATGATGGGACCTGCTCCCAGCCAGCATGGAACGGGCAGATTTATGTACCCTCCTGAAGTGCCAGAGAGGAGAGATGTATACACCACCATGATGGAACCTGCTCCCAGCCAGCATGGAACGGGCAGATTTATGTACACTCCTGAAGCGTCAGAGACGAGAGATGTATACACCACCATGATGGGACCTGCTCCCAGCCGGCATGGAACGGGCAGATTTATGTACGCTCCTGAAGCACCAGAGACGAGAGATGTATACACCACCATGATGGGACCTGCTCCCAGCCAACATGCCACTATTTGCTTGTTCTGAGCTGGGAACGAGAGGGCGAGGGGCGGCCATGTCCAAGTGTGTTTGGACCCATAGGTATTTGGTACCAGGGACAGGAATCTGGTGGAGGACTGACCAGACCCCACAGGCCATGCACTAGACCCCTGAGGTAGCATGGTCCTTGTACCCCAATCCGGGCGATAGCACTGCTCAGTTTCAGACGTCTGGGGTGCTTTGGACATAGGAACCATAGATGTGGGGATCCCACAAGTTGGGACAGTCATAAAGAATGAGGTGCAGCTGATGAGCTTCCCAGGCCTGGTACAGAGTCGCTGTCCGGGTAGCCTGGACACTATGGGGATCATACAGTGTGGGAGATGCGCCCCATAGCGTGTTACTGCTCACCCCCATACTGTGTAGCACCCCCATACTGTGTAGCACCCCCATACTGATTTGTGTCCTGTTACCTCCTACATGCCAGGTAATGGACAATGCCGTTTGCCCTAAGGGGTGTATACACGGGGCCTGATTCAGACCTGCACGCTAGGCTGCATATATTCCGAGGTTACCTGTGCAGATAACTGCGGCCAGCATGGTACAGAGTATACTGGGCACATACACGGTCATCTGATAACTGCTTGTGCTGCCAATAGGTCTGAATCGCCCCATAAGTCAGAACTGCATAGTGCACTAGACCTGGTGGGGATCACAGGATAGACAGACATTAGGTCGACATGGGGAAGTTCAACAGTCAAAAGGTCGACATGAGGTTTTTCACTTTTTTGTCCCGAATGTCAACATGGACAGTAAAAAGGTGCGTATGGGTGCAGGTGTGTATGTAAGTAGGCAGGTGTGTATGTAAGTAGTGCGTATGGGTGCAGGTGTGTATGGGTGCAGGTGTGTATGTAAGTAGTGTGTATGGGTGCAGGTGTGTATGTAAGTAGGCGGGTGTGTATGTAAGTAGGCAGGTGTGTATGTAAGTAGTGTGTATGGGTGTAGGTGTTTATGTAATTAGACCGGTGTGTATGTAAGTAGTGTGTATGGGTGCAGGTGTGTATGTAAGTAGGCAGGTGTGTATGTAAGTAGTGTGTATGGGTGCAGGTGTGTATGGACGTAGTGTGTATGGGTGCAGGTGTGTATGTAAGTAGGCAGGTGTGTATGTAAGTAGTGTGTATGGGTGCAGGTGTGTATGGACGTAGTGTGTTTGGGTGCAGGTGTGTATGTAAGTAGGCGGGTGTGTATGTAAGTAGTGTGTATGGGTGCAGGTGTGTATGTAAGTAGGCAGGTGTGTATGTAAGTAGGCAGGTGTGTATGTAAGTAGTGTGTATGGGTGAAGGTGTGTATGGACGTAGTGTGTATGGGTGCAGGTGTGTATGTAAGTAAGCGGGTGTGTATGTAAGTAGTGTGTTTGGGTGCAGGTGTGTATGTAAGTAGGCAGGTGTGTATGGGTGCAGGTGTGTATGTAAGTAAGCGGGTGTGTATGTAAGTAGTGTGTTTGGGTGCAGGTGTGTATGTAAGTAGGCAGGTGTGTATGGGAGCAGTGTGTATGGGTGCAGGTGTGTATGTAAGTAGGCGGGTGTGTATGGACAAAGTGTGTACGGGTGCAGGTGTATATGTAAGTAGTGTGTATGGGTGCAGGTGTGTATTTAAGTAGGCGGGTGTGTATGTAAGTAGTGTGTATGGGTGCAGGTGTGTATGTAAGAAGGCGGGTGTGTATGGGAGCAGTGTGTATAAGTGTAGGTGTGTTTAAGTAGGCAGGTCTGTATTCAAGTAGTGTGTATGGGTTCAGGTGTGTATGTAAGTAGGCAGGCGTGTATGGAAGTAGTGCATATTGGTGTAGGTGTGTATGTTAGTAGGCGGGCGTTTATGTAAGTAGTGTGGATCAGGGCCATCTTAACAGCAGTGTGGGCCCCTGGGCAAAGCAATGCACTGGGGCCCTTACCCATTCTCCCCTATTAGGGGTGGAGGGTGCTATCAGCAGCAGATGTGATGTCCCACGGGTGGCAGGGGGTGCTCTATCTTCCACTCAATGTGTAGGACCTGGAGCAGTAACTTCTGCTAATTACTCCTTTACTGCACAGGTGGTGGGAGGGAGAACACTAACGTGTGGAGGGGGCACTGAGCTGAATGAAGGGTCCCTTGTAAATGACTTCCAGGGAGGTAGGGGGTGTTTAGATAATGGAGTGGGCTTAATATTCATCATTTTGCCTTGGAAGGGCAGCTTGTTTGACTGCAGATATCGCCATTTTCTGGAAATAGATTTCTTAGCCTTCAATAGTATAAAAACCTAGAGTCCCAACTTTCAGGAGGTGCTGGGAACTTGGGGATCAGAGATCAGGAGCCTGAGCAATCCATTGACAAAAATATAAAACTGTACACCAGACGTTTGGAGCTGGAGCAGGGACCGGCTGCTGGAAGGCTGATATCTCTGGTTCTGGGCATGATAGAGACAAGCCGCTAGTGTCGTCAGAAAGGGGAGAGTCGCAGCTTTTGGAGTATACTCTCAGAAAAACTCAAAGTCAGAGAAAACCTGAGAAATATGACTGGGAATTGCAATTAACAGGTCAGATGTGGGCTGCTGCTTTGAAGTTGGATATCTCCAGTTCCCCAGGGCCGATTTTCAAAATTCTGGTATCCCTGGAAAAAGGGGATCCTCAGCTATCAGAGTAGGGTCCTCATACACCTGGGGCCCCTGCGCAAGTGCCCATTAAGCCCATATGAAAAGACGGCCCTGGTGTGGATGGGTGTAGGTGTATATGTAAGAAGTGCATATTGGTGTAGGTGTGTATGTAAGTAGGTGGGTGTGTATGAGAGGTGTGTATGGGTGTAGGTGTGTATGTAAGTAGGTGGGTGTGTATGAGAGAAGTGTGTATGGGTGTAGGTGTGTATGTAAGTAGGTGGGTGTGTATGAGAGAAGTGTGTATGGGTGTAGGTGTGTATGTAAGTAGGCGGGTGTGTATGGAAGTATTGTGTATGGGTGTAGGTGTGTAAGTAGGTGGGTGTGTATGGGTGTAAGTGTGTATGTAATTAGTCGGGCGTGTATGGAAGTAGTGCATATTGGAGTAGGTGTGTATGTTAGTGGACGGGCGTGTATGGAAGTTGTGTTTATGGGTGTAGGTGTGTATGTAAGTAGGCGCGGGTGTGTATGAGAGAAGTGTGTATGGGTGTAGGTGTGTGTGTAAGTAGGCTGGTGTGTATGGAAGTATTGTTTATGGGTGTAGGTTTGTGTGTGTGTAAGTAGGTGGGTGTGTATGGTAGTAGTGTGTATGGGTGTAGGTGTGTCTGTAAGTAGGCGGGTGTATATGAGAGAAGTGTGTATGGTTGTAGGTGTGTGTGTAAGTAGGCGGGTGTGTATGTGAGAAGTGTGTATGGGTGTAGGTGTGTGTGTAAGTAGGCGAGTGTGTATGAGAGAAGTGTGTATGGGTGTAGGTGTGTGTGTAAGTAGGCGGGTGTATATGAGAGAAGTGTGTATGGGTGTAGGTGTGTGTGTAAGTAGGCGGGTGTGTATGGTAGTAGTGTGTATGTGTGTAGGTGTGTATGTAAGTAGGCGGGTGTGTATTAGAGAAGTGTGTATGGGTGTAGATGTGTATGTAAGTAGGCGGGTATGTATGGAAGTAGTGTGTATGGGTGTAGGTGTTTATGTAATTAGACCGGTGTGTATGGACGTAGTGTGTATGGGTGTAGGTGTGTATGTAAGTAGGCGGGTGTGTATGAGAGAAGTGTGTATGGGTGTAGATGTGTATGTAAGTAGGCGGGTATGTATGGAAGTAGTGTGTATGGGTGTAGGTGTGTATGTAGGTAGGCGGGTATGTATGGAAGTAGTGTGTATGGGTGTAGGTGTTTATGTAATTAGACCGGTGTGTATGGACGTAGTGTGTATGGGTGTAGGTGTGTATGCATACCTCCCAACTTTTGAAGTACTGCAGGCGGGACGAAGCTCCTGCGTGCCGAAATTTTTGGGGCCGTGGCCTAATTTGGGGGCATGGCCTATACTCGCGGCTCTTCCGCGAGGCCACGCCCCCATTTTGTCGCTATGGGGGCATGACCCAGAGGCTCTGTGAGCCTCTAGCCATGCCCCCAGTCCCCTGGCTGCGGGAATAGACGCTGTGCGCGTGCGCACAGCGTTTATTCCCCGCTGCTTAGCAGCTGACAGGGGGGACTCCCAACAGCCCCCTCACACCGCGGGACACTGCCACCCGCGGGTGGGACATCGGGACAGGCCCTGACAATCGGGACTGTCCCGATAAAATCTGGACTGTTGGGAGGTATGGTGTATGTAAGTAGGCGGGTGTGTATGAGAGAAGTGTGTATGGGTGTAGATGGGTATGTAAGTAGACGGGTATGTATGGAAGTAGTGTGTATGGGTGTAGGTGTGTATGTAAGTAGGCGGGTGTGTATGAGAGAAGTGTGTATGGGTGTAGGTGTGTGTGTTAGTAGGCGGGTGTGTATGAGAGAAGTGTGTATGGGTGTAGGTGTGTGTGTAAGTAGGCGGGTGTGTATGAGAGAAGTGTGTATGGGTGTAGGTGTGTATGTAAGTAGACGGGTATGTATGGAAGTAGTGTGTATGGGTGTAGGTGTGTATGTAAGTAGGCGGGTATGTATGGAAGTAGTGTGTATGGGTGTAGGTGTTTATGTAATTAGACCGGTGTGTATGGACGTAGTGTGTATGGGTGTAGGTGCAGACATTGTCTCATGGTCACTGCACACATACTCGCCTGTATGTACATGGCAGGTTGTTACTGCTCTGCGGTGAGGTTACTGGTGCACCTATACCATAACCCCCGCAGTCTCCGGCTCATACAGTGTCCTGTGCACGATCTTACCTGTCAGGCTGTGGGAAATGAAGCCATCATTACTCCAGGGATATCCCTAGTGTGATACATCCTCTTGCCTGGATGATGGATGTGCACATAACACAGGGAACCCCTCTGTCTGGGTGCCTCCGCTTTCTGCTTGGGTAATAGCCATCACAGGACAAGTGGTTGGTGGAGTATAGATCACTGTAGTGTAATATACGGCGGTAACACCCTAAGCATATGGCGGATCAGGTCAGTACATACATACTGTCCCCAGGTACAGTGCCGGTACACGTGTACATAACACAAGCACTAGGACCTATCACTGGTCCCATACCACCAGTACAGCCCTTGTATAGTAATAAAGTACCAGCCAAGTAGCTCTGAACTGTCCTCCCGTAACATGGCAGTTAGGAGCTGATTGGCTGGATGTGGCCTCCCTCAGACCTCTCCTGAGTGTGGGGCTGGCGGATCAGGCTGTGCCCGTGAGACGGATGGCAGAGCGCAGCAGGAGGCGTGCGCCGGGCGGCTGATAAGGTGCTATAAATACACCAAGTGCTCGATCCCAGCACTTAGTGTTACATGAGATTGGGAGGAAGCACTCGGAAGCGTCAGCGATGGCAGTCCGGTGTCACAGGGACTGATAGTAGGGACAGACGATGCAGTCAGTATAATTACAGCTGGTATACTACACATATATATGTTATAGGCTGTGCACAGTACACAAGGCAGAATATGGCGGCAAGGACGGGGCGCTCCGTTATTTATCAGGACTGCATCCAGTGGTGTATCTAGAAATTGTGCACCCCCTGGCAAAAACATTCTGGCACCCTGCCATATACTTATTAAAAATGGATTACCTAAATGCTCGTTGCCAGGGGTTTCATGCCCATTGACAGTAGTTACATGCTTTCTGCCAGGGGTTACCTGCTCATTGCTAGAGGTTTTATGCTCATTGCCAGGGATTACCTGCTCATCTCCAGAGGTTTCTTATTTATTGCCAGGGAGACACATGCCCATTGCCAGAGGGTTAAATGCATATTGCCAGGGGCAATATATATATATGTGTCTGTGTATGTATGTATATATATATATATATATATATATATATATATATATACACAGTCCTCATTGGCCCTCAGGGACCCAAAAGTAAAGTTAACTTTGGTGAAACTTTGATTAACTTGACTTTTGGGTCCCTGAGTGCTGCCAGCAACGAGGAGGATCTGGAGGGCACTTGGGCAAGACACCCCTATTTGGGGCAACAGAGTGCCGGGGACAAAGATTTTATATATATATATATATATATATATCTATATCGTTGTAGACAGACTTAATGCTCAGGAGCTATCGTTGTTGAACCTGCTTTTAACTGCACATCATTTTAACCTTTATGTTTCCACTAAATGCACCATGTCGACACACCCATGTCGACCGCACCAGTAGGATCACATCACTTAACAGCAATGTGTCCTCTATTGAAACACCCAGTAATGTATTTACATCACATGTATATGTATTGGTATGCACCAAGTCACTTTACGTGTACACATCACCACTTTGTGATTCCAGGCGTCCAGCCCGGCTCGGGAACTGCTGTCTGAGCACAGCCGTATCCATGGCTACCACGCAGCGTGCGATTCACGCTGCGGTTCAGCACCACAGGAAACAGGAGAACTTCCGGGCAAGTTACCTCCGTCATCAGACAGCGTCGCCTAGGAGCGGGCTTAACGCGCGCGAACATGAGAGGAGACGTCCCACCATCCACCTTATTTAAGGTAAGACACCCGTTATGCACTGTTTTCTCACTGTTTGTACCTTGACAAAGGGGTGTAAGCACCCCGAAACGTTGGTCATCTTCCTGTGAATACACTTGATATTTTGAAAAGTCCCACGAGTGCCATTGTCTTCTTTCAACTATATATATATATATATATATATATATATATATATATATATATATATATATATATATATATATATATAGTCCATAGGTGACGGGAAGTGAGATCCTGCAGAAAGGCTGGATTCGCTGTCCCATCCCAAGGCAGTCAGACACTAGGAACTACACAGCGGTAGTCCACCGGTATTTACCATAACCTGGGACAGCGAATCCAGCCTTTCTGCAGAATCTCACTTCCCGTCACCTATGGACGTCATCATAACATCAGAATAAAAGTTTTTTTAAAAACTACCCAAACCTTTTAAAGCTCAGGAAACTCAAGTTCATCACCCCTGAAGAAGTCGTATAGCGACGAAACGCGTTGGGTCTCGACTCATCTGTTATCTATGTACTAAAAATGTACAAATTATGCTGTAAACTGTGTCTGACATTGACCATAACATTTATGTTTTAATAAAACTATTTTACAAACTGCAAAAATCCTGTACCTCACTATTGCACCAATACACCAAGGTGGAGGTTTCTTTAACTAGCGCTCTCTATATCTCTTTTTCGTGCACATATATATATCACTACCTGAAATCTGTAACTTCCAGGTAGTACTATACGCTAGCCATTAGGACCTCTAGCATCTGTCTCCTCTAAGGCGGCGGCCATTTTTGGAGGGACACAGATTCCATACGGATGGCCATCCCCAATGGAATCTGCAGAGACCAGCAGAGACCATGCACCTTCACAGCTCTGCCCCCCCCCCCTATGACGCTGGGCTGCCCCAAGGACAGAGCACTAGTACGTACACCAAATATGGCTGCCACAACTTCTCTGACATCCCTGTGGCAAGTTTCCTGTATAGAGTGTGGGGGACACAGAAGTCAGCTGACGACCGTTTCAATGTTCCCCACCTCAGGCTGTGGGAGGAGTTAGACCTGTCTGTAACACTTTATGCCAGAGGTGGAGTGAGACGCAGACAGACAATGAGCGGCGTATTTTGCCGCCGTTCCCGTGAGCCGTAACTTATAATGACCTAAGTTGGGGTTTAGTAGTCCTTTAATTAGTCATCCACAGCAAAGCAATTACATTGTCATATAGTTTTATTCCACATATATCTATAAGCTCAGTACCACCCGGTGTGTAGACCATCCAGCCTGGTCATGCTGGAACGGTTGGGGTAGAAGGCCTGTTACTTTGTATATAGGTATATAGCTTGATGGATGCCCTATGTAAGGTTTTGGATAACTTACAACACACAGTATTGCACTAAACCATAAACACAACCTAACCCAATATGATAAGACATCCTATAAGTCCACACCATGACAGTGTATGCTAGCGATACACCTCACATCAGGCTGCGGCGTTCTGAAAGTGCGCAGGTTGTGTCTTACTGCCCCCTCTAGGGATCCTGCTGTCCATCGTCACCAGATCTGGTCCTTGGCTCCTACTCTGTGGATCTGATAACAGTATGCGTTGGCTTTAGTATGAAGCGGCCGGTGCGTTATAGTGATTTACTGATGGGGAGGAATAGTTACATGAAGGGCGCATGCTCCAGCTAAGCTATGAAATGTACGAACACCACGCGTTTCATGGGTGCAGAACCAAGTCTCCCCCACCCCCCCCCCCCCTCCCCCAGAGAGGCTGGAAAACATGGGGTGTTTTGGGAACTTTGTATATACACATCTGGGCAATAGGGCATAGGTAGGCAACCCGCCCTTGCCGGCTGTTGTGGGAGCTGCTGGGACTTGTAGTCCTACCAGCATTGGAGAGCAGCACATTGCCTAGCTCCACCGTCATTTGTTACTGCATAGAAATAGTCAGATTATTGCACAGTGTCGCACTAATTCCCGTATGATTGGAGACATCCCGCGTGAGCTTACACTATATTATGGAAACACAACATGCCCTGTACAGTGCGCACTCTGCCCCCTATAGTGGTTATGCCGTACAAAGTGCAACAAAGAACCCCATTCATTTCAAGTAGTAAAAAAATGATAAAGTTGTTGAAACAATTCTGCTTTGAGAGTGCGTACAGCTCTGTATCTCCTTGCTGTGCTACAGACCATTAGAACTATACATTGAACATTGCGCTCTGTTGGATAGGTGACCTCCTCAGTTCCTTCTTCCTAATACAGCATTGTCCAGTTCTGCTGAGGTGTCCCCATGTTCATAGTATGATCCCACTTGGTGCCTGATAGTAAGGACAGCAGATCTTTAACTCCAACACTGAGATACCCCCATCTCGCACCCTTTGACCACCCAACAGTGGTTACTGATTACAACCACATGACGAAAAGCGAGATGATAAAAACTTGCATTGCCAACATTCCATTTGGTCTAAAGCTTGATGACTAAACATGACCAGTGATATCCAACCAATAAATAACTTTTCAGAATGGAGAAGAAAGACCCGTCCATGGGAACTGCGATCTATTCTAAATGACCTGGGATATTCAACCCATTAAACCTTTCCACGATGGATACGGAGGCCTTGTCCTTGAGCGCTTCCATCTACTCTTCAAAATGATGTTCCATGACGGAGAAGAAAGGCCTGTCTGTTGGGACTAACATCTTCTCTTAACAACCTACGATATCCAACCAGTACTAACACTCCAATGGAAAAGAATAACCTGTCTTTTAGTCCAGATGTCTTCTCTAAATGACATACGAAATCCAGCCAGTACTAACATTCCAAGATGGAGAAGAATGACCTGTCCATCGGGACTGACGTCTTCTCGAAACGACATATGAAATCCAACCAGTACTGACGTTCCATGATGGAGAAGAAAGACTTGTCCCTAGAGAATGACATCTTTTCTATCCACAGTTCTGAAATCTGGTACCTGAAGGCCTTTATTAGAAGACAAGAGGTGGGGGTGCGTGAAGCCTTTGTGTTAAGGCACTGTTGTTTGAAGTGGTACGCCTCAGATAAATTCAAGGTAGAAATAATTGTGCCTCATAAACTGGACGACAAATCCTATTGGAGAAGGGAATGGAAACGACCAATCCTGGTGAGCAGAGAGACACCGGTGAACAGCTAAAAGACAGAGGCTTAAATGCCGGAGCACTGAATCAATAATTAAAATTTCTATTGAGTCCTCTATCAGGTAAAGTGACGTACAAAACCATTGTGATTGCATCCAGGTAGCAGAACATTGTACTTCAAGCAAGTGGCAAAATGTCCTTATTTGTCTCCTCCAAGCAAACTCCCAGATTCATTAGGATAAACTTTCCAAGCTAAAATGTGCTGGAAATCCAGGAGATGTGGACTTTCCACGGAAATAATAAATAAATAAATATGTTAATTTGTTAAATAAAAGATTTTACATCTTCCACGGCTGAGGTCTCATCTCCAGGCAGAGATTAGGCAGAGAAACGATAGTGGGGACAACCCAGTGTCCACTCCTCATCTTGTTGGAAGCGAAGCCTGGCATAAAGGGTAATGTGCGTGGGTGGAGCTGCCAAGTCAGACGGCTGTCACTCGTGGGTAGGGGACAGGGCGTGCCTTTGGCTGCTCGAGGACAAGGAGATGTGAGTGGTTGACGATGGCAGAGGTCTAGGCTGCTGACACCTGTAGACAGAAACACAGTTGTAAGTGGTGGTGACCACAGTCCTACAGTCCCAGAAGAAAGTACAACAATATTATCAACCTAGTTCCTAGTTCCTGATTATAAATCTCCTGTTCCATTAGTACCCCAATCAGAACAACGTGCTAAGGAAATTAGGGAGAGTCTACTGAGCAGGATGAACCAGCATTGATGGCAGAAGTTTGATGATTCTGGATTTACGAATATGTGGCTATTGGGCCAAATATCCCATATCTAACAGTACATCTCAGTGCAAGGCTTACCAAGATCTGGACTTCCTGACCCGCGCAGCAGCCGGGCGCTCCAACAGACTGTCCAGACGAGTGAGCCGCTCAAGGTGCAGAGCTCGCGGGTCCTGGTCAACCCGGTCCTTAGAGAAGTCTATCTCAAACACAGCCGGAGGTGTCAGGTCCAGCTCGAGGAACATGATGTTCTCAGCCTTTGAGAGAAGAACCAGGGTAAAGTTACTACAGGTGTTCAGTGCAGGCCAGCGATAATGTTCCTCACTGGAGATCCTACAGGCTGGTGACTACTGGTAGCAGCTATACATGTTAGACTAGTCTCAGAATGACATAGTGGTTAATACAATGTAATGGGAAATGTATAGTGGAACCCATAATTTACTTACTCGGTACCTCGGATGATAGCCCATCACCATGGCAACCCGAGCATACTGGCTGATAGGCCTCTTATATCCAACAGCCGAGGACGGGCGTCTCTTCATCGTGCTGCCGCCTCCGCTGGGAAGGACAACCGGTAACATGTCACTAAAAGGCTAGACACCCCATATGTCATCAGTGCTCCCCACTTTTATACAGTAGCTGATTTCAGACCCCCCCCCCCCCATTCACAACAACAAATTCCATTCTATTCTCCTACTATACAGTATGTCACACTCCCACGGCCAATAATGGCGGCCCATTGCCCATTTACTTACTTTCCCGGAGGCACGAGAGGCTGAAACTTCCACTGGTCCTCATCGGCATCATAGGAAAGCCGGTTCATGATCTTGTTCTTTTCTTCCGGAGGGATAAAGTTTTCAATGATCAAATACCTGAGGGTAATAAAACCAAGAGGTTCAATCCTGCGTCTCAGTCGCCGTAATAGACCTGCGCTAAAGCAGTGTTACATACAGAACGCAACAGGCAGCAAATGGGCTTCTATTGCCTGGCGATTGGCTTCATCTTCTGCGCCCTGCAATACCCTTTTCTGCCACCGGAGAGGCGTGAGCAAGCATGTCTCACTCAGAACAAAGCAAGGCGGGAAACTACAAGTGATGGACAGCTACCTCCACTCAGACCAAAGCTGTAGAAAGATGGGCAGCGTAGTGGTCTCAGCGGAGGTACCCGTCAAACACTTGGTCATCATTGGAAGACAGTTGGCTGCATACAGTATTTGTGCTGTTATACAGCAGCTCCCAGCATTGATCACAGTACGGCTGAGGGTTCCGCCACTGGACCTGGTCTCTGGCACTCACTTGAATTTCAGTTCCCGCGTCTGCTCGTTCTGCGCCTGCTCCAGGTCTTGTCTCACCCGCACATACTCATCGTGCTGGTCTTGGATCTCCCCCTTCACCGCCTGCAGCTTGGCGTAGAGCTGGAAGAGGAGAGAGACGAGTTATAATCTGCCCACCTTCTCCCAGCCAATGAGAAGCCTCACTCTGCCTGTCATTTTCTAGAATGTACTGGGTCAATGAAAACTAGACGATTGGTTTCCAGGGGCAACGTCTTCATAATCCTTATTGGAAGGCTTGGTACATCCCTCCCTCAGTCACTACCACTGCTGGGAGTGCAAAATATGCACTGGCTGACAGCAGCCAATGAGCAAGCCGCTTTCATTCTCTAGTGCAAGTTTCCCAAACACACAGCATGTGGTTGGTTAGTTGAGCTGTCATGTGCCGGGCTCCATTGCCTCATGTACCTGGGCAGTATGGATGGTGTAATGGTGGCCATACGTGTAGGTGTCTGTCCTTCCTGTATCCTACAGAACAGGGGCTGGGGAGAGCGGCAGTAATATGTAGCTGCCTCTGATTGGCTGATTGCCCAGCATCACCTGCTGTTCACATGGATTATTACATTACTATACCACAGGAACATTGTTAGTGGCTTTATACAGAAATTTGTATCCAGTATATAATCCTGTATATAATCATTCATATAATCCTGCATATAATCCTGTATATATTATATAATCCTGCATATGATCCTGTATATAATCCCATACACCATCCTGTATATAATCCTGTATATAACCCTGTATATAATCCTACATATAATCCTGTATATAATCCTGTATATAATCCTACATATATTATATAATCCTGCATATAATCCCATACACCATCCTGTATATAATCCTGTATATAACCCTGTATATAACCCTGCATATAATCCTACATATAATCCTACATATAACCCTGTATATAATCCGGTATATAATCCTGCATATAACCCTGTATATAACCCTGTATATAATCCTGTATATAATCCTGTATATAATCCTGTATATAATCCTACATATAACCCTGTATATAATCCTGCATATAATCCTGTATATAACCCTGTATATAACCCTGTAAAAAAATCCTGCATATAACCCTGTATATAACCCTGTATATAACCCTGTATATAACCCTGTATATAATCCTGTATATAACCCTGTATATAATCCTGTATATGATCCTGTATATGATCCTGTATATAATCCTGTATATGATCCTACATATAATCCTGTATATAATCCTGTATATAACCCTGTATATAATCCTGTATATAACCCTGTATATGATCCTGTATATGATCCTGTATATGATCCTGTATATAATCCTGTATATGATCCTACATATAATCCTGTATATAATCCTGTATATGATCCTACATATAATCCTGTATATAATCCTGTATATAATCCTGCATATAATCCTGTATATAATCCTGTATATAATCCTGTATATAATCCTACATATAATCCTGCATATAACCCTGTATATGATCCTACATATAATCCTGTATATAATCCTGTATATAACCCTGCATATAACCCTGTATATAATCCTGCATATAATCCTGTATATAACCCTGTATATAATCCTGTATATAATCCTGTATATAACCCTGTATATAATCCTATATATAATCCTGCATATAATCCTGAATATAACCCTGTATATAACCCTGTATATAACCCTGTATATAACCCTGTATATAACCCTGTATATAATCCTGTATATAACCCTCTATATAATCCTGTATATAATCCTGTATATAACCCTGCATATAATCCTGTATATAATCCTGTATATAATCCTGTATATGATCCTGTATATAATCCTGTATATGATCCTACATATAATCCTGTATATAACCCTGTATATAACCCTGTATATAATCCTGCATATAATCCTGTATATAACCCTGTATATAATCCTGTATATAATCCTGCATATAATCCTGTATATAATCCTGCATATAATCCTGTATATAATCCTGTATATAACCCTGTATATAACCCTGTATATAACCCTGTATATAATCCTGTATATAACCCTGCATATAATCCTACATATAATCCTGTATATAATCCTGTATATGATCCTACATATAACGCTGCATATAATCCTACATATAATCCTGTATATAATCCTGTATATAATCCTGTATATAATCCTGTATATGATCCTACATATAATCCTGTATATAATCCTGCATATAATCCTGTATATAATCCTGCATATAATCCTGTATATAATCCTGTATATATTCCTGTATATAATCCTGTATATGATCCTACATATAATCCTGTATATAATCCTGCATATAATCCTGTATATATTATATAATCCTACATATAATCCTGTATATGATCCTGTATATAATCCTCCATATAATCCTGTATATAATCCTGCATATAATCCTGTATACATTATATAATCCTGTATATAATCCTGTATATAACCCTGTATATAATCCTGTATTATATAATCCTGTATATGATCCTACATATAAACCCTGTATATAATCCTGCATATAATCCTGTATATAATCCTGTATATATTATATAATCCTGTATATGATCCTACATATAATCCTGTATATAATCCTGTATATAATCCTGTATATGATCCTACATATAACCCTGTATATAATCCTGCATATAATCCTGTATATAATCCTGTATATGATCCTACATATAACCCTGTATATAATCCTGCATATAATCCTGTATATAATCCTGCATATAACCCTGTATATAATCCTGTATATATTATATAATCCTGTATATGATCCTACATATAATCCTGTATATAATCCTGTATATAATCCTGTATATGATCCTGTATATGATCCTGTATATAATCCTACATATAATCCTGTATATAATCCTGTATATAACCCTGTATATATTATATAATCCTGTATATGTATATGATCCTGTATATAATCCTGTATATAACCCTGTATATAATACCATATTATAATGCTGTATATGGGGCCTAATTCAGCATTGCACAGATGACTGTGTGCAGATTTGCACTGCCCGTACACCTGCATAGACACTAAAGACACTAAAGACAACCTTTGTTGACTATTTCAGGTCGACCTTTTGACATTTAACCTTTTGACTGTCGACCTAGACTGTGTCGATCTTATATACCATACCCAATATGTGCGGTACATACAATGAGGGGACACATTCCCGTCTCCCACCTTTTTCAGCTTCTTGGTCTTCATCTCCACCTCCTGCTGCAGAGATGTGTACGTTCCTCTCAGCTCCACCGTCTCCTCGTCCCTCAGGAGAACCTGCTGCTGTATCTCCCGCTCCCGCCACTTCTGCACAGAGGGAGACACAGGGGACAGGTGTCATAATGTGGTCCAGCTGCTTCCCACTCCACCCCTATTAGTGTGTCCTACATAGGTGCTATAGCTGCTTCCCACTCCACCCCTATTAGTGTGTCCTACATAGGTGCTATAGCTGCTTCCCACTCCACCCCCTATTAGTGTGTCCTACATAGGTGCTATAGCTGCTTCCCACTCCACCCCCTATTAGTGTGTCCTACATAGGTGCTATAGCTGCTTCCCACTCCACCCCCTATTAGTGTGTCCTACATAGGTGCTATAGCTGCTTCCCACTCCACCCCCTATTAGTGTGTCCTACATAGGTGCTATAGCTGCTTCCCACTCCACCCCCTATTAGTGTGTCCTACATAGGTGCTATAGCTGCTTCCCACTCCACCCCCTATTAGTGTGTCCTACATAGGTGCTATAGCTGCTTCCCACTCCACCCCCTATTAGTGTGTCCTACATAGGTGCTATAGCTGCTTCCCACTCCACCCCCTATTAGTGTGTCCTACATAGGTGCTATAGCTGCTTCCCACTCCACCCCCTATTAGTGTGTCCTACATAGGTGCTATAGCTGCTTCCCACTCCACCCCCTATTAGTGTGTCCTACATAGGTGCTATAGCTGCTTCCCACTCCACCCCCTATTAGTGTGTCCTACATAGGTGCTATAGCTGCTTCCCACTCCACCCCCTATTAGTGTGTCCTACACGGGTGCTATAGCTGCTTCCCACTCCACCCCCTATTAGTGTGTCCTACACGGGTGCTATAGCTGCTTCCCACTCCACCCCCTATTAGTGTGTCCTACATAGGTGCTATAGCTGCTTCCCAATCCACCCCCTATTAGTGTGTCCTACATAGGTGCTATAGCTGCTTCCCACTCCACCCCCTATTAGTGTGTCCTACATAGGTGCTATAGCTGCTTCCCACTCCACCCCCTATTAGTGTGTCCTACATAGGTGCTATAGCTGCTTCCCACTCCACCCCCTATTAGTGTGTCCTACATAGGTGCTATAGCTGCTTCCCACTCCACCCCCTATTAGTGTGTCCTACATAGGTGCTATAGCTGCTTCCCACTCCACCCCCTATTAGTGTGTCCTACATAGGTGCTATAGCTGCTTCCCACTCCACCCCCTATTAGTGTGTCCTACATAGGTGCTATAGCTGCTTCCCACTCCACCCCCTATTAGTGTGTCCTACATAGGTGCTATAGCTGCTTCCCACTCCACCCCCTATTAGTGTGTCCTACATAGGTGCTATAGCTGCTTCCCACTCCACCCCCTATTAGTGTGTCCTACATAGGTGCTATAGCTGCTTCCCACTCCACCCCCTATTAGTGTGTCCTACATAGGTGCTATAGCTGCTTCCCACTCCAACCCCTATTAGTGTGTCCTACATAGGTGCTATAGCTGCTTCCCACTCCACCCCCTATTAGTGTGTCCTACATAGGTGCTATAGCTGCTTCCCACTCCACCCCCTATTAGTGTGTCCTACATAGGTGCTATAGCTGCTTCCCACTCCACCCCCTATTAGTGTGTCCTACATAGGTGCTATAGCTGCTTCCCACTCCACCCCCTATTAGTGTGTCCTACATAGGTGCTATAGCTGCTTCCCACTCCACCCCCTATTAGTGTGTCCTACATAGGTGCTATATCTGCTTCCCACTCCACCCCCTATTATTGTGTTCTACATAGGTGCTATAGCTGCTTCCCACTCCACCCCCTATTAGAGTGTCCTACACGGGTGCTATACCTGCTTCCCACTCCACCCCCTATTAGTGTGTCCTACACTGGTGCTATAGCTGCTTCCCACTCCACCCCCTATTAGTGTGTCCTACATAGGTGCTATAGCTGCTTCCCACTCCACCCCCTATTAGTGTGTCCTACATAGGTGCTATAGCTGCTTCCCACTCCACCCCCTATTAGTGTGTCCTACATAGGTGCTATAGCTGCTTCCCACTCCACCCCTATTAGTGTGTCCTACATAGGTGCTATAGCTGCTTCCCACTCCACCCCCTATTAGTGTGTCCTACATAGGTGCTATAGCTGCTTCCCACTCCACCCCCTATTAGTGTGTCCTACATAGGTGCTATAGCTGCTTCCCACTCCACCCCCTATTAGTGTGTCCTACATAGGTGCTATAGCTGCTTCCCACTCCACCCCCTATTAGTGTGTCCTACATAGGTGCTATAGCTGCTTCCCACTCCACTCCTATTAGTGTGTCCTACATAGGTGCTATAGCTGCTTCCCACTCCACCCCCTATTAGCGTGTCCTACATGGGTGCTATAGCTGCTTCCCACTCCACCCCATATTAGCGTGTCCTACATAGGTGCTATAGCTGCTTCCCACTCCACCCCCTATTAGCGTGTCCTACATAGGTGCTATAGCTGCTGCCCACTCCACCCCCTATTAGTGTGTCCTACATAGGTGCTATAGCTGCTTCCCACTCCACCCCCTATTAGTGTGTCCTACATAGGTGCTATAGCTGCTTCCCACTCCACCCCCTATTAGTGTGTCCTACATAGGTGCTATAGCTGCTTCCCACTCCACCCCCTATTAGTGTGTCCTACATAGGTGCTATAGCTGCTTCCCACTCCACCCCCTATTAGTGTGTCCTACATAGGTGCTATAGCTGCTTCCCACTCCACCCCCTATTAGTGTGTCCTACATAGGTGCTATAGCTGCTTCCCACTCCACCCCCTATTAGTGTGTCCTACACAGGTGCTATAGCTGCTTCCCACTCCACCCCCTATTAGTGTGTCCTACACGGGTGCTATAGCTGCTTCCCACACTACCCCCTATTAGTGTGTCCTACATAGGTGCTATAGCTGCTTCCCACTCCGCCCCCTATTAGTGTGTCCTACATAGGTGCTATAGCTGCTTCCCACTCCACCCCCTATTAGTGTGTCCTACATAGGTGCTATAGCTGCTTCCCACTCCACCCCCTATTAGTGTGTCCTACATAGGTGCTATAGCTGCTTCCCACTCCACCCCCTATAAGTGTGTCCTGCATAGGTGCTATAGCTGCTTCCCACTCCACCCCCTATTAGTGTGTCCTACATAGGTGCTATAGCTGCTTCCCACTCCACCCCCTATTAGTGTGTCCTACATAGGTGCTATAGCTGCTTCCCACTCCACCCCCTATTAGTGTGTCCTACATAGGTGCTATAGCTGCTTCCCACTCCACCCCCTATTAGTGTGTCCTACATAGGTGCTATAGCTGCTTCCCACTCCACCCCTATTAGTGTGTCCTACATAGGTGCTATAGCTGCTTCCCACTCCACCCCCTATTAGTGTGTCCTACATAGGTGCTATAGCTGCTTCCCACTCCACCCCCTATTAGTGTGTCCTACATAGGTGCTATAGCTGCTTCCCACTCCACCCCCTATTAGTGTGTCCTACATAGGTGCTATAGCTGCTTCCCACTCCACCCCCTATTAGTGTGTCCTACATAGGTGCTATAGCTGCTTCCCACTCCACCCTTATTAGTGTGTCCTACATACAGGTAGGTGCCCAGGGTCACATAGAGGGTAGATATGGCTGCTCATATACAGGTGACAGCCACACACCACTTCTGTTTGGCCTCTCAATTATGGATATGTCCGCTGGGGGCATTTCACATTTATACACTGAAGACCTAAAAACCTTTGGCTTGGAATATAGGATATGAGATTGAGGTCTTTCACAATTATACATGGAAGACCTGAAACCTTGGGGTTGGAATACATTATAGGGCTGACGCGTTTCACATTTATGCACGGAAGACCTGAAACCTTGGGGTTGGAATACAGGATAGGCTGACGCGTTTCACATTTATACACGGAAGACCTGACACCTTGGGGTTGGAATACAGGATAGGGACTGATGCGTTTCACATTTATACACGGAAGACCTGAAACCTTGGGGTTGGAATACAGGATAGGGCTTGACGACTTTCACATTTATACACGGAAGACCTGACACCTTGGGGTTGGAATACAGGATAGGTCTGACGCGTTTCACATTTATACACGGAAGACCTGACACCTTGGGGTTGGAATACAGGATAGGGACTGATGCGTTTCACATTTATACACGGAAGACCTGAAACCTTGGGGTTGGAATACAGGATAGGGCTTGACGACTTTCACATTTTTACACGGAAGACCTGAAACCTTGGGGATGGAATACAGGATAGGGCTGGCGCGTTTCACATTTATACACGGAAGACCTGAAACCTTGGGGTTGGAATACAGGATAGGGCTGGCGAGTTTCACATTTATACACGGAAGACCTGAAACCTTGGGGATGGAATACAGGATAGGGCTTGATGACTTTCACATTTATACACGGAAGACCTGAAACCTTGGGGATGGAATACAGGATAGGGACTGATGCGTTTCACATTTATACACGGAAGACCTGAAACCTTGGGGATGGAATACAGGATAGGGCTGGCGCGTTTCACATTTATACACGGAAGACCTGAAACCTTGGGGTTGGAATACAGGATAGGGCTGGCGAGTTTCACATTTATACACGGAAGACCTGAAACCTTGGGGATGGAATACAGGATAGGGCTTGATGACTTTCACATTTATACACGGAAGACCTGAAACCTTGGGGATGGAATACAGGATAGGGCTGGCGCGCTTCACATTTATACACGGAAGACCTGAAACCTTGGGGTTGGAATACAGGATAGGGACTGATGCGTTTCACATTTATACACGGAAGACCTGAAACCTTGGGGTTGGAATACAGTATACACTGACGCGTTTCACATTTTTTGTACACGGAAGACCTGACACCTTGGGGTTGGAATACAGGATAGGGCCAGACGAGTTTCACATTTATACACGGAAGACCTGAAACCTTGGGGTTGGAATACAGGATGGGAAATGACGCGTTTCACATTTATACTAGGAAGACTTAAAACCTTGGTCTTGAAATACAGAATAGGAATTGACGTGTTTCACATTTATACACGGAAGACCTGAAACCTTGGGGTTGGAATATAGGATATATTGACGCGTTTCACATTTTGTAAATAATGGGATAATACCAGTAATAGAAGTCTGTGGTTGTATACAGCTTTCTTGGATGAGAATGGTGAGAAATAGCCTAAAGTTTTTTTCCATTTATGCATAGTATGAGCACAGTGTTGCTATATATAGTTATGTGACCATGCATTGTCTGCAGCTGAGACAGGAAATGACATGCTAATTAGTGCCATTAGCCATTAGCACAGAGAGATGTCAGTCTGTGATACGAATGTATACCACAGACAGTACGCTGATAGCGCACAGCTAGGAAGCCCTTGTGGACTCAGTATTATAATAGACTACCTGATGCTATACCCTGTCTCACCTGCTCTGTAATCTCCTGTCTCACCTGCTCTGCGATCTCCTATCTCACCTGCTCTGCGTTCGCCTGTTCACCTGCTCTGCGATCTCCTGTCTCACCTGCTCTACGATCTCCTGTCTCACCTGCTCTGTGATCTCTTGTCTCACCTGCTATGCGATCTCCTATCTCACCTGCTCTGCGATCTCCTGTCTCACCTGCTCTACGATCTCCTGTCTCACCTGCTCTGCGATCTCCTGTCTCTTTATCTCCAACATCTTCTGCTGCTCATTCGTGTGGTCCATGATGTTCTTTCCTCCAATCAGAAGCTTGCTCTCCATCGCCTGTGTCTCAACGAGAAGAGAAGAATAGTCAATCGGGGGACACGCCCTCTGACAGCTCCCAGATAAGTATTGTACAGGGCAAGGAACCTCCTGTGACGTACACAGTCATTATTCAAACCCAGCCTGTAATGTGGCAGTTAGGAGCTGATTTCCCTATGTAACAGCCCTGAGTAGGACACAGCCATCTATAAAATAACAATAAAACGTAACTGCCATTTGTGTGACTATTTTATACGCAAATCCCCATTTACCAACGTGATTGCAATGATGAAGGAGAAAGAGTAAATGCCGGTGCCCGTTCCAGTGCTGGGCACACACTGGCCGATTTGCGGCACAGCCGATATTGTTAACTAATACTATTAAGATTATTAGCACTTTCAGCGTGCACTCTTTTTCTGAGTGGCACTACAAGTCCCAGTATGGTAGTGCCTAGGTTTACAATTAGGGTTTACAGTCACACCCGCATCCCAAAAATGTGAGGAATAAGTAACGGGAGATACATACGTCACCCGCCACTGTGGACACATTGGGGCCTGATTCAGACCTGCAGCAGGGAATTCGGCCCTTCTGTCGACGCTGGGGATCTGCACGTGTGCCGACCCCCGCTACGCGCGCCTTCGCCAATATTTTCAATTACTGGGGTGCTCGCATAGTGATTGGCAGCCAGGAGGCAATCTGGGGTGGACACCCGGTGCTTCATGGGCGTGCCCACAAAAACGGTGGGCGTGCCCCTAGACATGCAGGGCGGGCCCCAGGCTACGCGGGTGTTCCCTTCCTGCTCGGGCGGACGGCTGACAACAGCACCCGCCCCCAATTCTCAGGAGACTGTGCAGCTGAATAGTAAGTCCTGGGCTTCCTTTCGGCTGCGCGCAGAGGAAAAATCCTTCGCTGGGGCGCAACCACCAAAAGAGTTTTCATCTGTGCAGTGGCGGCGGTCAACGGCGGGGGGTGCCTTCGGCGAGCAGGTCTGAATTACCCCCGGGGTTTATTGCTGCACGTTTCTATTCTCCTCTATGATGTGCCAGTCAGCATGAGTTACCGCTATGGAAGACGTGCAGGAAGCACCTGGTCAATAATCCTCAGTACCATGCGATGGACCACGGAGCCCCCAGACCACTTACTACTATAAAACATTCTACTGAACAGAAGCTCACACCCAACTAGCGCGCTCCACACCCTACAGCTGATGGGGCTCATTCACACCGCACCATGGTCACGCAGCAGGCAGCTCATCGTGCCCTGGACTATTATATATTATTCTCAGCATGGCTAATACAATTCCATGTACAATGCTGCCTGCAGCTGCTGCGTCTCTCATGGCTCCAGCAGCGTCGGCCCTTCAGAGACAGCCCCGAGGCCAGGTCCAGATAAACAAAGTCTGCGTGACGGAGAGCGCTGCAGCTGGCACGGGAGCTCCTTCACGCTCCAATCAGCAGGCCCATAAAATAACCATCCACATGCTGTGAGCTGCATGGCGGGGGGATAATGGGGACCAGGGGTTCGTGTGATTTCTCACTGCAGGATAATGAGCCCACAATGGCTGCCAGAGCGACAGGGTCAGGGAGATGATCTGCAGATTATTAGCACAGGGCTCTGAGTGCGACAGGGTCAGGGAGATGTTCTGCTGATTATTAGCACAGGGCTCTGAGTGCGACAGGGTCAGGGAGATGATCTGCAGATTATTAGCACAGGCGTCTGAGTGCGACAGGGTCAGGGAGATGTTCTGCAGATTATTAGCACAGGGTTCTGAATGCGACAGGGTCAGGGAGATGTTCTGCAGATTATTAGCACAGGGCTCTGAGTGCGACAGGGTCAGGGAGATGTTCTGCAGATTATTAGCACAGGGCTCTGAGTGCGACAGCGTCAGGGAGATGTTCTGCAGATTATTAGCACAGGGCTCTGAGTGCGACAGGGTAAGGGAGATGTTCTGCAGATTATTAGCACAGGGCTCTGAATGTGACAGGGTCACCGCTCAGCTACACATTCCATGTTTGCGGATGTATAATACCTACACCTTCATTACTGCCTTCCTGCAGCTAGCAGGGTATCAGAGACTCAGTGTCACAGAACCCCCACTTACAGGCAGCCTGTTTCTGCTTTGTGAGGTTTCATCAGCTTGCGAGCAGGGCCCTCCTACCTCTGACTGTCTGTAAATACCCTGCTTGTTGTATCGCTGTCTCCTTTTGTAAAGCGCAACGGAATATGCTGCGCTATATTTATTGATTTATTAACAGTTTCTTATATAGCGCACACATATACCGCAGCACTGTACAGAGAATATTAGAACATTCACAGCAGTCCCTGCCCCAGTGGAGCTTACAATCTATATTCCCTACCACATGTACACGCACACAGACATTCTAGGGTTAATTTTGTTGGGAGCCAATTAACCTACCAGTATATTTTTGGATTGTGGGAGGAAACCGGAGTACATGGAGGAAACCCACGCAAGCACGGGGAGAACATACAAACTGGTAATAAATACAATCAGTGCAGGATAGTCTGAATCCATACAGGATGTTACCTACTAGCTGCAGAGTATATAGAGACAGAGGGGCCGATTCAGAATCGCTCGTATTACCGAGTACGGCAGCGCAGAAGGCCGCGTTTCAGGGCTAGTTCTCTCCTTAGCGAGCCTTGCCGAATCAGGCCCAAAGTGTATTTATTACATACTATACCTATTGTGTGGCAGAGAGAACTGTGTGGGTGATGTATCAAAGCCAGGAGAGAGATAATGTACCAACCAACCAACTCCTAACTGCCATGTTACATCCTGTGATTGAAAAATGACAGTTGGGAGCTGATTGTACAGACCTTTGTCTCTCAATGATAAACCTCCCCCCCACACACACACTTAAACAGAAACGTGCATAGTGAGAATTGTAAAAAACGCTATCATCCCCTGGACTGGACTATGAGATACGTATAGAATCTACAGCATGGGTCTTCAACCTGTGGCCCTCCAGATGTTGTGAAACTACATGTTCCATCATGCATTGCCACATTTTTTCCTATAAGGTCAAATCAGTCAGGGCATTCTGGGACATGTAGTTCCACAACATCTGGAGGGCCACAGGTTGAACACCTGTGATCTACAGTATTGCAGAATTTCTATCTAAAGGTAAAAGAGTCCTTACATGTACAGTATATACTGAAAAGTAACAACAGAGACAGATATAACAGGATACTACGCAAACAGAAATACGCTGCATCAGAGTCCCCAGCAATGATCTCCCTCATTGCATTCATTACACTAACGCGTTTCACCTCTGACTTCATCAGATCGCTTTCTCTTGTATGGTATGAATGCTTTAGCAGAATATACCTATTATATAAAACAGAGGGTGACAGAAGACATTGCCCATCACATCTACCGAGAAGACCATCAGGGGCTCAGTGTAATGGGCTATATACACACTAGTTAAATGCCCATCAAAATGGCCGGTTTCTGAAATGTACTTTCACTTTACGCTGTGACAGTTTTTATTTTCACTTCAAGCTGTGACAGTGTTTAGCCCAAACTCTCCACCCCACCCCCAGTCCCTATCTGCTGCTACCTCCAGTCCCTGTCTTCACAGCTCCCTCTCCATATCCAGCAAGTTTGAAACAGATCAGTGTCCCTGCAAAAATTGCTTTCACATCTTTTAGCACATATAGGAGTGGCCTCTAGAGGTCAGTGGCGGTACTTCACCTCATAGTGGTAAGGCGTAATTTTATATATCGAGGTAGGCAACTGGGGCTCTCAGCCAATCAGCGGCCGTCCAGTCATTTGAATCAGATTTTTTTCTATTCTCCCGCCACTCGCCGCTCCCCCGGACTCTGCTCTGCGGTCCCTGCTACCTGCCCCCGCCACGGACCCTGCCGCTACCTCTCCTGCCGCTACCCCCCCACCCCCCTGCAGCTCCCCCGGGTTTACATGTGATAAATCGCATCCGATTTATCACATGTAAAAAATGTCAGATCAAGTGCCAAATGTTATCAAGCTCTCCCGGGGAGCTGCCGGCGGGGATTCAGTATTGAATCCCGGCAGTCGGGATCCCGGCGTTCAGAATCCCGACGCCGGAATCCCGACAGCCGAAATGCCGACAAGGGGGGGACGTGGATCGCCCCCCCTTGCGGGCTCGCTGCGCTCGCCACGCAGCGGGCCCGGTGCCTCGCTACGCTCGGCACACTAATTTATTTTCCCTCGGCGGTCGGGATTCCGGCGTCGGGATTCTGAACGCCGGGATCCCGACCGCCGGGATTTTAACTGCATCCCGCCGGCGGAGCTCGGGGGAAGTCGGGGCCTAATGTATGGGGGCCCTAACACTTGTCTCTGCTGCCTTACTGGCTCCTATCGGGCATCCGCGCGCGCCATGTCAGTGGCAAACGCAGGATTTTCAGAAGGGGGTTTCCAGAGGGGCGGAGCAAAGCACGGAGATGGACACTTAGGTGACCCAGTATATGCCGGGTCAGTTAAAGTATTATAGATAGACCAAATGTATATAAATAATAATAATAATAAAATATATATATATATATATGTAGCAAGAATCCGGCACTCATAGGTAAATGGAAAATGATACAGCTTACTGTTAGCTGGGGTTGGGCTGCGGTGCCCTCCAATTGAAGTCCACAAGGGGCAGCAAATATAGAGGCAGGAAGAAGGCGGCACTCATCATGTTCGTAGAAAAAGGACCTTTTTCTACAAGCCTGACGAGTGCCGCCTTCTTCCTGCCTCTATATATATATATATATATATATATACATATACATACATATATATATATATACATACAGGGGCATCAACAGCAGTGTAGGCCCCTGGGAATAGCAATGTATTGGGGCCCCTACCGATCCTCCAGTGGTAGGGGCGGGGGAAGCTTTGATGTCCCACGGGTGGTAGGGGGTATTATATCAGCCGCTCAGCATGTAGGGCCTGGATCAGTAATTTCCACTAATTTCCCCTTTACTGCACATATGGTGGGAGATGGGGTGGGAGAAGGGGGCATTGGGCTGAATAAAGGGGCCCTGATACATAACTTCCAGGGTGGTAGAGGATGTTTAATATACAGAGGAGGGGTGTATAGCATACCTCCCAACTTGTGTCCGGATGAAATAGGGACACTCGCCCGAAAAGGGGGCGGGGCGTATGCAAATGAGGGCGCGGCTTATGCTAATTAGCCGCGACCTCATTTTCATACGAGAATAGACGCTGTGCGCATGCGCACAGCGTCTATTCTACTAGATTGGGGGGTCTCCCAACTGCCACCCCCCGCAGCGGGACAATGCCTGCCGCGGGTGGGACGTCGGGACAGGACCCGAAAATCGGGACTGTCCCGACGGAATCGTGACAGTTGGGAGGTATGTGTATAGTGGAGTGGGCTTATTATTCATAATTTTCTGGTGGGAGGACAGCTTGCTTGACTGCAGATATCTCCAGTTCCCGGAAATAGATTTCTAAGATTTTAATGGAATTAAAAACTAGAGAATTCCACCTACCAAATAGTATTGGGGACTAGGTGATCAGAGTTCAGGAGGCAGAGCAATCTGCAAACGAGTATATAAAACTACATACCAGGTGTGTGGAGCTGGAGCAGTAACCATCTGCTAGAAGGCTGATATCTATGGTTCTGGGAAGAGTAGAGACAAGCTACTAGTGTCCTTCAAATGGGGAGAGTCCCAGCTTTTGGAGTATACCCTCAGAAAAACGCTAAGTCAGACAGAACCTGAAATATCTGACTGGGAAGAGCAATTAACAGGCTTGGATGGGGACCACTGCTTTGAAGTCAGATATCTCCGGTTCCCAAGGGTCGATTTTTAAAATTCTTGTACCCATGGAAAGAGGGGACCCTCAGCTTTCAGCCTAGGGCCCTTAGACTCCTGGGGGGGTTTCTGGGTACCCAGAAACCCCCCCTGCGTGCGCTACTGCATGTGCACCACACAGAACAAGGTATAAATCCCTTTCCCTTCTCCTGCAATCAGCCCAGTTCCCACCTGCGGCTGTGCAGGTCAGAAAACCTGGACTGGAGCCGAATGTTTGGGAGCCCACCTATCTCTCCCCCAGACACACCTCAGAGGCCCATTCCTGGCTTGGCACACAGGTTCTGGGCCCCATTTACCATTGATCACATTTACAATGCGATCTGGGCGGAATATTACTGCCCAGGATCGCATTGTAAAACGCGATCATATCACCTGAATGTATCACCTGCCAGGGCACAGGGACAGGGCTCCGAAAAGAGCCTGTCCCTGCGATTCCCGGAGCCAGAAGTCGGGGGGTTTCAGCATGCCCCCGCCCGCGACCACGCTGACCGCACTGCCGCCATAGGCTACAATGGGCTATCGCCATATCAGAATGGCGATAGTCCACGGGTGCGAAGCCGGGCTGCCCGATGTATCATCGGGCAGCTTAGCATCCGCCATAGAAACCTATGGGGGATGCGGCCGGCGGCGCTGCAGGGGGGATCGCAGCAGGGATCGGAGATTCCTGCTGCGGTCACCTGTGATACATTAGGGTGATACTTAATATTTGCGGCTAACCCCCGGGTGTTTTCAGGGATTTAGCCGCAAATATTATTTGATAAATGCGGCCCCCTGTTACCTGACTGCAGCACTCTCTCTGATGCTGGACGGATCCTTAACCCGTTACAGGGCAGCTGTGACCAGAAAATCTACCAGTCTCTGGTGAAATTAACCCTGTTTCCCCACTCTATATCCCGGCTACGTATATGGCCTCACTGTACACACCGCCATCTTGTGCCTGCATGAGGGCAGTGAGTCAGAGAGTCAATGATTGGCCGGGAGACATGGCCCGCCAGTGCCGCTCGCTCGGGTATCTAATAGGAGGAGAGGAGGGTACGGTGCAGTGCGTATGATGCTGGGGAGGCCTGGAATGCTGCCAGTTACTAATGCACGAGTCAGTGACAATGACGGAGGTCATAGGTCTCACAGTGACTGTATCACGGCATTGTCACCAAGCAGCTCAGTACCGTCACTGACCCTGTGCTGCTACAGCTGCTTTAATCCTCTGTGCTGCTACTGCTGCTGTAATCCTTGGTGCTGCTACTGCAGCATGTAATATTCAGCGGTGAGCGCTGCTGTAATCCTCTGTGATGCTGCAGTCACACCACCGAGCGGACATGGGCCACACCACCGAGCGGACATGGGCCACACCACCGAGCGGACATGGGCCACACCACCGAGCGGACATGGGCCGCACCACCGAGCGGACATGGGCCGCACCACCGAGCGGACATGGGCCGCACCACCGGGAGAACATGAGCCACACCACCGAGCAGACATGGGCCACACCACCGAGCGGACATGGGCCACACCACCGAGCGGACATGGGCCCCACCACCGAGCGGACATGGGCCCCACCACCGAGCGGACATGGGCCCCACCACCGAGCAGACATGGGCCGCACCACCGAGCAGACATGGGCAGGGTGTCGGGGAGTAAGGATCGCACCGTGCTGATGGGAGAAGCGTTCGCACGGAAGGTTTAGGAGCAGAGGAGAAAGTGTGGGAACTGCAAGGCGCCGGAACATTCCAGATTGTATCTGCTCAGTGTCTCGGCGGGATCCAGCGGTCGCACGGTGTGTGATACTGTGCCAGGAGGAGAACCGCAGGATGACTTATCTCACATCGCAGGACGCACGGGAAATTCTCTCATGATGAGAGGCTAATGCAGAGCTCAGGGAAATGAGCGTGATAAGACGCACTGGGACTCAGCCAGTCATACGGGGGAGGGGGGTTATACAGACACAGGACCTCATACACAGCTCCATTACATCCAGCATGCATAGCGGGAGAGGTGGTACTGTGCACAGGCAGAGAATGGCCAGCACGCATAGCGGGAGAGGTGGTACTGTGCACAGGCAGAGAATGGCCAGCACGCATAGCGGGAGAGGTGGTACTGTGCACAGGCAGAGAATGTCCGGTATACATAGCGGGAGAGGTGGTACTGTGCACAGGCAGAGAATGTCCGGTATACATAGCGGGAGAGGTGGTACTGTGCACAGACAGAGAATGTCCGGTATAGATAGCAGGAGAGGTGGTACTGTGCACAGGCAGAGAATGGCCAGCACGCATAGCAGGAGAAGTGGTACTGTGCACAGGCAGAGAATGTAGGTATACATAGCGGCAGAGGGGTTACTGTGCACAGGCAGAGAATGTCCAGTATACATAGCTGGAGAAGTGGTACTGTGCACAGGCAGAGAATGTCCGGTATACATAGCGGGAGAGGTGGTACTGTGCACAGGCAGAGAATGTCCGGTATACATAGTGGGAGAGGTGGTACTGTGCACAGGCAGAGAATGTAGGTATACATAGCGGGAGAGGTGGTACTGTGCACAGGCAGAGAATGGCCAATATACATAGCGGGAGAAGTGGTACTGTGCACAGGCAGAGAATGTCCGGTATACATAGCGGGAGAGGTGGTACTGTGCACAGGCAGAGAATGTCCGGTATACATAGCGGGAGAGGTGGTACTGTGCACAGGCAGAGAATGTCCGGTATACATAGCGGGAGAGGTGGTACTGTGCACAGGCAGAGAATGCCCGGTATACATAGCAGGAGAGGTGGTACTGTGCACAGGCAGAGAATGTCCAGCACGCATAGCGGGAGAAGTGGTACTGTGCACAGGCAGAGAATGTCCGGTATACATAGCGGGAGAGGTGGTACTGTGCACAGACAGAGAATGTAGGTATACATAGCGGGAGAGGTGGTACTGTGCACAGGCAGAGAATGTCCGGTATACATAGCAGGAGAGGTGGTACTGTGCACAGGCAGAGAATGTCCAGCACGCATAGCGGGAGAAGTGGTACTGTGCACAGGCAGAGAATGTCCGGTATACATAGCGGGAGAAGTGGTACTGTGCACAGGCAGAGAATGTCCGGTATACATAGCGGGAGAGGTGGTACTGTGCACAGGCAGAGAATGTCCGGTATACATAGCGGGAGAAGTGGTACTGTGCACAGGCAGAGAATGTCCGGTATACATAGCGGGAGAGGTGGTACTGTGCACAGGCAGAGAATGTCCGGTATACATAGCGGGAGAGGTGGTACTGTGCACAGGCAGAGAATGTCCTGTATACATAGCGGGAGAGGTGGTACTGTGCACAGGCAGAGAATGTCCGGTATACATAGCGGGAGAAGTGGTACTGTGCACAGGCAGAGAATGTCCGGTATACATAGCGTGAGAGGTGGTACTGTGCACAGGCAGAGAATGTCCGGTATACATAGCGGGAGAGGTGGTACTGTGCACAGGCAGAGAATGTCCGGTATACATAGCGGGAGAGGTGGTACTGTGCACAGGCAGAGAATGTCCGGTATACATAGCGGGAGAAGTGGTACTGTGCACAGGCAGAGAATGTAGGTATACATAGCGGGAGAAGTGGTACTGTGCACAGGCAGAAAATGGCCAATATACATAGCGGGAGAAGTGGTACTGTGCACAGGCAGAGAATGTCCGGTATACATAGCGGGAGAGGTGGTACTGTGCACAGGCAGAGAATGTCCGGTATACATAGCGGGAGAAGTGGTACTGTGCACAGGCAGAGAATGTAGGTATACATAGCGGGAGAAGTGGTACTGTGCACAGGCAGAGAATGGCCAATATACATAGCGGGAGAGGTGGTACTGTGCACAGGCAGAGAATGTCCGGTATACATAGCGGGAGAGGTGGTACTGTGCACAGGCAGAGAATGTCCGGTATACATAGCGGGAGAAGTGGTACTGTGCACAGGCAGAGAATGTCCGGTATACATAGCGGGAGAGGTGGTACTGTGCAGACAGAGAATGTCCGGTATACAAAGCGGGAGAAGTGGTACTGTGCACAGGCAGAGAATGTCCGGTATACATAGCGGGAGAAGTGGTACTGTGCACAGGCAGAGAATGTCCGGTATACATAGCGGGAGAAGTGGTACTGTGCACAGGCATATAATGGCCAATATATATAGCGGGAGAGGTGGTACTGTGCACAGGCAGAGAATGTAGGTATACATAGCGGGAGAGGTGGTACTGTGCACAGGCAGAGAATGTCCGGTATACATAGCGGGAGAAGTGGTACTGTGCACAGGCAGAGAATGTCCGGTATACATAGCAGGAGAGGTGGTACTGTGCACAGACAGAGAATGTCCGGTATACATAGCAGGAGAAGTGGTACTGTGCACAGGCAGAGAATGTAGGTATACATAGCAGGAGAGGTGGTACTGTGCACAGGCAGAGAATGTAGGTATACATAGCGGGAGAAGTGGTACTGTGCACAGGCAGAGAATGTCCGGTATACATAGCGGGAGAGGTGGTACTGTGCACAGGCAGAGAATGTAGGTATACATAGCGGGAGAGGTGGTACTGTGCATAGACAGAGAATGTCCGGTATACATAGCGGGAGAGGTGGTACTGTGCACAGGCAGAGAATGTCCGGAATACATAGCGGGAGAGGTGGTACTGTGCACAGACAGAGAATGTCCGGTATACATAGCGGGAGAGGTGGTACTGTGCACAGGCAGAGAATGTCCGGTATACATAGCGGGAAAGGTGGTACTGTGCACAGACAGAGAATGTCCGGTATACATAGCGGGAGAAGTGGTACTGTGCACAGGCAGAGAATGTCCGGTATACATAGCGGGAGAAGTGGTACTGTGCACAGGCAGAGAATGGCCAATATACATAGCGGGAGAAGTGGTACTGTGCACAGGCAGAGAATGTAGGTATACATAGCGGGAGAGGTGGTACTGTGCACAGACAGAGAATGTCCGGTATACATAGCGGGAGAGGTGGTACTGTGCACAGGCAGAGAATGGCCAATATACATAGCGAGAGGTGGTACTGTGCACAGGCAGAGAATGGCCAATATACATAGCGGGAGGTGGTACTGTGCACAGGCAGAGAATGTCCGGTATACATAGCGGGAGAGGTGGTACTGTGCACAGACAGAGAATGTCCGGTATACATAGCGGGAGAGGTGGTACTGTGCACAGACAGAGAATGTCAGGTATACATAGCGGGAGAGGTGGTACTGTGCACAGGCAGAGAATGTCCGGTATACATAGCGGTAGAAGTGGTACTGTGCACAGGCAGAGAATGTCCGGTATACATAGCGGGAGAAGTGGTACTGTGCACAGGCAGAGAATGTAGGTATACATAGCAGGAGAAGTGGTACTGTGCACAGGCAGAGAATGTCCGGTATACATAGCGGGAGAAGTGGTACTGTGCACAGACAGAGAATGTCCGGTATACATAGCGGGAGAAGTGGTACTGTGCACAGGCAGAGAATGGCCAGCACGCATAGCAGGAGAAGTGGTACTGTGCAGACAGAGAATGTCCGGTATACATAGCGGGAGAAGTGGTACTGTGCACAGGCCGAGAATGTCCGGTATACATAGGAGGAGAAGTGGTACTGTGCACAGGCAGAGAATGTCCGGTATACATAGCGGGAGAGGGGTTACTGTGCACAGGCAGAGAATGTCCAGTATACATAGCAGGAGAAGTGGTACTGTGCACAGGCCGAGAATGTCCGGTATACATAGCGGGAGAGGTGGTACTGTGCACAGGCAGAGAATGTCCGGTATACATAGCGGGAGAAGTGGTACTGTGCACAGACAGAGAATGGCCAAAATACATAGCGGGAGAAGTGGTACTGTGCACAGACAGAGAATGTCCGGTATACATAGCGGGATAAGTGGTACTGTGCACAGACAGAGAATGTCCGGTATACATAGCAGGAGAGGTGGTACTGTGCACAGGCAGAGAATGGCCAGCACTTATAGCAGGAGAAGTGGTACTGTGCACAGGCAGAGAATGTCCGGTATACATAGCGGGAGAAGTGTTACTGTGCACAGGCAGAGAATGTAGGTATACATAGCGGGAGAAGTGGTACTGTGCACAGGCAGAGAATGGCCAATATACATAGCGGGAGAGGTGGTACTGTGCACAGGCAGAGAATGTCCGTATACATAGCGGGAGAAGTGTTACTGTGCACAGGCAGAGAATGTAGGTATACATAGCGGGAGAGGTGGTACTGTGCACAGACAGAGAATGTAGGTATACATAGCAGGAGAAGTGGTACTGTGCACAGGCAGAGAATGTCCGGAATATATAGCGGGAGAAGTGGAACTGTGCACAGACAGAGAATGTCCTGTATACATAGCAGAAGTGGTACTGTGCACAGGCAGAGAATGTCCGGAATATATAGCGGGAGAAGTGGTACTGTGCACAGACAGAGAATGTCCTGTATATATAGCAGGAGAAGTGGTACTGTGCAAAGACAGAGAATGTCCAGTATACATAGCAGGAGAGGTGGTACTGTGCAAAGGCAGAGAATGGCCAGTATACATAGCAGGATAAGTGGTACTGTGCAGACAGAGAATGTCCAGTATACATAGCAGGATAAGTGGTACTGTGCAGACAGAGAATGTCCAGTATACATACAGTAGCAGGAGAAGTGGTATAGTGTACATACAGAGAATGTCCTGTATACATAGCAGGAGAAGTGGTACTGTGCACAGACAGAGAATGTCCAGTATACATAGCAGGAGAGGTGGTACTGTGCACAGGCAGAGAATGTCCAGTATACATAGCAGGATAAGTGGTACTGGGCAGACAGAGAATGTCCAGTATACATAGCAGGAGAAGTGGTACTGTGCAGACAGAGAATGTCCGGTATACATAGCAGAAGCAGTAGTACTGTGCAGTGGGCTGCAGGATACAGCTCAGCATACATATAACAGAAGCAGTAGTACTGTGCAGTGGGCTGTAGGATACAGCTCAGCATACATATAACAGAAGCAGTAGTACTGTGCAGTGGGCTGTAGGATACAGCTCAGCATACATATAACAGAAGCAGTAGTACTGTGCAGTGGGCTGTAGGATAAAGCTCGGCATACATATAACAGAAGCAGTAGTACTGTGCAGTAGGCTGCAGGATAAAGCTCGGCATACATATAACAGAAGCAGTAGTACTGTGCAGTGGGCTGCAGGATACAGCCCAGCATACATATAACAGAAGCAGTAGTACTGTGCAGTAGGCTGCAGGATAAAGCTCGGCATACATATAACAGAAGCAGTAGTACTGTGCAGTGGGCTGCAGGATAAAGCTCAGCATACATATAACAGAAGCATTAGTACTGTGCAGTGGGCTGTAGGATAAAGCTTGGCATACATATAACAGAAGCAGTAGTACTGTGCAGTAGGCTGCAGGATAACGCTCGGCATACATATAACAGAAGCAGTAGTACTGTGCAGTAGGCTGCAGGATAAAGCTCAGCATACATATAACATAAGCAGTAGTACTGTGCAGTGGGCTGCAGGATAAAGCTCAGCATACATATAACAGAAGCATTAGTACTGTGCAGTGGGCTGTAGGATAAAGCTTGGCATACATATAACAGAAGCAGTAGTACTGTGCAGTAGGCTGCAGGATAACGCTCGGCATACATATAACAGAAGCAGTAGTACTGTGCAGTAGGCTGCAGGATAAAGCTCAGCATACATATAACATAAGCAGTAGTACTGTGCAGTGGGCTGCAGGATACAGCTCAGCATACATATAACAGAAGCAGTAGTACTGTGCAGTGGGCTGTAGGATACAGCTGAGCATACATATAACAGAAGCATTAGTACTGTGCAGTGGGCTGTAGGATAAAGCTTGGCATACATATAACAGAAGCAGTAGTACTGTGCAGTAGGCTGCAGGATACAGCTCAGCATACATATAACAGAAGCAGTAGTACTGTGCAGTGGGCTGCAGGATACAGCTCAGCCCAGCATACAGAACAGTCCTTTGGATCACAGTAGCACATATGGGCCCCTCCTGCAGTACATTCCCGGGTGCGCTATGTACAGATCACTGTCCTCGCACATCAGGGAGATTTGGCAACAGATCATAAAACAATGGGAAACGTCCTGTGTGGAATAATGGATCCCAGCTGATCACTGATCAGTAACATGTGGCTGCATAACCTTACAGAACCCATCCGAGCCTGGATGTACCCATCTGTTCCCATATCCCCAATACTAACAATCTGCCACCGCACAGTATAACTTCCTGCAGCCATCTGTTCCCATATCCCCAATACTAACAATCTGCCACCGCACAGTATAACTTCCTGCAGCCATCTGTTCCCATATCCCCAATACTAACAATCTGCCAACGCACAGTATAACTTCCCGCACCCATCTGTTCCCATATCCCCAATACTAACAATCTGCCACCGCACAGTATAACTTCCTGCAGCCATCTGTTCCCATATCCCCAATACTAACAATCTGCCAACGCACAGTATAACTTCCCGCACCCATCTGTTCCCATATCCCCAATAGTAACAATCCGCCAACGCACAGTATAACTTCCTGCAGCCATCTGTTCCCATATCCCCAATACTAACAATCTGCCACCGCACAGTATAACTTCCTGCAGCCATCTGTTCCCATATCCCCAATACTAGCAATCCGCCAACGCAGAGTATAACTTCCCGCAGCCATCTGTTCCCATATCCCCAATACTAACAATCTGCCAACGCACAGTATAACTTCCCGCAGCCATCTGTTCCCATATCCCCAATGCTAACAATCTGCCAACGCACAGTATAACTTCCCGCACCCATATTCCCAATACTAACAATCTGCCAATGCACAGTATAAATTCCTGCAGCCATCTGTTCCCATATCCCCGAAAACCAGCAATGCTCATTATCTGCACAGTATAACTTCCTGCAGCCAGTCCCACCCTGTACGGCGCAGTCTGTGGCTCTCATGCATTCATGTACTGAGAGATGTAATAATAAACCTGGGCCTGGTGATTGTAGTGCACCGACGTCAGGGAAGGCTGCCACATGGCTCTGCCACAAGTAGGCGGGGAAACTACGTAGAACGAGCTTTCTGCCGCTATTGGGGTCTATTTATCACCGGTGACAGCGGGACGGTGATAACTATCGCATGTATCACCGCATATGATGCTGAAAATCATTACTGATATGCGCATGTCCGGGGAATGACTGCGAATGCACAAAGCTATCTGACGCGGCAAGAAGCTGGCAGATAGCACCAGATTGCCCGATTACACTGGCGTCATTTCTGCGTGGCACGAGACCAGAATCCTTTGCATCTCTGGGGGTTATCCGTTATCTGCCATCTTTATTGCTAAAAATAGGCCGCTCTGTGGTCCTTGGTGACAGCTGCTGTGCCCATATGTTTGCCACACTCCCCCTGCCCAATATGATTATTCACAATCCTGCCAACCTTACTCGTATATTATATTATTCCTCTTTGCAGGCGTGAGCATGGCAGAGCGTGGGTGCAGTTATTACCCTATACCCATAACTACACCACTTGCCACCCTGCCTCCTGTACCATGTTATTACCTCTGCCTATGTCTGTTTGGTTTATTCTGCGCCAGTCTATAGCAAACAACCCCTGTGCCGCGGTACACTATCGTGCCTCGAGCTGTTCACCAGGGTGCCACTAGATCTAGACAGTTCCACACCAGTATCCAGACGTTACACCAGAACATCCGTTATACATTCTCCTCTTGTTTTCATATGAGGGACAGTGTATTTTATTGTAGTTGCCTGTCTGGACCAGTGGGATTGTTTTTTCATATGGGGCCAATGGGTTTGTTTTTTTCTGGGGGGCATTTGTTTTTCACTGCAGTGGTCCGATGGTGCGCCTTGGCAATTTTAAAATCTTGGTTGAGTTGAAAATCACTGATCTATAGGTATATTGGGGGGTGATTCTAGTTGGATCGGTCCCCAGCGTATTCGCACGGCGGCAGGCACTCGCTTGTCAGATGGGCGGCATTAGATGGCTCGCTAAGCAAGTCACCCAGAATTAGGCCCATTATGTATATAGGCCTATGCATGTACTGTATGTGTAATATCTGCAGCATAGAGTGCAACTAATGAGTGTGTGTGGCTCAGTATATTATGTACAATCAGACGCTGCTACAAGATCTATATTGTACAATCAGACGCTGCTACAAGATCTATATTGTACAATCAGACGCTGCTACAATGTCTATATTGTACAATCAGACGCTGCTACAAGATCTATATTGTACAATCAGACGCTGCTACAAGATCTATATTGTACAATCAGACGCTGCTACAATGTCTATATTGTACAATCAGACGCTGCTACAAGATCTATATTGTACAATCAGAGGCTGCTACAAGATCTATTTTGTACAATCAGATGCTGCTACAAGATCTATATTGTACAATCAGACGCTGCTACAAGATCTATATTGTACAATCAGACGCTGCTACAAGATCTATATTGTACAATCAGACGCTGCTACAAGATCTATATTGTACAATCAGACGCTGCTACAAGATCCGTGTCCTGATGACTGTGCTGACTAAAGTGCCACTTAGCCTCATTTGTCCCTGACCCCCCCCCCCCGCCACACATAATGCTGCTCTTCTGTGTCCCTGCTCCCAGTGCAGATGGGTGATGTCAGGACTAAGGGGTCACTGATGATATCATAGTGCTTAGCAGTCAGAGATAAAAGCTCCAGCCGCCTCCATGTCTTTGTCTCACCCCCCTGAGGGCAGTTATTGAGGCAGAGATGGGTCGCCATAGCAACAAGATGGGTTTCCGGCCTAGTGTTGGTGATGAAGCCTGCTCACCACACAATGCTAGGGTGACGGAATCATTACTTATTAATAACTCTATATATAGCACACACATGTTCTGCAGTGCTGTATCAGTCACTGCCCCGAGGAGCCTCTGTGAGGCATGAGGCACTGTTCAACAATAGGAGTGAGGTGCTGTATATGAGGAATAGTGACACCAGTCAGGCATGAGGCATTGTTTAGCAGTAACAGTGATCACATCAGCGAGGCACGAGGCGCTGTTTAGCAGCAGTGACCACATCAGTGAGGCACGAGGCGCTGTTCAGCAGCAGTAGCAGCAGTGACCACATCAGTGAGGCACGAGGCGCTGTTCAGCAGCAGTGACCACATCAGTAAGGCACGAGGCGCTGTTCAGCAGCAGTGACCACATCAGTGAGGCACGAGGTGCTGTGTATCAGGAATAGTGACAGCAGGCGTTTGGTGGGGTTTATGCTGCTCGCACCGTTACATACTGTAGGTTCTTCTGTCACGCTCACGGCTCAGGATATGGAAAGAATGCAGGATGACATACACAGCACAGCAGGGGAAATGATACCGGCCGTGTATACAGAGAATGGCCCTGTGTATATACTACGCGGCTGTATATATTAGGCTGCAGCTGCTGACACACTGGGAGCAGAGATGTCACCAAGACAGATTATTTCCCTTAATGTCCTAACTTCAAAATGGCAGGAGGCATCCTGTGCGCCCACCACAGAACTGATGCCCCTATCCCAGGTGCCACCAAGCTGAGGTAACCCAGTGACATGAGCCGCTAATTATCTGGGTGAGAGTTATTGGGGGTGCATACTACACATCTCAGGCCTCAAAGTGGCAACCGGACGCAGATAGTGGCACGTCGGAGTGATCATGTAGGGTGGCCTTACACTGTGCCCCACTCTGTCACACCATATCCTCTAACCTACTGTGCCATTCTACCATATATGCAGCCCTGTGATGTATGCAGTCCCAACACCCTGTGCGGTAGAGACCCAGAGGTCCTGATGTTCCTGGTCCATCACCCTACAAAACCACCTGCTCTTCTGGCAACCTCTGATGGTTCCTTCGCGAACCTGCTCAGTGTCTTCTCCACAGGAGGACATTCTGTGATCCTATCTGCGCTACATGACATGGCCTGGTGGAATGGAGAACAGGCTGGCTGAAGAAGCCACTAATTGAGTGGGATGGGTGTGGTGGGTGGTAAGGACTGGACCATATTGTACCTTCCCTGTGAGATTAGACATGCCCTACTGGTTTCCACTCATTGCTCAAATTCGGTGGTCATGACCAGCTCAAAGCCAGAAAACATGCAAGTTACTGGGTGTCTATGGCTAGGATAAATAGGGGCCATAGAGGGGCAGTTATAGGGGCAAAGAAAGTGAGTTTTAAGTACATGTCTAAATCTGGGGGTCTGGAAGAAAGTGTCACTGAGGGTGGTGGTGTTGGATTCCAAAGGTTGGGATCAGCACGGAACTGTACCAGATTTAAAACAGGTTATGAAGGAGGTGAGGTGGCCATCATGGGTGGGAGTGTGTGGAGATAAGGATGGAGATGTAGGGAGAAGAAGGGCTGTTGAGGGCTTTGTTGATGAGTGAGAAGAATTGGAATCTGAGGAGACTTTGGGGAAAGACAATGACTAAGGATTTAGAGAAGAAGAGTTTGAGGAAGCATTACGTCAACTTAGAAGAGATGTCTCACAGACAATATTCAACAGTGGGAGAAGACGGTGGGAAGAAAGGTCAGGGTAGGCTCAGTATGCCAATAAGCAAACTCATGGAAGGGGGGTTGAGAATAGAGAAGGGGACCAACCTAGAAGGACATGGTCAAGAGGCAGGTGTGGAGACATGGACGAAGCGGTTGGATAAGTAGGAGGTGACCCATGAATGTGCTATGCCTCAGAGACTGAGGCAGTGGAAGGGGAGGAGGATGGCGATCTACAGCGTGAAATATCACTGTGCCACCAGGAAGGGTTCAAATGGACAAGTGGTCCTTAGGTTTCTCTGTGAGGCGGTTCTCTGGAACCTTGGTGGGTCCTCTTTCAGTTGAATGGAGAGACTGAGAGTCTGGGAAGGTGTGGGTGGTGAGGGCATGCTAGGCAACCTGTAAGCACATGGAAGGAGAGAGATGTGGCAGTAGACCAGGGCATGTATGACGTGTGAGAGGAAGGTACCAGGGGAGATGGATAGAATGATAGGGTGGGCGATGTAGGAACGGGTATCAGGGTCCATCAGAGATTGGAGATATGGTGGGGGCACAGGTAATGGACGGTAAGGAGGAAAGAAGGGCACAACATCTCCCCCTAAGGTAGGGAGAAGGAAGACAAAATGTTTAGTCTTTTGAGGTGGATGAGGGGGAGGGGGGCATTTAGGCAGCAGGTATCACAGTGGATGGACTCATTGCTGTAGGTACAGTGAGTGGTACATTAAAGTGCAGAGAGGGAGGAGCTGAGGGTGATGGAGGTTGTGGAGATATGGTGACAGTCGGAGGATTGGGAGGAGCTGAGGGTGATGGAAATTGTGGAAATATGGTGACAGTTGGAGGATTGGGAGGAGCTGAAGGTGATGGAGGTTGTGGAGATATGGTGACAGTCGGAGGATTGGGAGGAGCTGAGGGTGATGGAAATTGTGGAGATATGGTGACAGTTGGAGGATTGGGAGGAGCTGAGGGTGATGGAGGTTGTGGAGATATGGTGACAGTCGGAGGATTGGGAGGAGCTGAGGGTGATGTAGGTTGTGGAGATATGGTGACAGTCGGAGGATTGTGAGGAGCTGAGGGTGATGTAGGTTGTGGAGATATGGTGACAGTCGGAGGATTGGGAGGAGCTGAGGGTGATGGAGGTTGTGGAGATATGGTGACAGTCGGAGGATTGGGAGGAGCTGAGGGTGATGGAGGTTGTAGAGATATGGTGACAGTTGGAGGATTGGAAGGAGATGAGTTACTTTAAGTGGGACAGTTTCATGGGTGACAGCGCATGGTGGTAGGTGTAGTCAATGACCATGTAGTGCACATTGTAAGTCCCATCACTAGTCCTGAGTCCTGCCTGTCAGTATTTCTGTATAGACCATCCCCCTTACATCGGAGCGGCACAGCTGTAACCGTTACGGCAGTGGTTCGCAAACTGTGTGCCTAGGCACCCTGGGGTGCATCAGGACACTTACAGGGGTGCCTTGGGTTAGTGGACCAGGATCAATTCATATTATTAATGGTCAATGTACCAGGCAAAACCAGTGCTGGTGGCTGCCAATCATAATATATGTGGACAAACAGAAGCAAATCCTGTCCCTCACCAGATAACTGTGACATATAGACACAATGCACTTACTTTAATATTTATTTCCTGAATGTCTTGATAAGAAGCATTTGGCCTAGGGCTGCCTTGAAAATATTTTGATTCAAAAAAGTTTGGGAACTACTGTGTTACGGTACAAATGTCAAACAATGTCTAGGTCAACAGTCACTAGGTCGACACCTTGAAATGGTCAACATATCCAAGGTCAGATTGCCAAAAGGTTGACACAAGTGTATGGTCAACATAGACATGGTCGACAAGTATAAGATCCATGGGAGTTTTTCACGTTTTTTGTGTGTCAGTGTTGACATACGATGACATGTATAAGTGTACTGCGCCCCCTCGCTGCACTCGCCATGCTTCAGGCACGGGGCCTTGCTACGCTCAGCACACTGTTATACTCCCACCTGGATAGTAAAGTAGGAAAAAGCAATTTTTTTTAGAAAAAGAGAAAAAAATCATGTTGACTTTTTTTCATGTCGACATTCTCTATCCAGTGACCGCCTCCCGCTGTAACTAGGGCAAGCAGTCCCAGGCCTGGAACATCCCTCAGTCTCCCGAGCCCTCTGCCAGCGCTAGACAGAGTGTGGCACAGATTCTGTGAAGGGGCGGCTCTGTGCCCGCGGAATGATTGCCAACAAGCTGGAGCAGAAGGGGAAGCGAAGGCTTCGGGACCGTATTCAGCGAGTCCTAGGTGGTTACATTATACAATCATTGCTCAGTGACCTGTGTCTGCAGATATCCCTGCTGGGATTCCAGTCTCCCTGATACTAGGAACATGACACAACCGACGGTGGGGAGCTGTATAATACACTGGGGAAGATGGACAGGGATTTCCATTATAAGCATAGTATGCAGCCATGGCACATAATACAATGGAGTAGGAGGCATCCAACTGTGCGCCAAGATGGCAGCCTCTCAGGCGCTGCTTGGCACCTACATTCTGAACAGCAGAGGGGCATGTGCTGCAGGGTCAGCTATCCAACTTATATCCCAGAGACTTCTCACCCCAGGATAATGGCTGTCCGTCAGCTGACAGCGGAGCTCATCCAGGCCATTCACTGGCGCTTGTTTTTGGAGGGAAGGGTATTTTATATGGTGTATTGCTTCTGAAGCAGCAGAGGAGTCCTCGGGGGGACATGGCACGGTCTCAACCTGACCAGGCCGCAAACCTCTTTTACTCCTTTAAAGCTGACACTATTGGGGGTACCGTACGCCTGTTCCCACCCGGCCACATAAGGGGGTGCAGCACCGTAGGGCTATACCCCAGATTCACCAAAGGTGGAAACCAGCAAGTGCCACAAGGCAGTGTCCACGTTTGCTGACTCACAGGACACGCCAGTGACACGCTCTGCATGCTGGACACGTCGGCAATGTCTGGGTAGCGTGCTGAGGGAAGGATATACACAGGCCAGCTGCAGATGGGAAATCCTCCAGGAAGGCGCACAGCTGTATACATGATAATAATCACACGTCACACACAGGAGAGAGACTGGGGGTACGATAGCGGCCCCTCTCAGGCCCCTGTGATGATACGTACGGTAGCTTCTGCTTACAGCATTGCACACACGTGTCTCCTAACATACAAACCCTCCCCCCTTACATACAGTGCGTATAACAGATGTCCACAGCTTTGGCCTGTTAGTTACACATTCTGATACATAGCTAGCCTTGGTATATATGCTGTGATCGCCATCTTGGCATGCCATGACACTAGTTAGATTCAATACCCCAGGGCCACAAAAACACTAATTTTCTGCAGCTTTCTGCCCTGTGACAGATGTGCCCTCAGCAGTACAAGCTGGGTGATTTATTGGGGTACGAGCTGGGTGATTTATTGGGGTATGAGCTTGGCGATATATTGGGGTACAAGCTGGGTGATATAGTGGGGTACCAACCAGGTGAATTATTTGGAAGCCAAAATGATACAAATCCTGATTTTTCTGAGGTAATTATGAGCGGGAAGCTTGGTGATTGGGGTCATGTGTGGCGCAGGATAAGAGGATGGGGCTGCATTGTAGAAGGGGTGTCTCAGAGGACGGTCCAGGGCTGGTGGCAGGACAGAGATATAGGGCAGGGATCCGGAAACTCCAGGGAAACAGCTGAAGTGTGACAGGATATTAGGACACAATATCACACACGTGCCCTGTGCCTCATCCCTCTCCTCACATCCTGGCCGCCTCACCATCCACTGTACTAACCCCTGTATCATAAACCTGCAGTAATCTAACCAGTGCCCGCAGGGTTACCCTACACTGTGTACTACAGGGTGTCACTGTACTGTGTACTGCAGGGTTACCCTACACTGTGTACTGCAGGGTGTCACTGCACTGTGTGCTACAGGGTTATCCTGCACTGTATACTACAGGGTGTCACTGCACTGTACTGCACTGTGTACTGCAGGGTGTCGCTGTACTGTGTACTGCAGGGTGTCGCTACACTGTGTACTGCAGGGTGTCGCTACACTGTGTACTTCAGGGTGACGCTACACTGTGTACTTCAGGGTGACGCTACACTGTGTACTTCAGGGTGACTCTACACTGTGTACTGCAGGGTGACTCTACACTGTGTACTGCAGGGTGACACTACACTGTGTACTGCAGGGTGTCACTGCACTGTGTACTGCAGGGTGTGACTGCACTGTGTACTGCAGGATGTGACTGCACTGTGTGCTACAGGGTGTCGCTGCACTGTGTACTGCAGGGTGACACTACACTGTGTGCTACAGGGTTACCCTGCACTGTGTACTGCAGGGTGTCACTGCACTGTGTACTGCAGGGTGTCACTGCACTGTGTACTGCAGGGTGTGACTGCACTGTGTACTGCAGGGTGTGACTGCACTGTGTACTGCAGGGTGTGACTGCACTGTGTACTGCAGGGTGTGACTGCACTGTGTACTGCAGGGTGTCACTGCACTGTGTACTGCAGGGTGTCACTGCACTGTGTACTGCAGGGTGTCACTGCACTGTGTGCTACAGGGTGTCGCTGCACTGTGTACTGCAGGGTGACACTACACTGTGTACTGCAGGGTTACCCTGCACTGTGTACTGCAGGGTGTCACTGCACTGTGTACTGCAGGGTGTGACTGCACTGTGTACTGCAGGGTGTGACTGCACTGTGTACTGCAGAGTGTCAATGCACTGTGTACTGCAGAGTGTCAATGCACTGTGTACTGCAGGGTGTGACTGCACTGTGTACTGCAGGGTGTGACTGCACTGTGTACTGCAGGGTGTGACTGCACTGTGTACTGCAGGGTGTCGCTACACTGTGTACTTCAGGGTGACGCTACACTGTAGTACTTCAGGGTGACTCTACACTGTGTACTGCAGGGTGTCACTGCACTGTGTACTGCAGGGTGTCACTGCACTGTGTACTGCAGGGTGTCACTGCACTGTGTACTGCAGGGTGTCACTGCACTGTGTACTGCAGGGTGTCACTGCACTGTGTACTGCAGGGTGTCACTGCACTGTGTACTGCAGGGTGTCACTGCACTGTGTACTGCAGGGTGTCACTGCACTGTAGGGTGTCACTGCACTGTGTACTGCAGGGTGTCACTGCACTGTGTACTGCAGGGTGTCACTGCACTGTGTACTGCAGGGTGTCACTGCACTGTGTACTGCAGGGTGTCACTGCACTGTGTACTGCAGGGTGTCACTGCACTGTGTACTGCAGGGTGTCACTGCACTGTGTACTGCAGGATGTGACTGCACTGTGTGCTACAGGGTGTCGCTGCACTGTGAACTGCAGGGTGACACTACACTGTGTACTGCAGGGTTACCCTGCACTGTGTACTGCAGGGTGTCACTGCACTGTGTACGGCAGGGTGTCACTGCACTGTGTACTGCAGGGTGTCACTGCACTGTGTTCTGCAGGGTGTCACTGCACTGTGTACTGCAGGGTGTGACTGCACTGTGTACTGCAGGGTGTCACTGCACTGTGTACTGCAGGGTGTCACTGCACTGTGTACTGCAGAGTGTCACTGCACTGTGTACTGCAGGGTTACCCTGCACTGTGTACTGCAGGGTGTCACTGCACTGTGTACTGCAGAGTGTGACTGCAGGGTGTCGCTGCACTGTGTACTGCAGGGTGTCGCTGCACTGTGTACTGCAGGGTGTCGCTGCACTGTGTACTGCAGGGTGTGCCTGCACTGTGTACTGCAGGGTGTCACTGCACTGTGTACTGCAGGGTGACACTACACTGTTTACTGCAGGGTTACCCTGCACTGTGTACTGCAGGGTGTCACTGCACTGTGTACTGCAGGGTGTGACTGCACTGTGTACTGCAGGGTGTGACTGCACTGTGTACTGCAGAGTGTCACTGCACTGTGTACTGCAGGGTGTCGCTGCACTGTGTACTGCAGGGTGTCGCTGCACTGTGTACTGCAGGGTGTCGCTGTACTGTGTACTGCAGGGTGTCGCTACACTGTGTACTTCAGGGTGACGCTACACTGTGTACTTCATGGTGACTCTACACTGTGTACTGCAGGGTTACCCTGCACTGTGTACTGCAGGGTGTCACTGCACTGTGTACTGCAGGGTGTCACTGCACTGTGTACTGCAGGGTGTCACTGCACTGTGTACTGCAGGGTGTCACTGCACTGTGTACTGCAGGGTGTCACTGCACTGTGTACTGCAGGGTGTCACTGCACTGTGTACTGCAGGATGTGACTGCACTGTGTGCTACAGGGTGTCGCTGCACTGTGAACTGCAGGGTGACACTACACTGTGTACTGCAGGGTTACCCTGCACTGTGTACTGCAGGGTGTGACTGCACTGTGTACTGCAGGGTGTGACTGCACTGTGTACTGCAGGGTGTGACTGCACTGTGTACTGCAGGGTGTGACTGCACTGTGTACTGCAGGGTGTGACTGCACTGTGTACTGCAGGGTGTGACTGCACTGTGTACTGCAGGGTGTGACTGCACTGTGTACTGCAGGGTGTCACTGCACTGTGTACTGCAGGGTGTCACTGCACTGTGTACTGCAGGGTGTCACTGCACTGTGTACTGCAGGGTGTCACTGCACTGTGTACTGCAGGGTGTCACTGCACTGTGTACTGCAGGGTGTCACTGCACTGTGTACTGCAGGGTGTCACTGCACTGTGTACTGCAGGGTGTCACTGCACTGTGTACTGCAGGGTTACCCTGCACTGTGTACTGCAGGGTGTCGCTGCACTGTGTACTGCAGGGTGTCGCTGCACTGTGTACTGCAGGGTGTCGCTGCACTGTGTACTGCAGAGTGTCGCTGCACTGTGTACTGCAGGGTGTGCCTGCACTGTGTACTGCAGGGTGTCGCTGCACTGTGTACTGCAGGGTGACGCTGCACTGTGTACTGCAGGGTGTCGCTGCACTGTGTACTGCAGGGTGTCGCTGCACTGTGTACTGCAGGGTGTCGCTGCACTGTGTACTGCAGGGTGTCGCTGCACTGTGTACTGCAGGGTGTGCCTGCACTGTGTACTGCAGGGTGTCGCTGCACTGTGTACTGCATGGTGTGACTGCACTGTGTACTGCAGGGTGTCGCTGCACTGTGTACTGCAGGGTGACGCTGCACTGTGTACTGCAGGGTGTCGCTGCACTGTGTACTGCAGGGTGTCGCTGCACTGTGTACTGCAGGGTGTCGCTGCACTGTGTACTGCAGGGTGTCGCTGCACTGTGTACTGCAGGGTGACTCTACACTGTGTACTTCAGGGTGACTCTACACTGTGTACTGCAGGGTGTCACTGCACTGTGTACTGCAGGGTGACGCTGCACTGTGTACTGCAGGGTGTCGCTGCACTGTGTACTGCAGGGTGACTCTACACTGTGTACTTCAGGGTGTGCCTGCACTGTGGTAGTAGAGGACAGGACAGTGTGTATATGTGATGAAACGATACATCAGGGAGCAGATTGTGAGCAGATAAAGAACAGAGATGTTTTGTGTGAGGCTCAATAGCCTCATTGTTGGGACACATTAGTAATGGCTGCCACTTGTCCTACGCCCTGTGCGACCTTCATTACCCCCGGGCAAGCGCCTGCATCTGCACACCATGCAGATTCCCTGGGGGCGGCTGGGTCACTGGGGGCAGGAGAGGCCTCACAACAGAGCTGACATTTCATCTGCAGCTCGGCTCATCCTACGCGTTTCAGCTGCCGGTATATAGATGCCGGTATATATGTCTGTAGGTTTAGATGGGGCCGGTATATAGATGCCGGTATATATGTCTGTAGGTTTAGATGGGGCCGGTATATAGATGCCGGTATATATGTCTGTAGATTTAGATGGGGCCGGTATATAGATGCCGGTATATATGTCTGTAGGTTTAGATGGGGCCGGTATATAGATGCCGGTATATATGTCTGTAGGTTTAGATGGGGCCGGTATATAGATGCCGGTATATATGTCTGTAGGTTTAGATGGGGATGGTATATAGATGCCGGTATATAAGTCTGTAGGTTTAGATGGGGCCGGTATATAGATGCCGGTATATATGTCTGTAGGTTTAGATGGGGATGGTATATAGATGCCGGTATATAAGTCTGTAGGTTTAGATGGGGATGGTATATAGATGCCGGTATATATGTCTGTAGGTTTATATGGGGCCGGTATATAGATGCCGGTATATATGTCTGTAGGTTTAGATGGGGCCGGTATATAGATGCCGGTATATGTCTGTAGGTTTAGATGGGGCCGGTATATAGATGCTGGTATATATGTCTGTAGGTTTAGATGGGGCCGGTATATAGATGCCGGTATATGTCTGTAGGTTTAGATGGGGCCGGTATATAGATGCCGGTATATATGTATGTAGGTTTAGATGGGGCCGGTATATAGATGCCGGTATATGTCTGTAGGTTTAGATGGGGCAGGTATATAGATGCCGGTATATATGTCTGTAGGTTTATATGGGGCCGGTATATAGATGCCGGTATATATGTCTGTAGGTTTAGATGGGGCCGGTATATAGATGCCGGTATATATGTCTGTAGGTTTAGATGGGGCCGGTATATAGACGCCGGTATATATGTCTGTAGGTTTAGATGGGACCAGTATATAGATGCCGGTATATATGTCTGTAGGTTTAGATGGGGCCGGTATATAGACGCCGGTATATATGGGCAACATTGACACAAGGTGAACACAAACAAAAGGTCGACATGAAAATGGTCGACACACATTTTTTTTCTTTTTTTGGACTTTTTCAAACTTTAACCTCCACGTGATCTCAGACTGGGAGAATGGTAAAATGCGCCGAGCGCAGCGGGGCCATGCGAGGGTCTGCGCTACACTAACTGGGCGTCCTCGTGATCTCCGACTGGGAACGGTAAAATGCGCCGAGCGCAGCGGGGCCATGCGAGGGTGTGCGCTACATTAACTGGGCGTCCTCGTGATTGCTGACTGGGAACGGTAAAATGCGCCGAGCGCAGCGGGGCCATGCGAGGGTGTGCGCTACACTAACTGGGCGTCCTCATGATCTCCGACTGTGAAAGGTAAAATGCGCTGAGCGCAGCGGGGCCATGCGAGGGTGTGCGCTACACTAACTGGGCTTCCACGTGATCTCCGACTCGGAACGGTAAAATGCGCCGAGTGCAGCGGGACCATGCGAGGGTGTGCGCTACACTAACTGGGTGCCACGTAAACTCCGACTGTGAAAGGTAAAATGCGCCCGAGCACAGCGGGGCCATGCGAGGGTGCGCGCTACACTAACTGGGCGTCCACCTGATCTCCGACTGGGAACGGTGCAGTGCGCCGAGCACAGCGGGGCCATGCGAGGGTGCGCGCTACACTAACTGGGCGTCCACCTGATCTCCGACTGGGAACGGTGCAGTGCGCCGAGCACAGCGGGGCCATGCGAGGGTGTGCGCTACACTAACTGGGCTTCCACGTGATCTCCGACTCGGAACGGTAAAATGCGCCGAGTGCAGCGGGACCATGCGAGGGTGTGCGCTACACTAACTGGGTGCCACGTAAACTCCGACTGTGAAAGGTAAAATGCGCCCGAGCACAGCGGGGCCATGCGAGGGTGCGCGCTACACTAACTGGGCGTCCACCTGATCTCCGACTGGGAACGGTGCAGTGCGCCGAGCACAGCGGGGCCATGCGAGGGTGTGCGCTACACTAACTGGGCTTCCACGTGATCTCCGACTCGGAACGGTAAAATGCGCCGAGTGCAGCGGGACCATGCGAGGGTGTGCGCTACACTAACTGGGTGCCACGTAAACTCCGACTGTGAAAGGTAAAATGCGCCCGAGCACAGCGGGGCCATGCGAGGGTGCGCGCTACACTAACTGGGCGTCCACCTGATCTCCGACTGGGAACGGTGCAGTGCGCCGAGCACAGCGGGGCCATGCGAGGGTGCGCGCTACACTAACTGGGCGTCCACGTGATCTCCGATTGGGAACGGTAAAATGCGCCGAGTGCAGCGGGGCCATGCGAGGGTGTGCGCTACACTAACTGGGCATCCACGTGATCGGCTCTGCTGCCGTGTTGCCTCTGCTGCCGTGTTGCCTCTGCTGCCGTGTTGCCTCTGTTGCCGTGTTGCCTCTGCTGCTGTGTTGCCTCTGCTGCTGTGTTGCCCCTCTGCTGCTGTGTTGCCCCTCTGCTGCTGTGTTGCCTCTCTGCTGCTGTGTTGCCTCTGCTGCTGCTGTGTTGCCTCTGCAGCCGTGTTGCCCCTCTGCTGCTGTGTTGCCTCTGCTGCTGTGTTGCCTCTGCTGCTGTGTTGCCCCTCTGCTGCTGCGTTGCCCCTCTGCTGCTGCGTTGCCCCTCTGCTGCTGTGTTGCCTCTGCAGCCGTGTTGCCTCTGCAGCCGTGTTGCTCCTCTGCTGCTGTGTTACCTCTCCTGCTGTGTTGCCTCTGCTGCCTCTGTTGCCGTGTTGCCTCTGCTGCCGTGTTGCCTCTGCTGCCTCTGTTGCCGTGTTGCCTCTGCTGCCGTGTTGCCTCTGCTGCCGTGTTGCCCCTCTGCTGCTGTGTTGCCTCTCTGCTGCTGTGTTGCCTCTGCTGCTGTGTTGCCCCTCTGCTGCTGTGTTGCCTCTCTGCTGCTGTGTTGCCCCTCTGCTGCTGTGTTGCCTCTGCTGCCGTGTTGCCTCTGCTGCCGTGTTGCCTCTGTTGCCGTGTTGCCTCTGCTGCTGTGTTGCCTCTGCTGCTGTGTTGCCCCTCTGCTGCTGTGTTGCCCCTCTGCTGCTGTGTTGCCTCTCTGCTGCTGTGTTGCCTCTGCTGCTGCTGTGTTGCCTCTGCAGCCGTGTTGCCTCTGCAGCCGTGTTGCCTCTCTGCTGCTGTGTTGCCTCTGCTGCTGCTGTGTTGCCTCTGCTGCTGCTGTGTTGCCTCTGCAGCCGTGTTGCCTCTGCTGCTGTGTTACCTCTGCTGCTGCTGTGTTGCCCCTCTGCTGCTGCTGTGTTGCCTCTGCTGCCGTGTTGCCTCTGCTGCCGTGTTGCCTCTGCTGCTGCCGTGTTGCCCCTCTGCTGCTGTGTTACCCCTCTGCTGCTGTGTTACCCCTCTGCTGCTGTGTTGCCCCTCTGCTGCTGGGTGGCCTCTCTGCTGCCGTGTTGCCCCTCTGCTGCCGTGTTGCCCCTCTGCTGCTGTGTTGCCCCTCTGCTGCTGTGTTGCCCCTCTGCTGCTGGGTTACCTCTGCTGCTGTGTTGCCCCTCTGCTGCTGGGTTGCCCCTCTGCTGCTGTGTTACCTCTGCTGCTGTGTTGCCCCTCTGCTGCTGTGTTGCCTCTGCTGCTGTGTTGCCTCTGCTGCTTCTGCTGCTGTGTTGCCCCTCTGCTGCTGTGTTGCCTGGGACATCTGCGATTACACTGTATTCTAAGTGTATTTGTATTATTGAATTCTTCTGTACAAGAAGTTATTGGCACTATGGCTTTGTCTCTACGTCTCCCATGTGTTACTAGGACGGCGGTCATGTACTATGGGAGATTGTCTCCATAGGTCTGATCCACTCTGTCACTCGTTATCGGAACTGGACTCTATCCATCCGTACCTGGTCACTAATGCACGTTGCGGATATTCTGAGAGCGCTACTTATTGTGTATCCACCACAGACTGATTAGACCCGGCGTCCTCCAGAGCTACCAACAGTTCTCATTTTCCAGGTCTCCTCACAGAATCATGCGTTAAATCATTATCTCCACCTGTGGATGTTTTGTAATTTGGCAGTGAGTAATGAGTGCACCTGTGCACCTGCAAGGACTGGAGTTGGCCACCCCTGGATTAGACTGAGACTTTTATTTCCAAAGGTGACAGAAATAATGCGAGCGGCGTGTAGCGTTTATGGGCTCCCTGAATCGGGACTATAGACCCCTTTCTCTCTTTCCCCTTTATCTCTCTCCCAGCCTTAGTACATAGACCTGTTTTGCCACGAATCCTAGTGATGTGGCTCCCGCCAGACCTTCCAGCGACTGGAGCCAGCACAGGCCGGGAGCCGCTGGCAGCACATCAGTTGTTATATAGTACCCGGATATGACTCTAGCCACCATGCTGTATAACGACCAGATGAGATGACAGATGCCAGAACTACTCTGTCTGGAAATAATAAATATCAAATACAAATAAACTGCTTCAGTACGTTCAAACACACTCACAAACGCACACAGTGTATGGAGCAGGCAAATAGTCACAGGTAGCACACATAGCAAAATAGTGATTAAGGCTGAAAACAGACGTTAGTCCATCCTAACGTAACTACTGACGTGAGTCATATCTATAGGGTTCCCTTAGTCAGAGCCGGCCCTAGCCTAAATGATGCCCTAGGCAAGATTTTGGTTGGTGCCCCCTAGCAACGCCACTCTTTCTGCCTCTGACCCCCTTTCCCAGCACCATCAACCCTCATCATAGCAGTCATAGTTTTGCTGCTGCACTTGAGCAGTGTGCACTATTACCCAATTTCTCATCTTTGATGTATAGGGAGGGGGATGGGGAATGTGTGAGCGTGGAGGTGTGGACAGGTGTATGGGGAGGGGGATGGGGAATATGTGAGCGTAGAGGTGTGCAGGTAGATAGCAGCACAGGTGTATGGGGAGGGGGATGGGGAATATGTGAGCGTGGAGGTGTGCAGGTAGATAGCAGCACAGGTGTATGGGGAGGGGGATGGGGAATATGTGAGCGTGGAGGTGTGCAGATAGATAGCAGCACAGGTGTATGGGGAGAGGGATGGGGAATATGTGAGTGTGGAGGTGTGCAGGTAGATAGCAGCACAGGTGTATGGGGAGGGGGATGGGGAATATGTGAGCGTGGAGGTGTGCAGATAGATAGCAGCACAGATGTATGGGGAGAGGGATGGGGAATATGTGAGCGTGGAGGTGTGCAGGTAGATAGCAGCACAGGTGTATGGGGAGAGGGATGGGGAATATGTGAGCGTGGAGGTGTGCAGATAGATAGCAGCACAGGTGTATGGGGAGAGGGATGGGGAATATGTGAGCGTGGAGGTGTGCAGGTAGATAGCAGCACAGGTGTATGGGGAGAGGGATGGGGAATATGTGAGCGTGGAGGTGTGCAGGTAGATAACAGCACAGGTGTATGGGGAGAGGGATGGGGAATATGTGAGCGTGGAGGTGTGCAGGTAGATAACAGCACAGGTGTATGGGGAGGGGGATGGGGAATATGTGAGCGTGGAAATGTGCAGGTAGATAGCAGCACAGGTGTATGGGGAGGGGGATGGGGAATATGTGAGCGTGGAGGTGTGCAGGTAGATAGCAGCACAGGTGTATGGGGACAGGGATGGGGAATATGTGAGCATGGAGGTGTGCAGGTAGATAGCAGCACAGGTGTATGGGGAGAGGGATGGGGAATATGTGAGCGTGGAGGTGTGCAGGTAGATAGCAGCACAGGTGTATGGGGAGGGGGATGGGGAATATGTGAGCGTGGAGGTGTGCAGGTAGATAGCAGCACAGGTGTATGGGGAGGGGGATGGTGAATATGTGAGCGTGGAGGTGTGCAGGTAGATAACAGCACAGGTGTATGGGGAGAGGGATGGGGAATATGTGAGCGTGGAGGTGTGCAGGTAGATAGCAGCACAGGTGTATGGGGAGGGGGATGGGGAATATGTGAGCGTGGAGGTGTGCAGATAGATAGCAGCACAGGTGTATGGGGAGAGGGATGGGGAATATGTGAGCGTGGAGGTGTGCAGGTAGATAACAGCACAGGTGTATGGGGAGAGGGATGGGGAATATGTGAGCGTGGAGGTGTGCAGGTAGATAACAGCACAGGTGTATGGGGAGAGGGATGGGGAATATGTGAGCGTGGAGGTGTGCAGGTAGATAACAGCACAGGTGTATGGGGAATATGTGAGCGTGGAAATGTGCAGGTAGATAGCAGCACAGGTGTATGGGGAGGGGGATGGGGAATATGTGAGCGTGGAGGTGTGCAGGTAGATAGCAGCACAGGTGTATGGGGAGAGGGATGGGGAATATGTGAGCGTGGAGGTGTGCAGGTAGATAGCAGCACAGGTGTATGGGGAGAGTGATGGGGAATATGTGAGCGTGGAGGTGTGCAGGTAGATAGCAGCACAGGTGTATGGGGAGGGGGATGGGGAATATGTGAGCGTGGAGGTGTGCAGGTAGATAGCAGCACAGGTGTATGGGGAGGGGGATGGGGAATATGTGAGCGTGGAGGTGTGCAGGTAGATAGCAGCACAGGTGTATGGGGAGGGGGATGGGGAATATGTGAGCGTGGAGGTGTGCAGGTAGATAGCAGCACAGGTGTATGGGGAGGGGGATGGGGAATATGTGAGCGTGGAGGTGTGCAGGTAGATAGCAGCACAGGTGTATGGGGAGAGGGATGGGGAATATGTGAGCGTGGAAATGTGCAGGTAGATAACAGCGCAGGTGTATGGGGAGAGGGATGGGGAATATGTGAGCGTGGAGGTGTGCAGGTAGATAGCAGCACAGGTGTATGGGGAGAGGGATGGGGAATATGTGAGCATGGAGGTGTGCAGGTAGATAGCAGCACAGGTATATGGGGAGGGGGATGGGGAATATGTGGGCGTGGAGGTGTGCAGGTAGATAGCAGCACAGGTGTATGGGGAGGGGGATGGGGAATATGTGAGCATGGAGGTGTGCAGGCAGATAGCAGCACAGGTGTATGGGGAGGGGGATGGGGAATATGTGAGCGTGGAGGTGTGCAGGTAGATAGCAGCACAGGTGTATGGGGAGGGGGAATATGTGAGCTTGGAAATGTGTAGGTAGATAGCAGCACAGGTGTATGGGGAGAGGGATGGGGAATATGTGAGGCTGGAGGTGTGCAGATAGATAGCAGCACAGGTGTATGGGGAGAGGGATGGGGAATATGTGAGCGTGGAAATGTGCAGGTAGATAGCAGCACAGGTGTATGGGGAGAGGGATGGGGAATACAGTATGTGAGCGTGGAGGTGTGCAGGTAGATAACAGCACAGGTGTATGGGGAGAGGGATGGGGAATATGTGAGCGTGGAGGTGTGCAGGTAGATAGCAGCACAGGTGTATGGGGAGAGATGGGGAATATGTGAGCGTGGAGGTGTGCAGGTAGATAGCAGCACAGGTGTATGGGGAGAGGGATGGGGAATATGTGAGCGTGGAGGTGTGCAGGTAGATAACAGCACAGGTGTATGGGGAGAGGGATGGGGAATATGTGAGCGTGGAGGTGTGCAGGTAGATAGCAGCACAGGTGTATGGGGAGAGTGATGGGGAATATGGGAGCGTGGAGGTGTGCAGGTAGATAACAGCACAGGTGTATGGGGAGAGTGATGGGGAATATGTAAGCGTGGAGGTGTGCAGGTAGATAACAGCACAGGTGTATGGGGAGGGGGATGGGGAATATGTGAGCGTGGAGGTGTGCAGGTAGATAGCAGCACAGGTGTATGGGGAGAGGGATGGGGAATATGTGAGCGTGGAGGTGTGCAGGTAGATAGCAGCACAAGTGTATGGGGAGGGGGATGGGGAATATGTGAGCGTGGAGGTGTGCAGGTAGATAAAAGCGCAGGTGTATGGGGAGGGGGATGGGGAATATGTGAGCGTGAAAGTGTGCAGGTAGATAACAGCACAGATGTATGGGGAGAGGGATGGGGAATATGTGAGCGTGGAGGTGTGCAGGTTGATAGCAGCACAGGTGTATGGGGAGAGGGATGGGGAATATGTGAGCGTGGAGGTGTGCAGGTAGATAGCAGCACAGGTGTATGGGGAGAGGGATGGGGAATATGTGAGCGTGGAGGTGTGCAGGTAGATAACAGCACAGGTGTATGGGGAGAGTGATGGGGAATATGTGAGCGTGGAGGTGTGCAGGTTGATAGCAGCACAGGTGTATGGGGAGAGGGATGGGGAATATGTGAGCGTGGAGGTGTGCAGGTAGATAGCAGCACAGGTGTATGGGGAGAGTGATGGGGAATATGTGAGCGTGGAGGTGTGCAGGTAGATAGCAGCACAGGTGTATGGGGATGGGGATGGGGAATATGTGAGCGTGGAGGTGTGCAGGTAGATAGCAGCACAGGTGTATGGGGAGGAGGATGGGGATTATGTGAGCGTGGAGGTGTGCAGGTAGATAGCAGCACAGGTGTATGGGGAGGGGGAATATGTGAGCGTGGTGTGCAGGTAGATAACAGCACAGGTGTATGGGGAGAGGGATGGGGAATATGTGAACGTGGAGGTGTGCAGGTAGATAGCAGCACAGGTGTATGGGGAGAGTGATGGGGAATATGTGAGCGTGGAGGTGTGCAGGTAGATAGCAGCACAGGTGTATGGGGAGAGGGATGGGGAATATGTGAGCGTGGAGGTGTGCAGGTAGATAGCAGCACAGGTGTATGGGGATGGGGATGGGGAATATGTGAGCGTGGAGGTGTGCAGGTAGATAGCAGCACAGGTGTATGGGGAGGAGGAAGGGGAATATGTGAGCGTGGAGGTGTGCAGATAGATAGCAGCACAGGTGTATGGGGAGAGTGATAAGGAATTTGTGAGCGTGGAGGTGTGCAGGTAGATAGCAGCACAGGTGTATGGGGAGAGGGATGGGGAATATGTGAGCGTGGAGGTGTGCAGGTAGATAGCAGCACAGGTGTATGGGGAGGGGGATGGGGAATATGTGAGCGTGGAGGTGTGCAGGTAGATAGCAGCACAGGTGTATGGGGAGGGGGATGGGGAATATGTGAGCGTGGAGGTGTGCAGGTAGATAACAGCACAGGTGTATGGGGAGGGGGATGGGGAATATGTGAGCGTGGAGGTGTGCAGGTAGATAGCAGCACAGGTGTATGGGGAGGGGGATGGGGAATATGTGAGCGTGGAGGTGTGCAGGTAGATAGCAGCACAGGTGTATGGGGATGGGGAATATGTGAGCGTGGAGGTGTGCAGGTAGATAGCAGCACAGGTGTATGGGGAGAGTGATGGGGAATATGTGAGCCTGGAGGTGTGCAGGTAGATAGCAGCACAGGTGTATGGGGAGGGGGAATATGTGAGCGTGGTGTGCAGGTAGATAGCAGCACAGGTGTATGGGGAGAGGGATGGGGAATATGTGAGCGTGGAGGTGTGCAGGTAGATAACAGCACAGGTGTATGGGGAGAGGGATGGGGAATATGTGAGCGTGGAGGTGTGCAGGTAGATAACAGCACAGGTGTATAGGGAGGGGGATGGGGAATATGTGAGCGTGGAGGTGTGCAGATAGATAGCAGCACAGGTGTATGGGGAGAGGGATGGGGAATATGTGAGCGTGGAGGTGTGCAGGTAGATAACAGCACAGGTGTATGGGGAGAGTGATGGGGAATATGTGAGCGTGGAGGTGTGCAGATAGATAGCAGCACAGGTGTATGGGGAGAGGGATGGGGAATATGTGAGCGTGGAGGTGTGCAGGTAGATAGCAGCACAGGTGTATGGGGAGAGTGATGGGGAATATGTGAGCGTGGAGGTGTGCAGGTAGATAGCAGCACAGGTGTATGGGGAGAGTGATGGGGAATATGTGAGCGTGGAGGTGTGCAGATAGATAGCAGCACAGGTGTATGGGGAGGGGGATGGGGAATATGTGAGCGTGGAGGTGTGCAGGTAGATAGCAGCACAGGTGTATGGGGAGAGGGATGGGGAATATGTGAGCGTGGAGGTGTGCAGGTAGATAGCAGCACAGGTGTATGGGGAGAGGGATGGGGAATATGTGAGCGTGGAGGTGTGCAGGTAGATAGCAGCACAGGTGGATGGGGATGGGGAATATGTGAGCGTGGAGGTGTGCAGGTAGATAGCAGCACAGGTGTATGGGGAGGAGGATGGGGATTATGTGAGCGTGGAGGTGTGCAGAGCACAGGTGTATGGGGAGGAGGATGGGGAATATGTGAGCGTGGAGGTGTGCAGATAGATAGCAGCACAGGTGTATGGGGAGAGTGATAGGGAATATGTGAGCGTGGAGGTGTGCAGGTTGATAGCAGCACAGGTGTATGGGGAGGGGGATGGGGAATATGTGAGCGTGGAGGTGTGCAGGTAGATAGCAGCACAGGTGTATGGGGAGAGTGATGGGGAATATGTGAGCCTGGAGGTGTGCAGGTAGATAGCAGCACAGGTGTATGGGGAGGGGGAATATGTGAGCGTGGTGTGCAGGTAGATAACAGCACAGGTGTATGGGGAGGGGGATGGGGAATATGTGAGCGTGAAAGTGTGCAGGTAGATAACAGCACAGGTGTATGGGGAGAGGGATGGGGAATATGTGAGCGTGGAGGTGTGCAGATAGATAGCAGCACAGGTGTATGGGGAGGGGGATGGGGAATATGTGAGCGTGGAGGTGTGCAGGTAGATAGCAGCACAGGTGTATGGGGAGAGGGATGGGGAATATGTGAGCGTGGAGGTGTGCAGGTAGATAACAGCACAGGTGTATGGGGAGAGTGATGGGGAATATGTGAGCGTGGAGGTGTGCAGGTAGATAGCAGCACAGGTGTATGGGGAGAGTGATGGGGAATATGTGAGCGTGGAGGTGTGCAGGTAGATAGCAGCACAGGTGTATGGGGAGAGTGATGGGGAATATGTGAGCGTGGAGGTGTGCAGATAGATAGCAGCACAGGTGTATGGGGAGGGGGATGGGGAATATGTGAGCGTGGAGGTGTGCAGGTAGATAGCAGCACAGGTGTATGGGGAGAGGGATGGGGAATATGTGAGCGTGGAGGTGTGCAGGTAGATAGCAGCACAGGTGTATGGGGAGGGGGATGGGGAATATGTGAGCGTGGAGGTGTGCAGATAGATAGCAGCACAGGTGTATGGGGAGAGGGATGGGGAATATGTGAGCATGGAGGTGTGCAGGTAGATAGCAGCACAGGTGTATGGGGAGAGGGATGGGGAATATGTGAGCGTGGAGGTGTGCAGGTAGATAGCAGCACAGGTGTATGGGGAGGGGGATGGGGAATATGTGAGCGTGGAGGTGTGCAGGTAGATAGCAGCACAGGTGTATGGGGAGGGGGATGGGGAATATGTGAGCGTGGAGGTGTGCAGGTAGATAACAGCACAGGTGTATGGGGAGGGGGATGGGGAATATGTGAGCGTGGAGGTGTGCAGGTAGATAGCAGCACAGGTGTATGGGGAGGGGGATGGGGAATATGTGAGCGTGGAGGTGTGCAGGTAGATAGCAGCACAGGTGTATGGGGAGGGGGATGGGGAATATGTGAGCGTGGAGGTGTGCAGGTAGATAGCAGCACAGGTGTATGGGGAGAGTGATGGGGAATATGTGAGCCTGGAGGTGTGCAGGTAGATAGCAGCACAGGTGTATGGGGAGGGGGAATATGTGAGCGTGGTGTGCAGGTAGATAGCAGCACAGGTGTATGGGGAGAGTGATGGGGAATATGTGAGCGTGGAGGTGTGCAGGTAGATAGCAGCACAGGTGTATGGGGAGAGTGATGGGGAATATGTGAGCGTGGAGGTGTGCAGATAGATAGCAGCACAGGTGTATGGGGAGGGGGATGGGGAATATGTGAGCGTGGAGGTGTGCAGGTAGATAGCAGCACAGGTGTATGGGGAGAGGGATGGGGAATATGTGAGCGTGGAGGTGTGCAGGTAGATAGCAGCACAGGTGTATGGGGAGGGGGATGGGGAATATGTGAGCGTGGAGGTGTGCAGATAGATAGCAGCACAGGTGTATGGGGAGAGGGATGGGGAATATGTGAGCATGGAGGTGTGCAGGTAGATAGCAGCACAGGTGTATGGGGAGAGGGATGGGGAATATGTGAGCGTGGAGGTGTGCAGGTAGATAGCAGCACAGGTGTATGGGGAGGGGGATGGGGAATATGTGAGCGTGGAGGTGTGCAGGTAGATAGCAGCACAGGTGTATGGGGAGGGGGATGGGGAATATGTGAGCGTGGAGGTGTGCAGGTAGATAACAGCACAGGTGTATGGGGAGGGGGATGGGGAATATGTGAGCGTGGAGGTGTGCAGGTAGATAGCAGCACAGGTGTATGGGGAGGGGGATGGGGAATATGTGAGCGTGGAGGTGTGCAGGTAGATAGCAGCACAGGTGTATGGGGAGGGGGATGGGGAATATGTGAGCGTGGAGGTGTGCAGGTAGATAGCAGCACAGGTGTATGGGGAGAGTGATGGGGAATATGTGAGCCTGGAGGTGTGCAGGTAGATAGCAGCACAGGTGTATGGGGAGGGGGAATATGTGAGCGTGGTGTGCAGGTAGATAACAGCACAGGTGTATAGGGAGGGGGATGGGGAATATGTGAGCGTGGAGGTGTGCAGATAGATAGCAGCACAGGTGTATGGGGAGAGGGATGGGGAATATGTGAGCGTGGAGGTGTGCAGGTAGATAACAGCACAGGTGTATGGGGAGAGTGATGGGGAATATGTGAGCGTGGAGGTGTGCAGGTAGATAGCAGCACAGGTGTATGGGGAGAGTGATGGGGAATATGTGAGCGTGGAGGTGTGCAGGTAGATAGCAGCACAGGTGTATGGGGAGAGTGATGGGGAATATGTGAGCGTGGAGGTGTGCAGATAGATAGCAGCACAGGTGTATGGGGAGGGGGATGGGGAATATGTGAGCGTGGAGGTGTGCAGGTAGATAGCAGCACAGGTGTATGGGGAGAGGGATGGGGAATATGTGAGCGTGGAGGTGTGCAGGTAGATAGCAGCACAGGTGTATGGGGAGAGGGATGGGGAATATGTGAGCGTGGAGGTGTGCAGGTAGATAGCAGCACAGGTGGATGGGGATGGGGAATATGTGAGCGTGGAGGTGTGCAGGTAGATAGCAGCACAGGTGTATGGGGAGGAGGATGGGGATTATGTGAGCGTGGAGGTGTGCAGAGCACAGGTGTATGGGGAGGAGGTTGGGGAATATGTGAGCGTGGAGGTATGCAGATAGATAGCAGCACAGGTGTATGGGGAGAGTGATAGGGAATATGTGAGCGTGGAGGTGTGCAGGTTGATAGCAGCACAGGTGTATGGGGAGGGGGATGGGGAATATGTGAGCGTGGAGGTGTGCAGGTTGATAGCAGCACAGGTGTATGGGGAGAGTGATGGGGAATATGTGAGCCTGGAGGTGTGCAGGTAGATAGCAGCACAGGTGTATGGGGAGGGGGAATATGTGAGCGTGGTGTGCAGGTAGATAACAGCACAGGTGTATAGGGAGGGGGATGGGGAATATGTGAGCGTGGAGGTGTGCAGATAGATAGCAGCACAGGTGTATGGGGAGAGGGATGGGGAATATGTGAGCGTGGAGGTGTGCAGGTAGATAACAGCACAGGTGTATGGGGAGAGTGATGGGGAATATGTGAGCGTGGAGGTGTGCAGGTAGATAGCAGCACAGGTGTATGGGGAGAGTGATGGGGAATATGTGAGCGTGGAGGTGTGCAGGTAGATAGCAGCACAGGTGTATGGGGAGAGTGATGGGGAATATGTGAGCGTGGAGGTGTGCAGATAGATAGCAGCACAGGTGTATGGGGAGGGGGATGGGGAATATGTGAGCGCGGAGGTGTGCAGGTAGATAGCAGCACAGGTGTATGGGGAGAGGGATGGGGAATATGTGAGCGTGGAGGTGTGCAGGTAGATAGCAGCACAGGTGTATGGGGAGGGGGATGGGGAATATGTGAGCGTGGAGGTGTGCAGATAGATAGCAGCACAGGTGTATGGGGAGGGGGATGGGGAATATGTGAGCGTGGAGGTGTGCAGGTAGATAGCAGCACAGGTGTATATGGAGGAGGGATGGGGAATATGTGAGCGTGGAGGTAGATAGCAGCACAGGTGTATGGGGATGGGGAATATGTGAGCGTGGAGGTGTGCAGATAGATAGCAGCACAGGTGTATGGGGAGAGTGATGGGGAATATGTGAGCGTGGAGGTGTGCAGATAGATAGCAGCACAGGTGTATGGGGAGGGGGATGGGGAATATGTGAGCGTGGAGGTGTGCAGGTAGATAGCAGCACAGGTGTATGGGGAGAGGGATGGGGAATATGTGAGCGTGGAGGTGTGCAGGTAGATAGCAGCACAGGTGTATGGGGAGAGGGATGGGGAATATGTGAGCGTGGAGGTGTGCAGGTAGATAGCAGCACAGGTGTATGGGGAGAGGGATGGGGAATATGTGAGCGTAGAGGTGTGCGGGTAGATAACAGCACAGGTGTATGGGGAATATGTGAGCGTGGAGGTGTGCAGGTAGATAGCAGCACAGGTGTATGGGGAGGAGGATGGGGAATATGTGAGCGTGGAGGTGTGCAGGTAGATAGCAGCACAGGTGTATATGGAGGAGGGATGGGGAATATGTGAGCGTGGAGGTGTGCAGGTAGATAGCAGCACAGGTGTATGGGGAGGGGGATGGGGAATATGTGAGCGTGGAGGTGTGCAGGTAGATAACAGCACAGGTGTATGGGGAGAGTGATGGGGAATATGTAAGCGTGGAGGTGTGCAGATCGATAGCAGCACAGGTGTATGGGGAGGGGGATGGGGAATATGTGAGCGTGGAGGTGTACAGGTAGATAACAGCGCAGGTGTATGGGGAGGGGGATGGGGAATATGTGAGCGTGGAGGTGTGCAGGTAGATAGCAGCACAGGTGTATGGGGAGAGGGATGGGGAATATGTGAGCGTGGAGGTGTGCAGGTAGATAGCAGCACAGGTATATGGAGGAGGGATGGGGAATATGTGAGCGTGGAGGTGTGCAGGTAGATAATAGCGCAGGTGTATGGGGAGAGGGATGGGGAATATGTGAGCGTGGAGGTGTGCAGGTAGATAGCAGCACAGGTGTATGGGGAAGGGGATGGGGAATATGTGAGCGTGGAGGTGTGCAGGTAGATAGCAGCACAGGTGTATGGGGAGGGGGATGGGGAATATGTGAGCGTGGAGGTGTGCAGGTAGATAGCAGCACAGGTGTATGGGGAGAGGGATGGGGAATATGTGAGCGTGGAGGTGTGCAGGTAGATAGCAGCACAGGTGTATGGGGAGAGGGATGGGGAATATGTGAGCGTGGAGGTGTGCAGGTAGATAGCAGCACAGGTGTATGGGGAGAGGGATGGGGAATATGTGCGCGTGGAGGTGTGCAGGTAGATAGCAGCACAGGTGTATGGGGAGGGGGATGGGGAATATGTGAGTGTGGAGGTGTGCAGGTAGATAACAGCACAGGTGTATGGGGAGAGGGATGGGGAATATGTGAGCGTGGAGGTGTGCAGGTAGATAGCAGCACAGGTGTATGGGGAGAGGGATGGGGAATATGTGAGCGTGGAGGTGTGCAGGTAGATAGCAGCACAGGTGTATGGGGAGAGGGATGGGGAATATGTGAGCGTGGAGGTGTGCAGGTAGATAGCAGCACAGGTGTATGGGGAGAGGGATGGGGAATATGTGCGCGTGGAGGTGTGCAGGTAGATAACAGCGCAGGTGTATATGGAGGAGGAATGGGGAATATGTGAGCCTGGAGGTGTGCAGGTAGATAGCAGCACAGGTGTATGGGGAGAGGGATGGGGAATATGTGAGCATGGAGGTGTGCAGGTAGATAGCAGCACAGGTGTATGGGGAGAGTGATGGGGAATATGTGAGCGTGGAGGTGTGCAGGTAGATAGCAGCACAGGTGTATGGGGAGAGGGATGTGGAATATGTGAGCGTGGAGGTGTGCAGGTAGATAGCAGCACAGGTGTATATGGAGGAGGGATGGAGAATATGTGAGCCTGGAGGTGTGCAGGTAGATAGCAGCACAGGTGTATGGGGAAAGGGATGGGGAATATGTGAGGCTGGAGGTGTGCAGGTAGATAGCAGCACAGGTGTATGGGGAGAGGGATGGGGAATATGTGAGCGTGGAGGTGTGCAGGTAGATAGCAGCACAGGTGTATGGGGAGGGGGATGGTGAATATGTGAGCGTGGAGGTGTGCAGGTAGATAATAGCGCAGGTGTATGGGGAGATTGATGGGGAATATGTGAGCGTGGAGGTGTGCAGGTAGATAGCAGCACAGGTGTATGGGGAGAGTGATGGGGAATATGTGAGCGTGGAGGTGTGCAGGTAGATAGCAGCACAGGTGTATGGGGAGAGGGATGGGGAATATGTGAGCGTGGAGGTGTGTGGGTAGATAATAGCGCAGGTGTATGGGGAGATTGATGGGGAATATGTGAGCGTGGAGGTGTGCAGGTAGATAGCAGCACAGGTGTATGGGGAGGGGGATGGGGAATATGTGAGCGTGGAGGTGTGCAGGTAGATAACAGCGCAGGTGTATGGGGAGGGGGATGGGGAATATGTGAGCGTGGAGGTGTGCAGGTAGATAACAGCACAGGTGTATGGGGAGAGGGATGGGGAATATGTGAGCGTGGAGGTGTGCAGGTAGATAGCAGCACAGGTGTATGGGGAGGGGGAATATTTGAGCGTGGTGTGCAGGTATATAGCAGCACAGGTGTATGGGGAGGGGGATGGGGAATATGTGAGCGTGGAGGTGTGCAGGTAGATAGCAGCACAGGTGTATGGGGAGGGGGATGGGGAATATGTGAGCGTGGAGGTGTGCAGGTAGATAGCAGCACAGGTGTATATGGAGGAGGGATGGGGAATATGTGAGCGTGGAGGTGTGCAGGTAGATAGCAGCACAGGTGTATGGGGAGAGGGATGAGGAATATGTGAGCGTGGAGGTGTGCAGGTAGATAGCAGCACAGGTGTATGGGGAGGGGGATGGGGAATATGTGAACGTGGAGGTGTGCAGGTAGATAGCAGCACAGGTGTATGGGGAGAGGGATGGGGAATATGTGAGCGTGGAGGTGTGTAGGTAGATAATAGCGCAGGTGTATGGGGAGATTGATGGGGAATATGTGAGCGTGGAGGTGTGCAGGTAGATAGCAGCACAGGTGTATGGGGAGGGGGATGGGGAATATGTGAGCGTGGAGGTGTGCAGGTAGATAACAGCGCAGGTGTATGGGGAGGGGGATGGGGAATATGTGAGCGTGGAGGTGTGCAGGTAGATAACAGCACAGGTGTATGGGGAGAGTGATGGGGAATATGTGAGCGTGGAGGTGTGCAGGTAGATAGCAGCACAGGTGTATGGGGAGAGGGATGGGGAATATGTGAGCGTGGAGGTGTGCAGGTAGATAGCAGCACAGGTGTATGGGGAGAGGGATGGGGAATATGTGAGCGTGGAGGTGTGCAGGTAGATAGCAGCACAGGTGTATGGGGAGAGGGATGGGGAATATGTGAGCCTGGAGGTGTGCAGGTAGATAGCAGCACAGGTGTATGGGGAGGGGGGTGGGGAATATGTGAGCATGGAGGTGTGCAGGTAGATAGCAGCACAGGTGTATGGGGAGAGGGATGGGGAATATGTGAGCGTGGAGGTGTGCAGGTAGATAGCAGCACAGGTGTATGGGGAGGGGGGTGGGGAATATGTGAGCATGGAGGTGTGCAGGTAGATAGCAGCACAGGTGTATGGGGAGAGGGATGGGGAATATGTGAGCGTGGAGATGTGCAGGTAGATAGCAGCACAGGTGTATGGGGAGGGGGAATATGTGAGCGTGGTGTGCAGGTATATAGCAGCACAGGTGTATGGGGAGAGTGATGGGGAATATGTGAGCGTGGAGGTGTACAGGTAGATAACAGCACAGGTGTATGGGGAGAGTGATGGGGAATATGTGAGCGTGGAGGTGTGCAGGTAGATAACCGCACAGGTGTATGGGGAGAGGGATGGGGAATATGTGAGCGTGGTGTGCAGGTAGATAGCAGCACAGGTGTATGGGGAGAGGGATGGGGAATATGTGAACGTGGAGGTGTGCAGGTAGATAGCAGCACAGGTGTATGGGGAGAGGGATGGGGAATATGTGAGCGTGGAGGTGTGCAGGTAGATAACAGCACAGGTGTATGGGGAGGGGGATGGGGAATATGTGAGCGTGGAAATGTGCAGGTAGATAGCAGCACAGGTGTATGGGGAGGGGGATGGGGAATATGTTAGCGTGGAGGTGTGCAGGTAGATAACAGCACAGGTGTATGGGGAGGGGGATGGGGAATATGTGAGCGTGGAGGTGTGCAGGTAGATAACAGCACAGGTGTATGGGGAGAGGGATGGGGAATATGTGAGCGTGGAGGTGTGCAGGTAGATAACAGCACAGGTGTATGGGGAGGGGGATGGGGAATATGTGAGCGTGGAGGTGTGCAGGTAGATAACAGCACAGGTGTATGGGGAGGGGGATGGGGAATATGTGAGCGTGGAGGTGTGCAGGTAGATAACAGCACAGGTGTATGGGGAGAGGGATGGGGAATATGTGAGCGTGGAGGTGTGCAGGTAGATAACAGCACAGGTGTATGGGGAGAGGGATGGGGAATATGTGAGCGTGGAGGTGTGCAGGTAGATAACAGCACAGGTGTATGGGGAGAGTGATGGGGAATATGTGAGCGTGGAGGTGTGCAGATAGATAGCAGCACAGGTGTATGGGGAGAGTGATGGGGAATATGTGAGCGTGGAGGTGTGCAGGTAGATAGCAGCACAGGTGTATGGGGAGGAGGATGGGGAATATGTGAGTGTGGAGGTGTGCAGGTAGATAGCAGCACAGGTGTATGGGGAGGAGGATGGGGAATATGTGAGCGTGGAGGTGTGCAGGTAGATAACAGCGCAGGTGTATGGGGAGAGGGATGGGGAATATGTGAGCGTGGAGGTGTGCAGGTAGATAGCAGCACAGGTGTATGGGGAGAGGGATGGGGAATATGTGAGCGTGGAGGTGTGCAGGTAGATAGCAGCACAGGTGTATGGGGAGAGGGATGGGGAATATGTGAGCGTGGAGGTGTGCAGGTAGATAGCAGCACAGGTGTATGGGGAGAGGGATGGGGAATATGTGAGCGTGGAGGTGTGCAGGTAGATAGCAGCACAGGTGTAAGGGGAGAGGGATGGGGAATATGTGAGCGTGGAGGTGTGCAGGTTGATAGCAGCATAGGTGTATGGGGAGAGTGATGGGGAATATGTGAGCGTGGAGGTGTACAGGTAGATAACAGCACAGGTGTATGGGGAGGGGGATGGGGAATATGTGAGCGTGGAGGTGTGCAGGTAGATAGCAGCACAGGTGTATGGGGAGGGGGATGGGGAATATGTGAGCGTGAAGGTGTGCAGGTAGATAGCAGCACAGGTGTATGGGGAGAGTGATTGGGAATATGTGAGCGTGGAGGTGTACAGGTAGATAACAGCACAGGTGTATGGGGAGGGGGATGGGGAATATGTGAGCGTGGAGATGTGCAGGTAGATAGCAGCACAGGTGTATGGGGAGGGGGATGGGGAATATGTGAGCGTGGAGATGTGCAGGTAGATAGCAGCACAGGTGTATGGGGAGAGTGATGGGGAGAGTGATGGGGAATATGTGAGCGTGGAGGTGTGCAGGTAGATAGCAGCATAGGTGTATGGGGAGAGTGATGGGGAATATGTGAGCGTGGAGGTGTGCCGGTAGATAACAGCACAGGTGTATGGGGAGGGGGGTGGGGAATATGTGAGCGTGGAGGTGTGCAGGTAGATAGCAGCACAGGTGTATGGGGAGAGGGATGGGGAATATGTGAGCGTGGAGGTGTGCAGGTAGATAGCAGCACAGGTGTATGGGGAGAGGGATGGGGAATATGTGAGCGTGGAGGTGTGCAGGTAGATAGCAGCACAGGTGTATGGGGAGAGTGATGGGGAATATGTGAGCGTGGAGGTGTGCAGGTAGATAGCAGCACAGGTGTATGGGGAGGGGGATGGGGAATATGTGAGCGTGGAGGTGTGCAGGTAGATAGCAGCACAGGTGTATGGGGAGGGGGATGGGGAATATGTGAGCGTGGAGGTGTGCAGGTAGATAGCAGCACAGGTGTATGGGGAGAGGGATGGGGAATATGTAAGCGTGGAGGTGTGCAGGTAGATAACAGCACAGGTGTATGGGGAGGTGTGCAGGTAGATAGCAGCACAGGTAGATGGGAAGAGTGATGGGGAATATGTGAGCGTGGAGGTTTGCAGGTAGATAACAGCACAGATGCTGAAGGGTTAATCACACACCTGTGATAGTGTTTTACCAGCCTGACACTGAAGAGTTAATCACACACTTGTGATATTAGCTATCAGTCTTATGGGTGAGTCGCACAGCTGCGATAATGTCTAAGCCTGACACTGAAGGGTTAATTGTATCAATAATCGATAAGTGTGGGAACCACCTTGATACACCAGTGACAATGTGTACAGTCTGATAGAGAAGGGTTAATTACCTATTTATGCCAGTGTGTACCAGCCTGATACAGAAGGGTTAATCACCCATTGATGCCAGTGTGTACCAGCCTGATACAGAAGGGTTACTCACCCACTGATGCCAGTAGGGTACCAGTCTGATACAGAAGGGCTACTCACCCGCTGATGCAAGTAGGGTACCAGTTGCACCTTGGTGGGCACACTGTCTGAGCAGAGTGGACAGCTGATAATCATCTCCCCTCCCATCACTGCTCGGGTATAACCTAATGACTGGCATGACTGCAGTAGGACAAATCACATCTGTACCAGCGTTCTGGATTATTAACCATTCTGTCTAATATTTGTAACATTATATATCCCAAGACATAAGGATGAATTACCTTAAATTTCACAGCCAGCATCTCGGTGGCTTTTTGCTCCTTGGTCAGATCCTCCATCATCTTCTCCTTTTCCTCGATGAGCTTAAGTTTCTCCTCTGCGAGCAGACTGTGGTCATCCTGGATGGCTGCCTTCTCCTGCTGAAGCCTCTCAGCCTGCTCCTTCAGGTAACACCCTACGTTCTTCTCGATGAGGTTATCATCGTTCTCCTCCTCGGCCTCTGTATCCTGAAGACTCTCACCATCCAGCGACTTTTTCCTGCGACTGTTTCTCCTGCGTTTCTTACTCAGCATCCCGCGTTTCTCCAGCTGGGCCTTCAGCCTGGCGATCTCTTCCTGAAACTCCCTCAGTAGAGTGTCCTTGGGGTCCTCGTTAATCCTTGGCTTGTTTTTGATGTTTTTAGCCCTGTTGGCAAACCTGAGTGTGGACAAGGTCTCGTCAAAGTGGTGGGAAGCGGGGCCTAGGGTGGCGACCATGATGGTCTTGGCATTGCCACCAAGAGAGTCCTGCAGTAGGCGGGTGAGTTTGGAGTCTCTGTACGGGATGTGGGTGCTCCTGCCATCCACCAGGGCTGATATGACGTTACCCAGCGCTGACAGAGACAAGTTGATTTTTGAGGCCTCTTTGGGCCGCTCTCCATTCACCGCTGTTTTGCTTTGCCGCTCACTGCCAGCCAAGTCCACCAAGTTGAGTTTGCCCACTCGAATATGTTCCTCCCCATCCACACCCAGTTCACTGCACTCTATTGTTATGACAAAAATAGTGTGAGACCTAGAACTGTGCTCGTTCATGTTGGTACAGGCGACCGATCGGGCCTGGTTGCCTAGATTCATGACATGTTCAATCTCCTTCACATTCTTGGTCACAAACGAAGAGAGGTCCTTGATGTAGACCCCACTGTCTGGGTTCTCTTTCAGTTCTAGTTTCTTGTATTGGTCTTTGCACAAAAGGTCTCTGATCTCCTCCTGGTAGATCTCCAGGTAAGAAGCCCTTACCAAATATTGCTGATTCTGAGACCGGGAGATATGGGTGAAAATGTGATCAAAGCAGTTGGGGATAACCCCTCTTTTATCCAGCTCAGCCCAGAAGCCTTGCATGGTGTAGGTCTTGCCTGTGCCCGTCTGTCCATAAGCAAACATGGTCCCGTTGAATCCTTGTAAGACAGAATCTATAAGGGGCCTTACAGTCTCATCGTACAAGTCTGCCTGCTTTGAGTTGGCATCGTAGACTGCATCAAACGTGAATGTCTTTGGCAGCTCCCCAGGATTTGCCCTGGGATTCCGGATGGTCACCTGCCCCAGTTTCACATCCATAGACACTATTCTGTCGTACCCAGCTGCCTCCTCTTTCCTGTTGACGGGGCGGCATCTTACCACCACCTTGAGCGCCTCGCTGGTCTTGCCCTTGCTGCACATCTTAGCGATGGTCTCTCCTCCTACGTCTCCTCTTCAGTGATGTTGATTATTCCAGGCAGCACACCTAGGAACACACAGAAATATCCTCAGGCACTCGTCGTCATGAGTAGATCTGGAATACACCAACTCTGGCAGATGCCTCCTCACCTTCTCTCTTCTGACCTGGATTAAGCGGGCCCAGTAATCTCCAGGCAGCAGCTCCCTGTAGATAGCAGGTCATCCATTGCACATCCTTCCATTAGATGCAGGAATCGGGTACAAAGCCTGTATCCCCAGGGCTAGGTCACCACCGTCAGCGATGGCTGAATGACATAAAGGACATTATGGGCAGTGGTGATGCCGGGTGCTGGTGTCACTCACAGATTCATCTCTTGTAACCTTCTGTGATGGTCCTGAGGGACAGCTGGAAACGCCTAGTCCTCTGCCAGCTATGGATGCTCATTCATTGCAGTGCAGCCGCTGTCTGTGTGTGAGGATGACAGGGAAAAACAGAGACCGAGGACTGGGGGCGGGCTCTGGGAATGATGCTGGGGAGGGGGAGATGCCTGCACTGGCAGCAGGATAACACAATAACATACAGCAGCAGCAGCAGCTTCCATATCAGAGACAGCCCCAGGGGAGGTGTAATGTTCCCATGCATGGGAATTCTGGGGGCTGTAGTTCTCCGCTGATAAGATCTAAGAGCAGAGAAATATCTGCATGATTAACCAGGCTCTGTACAAGGCTGGAAGCCCCGCAGCCTAGATCAGCTGCTCAGAGATACAGGGCAGAGGGCAGAGGAATGGCACCGCAGCCCCCAGTGCCACTCTGCATAGCCCCCTATTACTCTGCACGGGGAGGTGCCCGCATAGGCCCCTATTACTCTGCACGGGGTGGTGCCCGCATAGTCCCCTATTACTCCGCAGGGGGAGGTGCCCGCATAGCCTCCTATTACTCCGCAGGGGGAGGTGCCCGCATAGCCTCCTATTACTCTGCACGGGGAGGTGCCCGCAAAGCCTCCTATTACTCTGCACGGGGTGGTGCCCGCATAGTCCCCTATTACTCCGCGCGGGGAGGTGCCCGCATAGCCCCCTATTACTCTGCACGGGGAGGTGCCCGCATAGCCGCCTATTACTCTGGGCGGGGAGGTGCCCGCATAGTCCCCTATTACTCCGTGCGGGGAGGTGCCCGCAAAGCCTCCTATTACACTGCACAGGGAGGTGCCCCCATAGCCTCCTATTACTCTGCACGGGGAGGTGCCCGCAAAGCCTCCTATTACTCTGCATGGGGAGGTGCCCGCAAAGCCTCCTATTACTCTGCACGGGGAGGTGCCCGCATAGCCTCCTATTACTCTGCACGGGGAGGTGCCCGCATAGCCTCCTATTACTCTGCACGGGGAGGTGCCCGCATAGCCGCCTATTACTCTGCACGGGGTGGTGCCCGCATAGTCCCCTATTACTCCGCGCGGGGAGGTGCCCGCAAAGCCTCCTATTACACTGCACGGGGAGGTGCCCGCATAGCCTCCTATAACTCTGCACGGGGAGGTGCCCGCATAGCCCCTTATTACTCTGCACGGGGAGGTGCCCGCATAGCCTCCTATAACTCTGCGCGGGGAGGTGCCCGCATAGCCTCCTATTACTCTGCGCGGGGAGGTGCCCGCATAGCCTCCCATTACTCTGCACGGGGAGGTGCCCGCATAGCCTCCTATTACTCTGCACAGGGAGGTGCCCGCATAGCCTCCTATTACTCTGCACGGGGAGGTGCCCGCATAGCCCCCTATTACTCTGCACGGGGAGGTGCCCGCATAGCCCCCTATTACTCTGCACTGGGAGGTGCCCGCATAGCCCCCTATTACTCTGCGCGGGGAGGTGCCCGCATAGCGGCCTATTACTCTGCGCAGGGAGGTGCCCGAATAGCCGCCTATTACTCTGCACGGGGAGGTGCCCGCATAGCCTCCTATTACTCTGCACGGGGAGGTGCCCGCATAGCCTCCTATTACTCTGCACGGGGAGGTGCCCGCATAGCCTCCTATTACTCTGCACGGGGAGGTGCCCGCATAGCCCCCTATTACACTGCACGGGGAGGTGCCCGCAAAGCCTCCTATTACTCTGCACGGGGAGGTGCCCGCATAGCCTCCTATTACTCTGCACGGGGAGGTGCCCGCATAGCCCCCTATTACTCTGCACGGGGAGGTGCCCGCATAGCCCCCTATTACTCTGCACGGGGAGGTGCCCGAATAGCCCCCTATTACTCTGCACGGGGAGGTGCCCGAATAGCCCCCTATTACTAGCCATAATTACAATGTACACAATAAGGGGGTAATTCAGGCCTGTTCGTTAGGCTGCATATATTACTACCATGCGCGCAGGTAAGCGTCTCCCTGCTGTTCCAATCTCCGCAGTACGATGCGAGTGGACGTTCCGCTCTTACACATCCGCTTGCCTGCGTGCGCTCACCATCGTATGAGTTGTCCGTTAATAAAAGTCAGCTCACGGTATACTAACGTTTCTGATGGACTCTTTGCTCGTCATGTGATGTCATCCGCCCACCCCAAGCAGGCAAGGGCACGCCCATTGTTGTTGTAGCCACGCCCAGCGACCACCCCCTGTCTGTCACTTAATTTGCGAACGTCCCGGCGAGTAAAAAAGTCGCTGAAGGCGTCCGCCCCGGTGGTTTGCACATGCGCCATCCCCCACCACTATAGATGGGGCCTCTTACAGGTCTGTATCGGGCCCTTTTTGTGTGTACAGTAATAATAAAACACCATTGTGCTGGTAATATTCCTCCCTCCCAGTCAGATGCTGATGTGACCAGCTGTAAATCAATGGAAGCCTCAGATATCAGTGGCAGACTGCCCCCTGGCTGCGGGCCCAGGAATGACATTGGTGTTATTGTGTCGTGCATTGTACAGTGATGTTATGGAGTTATGTGTATTGTTATCATTGCACATATTACAGGACCCAGCTTGGGTCACATGAGTGTGGGGTGCAGTGCCCCTGGATAGGTACGGTACCCCTGGATTAGTGCGGTACCCCCGGATTGGTGCGGTGCCCCTGGTTTGGTGCGGTGCCCCCGGATTGGTGTGGTGTCCCCGGATTGGTGCGGTGCCCCTGGATAGGTGTGGTTGGGTGGCACTGAGGTGGCGCACTATTACATTCTATCTAACACTTACTAAGACTCTCATCACTGACTCTATGCAGCACCTTTGTACATAGCTCCGGCTTCTTACACTTACTGATACTCTCATCACTGACTCTATGCAGCACCTTTGTACATAGCTCCGGCTTCTTACACTTACTAACGCTTCAGTTTTCTCACCTGTGCGCTGCGCTGAGATTTCTGGCATAAGCTGGTTTTTGGGGTGCCGCACCCCGCACCTAGATATAACCATAAGGACCCCCAATATTCAGAGAAGAATTGACGGATGGCTTTGAGGCTTGCCCATGTATTTGCAAATATAAGTAACCCAGATCTCTGAATGCTATTGCCGTGTGGTTTATAAATCTGGCTACTGATATCATCAGAATGAGCCTCATTAGCCAGATATCATTTCCTATACTAATAATTTGTCTCTGGATACAGTGGGGGAAATTTACTAAGGTAAATAAGCATTAAAATAGGCGTTTTGGTATTCGAAAATTCACCTATTTTATTCATATTCATATTTTCGGCATTTACTATGGATTTGTGTTTGTATTCATGGCACATTCGTATTTACGTATACAAAGGTATATGCAATCGAAAGAATACGACAAGTAATCACCATTCATTCGAATGGTGATTCCTAATTTACTAAGCAGCCGTGTGTAATATACGCCCACTAATTATCGGCTTCCTACCCTCCCGGAATGGCCGGGAGGGTCCCGGAAATCGGGTCCCTCTCCCGGCCCCCCGGAAAGGGTGGCAATCCTCCCGCATATCCCCCCCAGCTCCCGCGATGTGTCCCTCCGCGGCGGGGTCACGGGTAAAATGCCGCGATCGCTGCATTTTAGCCCCACCCCCCGCAGTGCAATGCCTGAAATACCGGCATTGCACGGCGGGGGGCGGGGTTAAAATGATGTGACGCTGTAGCCACGCCCCCCAACAGGGCAGCATCTCTGTGGCCATGCCCCTGAACCGCCTCTTTTTCACTCCCGGATATGGCCCTGCCTAACAGAGCTGGTTGCCCTCTCCGGGAGAGTAGAGATGGGCAAAAAGGGTCACTAGCGAGAGCTGGGATCCAGCAGATCAGTCAGGGAAAAGATCTGTATCTTCTAGGCGGGTCAACGGTTCACTTTGAAAGAAGGGGTAATTTGATAATAACGAAGCATAATTTGTTTTACAATCAATTATTGACATTTATTTTACTTTTTTTTTTTTTTAAACAGTGAGCTGAACAAATAAGAACATACATGACCGAGTAAAACACTGATCGATGGCTGGGTGCAGAATCGCCATCGATGGCAACCATCAATGGCATCTGCACCGATGGCCATCCCTAGCAGCAGCCTTGTTATTCTTTCTTTTACTTGCAGTAGCAGCACTGAACTCAAGGCCCATACAGACACTACGATGTGTCACATCTTAACTACCATCGTTCATTTTCACCCTTGAAGTGAAAATGAAAGACCTCAGCATTGCAGTGATTACTGGTGCACGACAGATGAGAAACGACCACAAACGATGCAGGTTCTTTTTCTATTGAAAAAACAAACATTGTTAACGACCATAGCCAAATTGACCTGCATGCATGGACGATAGCTATGGTCTTTAACGACCCTCGGGTACGCGCATCGTTTGTAGTCGTCCATCATTCACAGTATAAACACTAGACGATGTTGAAAGATTCACCTCCTGAACGACCCTGAACGAAGTCGTTCTGAGTTGTTCAGGAGGTGATTTATAATGGGGTCGTTCATCATCATTAAGGAATCATCGTAGTGTCTGTATGGGCCTTTAGTCTCTGGAGTCAGTACATGTCAGCTGCCATAGGTGGCAGTGCTGATATCAGGCAAATGCATTGTAATCAAAAACGAAAGTGAAAGTAAAAGAATGACGGTTCACCTTTTTGGGATCAGCAGCACCCTCATGGGCCCATTTATCATGATCGCATTTACAATGCGATCTGGGCGGAATATTACCGCCCAGGATCGCATTGTAAAATGCGATCATACCGGGGGAATGTATCAATTTTAAGGGCACCGAGACAGGGCTCCGAAAGGAGCCCGTCCCTGCGAAGCCCTAACCCGGAAGCTGGGGGGTCAGCGCATGCGCGGTTAAGCGCTGACCCCCCGCCGACCCCTCCTACCGCACTGCCCTGCTCGGGCAGTGCGATGTGTAGCCATAGGCTACAATGGGCTATCGCCATATCAGAATGGCGATAGCCCAGGGATACATCGGGCAGCCCAGCATCCCCCATAGAAACCTATGGGGGATGCGGCCGTCGGGGCTGCAGGGAGGATCGCAGCAGGGATCAGAGATTCCTGCTGCGGTCCCCCTATGATACATTTAGGTGATACTTAATATTTGCGGCTAAACCCCGAAAAAGTGTGTTTTCGGGGATTTAGCCGCAAATATGGTTTGATAAATGGGCCCCTCAGTCTTTTATGGAATCCGTTCAAAAGACCCGCTTCGTTCGCGAACGACCCATCACTACCGGAGAGGGGAGCTCAAAAGTCGGCAAGTATGACCTATCACCTCCCCTCTGTCAATTGGGAGATACTTATCACGTGCCCACGCCTGGCAATATTGGGGTACTTGTCATCTGCAGATGATATATTTAGCATTGGCCATCTGAGCTCTCCTTCAAACGCCTTGGTGGTCTCTGAGCTGCAAGGTAATGGGGGGGGGGGGGTGCTCATCCCATCAATGTGGAAGCGTCTGATGAATTGTGGCCATTGTGCAGAAGGTCATGTGACAGTCGCTGTGATGCGAGGACAGCTTGTTATGTAATTGTCATGTTAATGAGCTCACATGTCATTTGTCGCCTTGCTGCTGTCCGGTTGGGGCCACATAATGAGCTGGGCACATTACAGAGCTATCCAGTACACTCATTTGGAGTATATAGGCTGCGGTGTCAAAATTAATACAAAAACATAAAAAAACTCATGTTGACTTTTTCATGTGTCAACCTTTTCTATGTCGACCATTTGCTTTTGTTGACCTTTTGTCACTGGCAACCTTGTGCATGAGATTTAGCTCCTATATAATGATAGTAAATGGGGTACTTGTTTCCTAGCACGGCCACAACGATCTTAATCGCGGTCATCGGGGGTAAAATCGGGGCCATCACGGGCATCGCGGCCGCTAAAAAATCGGGTGCGATGGGCCAGACACGATGCCCGCGATTTTCCCATAGAGAACAATGTTAAATGGCTCAATTTACCCGCGATGACCACGATTTACCATAGGAAACAATGTTAAATGGATCAATTTCCCCAAATTATCATAGGGAACAATGGGAAATGGGGCAAAAACACCCCTGAACATAAAAATGTCCCCCCAAAAGTAGTTGACGCCACCCCGCCATCAACGTGAACCCGAAGCGTGGCGAGCGCAGCGAGCCCGCGAGGGGCGGCGGTACGTGTCCTCCGACCTTTTCATGCCCTACTATCCACTAGGGCGTGGAGTGAGAACAGAATAGTGTGGCGAGCGCAGCGAGCCACCGAGCCCGAAGCGTGGCGAGCGCACGCGGATACCTTCACAGTTATACGCGTCCCCTCGCGGGCTTCCCAGGTGTCCATGGCGACGCGGACACCTGGGAAGCCCGCAAAGGGACGCGTTTACCTGTGAAGGTATCCGCGTCCCCTCGCGGGGCTCGCTGCGCTCGCCACGCTTCGGGCTCGGTGGCTCGCTGCGCTCGCCACACTATTCTGTTCTCACTCCACGCCCTAGTGGATAGTAGGGCATGAAAAGGTCGGAGGACGCGCACCGCCGCCCCTCGCGGCCTCGCTGCGCTCGCCACGCTTCGGGTTCACGTTGATCGCGGGGTGGCGTCAACTACTTTTGGGGGGACATTCCACTGCTGTGTGGGTTTTTGGGGGGTTTCTGGCCCATTTACCATTGTTCCCTATGCTGATTTGGGTAAATTGATCTATTTAACATTGTTTCCTATGGGAAATCGTGGTCATCGCGGGTAAATTGAGGCATTTAACATTGTTCCCTATGCCATCGCGGGTGGACCATTTAAGCATTTTTAGGTGCACACGACGCGACCGACCCGATTTTTCACTGTTTTCAATGCATTTCAATGGAAAAATCGGGGGCGTCGGTCGCGTCGCAGGCCACTAAAATTTACCCCCGATGGCCGCGATTGTGGCCGTGCTAGGAAACCAGTACCGTAAAGGTTTTGGTGGTCCTATGCTATCGCTACTTTGGGTCTTATGCCTATAGTATGTACAGTATTTATACACAGATGGGATGGCTCCCCCTTGTGGCAGCAGCTTGCACAACAGCAGCTGCTTCCCACACCTAGCAGATGTTTGTATGTGTCAAGGCACAGGAAAATCTACATTAAGGGGTCCCCCACAGCTATAATGGAGAGATGGGCTGTAACAGAGAGAAGGGGGATGCAGGGGCACAGCGCAGCTCTCATGCCCCCCCACACACACTTCTTGTTTTTCACCACAGCCTAGCTGACGTGCGACTACGCAGGGAGATAAATACGTTTATTTGCCCCATACAACATATTGTTGCTGATATTCTGTAAGGAGTGAGTGGTATCAGACTTTGCATTTATACAGATCTCGTATTCACTTACATCAAATTTATGCCAAAAAGTTTACTTTTATCCAGTTTAATAACAGTGAGACTAAGGATGTCTATTTTTGATAATTATTTTCAGAGTTTTTCATAATAGTAAAATAAGGTTCCTAAGGTGATTTCTAAGGTGTTTTATGTCACATAAATAACTTTTAACAAAAATATACCCATGGATTTACAAATCTTAAAAAAAAAAAAAAAGAAATGTGGGGATAAATATTGTAGGGTAATTTTGACCCACCTGACTGGCGGTGTAACAATTTTCCAGCTCTGATGGGGGATCCAACTGCGTATAAAAGCAGAAATATTGTAGCAGGAATTATAGATTCTACATACATGCCTAATACAAAGGATGTGGCAAATCAAGGCAGTGTGCATATATGGCTATATACGTTACTATATTGTTTTATTGGGATAAATTGCGTCGTAGCTAGAATTTTAAATATATATTTTTTATATATTTTCGGTACTTGTTTCCTAGCACAGCGCCCGTCGGGTCCCATCGCATACCATAACTTAAGGTATGCGATGGGACCCGATCAGCCCCGACCAACCCGATTTTTGGGTTTTAAAGACCTTCCCATACAATTTAAAAATCGGTCGCCTCGCATTACATGTGATGCGATGCGACGCGACTGACACGATTTTACATTGTACCCAATGTTACATGCCCCCCCCAGACCCGATTTTTAATTGTATACCCACATGATGGTTAATTATTACGTCAAATGCCCCCCCTTTGTTAACGCAAAGCCACGATAAACGTCAACCCAGTACGCGTCCTCCGACCTTTTCATACCCCCACTATCCATATCGGCGTAGAGTTGACTTTACATAGTGCCGAGCCCAAAGCGTGGCGAGCGCACGCGGAATACATGTGAAGTAATGCACGTCCACTCGCCACGCTTCAGGCTCGGTGGCTCGCTGCGCTCGCCACACTATGGCCCTTATTCTGATCGGTGCGGCCCGATCAGAATATGCGGCCAGGACCGTGCAAGCGAATCCCCGCCTTCCATACGGATCGCCACCTCCGTCCGTACGCGGATATGTGGCGGTCCGCATGAAAGTGGACGGGGATACGCCTCCTCCATCTTGGGAGCAGCCCCTGCATTCGATGGTCGCCGAACATCGAATGCAGGGCCGCACGCTCCACCAGCGCCCGCCACCCTAGACCACACGGACACTTGTCCGTATGAAATCATGTATGGGGGCGGGCAGCTGACATCCGGGGATGTCAGATGCCCGCCCCCTACACATGCGTCACGGCTTCATTACCATGCATACGCCCTGCGTTTGCATGGGAACGCCCATGAAACGCGGGGCGTATGCATAGGGTAATGAGGCTAAGTAGCCCTTCACGCCCCTCTCCGCCCCCTGTGCGGCGGCTAAAGAATACGTTCGGCGAAACCGCTTGCACATGCGCAGAGTGACCTCTGCACATGCGCAGTCGACAACCATCGGCGGTACGACCGCATGCGGAAAAATCCGCACCGATCAGAATAAGGGACAATATGATATCAACTCCACGCCGACGTGGATAGTGGGGTATGAAAAGGTCGGAGGACGCGTACAGCCGCCCCTCGTGAGCTCACTGCGCTCGCCATGCTTCGGGTTGGCGTTGATCGTGGCGTGGCGTTAACAATGGGGGGCATTTGACATAGTAATTACCCATCAGGGTGGGTATACAATTAAAAATCGGGTCTGGGGGGGCATTTAACATTGTAATCAGCCATCAGGGTGGCTGTACAATTAAAAATCGGGTCGAATCGGTCGCATCGCATGTGATGCGAAGCGACCGTTTTTTTCCGACCCGATGACACAATATAAATCGGTGGCACCGTGCTAGGAAACAAGTACCATATTTTCTGTTTAACGCATTCAACTCTGATTTCTTTTTTGGTGCCTTTATTGTCAGGGTTGAGTATGCCAACTCCTGATTGCTACTCTCATAGAAAATAAGGTTCTTAAATATTATAAAACAGGCATTCCCAACCACAGTCCTCAAGGCACACTAAAAGTGCAGGTTTTAGTGATATCCAGGCTTGAGCACAGGTGACTTAATTAGTAGCCGAGGAATTCTGATGAAACCATCTGTGCTGAAGCCTGGATATCACAAAAACCTGCACTGTTGGTGTGCCTTGAGGACCGTGGTTGGGAATGCCTGATATAAGGCCTGAATTATATATAGTTTTATTGACTTCTACCCACAGCCATACTTGCCCACCTGACCCTCTCCATGTGGGAGAAAATGCTCTGTTCCTGGACTTCCCTGGTAATGTATGATCACCATCACTTCTGGGGAGCTAGGTAAAGGTGTTTCACCACAGGTGATGGCAATCATACATTACCAGGGAAGTCCAGGAACAGAGCATTTTCTCCCGCATGGAGAGGGCCAGGTAGGCAAGTATGTCTACAGCGCACAACCAGATTTAGTTTTTGTGTGATGCATTGTTCATTTAATGACTAAAGGTACCCATAGACGGTCCGTTCCCGGACCGTCCGTTTTGTACTATGCGATGCGCGCTCCCGCGCATCACATAGTACGGTACAAAACGTATGTGCTGCAAATACTATTTGTACTAGCTAAACATCGTATCGGATCGCATTGCATGCACTAGGCATGCACTAGGCATGTGATCCGATACGATGCATGCTAATTAAGACCCAAACGGATCCGTTTAACGGACCGTGTAAGGGCCCCTTTAGGAGGTTATTCTGGTTCACTCCTTCTGACAAATTCCTTCTTAGATGGACAAAACCATGTGCACTGCAGGTGGGGCAGATGTTACTTGTGAATACAGCATTAGATTTGGGTGGGGTTTTACTTCAAAGTGAGATCTATATTGCCGTGTAAAAATAAAGCAGTCAGTCAGTGGCTTCTCCCCGGCTGGGAGGCACTGGTCCACGGGCTGTGTGGCTGTCACTGGGCGGAAAGGCAGTGGCAGCTTAATTTCATTGGCTTCCTGTCCGTGCCTCACTCCCCTGCTCACAGCCGTGGCCGCTGGAAGTTGTAGAAGGTGGCTCCTTCCTACAATGGCTCCCTGTAGTCCGACTCTGGGGTATCTTTTTTTTCCCCGTAGCAGCTAGGGCAGACAGTTACCGCACAGTGCCCATAGCTCCTGCACTCTATCTCCTCCCTGCCGCCTCCAACTGCCGCTGTATCGGAGTATACAACCATGCAACCCTAGATGCAGGTGGTTCATCCATCCTCTGCCCTGACTTATGCCCCCCTACCCAAAGCTCAGACAGGGACCTAGGCGAAACAAGGCACAGTACCAATTGAGGCACAGCACTATCCAGAGTATATGCCGGATCATGCCATATTGGTGACTGGTTGATGCACTCATTACCGACGTGTATAAGGGTCCTGCATTAGCTGTGTCATGGTTACTAATGGCAATGCTACAGAAAGGGGAATCAGTGCGCCGTAACTGTGGGAACCACATTCAGTTACACTTGTCTTCCTGCTAATGAATGGCCATTGTTGTGTAAGATGAGGGTGTTTACTCCGATCTAATGAAGAACTGGTGATAATTGGAAACATCTGAAAGAGCTATTCTGTCTGTAGCCCATTATGCAGCAATAATAACACAAATGACTCTCTACACAAGCTGGAGTAATGTATTATTATCAGCCAAATGGTTGTGGTAATGTTCCAGAGGCTTGGGGGGAGCTATAATAATGATGTGGTCGTAATACAGAATTCTACACTCAGGCACAGTCCGTTATGTAATGCACATTGTGACATGAATGCTGTGATGTCACATCTCTATTACATTAATCTATGCAGGTCTTCTTGATCATTGTCTGCACATCCTGCTTCCTCAGAGCCTGAGTCTGGGTTGTGTGACTCGTCTCCTCAGCGCCTGAGTCTGGGTTGTGTGACTCGTCTCCTCAGCGCCTGAGTCTGGGTTGTGTGACTCGTCTCCTCAGCGCCTGAGTCTGGGTTGTGTGACTCGTCTCCTCAGAGCCTGAGTCTGGGTTGTGTGACTCGTCTCCTCAGCGCCTGAGTCTGGGTTGTGTGACTCGTCTCCTCAGAGCCTGAGCCTGGGTTGTGTGACTCGTCTCCTCAGAGCCTGAGTCTGGGTTGTGTGACTCGTCTCCTCCGAGCCTGAGTCTGGGTTGTGTGACTCGTCTCCTCCGAGCCTGAGTCTGGGTTGTGTGACTCGTCTCCTCAGCGCCTGAGTCTGGGTTGTGTGACTCGTCTCCTCAGAGCCTGAGTCTGGGTTGTGTGACTCGTCTCCTCAGAGCCTGAGTCTGGGTTGTGTGACTCGTCTCCTCAGCGCCTGAGTCTGGGTTGTGTGACTCGTCTCCTCAGCGCCTGAGTCTGGGTTGTTTGACTCGTCTCCTCAGCGCCTGAGTCTGGGTTGTGTGACTCGTCTCCTCAGGGCCTGAGTCTGGGTTGTGTGACTCGTCTCCTCAGAGCCTGAGTCTGGGTTGTGTGACTCGTCTCCTCAGCGCCTGAGTCTGGGTTGTGTGACTCGTCTCCTCAGCGCCTGAGTCTGGGTTGTGTGACTCGTCTCCTCAGCGCCTGAGTCTGGGTTGTGTGACTCGTCTCCTCAGCGCCTGAGTCTGGGTTGTGTGACTCGACTCCTCAGTGCCTGAGTCTGGGTTGTGTGACTCGACTCCTCAGTGCCTGAGTCTGGGTTGTTTGACTCGTCTCCTCAGAGCCTGAGTCTGGGTTGTTTGACTCGTCTCCTCAGAGCCTGAGTCTGGGTTGTGTGACTCGTCTCCTCAGAGCCTGAGTCCGGGTTGTGTGACACGTCTCCTCAGAGCCTGAGTCTGGGTTGTGTGACTCGTCTCCTCAGCACCTGAGTCTGGGTTGTGTGACTCGTCTCCTCAGAGCCTGAGTCTTTGTTGTGTGACTCGTCTCCTCAACACCTGAGTCTGGGTTGTGTGACTCGTCTCCTCAGAGCCTGAGTCTTTGTTGTGTGACTCGTCTCCTCTGCACCTGAGTCTGGGTTGTGTGACTCGTCTCCTCAGCGCCTGAGTCTGGGTTGTGTGACTCGTCTCCTCAGAGCCTGAGTCTTTGTTGTGTGACTCGTCTCCTCATCACCTGAGTCTGGGTTGTGTGACTCGTCTCCTCAGAGCCTGAGTCTGGGTTGTGTGACTCGTCTCCTCAGAGCCTGAGTCTGGGTTGTGTGACTCGTCTCCTCAGCGCCTGAGTCTGGGTTGTTTGACTCGTCTCCTCAGCGCCTGAGTCTGGGTTGTGTGACTCGTCTCCTCAGGGCCTGAGTCTGGGTTGTTTGACTCGTCTCCTCAGCGCCTGAGTCTGGGTTGTGTGACTCGTCTCCTCAGCGCCTGAGTCTGGGTTGTGTGACTCGTCTCCTCAGCGCCTGAGTCTGGGTTGTGTGACTCGTCTCCTCAGCGCCTGAGTCTGGGTTGTGTGACTCGTCTCCTCAGCGCCTGAGTCTGGGTTGTGTGACTCGACTCCTCAGTGCCTGAGTCTGGGTTGTTTGACTCGTCTCCTCAGAGCCTGAGTCTGGGTTGTGTGACTCGTCTCCTCAGAGCCTGAGTCTGGGTTGTGTGACTCGTCTCCTCAGAGCCTGAGTCCGGGTTGTGTGACTCGTCTCCTCAGAGCCTGAGTCCGGGTTGTGTGACAGGTCTCCTCAGAGCCTGAGTCTGGGTTGTGTGACTCGTCTCCTCAGCACCTGAGTCTGGGTTGTGTGACTCGTCTCCTCAGAGCCTGAGTCTTTGTTGTGTGACTCGTATCCTCTACACCTGAGTCTGGGTTGTGTGACTCGTCTCCTCAGCGCCTGAGTCTGGGTTGTGTGTCTCGTCTCCTCAGAGCCTGAGTCTTTGTTGTGTGACTCGTCTCCTCAGCACCTGAGTCTGGGTTGTATGACTCGTCTCCTCAGAGCCTGAGTCTGGGTTGTGTGACTCGTCTCCTCAGAGCCTGAGTCTGGGTTGTGTGACTCGTCGCCTCGGAGCCTGAGTCTGGGTTGTGTGACTCGTCTCCTCAGAGCCTGAGTCTGGTTTGTGTGACTCGTCTCCTCGGAGCCTGAGTCTTTGTTGTGTGACTCGTCTCCTCAGCACATGAGTCTGGGTTGTGTGACTCGTCTCCTCAGAGCCTGAGTCTTTGTTGTGTGGCTCGTCTCCTCAGCACATGAGTCTGGGTTGTGTGACTCGTCTCTTCAGCGCCTGAGTCTTTGTTGTGTGGCTCGTCTCCTCAGCACATGAGTCTGGGTTGTGTGACTCGTCTCCTCAGAGCCTGAGTCTTTGTTGTGTGACTCGTCTCCTCAGAGCCTGAGCCTGGGTTGTATGACTCGTCTCCTCAGAGCCTGAGTTGTGTGACTCGTCTCCTCAGAGCCTGAGTCTTTGTTGTGTGACTCGTCTCCTCAGAGCCTGAGTTGTATGACTCGTCTCCTCAGAGCCTGCGTCTTTGTTGTGTGACTCGTCTCCTCAGAGCCTGAGTGAGGCTGTATACAGAGCAGACAGCGCTGAGTGATGTGATACCTGTATACCACTCCTGTGCTGGGGGTTCCCCACTCCTGTGCTGAGCCCATTTTTCTACATTAGTTGTTGGCCTAATCCAACTGGTCATTATGCAGTAGACACACAATGAATTCTAGGTACTTATATGTTAGCCAGGCACCCGGCTACGCTACGCTGACAACGTAGCTTTTGCTACGTTATCAGCGTAGCCATTGCCAGGCGGCCGGCTAATCTCGGGCAGGGATTGTGTGGCGGGCCGTGGTGGCCAGGCAGACAGGGGGGGGGGGTTGGGTTAATTTACATCGTCCTAGCGACGGGGAGGGTGGCGGGGAATCAGCAGCGGCCGGGCGTGAAGCCTCTAGGAGGCAGGGAGCATCACATGGTTTCCCAGCTCCCCCAGCGGCACTATGCTAATAGCGTACATATAGTACATGCTGAGCTGTCATGGCGGGCGGGACTGCGGGGAGCCGAGTGCAGGAGCCGCCAGGATGGTAAGTATCATGTACACTACACACACACACATTACACACGCACTTACACAATCATATGACCTCTATCCACGTCATAACCCCAGTGTCCACGTGGGCGTGGAGTCAACTTTAGAAAGTGTGGTGCGCGTAGCGAGCCACCGAGCCTGAAACGTGACGAGGGGACGCGTATCTGCGTCCGCTTGCCACGCTTCGGGCTCGGTGGCTCGCCATAGGTGCCGATTCACGGAAATTGATGAGCACCCACGGGCCCGAGTCCCGCTGCTGGGCCGCCATATTAACTTGCTAATTTGCGTCTGCAGCACCCACATTGCCGGACCCGCCACCCAGAGGCGTAGCTAGGGTGGCTCCGGTGGAGCTTGTGCTCCGGGCGCAAACCGTTTGCAGGGCGCCCCCTGCTGTGGAAAGCCTACGTCCGCGCCCGTGCTAACTGTCTGCAGGTCCTCTATAGTCACGGCAGCGTCTCTGCTGCTACCGCCTCCTCTCCGCAGCGTACCAGTCTGCTGCTGCCATGTAGCGTGTGGGCCACATGCGCGGAAGTCCTGAACTCCGTCCAGACATGCGCACTCTGGCCCGGCGCTTGACATGGAGTAGACCCCTCTCGTGCGCTAGTCATGTCACATCGTGCACGGCAGCAGCAGACTGGTACGCTGCGGAGAGGAGGCGGTAGCAGAGACACTGCCTTGAATATAGAGGACCTGCAGACGGCCAGCACGGGCAGTGGGGAGGTGGTAAGTTATGCAAATATCTGGAGGACACTTTCCACGGCAGCAGTAGTTAGTACATAGGCATGTGCAGGGGGGTGCCAGTGGTGCACAGGCACCTCCTAATGGCGCCCCCCACACGATTGCACGGGGGGGGGGGGGGGGGGGGGATGGAGCCAATCACATGAGTTATGGGCAACCTTTATTCCAAACAGGATCTATTAAGACCTGTTAATAGTGGGGTTTTTTTGTATGTGTGTGGTGTGTGTGTGTGTGTGTGGGGGGGCATAGAGAGAGAGAGAGCAGGGCACCAAATTACTTGTTTGCCCCAGGTGCCGGAGGAGGGGGGGGGGCGCAAAGCATGCCCTTGCTCCAGGCACCGTGGCGCCTAGCTACACCGCTGCCGCCACCTGGGAAACAGTATGCCGGGAAGAGAGTGTATTCTGTCCGTAGAGTACCTGCACTGTGGGGCCATTTATGTACCTGCACTGTGGGGCCATTTATGTACCTGCACTGTGGGGTCATTTATGTACCTGCACTGTGGGGGCATTTATGTACCTGCACTGTGGGGGCATTTTTGTACCTGCACTGTGGGGGCATTTTTGTACCTGCACTGTGGGGGCATTTAAGGATGTGGAACTCTGTTGCCGTAATTTGAATATTGGAGCCAACTGTGCTCCGTAATATAAATTGGTATTATTTTGTGGCCACACCCCTTCCCAATGAAGCCACTACTCTATATTTTTGGCTTGAGCACCCACCAGCAAAAACATAAATCGGCACCTATGTGGCTAGCCACACTTTCGAAAATTAACTCCACGCCCACGTGGACACTGAGGTTATGACGTGGATAGAGGGCATATAATCCTTTATGTGTGCACTATGCAGGGCTCCAGTTACGTAATTTGCGTAAGTTACGTAATTTATGTCGCCATCATAGTGGTGTATTGGTATTCTCAATACACCACTATGCAAACTACGTAAGGGGCGCCCAACAAACATATAAGTACCGAATTCCATATGTCCAAACAGACCTGTTTTTGAAGGGACAATGATGGTTTTTGGTCCCTCTCAAGCTGTCCTTCCTGTAGCCTGCAGTGTCCCATGGGAGGAGTTAGGTAGGGTTGCCATCTACTTATTCATTCTGAGATTTGTGCATGGGAATGAAGCAAACAGTAACCGTGTTACAACCATTTTATTTTTCAGACTGAATGCCCCATTCAAATCAACCTGTGCCCTATATGCCTCATAGCTTCTTCATGCCCCATTATATGCCTTAGAGACCTTCATGTCGCTTTATATGCCTCAGAGACCTTCATGTCCCTCTATATTCCTCAGAGGCCCTCCATGGTCCATTATATGCCTGAGACCTTCATGTCGCTTTATATGCCTCAGAGACCTCCACACCTCATTATATGCCTCAGAGACCTCAACACCCGATTATATGCCTCAGAGACCTCCACACCCCATTATATGCCTCAGAGACCTCAACACCCGATTATATGCCTCAGAGACCTCCACACCCCATTATATGCCTCAGAGACCTTTACGCCCCATTATATGTCTCAGAGACCTTCACGTCCCATTATATGCCTCAGAGAACCTTCACGCCCCCATTATATGCTTCAGAGACCTTCACACCCCATTATATGCTTCAGAGACCTTCACACCCCATTATATGCCTCAGAGACCTTCACACCCAATTATATGCTGAGACCTCCACGTCCCATTATATGCCTCAGAGACCTCCACGCCCCATTATATGCCTCAGAGACCCTCCTGTCCCATTATATGCCTCAGAGACCCTCCTGTCCCATTATATACCTCAGAGACCCTCCTGTCCCATTATATGCCTCAGAGACCTTCCTGTCCCATTATATGCCTCAGAGACCTCCATGCCCCCATTATATGCCTCAGAGACCTCCATGCCCCATTATATACCTCAGAGACCTCCATGCCCCATTATATGCCTCAGAGACCTCCACGCCCCATTATATGCCTCAGAGACCTCCACGCCCCATTATATGCCTCAGAGACCTTCACACCCCATTATATGCCTGAGACCTTCACACCCCATTATATGCCTCAGAGACCTTCACACCCCATTATATGCCTCAGAGACCACCATGCCCCATTATAGTCCTCAGAGACCTCCATGCCCCATTATAGTCCTCGGAGACCTCCATGCCCCATTATATGCCTCAGAGACCTCCATGCCCCATTATAGTCCTCAGAGACCTCCATGCCCCATTTTATGCCTCAGAGACCCTCCATGCCCCATTATAGTCCTCAGACACCTCCATGCCCCATTATATGCCTCAGAGACCTCCACACCCCATTATATGCCTCAGAGACCTTTACGCCCCATTATATGTCTCAGAGACCTTCACGTCCCATTATATGCCTCAGAGAACCTTCACGCCCCCATTATATGCTTCAGAGACCTTCACACCCCATTATATGCTTCAGAGACCTTCACACCCCATTATATGCCTCAGAGACCTTCACACCCCATTATATGCTGAGACCTCCACGTCCCATTATATGCCTCAGAGACCTCCACGCCCCATTATATGCCTCAGAGACCCTCCTGTCCCATTATATGCCTCAGAGACCCTCCTGTCCCATTATATGCCTCAGAGACCTCCATGCCCCATTATATGCCTCAGAGACCTCCATGCCCCATTATATGCCTCAGAGACCTCCATGCCCCATTATATGCCTCAGAGACCTCCATGCCCCATTTTATGCCTCAGACACCTCCATGCCCCATTATATGCCTCAGACACCTCCATGACCCATTATATGCCTCAGACACCTCCATGCCCCATTATATGCCTCAGACACCTCCATGCCCCATTATATGCCTCAGACACCTCCATGACCCATTATATGCCTCAGAGACCTCCATGCCCCATTATAGTCCTCAGACACCTCCATGCCCCATTATAGTCCTCAGACACCTCCACGCCCCATTATAGTCCTCAGAGACCTCCATGCCCCATTATATGCCTCAGAGACCTCCATGCCCCATTATATGCCTCAGACACCTCCATGCCCCATTATATGCCTCAGAGACCTCCATGCCCCATTATAGTCCTCAGACACCTCCATGCCCCATTATAGTCCTCAGAGACCTCCATGCCCCATTATATGCCTCAGAGACCTCCATGCCCCATTAAATGCCTCAGACACCTCCATGCCCCATTATATGCCTCAGAGACCTCCATGCCCCATTATAGTCCTCAGACACCTCCATGCCCCATTATATGCCTCAGAGACCTCCACGCCCCATTATATGCCTCAGAGACCTCCATGCCCCATTATATGCCTCAGACACCTCCATGCCCCTGTATATGCCTCAGAGACCCTCCTGCCCAATTATAGTCCTCAGAGACCCTCCTGTGCCTGTATATGCCTCAGAGACCTCCATGCCCCATAATATGCCTCAGAGACCTCCATGCCCCATTATATGCCTCAGAGACCTCCATGCCCCATTATATGCCTCAGAGACCTCCATTCTCCATTATATGCCTGAGACCTCCATGCCCCATTATATGCCTCAGAGACCTCCATCCCCTTTATAGTCCTCAGAGACCTCCATGCCCCATTATATGCCTCAGAGACCTCCATGCCCCATTATAGTCCTCAGACACCTCCATGCCCCATTATATGCCTGACACCTCCATGTCCCATTATATGCCTCAGACACCTCCATGCCCCATTATATGCCTCAGACACCTCCATGCCCCATTATAGTCCTCAGACACCTCCATGCCCCATTATATGCCTCAGACACCTCCATGCCCCATTATATGCCTGACACCTCCATGACCCATTATATGCCTCAGAGACCTCCATGCCCCATTATAGTCCTCAGACACCTCCATGCCACATTATAGTCCTCAGACACCTCCACGCCCCATTATAGTCCTCAGAGACCTCCATGCCCCATTATATGCCTCAGAGACCTCCATGCCCCATTATATGCCTCAGACACCTCCATGCCCCATTATATGCCTCAGAGACCTCCATGCCCCATTATAGTCCTCAGACACCTCCATGCCCCATTATAGTCCTCAGAGACCTCCATGCCCCATTATATGCCTCAGAGACCTCCATGCCCCATTAAATGCCTCAGACACCTCCATGCCCCATTATATGCCTGAGACCTCCATGCCCCATTATAGTCCTCAGACACCTCCATGCCCCATTATATGCCTCAGAGACCTCCACGCCCCATTATATGCCTCAGAGACCTCCATGCCCCATTATATGCCTCAGACACCTCCATGCCCCTGTATATGCCTCAGAGACCCTCCTGCCCAATTATAGTCCTCAGAGACCCTCCTGTGCCTGTATATGCCTCAGAGACCTCCATGCCCCATAATATGCCTCAGAGACCTCCATGCCCCATTATATGCCTCAGAGACCTCCATGCCCCATTATATGCCTCAGAGACCTCCATTCTCCATTATATGCCTGAGACCTCCATGCCCCATTATATGCCTCAGAGACCTCCATCCCCATTATAGTCCTCAGAGACCTCCATGCCCCATTATATGCCTCAGACACCTCCATGCCCCATTATATGCCTCAGAGACCTCCATGCCCCATTATAGTCCTCAGACACCTCCATGCCCCATTATAGTCCTCAGAGACCTCCATGCCCCATTATATGCCTCAGAGACCTCCATGCCCCATTAAATGCCTCAGACACCTCCATGCCCCATTATATGCCTCAGAGACCTCCATGCCCCATTATAGTCCTCAGACACCTCCATGCCCCATTATATGCCTCAGAGACCTCCACGCCCCATTATATGCCTCAGAGACCTCCATGCCCCATTATATGCCTCAGACACCTCCATGCCCCTGTATATGCCTCAGAGACCCTCCTGCCCAATTATAGTCCTCAGAGACCCTCCTGTGCCTGTATATGCCTCAGAGACCTCCATGCCCCATAATATGCCTCAGAGACCTCCATGCCCCATTATATGCCTCAGAGACCTCCATGCCCCATTATATGCCTCAGAGACCTCCATTCTCCATTATATGCCTGAGACCTCCATGCCCCATTATATGCCTCAGAGACCTCCATCCCCTTTATAGTCCTCAGAGACCTCCATGCCCCATTATATGCCTCAGAGACCTCCATGCCCCATTATAGTCCTCAGACACCTCCATGCCCCATTATATGCCTGACACCTCCATGTCCCATTATATGCCTCAGACACCTCCATGCCCCATTATATGCCTCAGACACCTCCATGCCCCATTATAGTCCTCAGACACCTCCATGCCCCATTATATGCCTCAGACACCTCCATGCCCCATTATATGCCTGACACCTCCATGACCCATTATATGCCTCAGAGACCTCCATGCCCCATTATAGTCCTCAGACACCTCCATGCCCCATTATAGTCCTCAGACACCTCCACGCCCCATTATAGTCCTCAGAGACCTCCATGCCCCATTATATGCCTCAGAGACCTCCATGCCCCATTATATGCCTCAGACACCTCCATGCCCCATTATATGCCTCAGAGACCTCCATGCCCCATTATAGTCCTCAGACACCTCCATGCCCCATTATAGTCCTCAGAGACCTCCATGCCCCATTATATGCCTCAGAGACCTCCATGCCCCATTAAATGCCTCAGACACCTCCATGCCCCATTATATGCCTGAGACCTCCATGCCCCATTATAGTCCTCAGACACCTCCATGCCCCATTATATGCCTCAGAGACCTCCACGCCCCATTATATGCCTCAGAGACCTCCATGCCCCATTATATGCCTCAGACACCTCCATGCCCCTGTATATGCCTCAGAGACCCTCCTGCCCAATTATAGTCCTCAGAGACCCTCCTGTGCCTGTATATGCCTCAGAGACCTCCATGCCCCATAATATGCCTCAGAGACCTCCATGCCCCATTATATGCCTCAGAGACCTCCATGCCCCATTATATGCCTCAGAGACCTCCATTCTCCATTATATGCCTGAGACCTCCATGCCCCATTATATGCCTCAGAGACCTCCATCCCCATTATAGTCCTCAGAGACCTCCATGCCCCATTATATGCCTCAGAGACCTCCATGCCCCATTATAGTCCTCAGACACCTCCATGCCCCATTATATGCCTGACACCTCCATGTCCCATTATATGCCTCAGACACCTCCATGCCCCATTATAGTCCTCAGACACCTCCATGCCCCATTATATGCCTCAGACACCTCCATGCCCCATTATATGCCTGACACCTCCATGTCCCATTATATGCCTCAGACACCTCCACGTCCCATTATATGCCTCAGAGACCTCCACGCCCCATTATATGCCTCAGAGACCTCCACGCCCCATTATATGCCTCAGACACCTCCATGCCCCATTATATGCCTCAGACACCTCCATGTCCCATTATATGCCTCAGACACCTCCATGCCCCATTATAGTCCTCAGACACCTCCATGCCCCATTATATGCCTGACACCTCCATGCCCCATTATATGCCTCAGACACCTCCATGTCCCATTATATGCCTCAGACACCTCCATGCCCCATTATAGTCCTCAGACACCTCCATTTCCATTATATGCCTCAGACACCTCCATGCCCCATTATATGCCTCAGACACCTCCATGCCCCATTATATGCCTCAGACACCTCCATGCCCCATTATATGCCTCAGACACCTCCATGTCCCATTATATGCCTCAGAGACCTCCACGCCCCATTATATGCCTCAGAGACCTCCACGCCCCATTATATGCCTCAGAGACCTCCATGCCCCATTAAATGCCTCAGAGACCTCCATGCCCCATTATATGCCTGAGACCTCCATGCCCCATTATAGTCCTCAGACACCTCCATGCCCCATTATATGCCTCAGAGACCTCCACGCCCCATTATATGCCTCAGAGACCTCCATGCCCCATTATATGCCTCAGACACCTCCATGCCCCTGTATATGCCTCAGAGACCCTCCTGCCCAATTATAGTCCTCAGAGACCCTCCTGTGCCTGTATATGCCTCAGAGACCTCCATGCCCCATAATATGCCTCAGAGACCTCCATGCCCCATTATATGCCTCAGAGACCTCCATGCCCCATTATATGCCTCAGAGACCTCCATTCTCCATTATATGCCTGAGACCTCCATGCCCCATTATATGCCTCAGAGACCTCCATCCCCATTATAGTCCTCAGAGACCTCCATGCCCCATTATATGCCTCAGAGACCTCCATGCCCCATTATAGTCCTCAGACACCTCCATGCCCCATTATATGCCTGACACCTCCATGTCCCATTATATGCCTCAGACACCTCCATGCCCCATTATAGTCCTCAGACACCTCCATGCCCCATTATATGCCTCAGACACCTCCATGCCCCATTATATGCCTGACACCTCCATGTCCCATTATATGCCTCAGACACCTCCACGTCCCATTATATGCCTCAGAGACCTCCACGCCCCATTATATGCCTCAGAGACCTCCACGCCCCATTATATGCCTCAGACACCTCCATGCCCCATTATATGCCTCAGACACCTCCATGTCCCATTATATGCCTCAGACACCTCCATGCCCCATTATAGTCCTCAGACACCTCCATGCCCCATTATATGCCTGACACCTCCATGCCCCATTATATGCCTCAGACACCTCCATGTCCCATTATATGCCTCAGACACCTCCATGCCCCATTATAGTCCTCAGACACCTCCATTTCCATTATATGCCTCAGACACCTCCATGCCCCATTATATGCCTCAGACACCTCCATGCCCCATTATATGCCTCAGACACCTCCATGCCCCATTATATGCCTCAGAGACCTCCACGCCCCATTATATGCCTCAGACACCTCCATGTCCCATTATATGCCTCAGAGACCTCCACGCCCCATTATATGCCTCAGAGACCTCCACGCCCCATTATATGCCTCAGACACCTCCATGTCCCATTATATGCCTCAGAGACCTCCATTCTCCATTATATGCCTGAGACCTCTATGCCCCATTATATGCCTCAGAGACCTCCATCCCCATTATAGTCCTCAGAGACCTCCATGCCCCATTATATGCCTCAGAGACCTCCATGCCCAATTATAGTCCTCAGAGACCTCCATGCCCAATTATAGTCCTCAGAGACCTCCATGCCCCATTATATGCCTCAGACACCTCCATGCCCCATTATATGCCTCAGACACCTCCATGTCCCATTATATGCCTCAGACACCTCCATGCCCCATTATAGTCCTCAGACACCTCCATGCCCCATTATATGCCTCAGACACCTCCATGCCCCATTATATGCCTCAGACACCTCCATGCCCCATTATATGCCTCATACACCTCCATGCCCCATTATATGCCTCAGACACCTCCATGTCCCATTATATGCCTCAGACACCTCCATGTCCCATTATATGCCTCAGACACCTCCATGCCCCATTATAGTCCTCAGACACCTCCATGCCCCATTATAGTCCTCAGACACCTCCATGCCCCATTATAGTCCTCAGACACCTCCATGCCCCATTATATGCCTCAGACACCTCCATGTCCCATTATATGCCTCAGAGACCCTCCTGCCCCTGTATATGCCTCAGACACCTCCATGTCCCATTATATGCCTCAGAGACCTCCATGCCCCATTATATGCCTCAGAGACCTCCATGCCCCATTATATGCCTCAGAGACCTCCATGCCCCATTATAATCCTCAGACACCTCCATGTCCCATTATATGCCTCAGACACCTCCATGTCCCATTATATGCCTCAGACACCTCCATGCCCCATTATATGCCTCAGACACCTCCATGTCCCATTATATGCCTCAGACACCTCCATGCCCCATTATAGTCCTCAGACACCTCCATGCCCCATTATATGCCTCAGAGACCTTCACACCCCATTATATGCTGAGACCTCCACGTCCCATTATATGCCTCAGAGACCTCCACGCCCCATTATATGCCTCAGAGACCCTCCTGTCCCATTATATGCCTCAGAGACCCTCCTGTCCCATTATATGCCTCAGAGACCCTCCTGTCCCATTATATGCCTCAGAGACCTCCATGCCCCATTATATGCCTCAGAGACCTCCATGCCCCATTATATGCCTCAGAGACCTCCACGCCCCATTATATGCCTCAGAGACCTCCATGCCCCATTATATGCCTCAGACACCTCCATGTCCCATTATATGCCTCAGAGACCCTCCTGCCCCATTATAGTTCTCAGACACCTCCATGCCCCATTATATGCCTCAGAGACCTCCACACCCCATTATATGCCTCAGAGACCTTTACGCCCCATTATATGTCTCAGAGACCTTCACGTCCCATTATATGCCTCAGAGAACCTTCACGCCCCCATTATATGCTTCAGAGACCTTCACACCCCATTATATGCTTCAGAGACCTTCACACCCCATTATATGCCTCAGAGACCTTCACACCCCATTATATGCTGAGACCTCCACGTCCCATTATATGCCTCAGAGACCTCCACGCCCCATTATATGCCTCAGAGACCCTCCTGTCCCATTATATGCCTCAGAGACCCTCCTGTCCCATTATATGCCTCAGAGACCTCCACACCCCATTATATGCCTCAGAGACCTTTACGCCCCATTATATGTCTCAGAGACCTTCACGTCCCATTATATGCCTCAGAGAACCTTCACGCCCCCATTATATGCTTCAGAGACCTCCATGCCCCATTATATGCCTCAGAGACCTCCATGCCCCATTATAATCCTCAGACACCTCCATGTCCCATTATATGCCTCAGACACCTCCATGCCCCATTATATGCCTCAGACACCTCCATGTCCCATTATATGCCTCAGACACCTCCATGCCCCATTATAGTCCTCAGACACCTCCATGCCCCATTATATGCCTCAGAGACCTTCACACCCCATTATATGCTGAGACCTCCACGTCCCATTATATGCCTCAGAGACCTCCACGCCCCATTATATGCCTCAGAGACCCTCCTGTCCCATTATATGCCTCAGAGACCCTCCTGTCCCATTATATGCCTCAGAGACCCTCCTGTCCCATTATATGCCTCAGAGACCTCCATGCCCCATTATATGCCTCAGAGACCTCCATGCCCCATTATATGCCTCAGAGACCTCCACGCCCCATTATATGCCTCAGAGACCTCCATGCCCCATTATATGCCTCAGACACCTCCATGTCCCATTATATGCCTCAGAGACCCTCCTGCCCCATTATAGTTCTCAGACACCTCCATGCCCCATTATATGCCTCAGAGACCTCCACACCCCATTATATGCCTCAGAGACCTTTACGCCCCATTATATGTCTCAGAGACCTTCACGTCCCATTATATGCCTCAGAGAACCTTCACGCCCCCATTATATGCTTCAGAGACCTTCACACCCCATTATATGCTTCAGAGACCTTCACACCCCATTATATGCCTCAGAGACCTTCACACCCCATTATATGCTGAGACCTCCACGTCCCATTATATGCCTCAGAGACCTCCACGCCCCATTATATGCCTCAGAGACCCTCCTGTCCCATTATATGCCTCAGAGACCCTCCTGTCCCATTATATGCCTCAGAGACCTCCATGCCCCATTATATGCCTCAGAGACCTCCATGCCCCATTATATGCCTCAGAGACCTCCATGCCCCATTATATGCCTCAGAGACCTCCACGCCCCATTATATGCCTCAGAGACCTCCATGCCCCATTATATGCCTCAGACACCTCCATGTCCCATTATATGCCTCAGAGACCCTCCTGCCCCATTATAGTTCTCAGACACCTCCATGCCCCATTATATGCCTCAGAGACCTCCACACCCCATTATATGCCTCAGAGACCTTTACGCCCCATTATATGTCTCAGAGACCTTCACGTCCCATTATATGCCTCAGAGAACCTTCACGCCCCCATTATATGCTTCAGAGACCTTCACACCCCATTATATGCTTCAGAGACCTTCACACCCCATTATATGCCTCAGAGACCTTCACACCCCATTATATGCTGAGACCTCCACGTCCCATTATATGCCTCAGAGACCTCCACGCCCCATTATATGCCTCAGAGACCCTCCTGTCCCATTATATGCCTCAGAGACCCTCCTGTCCCATTATATGCCTCAGAGACCTCCATGCCCCATTATATGCCTCAGAGACCTCCATGCCCCATTATATGCCTCAGAGACCTCCATGCCCCATTATATGCCTCAGAGACCTCCACGCCCCATTATATGCCTCAGAGACCTCCACGCCCCATTATATGCCTCAGAGACCTTCACGCCCCATTATATGCCTCAGAGACCTTCACACCCCATTATATGCCTGAGACCCCCACGCCCCATTATATGCCTGAGACCTTCACACCCCATTATATGCCTCAGAGACCTTCACACCCCATTATATGCCTCAGAGACCACCATGCCCCATTATAGTCCTCAGAGACCTCCATGCCCCATTATAGTCCTCAGAGACCTCCATGCCCCATTATATGCCTCAGAGACCCTCCATGCCCCATTATAGTCCTCAGACACCTCCATGCCCCATTATATGCCTCAGACACCTCCATGACCCATTATATGCCTCAGACACCTCCATGCCCCATTATATGCCTCAGACACCTCCATGCCCCATTATATGCCTCAGACACCTCCATGACCCATTATATGCCTCAGAGACCTCCATGCCCCATTATAGTCCTCAGACACCTCCATGCCCCATTATAGTCCTCAGACACCTCCACGCCCCATTATAGTCCTCAGAGACCTCCATGCCCCATTATAGTCCTCAGAGACCTCCATGCCCCATTATATGCCTCAGAGACCTCCATGCCCCATTATAGTCCTCAGAGACCTCCATGCCCCATTTTATGCCTCAGAGACCCTCCATGCCCCATTATAGTCCTCAGACACCTCCATGCCCCATTATATGCCTCAGACCCCTCCATGCCCCATTATATGCCTCAGAGACCTCCATGCCCCATTATAGTCCTCAGACACCTACACGCCCCATTATAGTCCTCAGACACCTCCACGCCCCATTATAGTCCTCAGAGACCTCCATGCCCCATTATATGCCTCAGAGACCTCCATGCCCCATTATATGCCTCAGACACCTCCATGCCCCATTATATGCCTCAGACACCTCCATGCCCCATTATATGCCTCAGAGACCTCCATGCCCCATTATAGTCCTCAGAGACCTCCATGCCCCATTATATGCCTCAGAGACCTCCATGCCCCATTAAATGCCTCAGACACCTCCATGCCCCATTATATGCCTCAGACACCTCCATGCCCCATTATATGCCTCAGAGACCTCCACGCCCCATTATATGCCTCAGAGACCTCCATGCCCCATTATATGCCTCAGACACCTCCATGCCCCAGTATATGCCTCAGAGACCCTCCTGCCCTATTATAGTCCTCAGAGACCCTCCTGTGCCTGTATATGCCTCAGAGACCTCCATGCCCCATAATATGCCTCAGAGACCTCCATGCCCCATTATATGCCTCAGAGACCTCCATGTCCCATTATATGCCTCAGAGACCTCCATTCCCCATTATATGCCTGAGACCTCCATGCCCCATTATATGCCTCAGAGACCTCCATGCCCCATTATAGTCCTCAGAGACCTTCATGCCCCATTATATGCCTCAGAGACCTCCATGCCCCATTATAGTCCTCAGACACCTCCATGCCCCATTATATGCCTGACACCTCCATGCCCCATTATATGCCTCAGACACCTCCATGTCCCATTATATGCCTCAGACACCTCCATGCCCCATTATAGTCCTCAGACACCTCCACGCCCCATTATATGCCTCAGACACCTCCACGCCCCATTATATGCCTGACACCTCCACGTCCCATTATATGCCTCAGACACCTCCACGTCCCATTATATGCCTCAGAGACCTCCACGCCCCATTATATGCCTCAGAGACCTCCACGCCCCATTATATGCCTCAGACACCTCCATGCCCCATTATATGCCTCAGACACCTCCATGTCCCATTATATGCCTCAGACACCTCCATGCCCCATTATAGTCCTCAGACACCTCCATGCCCCATTATATGCCTGACACCTCCATGCCCCATTATATGCCTCAGACACCTCCATGTCCCATTATATGCCTCAGACACCTCCATGCCCCATTATAGTCCTCAGACACCTCCATGCCCCATTATATGCCTCAGACACCTCCATGCCCCATTATATGCCTCAGACACCTCCATTGCCCATTATATGCCTCAGACACCTCCACGTCCCATTATATGCCTCAGAGACCTCCACGCCCCATTATATGCCTCAGAGACCTCCACGCCCCATTATATGCCTCAGGTACCTCCATGTCCCATTATATGCCTCAGACACCTCCATGCCCAATTATAGTCCTCAGAGACCTCCATGCCCCATTATAGTCCTCAGACACCTCCATGCCCCATTATATGCCTCAGACACCTCCATGCCCCATTATATGCCTCAGACACCTCCATGTCCCATTATATGCCTCAGACACCTCCATGCCCCATTATAGTCCTCAGACACCTCCATGCCCCATTATATGCCTCAGACACCTCCATGCCCCATTATATGCCTCAGACACCTCCATGCCCCATTATATGCCTCAGACACCTCCATGCCCCATTATATGCCTCAGACACCTCCATGTCCCATTATATGCCTCAGACACCTCCATGCCCCATTATAGTCCTCAGACACCTCCATGCCCCATTATAGTCCTCAGACACCTCCATGCCCCATTATATGCCTCAGACACCTCCATGTCCCATTATATGCCTCAGAGACCCTCCTGCCCCTGTATATGCCTCAGACACCTCCATGTCCCATTATATGCCTCAGACACCTCCATGCCCCATTATATGCCTCAGAGACCTCCATGCCCCATTATATGCCTCAGAGACCTCCATGCCCCATTATAATCCTCAGACACCTCCATGTCCCATTATATGCCTCAGACACCTCCATGCCCCATTATATGCCTCAGACACCTCCATGTCCCATTATATGCCTCAGACACCTCCATGCCCCATTATAGTCCTCAGACACCTCCATGCCCCATTATATGCCTCAGACACCTCCATGCCCCATTATAGTCCTCAGACACCTCCATGCCACATTATATGCCTCAGACACCTCCATGCCCCATTATATGCCTCAGACACCTCCATGCCCCATTATAGTCCTCAGACACCTCCATGCCCCATTATAGTCCTCAGACACCTCCATGCCCCATTATATGCCTCAGACACCTCCATGTCCCATTATATGCCTCAGACACCTCCATGTCCCATTATATGCCTCAGACACCTCCATGCCCCATTATAGTCCTCAGAGACCTCCATGCCCCATTATATGCCTCAGGCACCTCCATGTCCCATTATATGCCTCAGACACCTCCATGTCCCATTATATGCCTCAGAGACCTCCATGCCCCATTATATGCCTCAGAGACCTCCATGCCCCATTATAGTCCTCAGAGACCTCCATGTCCCATTATATGCCTCAGAGACCTCCATGCCCCATTATATGCCTCAGACACCTCCATGCCCCATTATATGCCTCAGACACCTCCATGTCCCATTATATGCCTCAGACACCTCCATGTCCCATTATAGGCCTCAGACACCTCCATGCCCCATTATAGTCCTCAGAGACCTCCATGCCCCATTATATGCCTCAGGCACCTCCATGTCCCATTATATGCCTCAGAGACCTCCATGCCCCATTATATGCCTCAGAGACCTCCATGCCCCATTATAGTCCTCAGACACCTCCATGCCCCATTATAGTCCTCAGACACCTCCATGCCCCATTATATGCCAGACACCTCCATGCCCCATTATATGCCTAACACCTCCACGCCCCATTATATGCCTCAGACACCTCCACGTCCCATTATATGCCTCAGACACCTCCACGCCCCATTATATGCCTCAGAGACCTCCACGCCCCATTATATGCCTCAGACACCTCCATGTCCCATTATATGCCTCAGAGACCTCCATGCCCCATTATATGCCTCAGAGACCTCCATGCCCCATTATATGCCTCAGAGACCTCCATGCCCCATTATAATCCTCAGACACCTCCATGTCCCATTATATGCCTCAGACACCTCCATGCCCCATTATATGCCTCAGACACCTCCATGTCCCATTATATGCCTCAGACACCTCCATGCCCCATTATAGTCCTCAGACACCTCCATGCCCCATTATATGCCTCAGACACCTCCATGCCACATTATATGCCTCAGACACCTCCATGCCGCATTATATGCCTCAGACACCTCCATGCCCCATTATATGCCTCAGACACCTCCATGCCCCATTATATGCCTCAGACACCTCCATGCCCCATTATATGCCTCAGACACCTCCATGCCCCATTATAGTCCTCAGACACCTCCATGCCCCATTATATGCCTCAGACACCTCCATGCCCCATTATATGCCTCAGACACCTCCATGACCCATTATATGCCTCAGACACCTCCATGCCCCATTATATGCCTCAGAGACCTCCATGTCCCGTTATAGTCCTCAGAGACCTCCATGCCCCATTATATGCCTCAGACACCTCCATGTCCCATTATATGCCTCAGACACCTCCATGCCCCATTATATGCCTCAGAGACCTCCATGTCCCGTTATAGTCCTCAGAGACCTCCATGCCCCATTATATGCCTCAGACACCTCCATGCCCCATTATATGCCTCAGACACTTCCATGTCCCATTATATGCCTCAGACACCTCCATGCCCCATTATAGTCCTCAGAGACCCTCCTGCCCCTGTATATAAGAGGAGGACATTGTACTCGCAGAATATCGCCTTTACATTACATGTTACCAGACTACTTCAGCATTATGTCACGCAGCGCACAGAACCAGAAGTGCAGCTTTCACCTGGCTGCCCCGCCTAACACGGAGCGGCGTTACAACTGGGGACGCTGCGTGCAGTGAGCGTCCTACGTGACGTCACGTAACGTCCACTCGCGGCCGAATCCACCATGTCACCATGCGCCGCGGCGTCACATCCCCGCCCTTCGCGCGCGCTCTCGCCCGATCAGTGACACAGCCGCCCATCCCATCGGGCGGATCGTACCATGTGCAGCGATGCCGGGGGAGGGCGTCCGGCCGTCTGTCAGAGTGAGGAGGCGGATCCGGGCGTCTGTATGGTTTATATATGCATTGCAGAGAGATAATGCATGCGGAGAGAGATAAAGTAATAGCCAGTCACAAGCTGTTGCAGGCTATGTTTGCTGCTGCGTTATCTCTCCATTTTATCACATTAAAAGGCACAGTACATCTGGTCCAATGTGAATAGGCACATGATTCGGGCGTGAGTTAGGCTGAGGAGACGTTTCCGTCCGTCAGTCATGGAGAGGAGGTGGATCCAGGCGTCAGGGTGTGGCGGCGGTTCCGACCGGGACGTCTGTAAGGATTGACATCACAACACAATGTTTCCCAAACATCGATATTGTTGAACTGATGGTAGTGTTTTTACCATTTGATGGTGGCATTCTGTTGTTCGCCACCATTGTGAACGGTTATCATTCGGTGGCGTTGCACTGGTTATACTGGGTCCCGCCCCCTCAGTCCACCTGAAGGTGACCATGCTCAGATGCTTTGCTCATCCACAACTTTTTTTTTTTGGTCATGTGCAAATCAAATAAATGCTTGTTTTTTTTTTATTCAAATTTTTTTGATGCAATGCCGAGTTACAATTGCGTCGAAAGATTTGATGGTGGAAGCCCAGCCATCATTTGATGGTGGGCTTCCGATGTCCATCCCTAGCTGTCTGTCAGGCTGAGGAGACGTATCCAGTCGGCAGTCATGGGGAGGAGGCGTATCCGGCTGTCTGTCATGGGGGGGGTGGTGGATCCGGCCGTCAGTCACGGAGAGGAGGTGGATCCGGCCGTCAGTCACGGAGAGGAGGTGGATACGGCCGTCAGTCACGGAGAGGAGGTGGATCCGGCCGTCAGTCACGGAGAGGAGGTGGATCCGGCCATCAGTCACGGAGAGGAAGTGGATATGGCCGTCAGTCACGGAGAGGAGGTGGATCTAGGCGTCAGTCACGGAGAGGAGGTGGATCCAGGGGTCAGTCACGGGGAAGAGGTGGATCCGGCCGTCAGTCACGGAGAGGAGGTGGATCCGTCAGTCATAGAGAGGAGGTGGATCCGGCCGTCAGTCACGGAGAGGAGGTGGATCCGGCCATCAGTCACGGGGAGGAGGTGGATCCGGCCGTCAGTCACGGAGAGGAGGTGGATCCGGACGTCAGTCACGGGGAGGAGGTGGATCCGGCCGTCAGTCACGGGGAGGAGGTGGATCCGGCCGTCAGTCACAGGGAGGAGGTGGATCTAGGCGTCAGTCACGGAGAGGAGGTGGATCTAGGCGTCAGTCACGGAGAGGAGGTGGATCCGGCCGTCAGTCACTGAGAGGAGGTGGATCCAGGCGTCAGTCACGGGGAGGAGGTGGATCCAGGGGTCAGTCACGGAGAGGAGGTGGATCCGGCCGTCAGTCACGGAGAGGAGGTGGATCCGGCCGTCAGTCACGGAGAGGAGGTGGATCTAGGCGTCAGTCACGGAGAGGAGGTGGATCCGGCCGTCAGTCTCGGAGAGGAGGTGGATTCGGCCGTCAGTCACGGAGAGGAGGTGGATCCGGCCGTCAGTGATAGAGAGGAGGTGGATCCGGCCATCAGTCACGGAGAGGAGGTGGATCCGGCCTGTCAGGCTGAGGAGACGTATCCAGTCGGCAGTCATGGGGAGGAGGCGTATCCGGCTGTCTGTCATGGGGGGGTGGTGGATCCAGGCGTCAGTCATGGGGAGGAGGTGGATCCAGGGGTCAGTCATGGAGAGGAGGTAGATCCGGCCATCAGTCACGGAGAGGAGGTGGATCCGGCCGTCAGTCACGGAGAGGAGGTGGATCCGGCCGTCAGTCACGAAGAGGAGGTGGATCCGTCCGTCACGGAGAGGAGGTGTGAGGGTGGATACATGTAAGGTGTGAGGGTGGATACATGTAAGGTGTGAGCAGCGAGGGTGGATACATGTAAGGTGTGAGGGTGGATACATGTAAGGTGTGAGGGTGGATACATGTAAGGTGTGAGGGTGGATACATGTAAGGTGTGAGCAGCGAGGGTGGATACATGTAAGGTGTGAGGGTGGATACATGTAAGGTGTGAGGGTGGATACATGTAAGGTGTGAGGGTGGATACATGTCAGGTGTGAGGGTGGATACATGTAAGGTGTGAGGGTGGATACATGTAAGGTGCGAGTAGCAAGGGTGGATACATGTGAGGGTGGATACATGTAAGGTGTGAGGGTGGATACATGTAAGGTGTGAGGGTGGATACATGTAAGGTGTGAGGGTGGATACATGTAAGGTGTGAGGGTGGATACATGTAAGGTGTGAGGGTGGATACATGTAAGGTGCGAGTAGCGAGGGTGGATACATGTAAGGTGTGAGGGTGGATACATGTAAGGTGTGAGGGTGGATACATGTAAGGTGTGAGTAGCGAGGGTGGATACATGTAAGGTGTGAGCAGCGAGGGTGGATACATGTAAGGTGCGAGTAGCGAGGGTGGATACATGTAAGGTGCGAGTAGCGAGGGTGGATACATGCAGAAGTGGGGGTATATTGCGCTCTACCTACTTAGTGTGCGTGGTGCTGCTAATCCTAGGGGTTGTCCAGAACCCCTTAAGTACAGATTGGTTAGATGGATGGATAGCGCACTCTATGTGTGATATGTATGGCGAATCAGTTGGAGGGAAGGAAGGGAGGGTGGGAGGGGGGTGGGGATTGGGAGACAGGAGGAGGGAGGGTAGGGACTGGGTGGTGGAGAGGTGCAGGGTGGGTGGTAATGATCTCTAAATAACAGTCAGGATAATGAGTGGTAAAATAAGAAATATTTATTTTTGAATGTTACAATAAAGAGCGGGTGTTCCGCTGGAGCTGGTGTCGACACAGTCAAAAGAGCGGTGTCGATGAATGTCGATACACACCTTACTGTCCCTATAGGAGCCCTTGTGGGGATTGGGATGCCAACAGGTTCCCTTTTACCATATGTCCTAAGGGGACATATGTCTCCTATTGAGATACAGTGGGGTGTGGAGTCTCTATGATAATTGACAGCGTGCTGATGGTGAGGAGTCCCTTGGGAATCAGGGTGCCAACAGGTACCTTTATACCATAAGTCCAGCGGACTTATGTCTCCTATAGTGTTTGTGTGCTGTTCAATTGAAAGTCTGTTGGTGCAAAAACAGTTCTGCAGGGATGAAAGCAGGCAAGTAGCGGCGTCCCGCACCTTGCTCCTTACCCTGTTTGCTGTCGTTGTGCGGACGTCCTGGGCTCACTGGGAGTGCCGCTGGGTCCTGTGGATAGTGCGGCTGATGCGGCGTTTGTGTGCGGTCTTTCTCCGCTCCTAGCGGGTACCGGGTTGCCGGTCTGTCGGACGCGGCGTGTCCCAGCGCGCTGTTGTGACGTCAGCGTATCGTGCTGACACGGAGGATACGGAGGTTGATAAAGATGTGTGTGGTAGGCAGCAAAGCCTGTTGATGCTGTGTTGGTCCAACGCGTTTCAGCTGTGAGACAGCCTTTGTCAAGGATAATTCTTGGAGATGTTGAATGGGTTTAAATAGGGTGTGGGGGTGGGTCCAGTCCTTGGCGCTAGTGGGAGTGTCTCCCGTCTTGCGTGCTGTCATGGTGATAACGTAGCTGGTCGGTTAAAGATCAGTGGTACAGTCTAATGGTCTAGGGGATCATAGTATTCTACTGTTTGGAGGGTAAGGATGTCGACATAGGGTTCAATTGAATAATGTCAGCGGATGGTGTCATTACTGAGGGGTTATGAAAAAAAGTTTGAGTGTCATTTGCGGTGTATCAGGGGTTAGTGAACACTGTCCGGGCATATTTAAGGGGGGTCATGGTTGGGTCGTCCATTATAAAATATCTAATGGGAAAGGGGGGGAATGGGGGTTCTGAGATAGGGACGGGGGGAGTATAGATGGATGGGGTAGATGGGAATGGGGAAAAGAGGATGGGGTGGAATTGGGTGGGGAACCAGGTGATGAGTACGATAAGTTTCGATTATCTAAGTGATGCTGCTGATATTGAACTCTATGTTGTGTCCTTTAGGTTGCATTGTTTTTAAGGTATAAATCCATTTCATTTCCTCCTTGTTAATTTTCTCATTGAAGTCACCCCCTCGCCAGTTGGGGGTTACCTGTTTGATTCCTATGTAAGTCATGAGTGCTGGATTTTTATTGTGTGTTTCTTTGAAGTGTTGTGACACACTATGTTGCTCGTATCCAATTCTAATGTTACGTATATGTTCGTAGATGCGGTTTTTGAGTGGTCTGATAGTCCTCCCTATATATTGAGTGCCACAGGGGCATGCAATCAAATATATAATCCCCTTGGTGTGGCAGGTGATCTCTTCCTTGATTGTATAGGTTTGGCCTGTGGTGTGTGAACTGAAGGTTTTCTTGGTTTTGTTTCCCCTATTTGAGACTTTACAGTCCATGCATGTGCCACAATGGTAAAACCCTGGGTTAAGTGTACTGCCATCAATTTTGCGTTGTATTTTTTGTGTTGGGGGGATGTGGTTACATACTAACTGTTTTTTAATGTCAGGTGCTTTTCTATAAACCACTTTTGGTTGTGGAGGTAAAATGTCCGTTAATGTATCGTCTTCCAGGAGGATGTGCCAGTGTTTTTTGACTATGTGTTTGATTTGGTTTGCTGAATTGTTGTATTGTGTGATGAAGTAGGGGCCATCCTTATTCTCTTTGGTGTCGGTATTTTTGTTCATTAGTAGTGTGTCCCTATCAGTCTCTTGTATTCTGTCATATGCGTCATCCACTGTTTTTGTGTTGTAGTTCTTTTCTCTGAATTTTTGTTTGAGGTCTTGTCCTTGTGTTTGGTAGTCTTTTATCGTGGTGCAATTTCTCCTAATTCTGGTGAATTTCCCTAGTGGAATGCTTTTAATCCAGTTGGGGTGGTGACTGCTGGTGGATAGAATGTAGCTGTTTATGTCAACGGGTTTATGGAAAGTACGGGTGTTGAGTTGGTTATTCTCTATGTATATTTCCAAATCTAGGAATTCTACTTTTTCTGTGCTGTAATTTGTGGTGAATTTGAGGTTGCGGTTGTTGGAGTTAATGTGAGAGAGGAATTGTGTGAGTGTTGATTCAGGTCCTTCCCATATGAATAGGATATCGTCAATGTATCTCCGCCAGAGGACCAGGTTCGCCCCAAAGCCATGCCCCTCCCATATGTTCTCTCTCTCCCAGTTGCTCATAAAGAGATTTGCATAGCTTGGGGCGAACCTCGTCCCCATGGCGGTACCTGTTGTCTGTAAATAGAACTGATCTTGAAACCAGGTGTAATTATGTTCCAAAATGTACTGAATTGAGTCTATGATGAAGGTGGCCTGTGTGGGTTGCATGTCTGGGTCAGTTTCTAGATAGTGTTTGATGCTGTCTAACCCGTGTTGGTGATTAATGATGTGGTGTCTCTGAGAAAGGATTTTTGTGTGGTGACGTATTTTTGCAGGAAATGATCTATGTACCGTGATAAATTGGATGAGATTGAGTCTATGCCGGAAATGATTGGTCTGACTGGTGGGTTGGTGGTGTCCTTGTGTACTTTAGGTAATTGGCAAAAAACTGTTATGACAGGGTTCTTTGGTGATATGTATTCGTGTTCCTGTTTGTTGAGAATGCACAGTTCTAAGCCTCTGTCGAGATGTCTCTGTAGTGTTTCTTGGACATGCAACCCACACAGGCCACCTTCATCATAGACTCAATTCAGTACATTTTGGAACATAATTACACCTGGTTTCAAGATCAGTTCTATTTACAGACAACAGGTACCGCCATGGGGACGAGGTTCGCCCCAAGCTATGCAAATCTCTTTATGAGTAACTGGGAGAGAGAGAACATATGGGGGGGGCATGGCTTTGGGGCGAACCTGGTCCTCTGGCGGAGATACATTGACGATATCCTATTCATATGGGAAGGACCTGAATCAACACTCACACAATTCCTCTCTCACATTAACTCCAACAACCGCAACCTCAAATTCACCACAAATTACAGCACAGAAAAAGTAGAATTCCTAGATTTGGAAATATACATAGAGAATAACCAACTCAACACCCGTACTTTCCATAAACCCGTTGACATAAACAGCTACATTCTATCCACCAGCAGTCACCACCCCAACTGGATTAAAAGCATTCCACTAGGGAAATTCACCAGAATTAGGAGAAATTGCACCACGATAAAAGACTACCAAACACAAGGACAAGACCTCAAACAAAAATTCAGAGAAAAGAACTACAACACAAAAACAGTGGATGACGCATATGACAGAATACAAGAGACTGATAGGGACACACTACTAATGAACAAAAATACCGACACCAAAGAGAATAAGGATGGCCCCTACTTCATCACACAATACAACAATTCAGCAAACCAAATCAAACACATAGTCAAAAAACACTGGCACATCCTCCTGGAAGACGATACATTAACGGACATTTTACCTCCACAACCAAAAGTGTTTTTTAGAAAAGCACCTGACATTAAAAAACAGTTAGTATGTAACCACATCCCCCCAACACAAAAAATACAACGCAAAATTGATGGCAGTACACTTAACCCAGGGTTTCACCATTGTGGCACATGCATGGGCTGTAAAGTCTCAAATAGGGGAAACAAAACCAAGAAAACCTTCAGTTCACACACCACAGGCCAAACCTATACAATCAAGGAAGAGATCACCTGCCACACCAAGGGGATTATATATTTGATTGCATGCCCCTGTGGCACTCAATATATAGGGAGGACTATCAGACCACTCAAAAACCGCATCTACGAACATATACGTAACATTAGAATTGGATACGAGCAACATAGTGTGTCACAACACTTCAAAGAAAAACACAATAAAAATCCAGCACTCATGACTTACATAGGAATCAAACAGGTAACCCCCAACTGGCGAGGGGGTGACTTCAATAAGAAAATTAACAAGGAGGAAATGAAATGGATTTATACCTTAAAAACAATGCAACCTAAAGGACACAACATAGAGTTCAATATCAGCAGCATCACTTAGATAATCGAAACTTATCGTACTCATCACCTGGTTCCCCACCCAATTCCACCCCATCCTCTTTTCCCCATTCCCATCTACCCCATCCATCTATACTCCCCCCGTCCCTATCTCAGAACCCCCTTTCCCATTAGATATTTTATAATGGACGACCCAACCATGACCCCCCTTAAATATGCCCGGACAGTGTTCACTAACCCCTGATACACCGCAAATGACACTCAACCTTTTTTTTATAACCCCTCAGTAATGACACCATCCGCTGACATTATTCAATTGAACCCTATGTCGACATCCTTACCCTCCAAACAGTAGAATACTATGATCCCCTAGACCATTAGACTGTACCACTGATCTTTAACCGACCAGCTACGTTATCACCATGACAGCACGCAAGACGGGAGACACTCCCACTAGCGCCAAGGACTGGACCCACCCCCACACCCTATTTAAACCCATTCAACATCTCCAAGAATTATCCTTGACAAAGGCTGTCTCACAGCTGAAACGCGTTGGACCAACACAGCATCAACAGGCTTTGCTGCCTACCACACACATCTTTATCAACCTCCGTATCCTCCGTGTCAGCACGATACGTTGACGTCACAACAGCGCGCCGGGACACGCCGCGTCCGACAGACCGGCAACCCGGTACCCGCTAGGAGCGGAGAAAGACCGCACACAAACGCCGCATCAGCCGCACTATCCACAGGACCCAGCGGCACTCCCAGTGAGCCCAGGACGTCCGCACAACGACAGCAAACAGGGTAAGGAGCAAGGTGCGGGACGCCGCTACTTGCCTGCTTTCATCCCTGCAGAACTGTTTTTGCACCAACAGACTTTCAATTGAACAGCACACAAACACTATAGGAGACATAAGTCCGCTGGACTTATGGTATAAAGGTACCTGTTGGCACCCTGATTCCCAAGGGACTCCTCACCATCAGCACGCTGTCAATTATCATAGAGACTCCACACCCCACTGTATCTCAATAGGAGACATATGTCCCCTTAGGACATATGGTAAAAGGGAACCTGTTGGCATCCCAATCCCCACAAGGGCTCCTATAGGGACAGTAAGGTGTGTATCGACATTCATCGACACCGCTCTTTTGACTGTGTCGACACCAGCTCCAGCGGAACACCCGCTCTTTATTGTAACATTCAAAAATAAATATTTCTTATTTTACCACTCATTATCCTGAGGGTGGATACATGTAAGGTGTGAGCAGCGAGGGTGGATACATGTAAGGTGTGAGGGTCGATACATGTAAGGTGTGAGCAGCGAGGGTGGATACATGTAAGGTGCGAGTAGCGAGGGTGGATTCATGTAAGGTGTGAGCAGCGAGGGTGGATACATGTAAGGTGCGAGTAGCGAGGGTGGATTCATGTAAGGTGTGAGGGTGGATACATGTAAGGTGTGAGCAGTGAGGGTGGATACATGTAAGGTGTGAGGGTGGATACATGTAAGGTGTGAGCAGCGAGGGTGGATACATGTAAGGTGTGAGGGTCGATACATGTAAGGTGTGAGTAGCGAGGGTGGATACATGTAAGGTGTGAGCAGCGAGGGTGGATACATGTAAGGTGCGAGTAGCGAGGGTGGATTCATGTAAGGTGTGAGGGTGGATACATGTAAGGTGTGAGCAGTGAGGGTGGATACATGTAAGGTGTGAGGGTGGATACATGTAAGGTGTGAGCAGCGAGGGTGGATACATGTAAGGTGTGAGGGTGGATACATGTAAGGTGTGAGGGTGGATACATGTAAGGTGCGAGTAGTAGGACTTCATACAGACTGTTTCACCTGTTGAAAAGCCTTGTGCCGAATGTTGGATTATTACGGGTTTGCCAGAACAGGTCCCGATGATTTTTCTCTTTTTTCTTATAAATATGATCGCACAATTGTATATGCCCTGAGCGCTTGATTCAGAGGTGTATATCTGGACATTGTGTTAGCTGCGGGAGCTTGTGCCCCTGAAGGGTTTCGCCCCTTTTACAGGGCCTGGAGCAGGCAGCCAATGATACCCTGGCACCACCAGCGTGGCACTGATTCACCTCTGTTCATATTTCTGTTGTCATATAGTTTGGATGTAGGGCACCCTCCTATGGCATCTCAGATCTGCCACTTACATACAAAAGATGCACAATCGGTCCCACCATCGATATTACAAGTAACCCTAGGGCGTCTCTGGACATCTCTCTCTAATAGGATGCCAGGGCCAATACAATGGCAAATTCGCCTAGTAAACAGCGGCAACACGCCTGTTCTCCCCCCCCATGTTACCTCCCACAATCGGTCTCTACATCCACCGTCATCATGGCTCTTATGCATGCCCAGTGGCCAACAATCTCCCCACTACGCCAGACATTATGTGCGCTCTGAATTAGACCCATAGGGGCCCATTTATCAAGTAAGATTTGCGGCTAAACCCCCGAAAACACCCGTTTTCGGGGGTTAACCGCAAATATTATGTATCCCTGAAATGTATTAAAGGGGACCGCAGCAGGAATCTCCGATCCCTGCTGCGATCCTCCCTGCAGCGCCGCGGGCCGCATCCCCCATAGGTTTCTATGGGGGATGCGAAGCTGCCCGATGTATCAACATCGGGCAGCCCGGTATCGCACCCCTGGGCTATCGCCATTCTAATGTGGCGATAGCCCATTGTAGCCTATGGCATAACCGCGCATGCGCTGACTCCCCGGCTTCCGGGTTAGGGCTTCGCAGGGAACGGCTCCTATCGGAGCCCTGTCCCTGCGCCCCCAGAATGATAAATTCTTGCGGTAACACATGATACCGCAAAGTGATGCCCGGCGTTGTCATCACGCCGGGATCGCTATAGAATGATAAATGCGCCCCATAGTCTTCCTGTGTAATGACGTTTTAAGTCACAGGTGCTACCTCCCTGCTTCTCGTGTCTGTACTTGGTTTATATAAGACAACGTCCCAAAATTAGCTGAAGGTACATTTTCTGTACACTTTCAGAGTTATCGATGCTTTATCTTTAACTCATGTTGTAAGCCGCCACCACCTAGTTACTATCTCTCTGTTTGGAAAAACTGAGCTGCAGGTAATGTTGGGTCATCCAGGTAGAGAATGTGATGGAATAAGTGTGAAATCTGGGGAGAAGCGATAGATGTGTGTGCTCTCAGCTTACTGCTGTTCTCTCAGTAGTTCTTACATTGCCATGTAATATACAGAAAGCAGACATTAACAAGAGAGCTAAGATAACATTCATACTCCGCTCCGGGGAAGAATCCATCATCAATGGGACAAATTACCATCAGGGAGCGCCCACACCTTTCACAGGTCTGGACAAGCCTTTTATTTTATTATAAATTATACACAGTGCTGTATTCAATCACCATGAAGCTAATAGCACAGTCATAATATTACATCCTGTATAGCTACAACCGGAGTAACAAACAATATATTACACCCTGCATAGCTACAACTGGGCTATCCAACTATATATTACACCCTGCATAGCTACAACTGGGCTATCCAACAATATATTACACCCTGCATAGCTACAACCGGAGTAACCAACAATATATTACACCCTGCATAGCTACAACCGGAGTAACCAACAATATATTACACCCTGCATAGCTACAACCGGGGTAACCAACAATATATTACACCCTGCATAGCTACAACCAGAGTAACCAACAATATATTACACCCTACATAGCTACAACCGGAATAACCAACAATATATTACACCCTGCATAGCTACAACCGGAGTAACCAACAATATATTACACCTTGCATAGCTACAACCGGAATAACCAACAATATATTACACCCTACATAGCTACAACCGGGCTAACCAACAATATATTACACCCTGCATAGCTACAACCGGGCTATCCAACAATATATTACACCCTGCATAGCTACAACCGGGCTATCCAACAATATATTACACCCTACATAGCTACAACCGGGCTATCCAACAATATATTACACCCGACATTGCTACAACCGGAATAACCAACAATATATTACACCCTGCATAGCTACAACCGGGCTATCCAAAAATATATTACACCCAGCATAGCTACAACCGGGCTATCCAACAATATATTACACCCTGCATAGCTACAACCGGGCTAACCAACAATATATTACACCCTACATAGATACAACCGGGCTAACCAACAATATATTACACCCTGCATAGCTACAACTGGAGTAACCAACAATATATTACACCCTACAACCAGGCTATCCAACAATATATTACACCCAGCATAGCTACAATTGGAGTAACCAAAAATATATTACACCCTGCATAGCTACAACCGGGCTAACCAACAATATATTACACCCTGCATAGCTACAACCGGGCTATCCAACAATATATTACACCCTGCATAGCTACAACCGGGCTATCCAACAATATATTACACCCTACATAGCTACAACCGGGCTATCCAACAATATATTACACCCTACATAGCTACAACCGGAGTAACCAACAATATATTACACCCTGCATAGCTACAACCGGGGTAACCAACAATACATTACACCCTGCATAGCTACAACCGGACTAACCAACAATATATTACACCCTGCATAGCTACAACCGGGCTATCCAAAAATATATTACACCCTACAGAGCTACAACCGGAGTAACCAACAATATATTACACCCTGCATAGCTACAACCGGGCTATCCAACAATATATTACACCCTACATAGCTACAACCGGGCTATCCAACAATATATTACACCCTGCATAGCTACAACCAGGCTATCCAACAATATATTACACCCGACATTGCTACAACCGGAATAACCAACAATATATTACACCCTGCATAGCTACAACCGGGCTATCCAAAAATATATTACACCCAGCATAGCTACAACCGGGCTATCCAACAATATATTACACCCTGCATAGCTACAACCGGGCTAACCAACAATATATTACACCCTACATAGATACAACCGGGCTAACCAACAATATATTACACCCTGCATAGCTACAACTGGAGTAACCAACAATATATTACACCCTACAACCAGGCTATCCAACAATATATTACACCCAGCATAGCTACAATTGGAGTAACCAAAAATATATTACACCCTGCATAGCTACAACCGGAGTGACCAACAATATATTACACCCTGCATAGCTACAACCGGGCTATCCAACAATATATTACACCCTACATAGCTACAACTGGGCTAACCAACAATATATTACACCCTACATAGCTACAACAGGAGTTACCAACAATATATTACACCCTACATAGCTACAACCGGACTAACCAACAATATATTACACCCTACATAGCTACAACCGGACTAACCAACAATATATTACACCCTACATAGCTACAACTGGGCTAACCAACAATATATTACACCCTACATAGCTACAACCGGACTAACCAACAATATATTACACCCTACATAGCTACAACCGGACTAACCAACAATATATCACACCCTACATAGCTACAACTGGGCTAACCAACAATATATTACACCCTACATAGCTACAACCGGGCTAACCAACAATATATTACACCCTGTATAGCTACAACCGGAGTAACCAACAATATATTACACCCTGCATAGCTACAACCGGGCTATCCAACAATATATTACACCCTGCATAGCTACAACCGGGGTAACCAACAATATATTACACCCTGCATAGCTACAACTGGAGTAACCAACAATATATTACTCCCTGCATAGCTACAACCGGAGTAACAAACAATATATTACACCCTGCATAGCTACAACCGGAGTAACCAACAATATATTACACCCTGCATAGCTACAACCGGGCTAACCAACAATATATTACACCCTGCATAGCTACAACCGGAATAACCAACAATATATTACACCCTGCATAGCTACAACTGGAGAAACCAACAATATATTACACCCTGCATAGCTACAACCTGAGTAACCAACAATATAGTACACCCTACATAGCTACAACCGGGGTAACCAACAATATATTACACCCTGCATAGCTACAACCGGAGTAACCAACAATATATTACACCCTGCATAGCTACAACCGGAGTAACAAACAATATATTACACCCTGCATAGCTACAACCGGAGAAACCAACAATATATTACACCCTGCATAGCTACAACTGGGCTATCCAACAATATATTACACCCTACATTGCTACAACTGGAGTAACCAACAATATATTACACCCTACATAGCTACAACCGGAGTAACTAACAATATATTGCACCCTGCATAGCTACAACCGGGGTAACCAACAATATATTACACCCTGCATAGCTACAACCGGAGTAACCAACAATATATTACACCCTACATAGCTACAACCGGAGTAACCAACAATATATTACACCAACATAGCTACAACCGGGCTATCCAACAATATATTACACCCTGCATAGCTACAATTGGGCTATCCAACAATATATTACACCCTGCATAGCTACAACCGGGCTAACCAACAATATATTACACCCTACATAGCTACAACCGGAGTAACCAACAATATATTACACCCTACATAGCTACAACCGGAGTAACCAACAATATATTACACCAACATAGCTACAACTGGGCTATCCAACAATATATTACACCCTGCATAGCTACAACCGGGCTATCCAACAATATATTACACCCTGCATAGCTACAACCGCACTAACCAACAATATATTACACCCTACATAGCTACAACCGGAGTAACCAACAATATATTACACCCTACATAGCTACAACCGGGCTATCCAACAATATATTACACCCTGCATAGCTACAACCGGGGTAACCAACAATATATTACACCCTGCATAGCTACAACCGGAGTAAACAACAATATATTACACCCTGCATAGCTACAACAGCACTAACCAACAATATATTACACCCTACAGAGCTACAACCGGGCTATCCAACAATATATTACACCCTACATAGCTACAACCGGGCTATCCAACAATATATTACACCCTGCATAGCTACAACCAGGCTATCCAACAATATATTACACCCTACATAGCTACTACCAGGCTAACCAACAATATATTACACCCTGCATAGCTACAACCGGGCTATCCAACAATATATTACACCCTACATAGCTACAACCGGGCTAACCAACAATATATTACACCCTACATAGATACAACCGGGCTAATTAACAATATATTACACCCTGCATAGCTACAACTGGAGTAACCAACAATATATTACACCCTGCATGGCTACAACCGGAGTAACCAACAGTATATTACACCCTACAACCGGGGTATCCAACAATATATTACACCCAGCATAGCTACATCCGGAGTAACCAACAATATATTACACCCTGCATAGCTACAACCGGAGTAACCAACAATATATTACACCCTGCATAGCTACAACGGGACTAACCAACAATATATTACACCCTGCATAGCTACAACTGGGCTAACCAACAATATATTACACCCTACATAGCTACAACTGGGCTAACCAACAATATATTACACCCTGCATAGCTACAACGGGACTAACCAACAATATATTACACCCTGCATAGCTACAACCGGACTAACCAACAATATATTACACCCTAAATAGCTACAACCGGAGTTACCAACAATATATTACACCCTGCATAGCTACAACCAGGCTATCCAACAATATATTACACCCTGCATAGCTACAACCGGGCTAGCCAACAATATATTACACCCTACATAGCTACAACCGAGGTAACCAACAATATATTACACCCTGCATAGCTACAACCGGACTAACCAACAATATATTACACCCTACATAGCTACAACCGGGCTAACCAACAATATATTACACCCTGTATAGCTACAACTGGAGTAACCAACAATATATTACACCCTGCATAGCTACAACCGGGCTAACCAACAATATATTACACCCTGCATAGCTACAACCGGAGTAACCCACAATATATAACACACTGCATAGCTACAACCGGGCTATCTAACAATATAATACACCCTGCATAGCTACAACCGGACTAACCAACAATATATTACACCCTAAATAGCTACAACCGGAGTTACCAACAATATATTACACCCTGCATAGCTACAACCAGGCTATCCAACAATATATTACACCCTGCATAGCTACAACCGGGCTAGCCAACAATATATTACACCCTACATAGCTACAACCGAGGTAACCAACAATATATTACACCCTGCATAGCTACAACCGGACTAACCAACAATATATTACACCCTACATAGCTACAACCGGGCTAACCAACAATATATTACACCCTGTATAGCTACAACTGGAGTAACCAACAATATATTACACCCTGCATAGCTACAACCGGGCTAACCAACAATATATTACACCCTGCATAGCTACAACCGGAGTAACCCACAATATATAACACACTGCATAGCTACAACCGGGCTATCTAACAATATAATACACCCTGCATAGCTGCAACCGGAGTAACCAACAATATATATTATATATTAGTTCTCATTGCATACGGCTGTGGCCGGATAGGCTGTGGCCATAGTTTAGCTGTGGCCCTGTATTGAAGTGGGCCGTTTTAAAGTGGGAAAACGGAGTCATAACTACGAGCGTTATACCTGCGTTACACCGAAGGAAAACTGAAGGCAAACTACTACAAATCAACAAAAACACACATGAACTGCATTGATACCTCAAGAGTATGTAATTCATCTCCAATATGCTCTCTTTATTTCTGTGTTATGCAAACTCTTGTATGATTTGAAAAGTTCTGATTTAATTAATTGATTGTAATTGTTATTACTTGTTTGGGGACGTTGTTCAGTGAAGCATAGTTTAGTGTTGCATTCCGTGTACCTCGCACTACAACATCAGTAGTTTGAGCTTCCTGCACGACTGCTGCAGGGGCCACATCGATATAATTTGGTTGACCCAAAGCTATGTTATGCAGCATGCAGCAAGCCTGGACAACCAAAACCACTTTGGCAGGGTGGTATAGCAGTGTACCTGCTGACCTGTCCAAACAATTAAATCGGCTTTTCAGCACCCCAAAGGTGCGTTCCACTACATTGCGGGTAGCAATATGTGCAGCATTGTAGCGGTGCTGTGCAGGGCTTTGTGGGTTCCGCAGAGGTGTCATGAGCCACGAATGACACCCATATCCTGAGTCACCTAACATTTAAAGGGATTTGTGTGGTCACATATCATGTGGGTAATTGGTACATAATAGTAGCAGCCTATACTACATTGTTTGGGCTGGTATAAACAATTACAACAGAAATGACTCTTGATTAAAAGGTTCCACACATGGATGTTAAAGGGAAAGACATAGGTAAGCAAACAGCATGTAAACAGTGGTAAGTGACTTACCAAGTAGCCAGCCCTCTGGCATGGTGTGGTTGTGGAAACGGTCCCAGAGAGCTGAGTGCCGCAGGATATAGGCATCATGGCAGTTCCCGGGGTAGCCTGCAACCACACTGAGAATTCTGAGGTTGGCATCGCAGACCAGAGGCGTAGGGAGGGCGGAGCCACCTGCACATTGAGGGAATGTCTGCCCCTGCGATTCACATAGACATGCTCCCTCACGTGCGGGGCCCGAATCCCAATGTGGGTGCAGTCTATGGCTCCCAGCACATTTGGAAATGCTGAGAGCCGATAGAATGCCACCTTCAGGTCCTGCCACTCGGACTCACAACGTGGGAATGTGATATATGTGCGCCACAGCTTCTTTAATGCATTTAACACTTGAGAAAAATGCTTAGAGAAAGTGGCTTGTGACACCCCCAAGGCCCATGAGCTCACAGACTGAGTGGAGCCTGTGGCAAACAAGTGGAGGGCGCACATTAATTTCTGCAGCCCAGACACTGCATAGTTGGCCCCCCCACAAGGGTCCAAATTATCTCTCACCTGCTCATATAAGTTCAACAGGTTCTGTCGGTTCAACTTAAACATGTCCACCACCTGTTGATCAGAGAGGGAGTCCAGGTACACCCTAGCACGGTACCGACGAGAAGCACGGAGTGGTCGGGGTACCTGGATCTGGTGGGCAGCAGCAGCATCCCTCCTGCGTAGCTTCTCCAAACGCCCCAGCTCACACACTAGCACCTCCAGTCCACTGTGCAAAATGTCCATCTCAAACAGCCTCACAGGTGTCCATAATCATGTGGGAGTATACAGTATGTAGGGGAGTTAGTAAGTGGTATGTTGTTCACCTGTGAGAGATTTAACCGTTTCTACGCTCAAACTGTGGCAATTTTTTGCAAACCGCCACCCTGGACTTGGTCTGTTTTTTTTTTGGGCAGAAATCGCACTTTGCTGTCGATTTCCAAATGCGGCAGACACTAAATTAGCGATTTGTATCTTTTTCAATGGGAAAACATCTGGATGCGATGTTGTAAATCGGCACTTCAGAAAGTGCGAATTATCGGCAAAAAGTGCGATTTATGCCGCAAATCGGCACCCATTAAGTAGTCGATTTGGGGGAAAAAAAAACGGCCGTTTTTGCGATATAAATCGCCAAAAACCCAACAACGATCTATAATAAATGTCACCCCATATCTTCAGAAGGATATAAATACATTGGAGAGTGTACAAAGAAGGGCAACTAAAATGGTGCATGGCCTACATCACAAAACTTACCTGGACAGACTAAAAGATCCTAACATGTATAGTTTGGAGCAGAGAAGGGAAAGGGGGGACATGATAGAAATCTTCAAATATATCAGGGGTTTTAACATAGTACAGGTGGGAAATTTTCTTCAAAGGAAAAGAAGTAATAAAACACGAGGACATGCACTGAAACTGGAGGGAGGTAGGTTCAGGGGAAATGTTAGAAAGCATTACTTCACAGAAAGGGTAGTGGATAAGAGGAATAGCCTCCCATCGGAGGTGGTAGATACTAAGACAGTAGAACAATTTAAACATGCTTGGGATAGGCATATGAATATCCTTACAAAGAAATAAGGATTAAAAAGGGTTGAGTTTACCTGAAGGGTAAAAAAGGGGCAGACTAGATGGGCCAAATGGTTCTTATCTGTCGTCAAATTCTATGTTTCTAATATATTACACCCTGCATAGCTACAACCGGAGTAACCAACAATATATTACACCCTGCAACCGGGCTAACTAACAATATATTACACCCTACATTGCTACAACCGGAGTAACCAACAATATATTACGCACTGCATAGCTACAACCGGGCTATCCAACAATATATTACACCCTGCATAGCTACAACCGGAGTAACCAACAATATATTACACCCTACAACCGGGCTATCCAACAATATATTACACCCTACATAGCTACAACCAGGCTAACCAACAATATATTACACCCTGCATAGCTACAACCTGAGCAACCAACAATATATTACACCCTGCATAGCTACAACCGGGCGAATCAACAATATATTACACCCTACATAGCTACAACCGGGCTAATCAACAATATATTACACCCTGCACAGCTACAACCAGAGTAACCAACAATATATTACACCCTACATAGCTACAACCAGAGTATCCAACAATATATTACACCCTACATAGCTACAACCCGGCTATCCAACAATATATTACACCCTGCATAGCTACAACCGGGCTATCCAACAATATATTACACCCTGCATAGCTACAACCGGGCTATTCGACAATATATTACACCCTGCATAGCTACAACCATAGTAACCAACAATATAATACACCCTACATAGCTACAACCGGGCTATACAACAATATATTACACCCTGCATAGCTACAACTGGGCTATCCAACAAAATATTACACCCTGCATAGCTACAACCCGGCTAACCAACAATATATTACACCCTGCATAGCTACAACCGGAGTAACCAACAATATATTACACCCTACATAGCTACAACCGGGCTATCCAACAATATATTACAACCTGCATAGCTACAACCAGTGTAACCAACAATATATTATACCCTGCATAGCTACAACCAGGCTAACCAACAATATATTACACCCTGCATAGCTACAGCCGGGTTAACCAACAAAATATTACACCCTACATAGCTACAACAGGGCTAGCTAACAATATATTACACCCTGCATAACTACAACCGAGCTATCCAACAATATATTACACCCTGCATAGCTACAACCGGGCTAACCAACAATATGTTACACCCTGCATAGCTACAACCAGGCTAACCAACAATATATTACACCCTGCATAGCTACAACCAGTGTAACCAACAATATATTACACCCTACATATCTACTACAACCGGGCTACCCAACAATATATTACACCCTGCATAGCTACAACCGTGCTAACCAACAATATATTACACCCTGCATAGCTACAACTGGGCTAACCAACAATATATTACACCCTACATAGCTACAACCGTGCTAACCAACAATATATTACACCCTGCATAGCTACAACTGGGCTAACCAACAATATATTACACCCTACATAGCTACTACAACCGGGCTACCCAACAATATATTACACCCTGCATAGCTACAACCGGGCTAGCCAACAATATTGTTAGGCGCCGTACCTGGCGTCGCCGCCGCCCAGGTCCCTCGGCAGCATCTGTGCTGCTAGGACGGCGGCCATCTTCCGACGCGCGTCGTCAGGAAGCTTCAGGGATGTTGCTAGGCAACACCCCGATCTTCCGCTCCGGCCGCTCCTGCACGGGGAAGACTATGCAGAGCGTACAAGGAAGTGATGTCACCACAGGGGGCGGCTATTTCAAATATAAGCCGGCGTCTTTCTCTCACTGACGCCGGTTATAGCGTTCTGTCAGCTGTTGCTAAAGTTCGTGTTCCTGGTTCTGGTCCCTGTCAGAAGTTCCCTTGCTGCTCTCCGCCTGCCTTGCCTTGCCTGCTTTGTCCTGCAGTGTCTGGAGTTCTGTCGGTGTGCCCAGCTGTCACTCATCATTAGCAGAAGTCTGCCGAGGCTTGTCTGGGTCCCTGTCATCTTACCAGATAAGTCAGGGGTTACCCTGTGCTTCTTCTCCTGCTGTTTGGCATCATTTCTTATTGGGCTTTTCAGTCAGCATTATTACCATTTCTCTTTATAATATCTTACCAGCATTGTTGCCATTTCTTTATATAACATCTCACCAGCATTGTTGCCATTTCTGTATATAACATCTCACAAGCATTGTTGCCATTTCTTTATATAACATCTCACAAGCATTGTTGCCATTTCTTTATATAACATCTCACAAGCATTGTTGCCATTTCTTTATATAACATCTCACAAGCATTGTTGCCATTTCTATATATAACATCTCACAAGCATTGTTGCCATTTGGTGTCTCCTATTGAGCAGTATTGCTCCCCTGGGGTTTCTGGGAGTTCCCCGGTTCTGGGGTCTAGTTAGGCTTCCCCTTGCTCTCTCCTGGCCTCGGCGGATGTGTTGTATTTTCCTAAGACCTGCCTGTAGCGGAGTGGGGCGGACCTAATTCGCCCTTCAGCCGAGACGGGCCCAGGTGAAGCCTAGCACAGCACACATCCGTCAAACCCAGCCAGAGGCAACGGAGTTAGGTTGCCGGGGATACTCCCAGAATCCTTACATTATAACCGGCCCAAACTAGGATCCCCCAGCGGTTCTGGAGGATCTTCCTGTACTCAGTTGTTGTGCTCGGGTGTCTTTTGTTTTTTCTACCATCATGGATCCCTCTGCAGGGGGTCCAGCTCAAGTACTCTCTGATCAGGTCCGTCTCCTCACGCAGCAGATGGTGTATTTGTCTCTGCGGGTGGAGACACAGGAGGAGGTTAGAAGAGTAGTTCCTGCTAGTCTTCAGTCTGTCAAAGAACCTAAGATGAATCTACCCGATCGTTTTTCTGGCGACCGGAAATTATTCTTCAATTTAAGGGAGAGCTGTAAATTATATTTCCGTCTCCGTCCTGCCTCCTCAGGCTCCGAAACCCAGAAGGTCGGGTTGATAGTCTCTCTACTCCAGGGGGATCCACAAACATGGGCCTTTGGTTTAGGGGCAGATAGTCCTGAGCTCAGTACTGTGGATGCATTTTTCACAGCTATGGGGGTGCTGTATGATGATCCCGATAAGGCAGCCTCCGCAGAGTCTCATATTCGGGCTCTGAGGCAGGGTCGCCGTACTGCAGAGGCCTATTGCTCCGAATTCCGTCGCTACACTGGGGATACCACTTGGAATGATCCTGCACTGCGGAGCCAATTCCGTCTTGGCCTTGCAGATCAGATCAAAGATTTCCTGGTACAATATCCAGCGGCAGCTTCTCTTGATGACTTGATGCAGTTGGTGGTTCGCATTGACAGGCGCATCAAAGAGAGACGCTCTGAGCGGGATTTGCCTTCCTATCCTCCGGCCGAGACAGGAGGAGAGCTGGTGGGCGGGTCTGAAGAACCAATGCAAATTGGTGCATCTCGCTTATCAAACCAGGAGAAGGCACGTCGTCGCTCCCTAGGCTTATGTTTATATTGTGGGGGTAAGGGGCACCTTGTGGGCACATGTCCAGAGCGTCCGGGAAACGCCAGGGCCTAGGGGTTAGGGGAGGAATCCTCTTAGGCCAGTCCCGCTTATCTCCCAATAATTCTCTTTTGTTGTTAGTGTGTCTAGGTCTGGGGGCTCAACGATGGGAGTCCCAAGCCTTTGTGGACAGTGGAGCAGCCGGGAACTTCATTGATTCTCGCCTGGTTCAGGATCTTGCCATCCCACTAGTCCCCCTTCCTTCCGAGTTGTCTGTTTTTGGCTTGGATGGTAGTCTCCTTCCCAAAGGTCAAATTTCACATCGTACTGTGCCCTTAGACCTAAGCATAGGTTCTACCCATTCTGAGAGTGTAGAATTTCTCGTTATTCACAGTCCCTTAGCTCCTGTGGTACTGGGTTTACCTTGGTTAAAATTACATAACCCTCATTTCAATTGGCGGACGGGGGAACTGCTGCGGTGGGGTGAGTCATGCGCTGACTCATGTCTGCACCTCCCTGTCAGGGTCTCAAGTTTCGCCAATCCTCTGCTCCCTGCTCCATATGTTTCTTTTTCTGATGTCTTTTCCAAAAAAGAGGCAGAGACTTTACCTCCCCATCGGCCTTACGACTGTGCCATCAGCCTCCTTCCTCAGGCCAAATTACCCAAGGGTCGTTTGTACGCATTGTCCTTACCCGAAGCTAAGGCGATGGAGGAGTATATTGCTGACAACTTAAAGAAGGGCTTTATTCGACCCTCAAAATCTCCTGTGGGGGCGGGGTTTTTCTTTGTCGGCAAGAAAGATGGTACGTTACGTCCGTGTATTGATTACAGACAGCTAAACTTAATTTCTGTTAAGAACTCTTACCCGTTGCCTCTGATCTCTGTTTTATTTGATCAATTACGCTCTGCTACTGTTTTTTCTAAAATTGATCTCCGAGGTGCGTATAATTTGATTAGAATCAAAGCAGGGGATGAGTGGAAGACCGCTTTTAACACTCATACTGGTCATTATGAGTACCTCGTGATGCCCTTTGGATTGGCCAATGCTCCGGCGGTCTTTCAAGACTTCATTAATGACGTCCTTCGGGATTTTTTGGGGGGTTTTGTGGTCGTTTATCTGGACGATATCTTGATTTTTTCTTCATCTTTAGAGCAACATAGAATGCATGTTAAGAGGGTTTTACAGAGACTCAGAGAAAACTGTCTTTATGCTAAACTCGAAAAGTGTGAGTTTGAGGTCCATAGTATTTCCTTCCTTGGTTATATTATTTCCCCGGAGGGCTTCTGTATGGATCCTGCCAAGGTTCAGGCTATCATGGATTGGGTACAGCCCACTACTTTGAAAGCAGTCCAGAGGTTTCTGGGGTTTGCGAACTACTATCGCAGGTTTATTCCGGCATTCTCTGATATTGTCGCGCCCATCGTTGCACTCACTAAGAAGGCTGCAGATCCCGCTCTCTGGTCTACAGAGGTCCATAACTCTTTCCGTCTTCTCAAAGAGGCTTTTATTTCTGCTCGTATCTTCTGTCATCCAGATCCTGACCGCCTGTTTATTTTAGAGGTAGATGCCTCTGAGATTGGCATTGGGGCTGTACTGTCGCAGGTAGATCCCAAGGATGGTCTTTTACATCCCTGTTCCTTCCATTCTCGTAAATTTTCTTCCACAGAATGTAACTACGATGTGGGGAACAGAGAATTGCTGGCCATAAAATGCGCTCTGGAGGAATGGAGGCATTGGCTGGAGGGAGCCAAATTTCAGGTGACCATTTTTACTGATCATAAAAACCTCTCTTATCTTCAGGATGCCAAGAGACTTAATGCCCGTCAGGCAAGGTGGGCGTTATTCTTTGCTCGTTTCAATTTTCGTATCACCTTTAGGCCGGGTTCCCGAAATGTCAAGGCAGATGCCTTGTCTAGGAGTTTTTTAGGTCTTCAGGACAAGGAGTCGGCACTTGAGACCATTATCCCATCTTCTCGGATTCATGTCGGTATGGCACAGACACTTTTAGATAAAGTCTTACGGGCACAAACGGAGGCACCCGACCTCACCCCTTCAGGGAGACTGTTTGTTCCCTCTAGACTCCGAGGGAGAGTCCTTGCTGAGTTTCATACGGCCAAGACGGCAGGTCATCCGGGTTGTGCCAAGACATTGGATTTAATCTCCCGTTCAGTATGGTGGCCATCAATGAGAGGGGATGTGGAATCTTTCGTCAAGTCCTGCGAGGTCTGTGCCAGGAACAAGTCCCTCCGCACCCCCCCCCCCCACGGGTCAACTTCTTCCTTTGTCTTGTCCGGAGAGACCATGGACCCATATCTCAATGGATTTTATTGTAGAATTGCCTTCTTCCTCTGGTCATGATACCATCTGGGTAATTGTGGACCGCTTCAGCAAGATGGCGCATTTTGTTCCCTTGGTCGGTCTTCCCTCCGCTCAAAGATTGGCTACATTATTTTTGTTGCATGTCTTTCGCCTCCATGGGCTCCCCACAGATATTGTCTCGGATAGGGGGGTACAATTTGTTGCCAGGTTTTGGAAATCCCTTTGTGCAGCTTTAGGCATCAACCTCAGTCCATCTTCTGGGTCGAATGGACAGACTGAAAGAGTCAATCAAAACCTCGAGCAATTTTTAAGATGTTATGCTTCCAAGTGTCAGAACAAATGGTCAGAGCATCTGCCTTTCGCAGAGTTTGCATACAATAATGCATGGCATTCAGCTTCTAAAATGTCTCAGTTTTTCTGTGTCTCTGGTCAACACCCCAGAGCCAATTCTTTTGATCCCGGATCTTCCGGGGGTGGTTCTTGGTTGTCACAAAAGAAGGTCATCTGGAACAAAGTTCATAAGGCTCTTCTCACGGCTTCGGCATCTGCCAAGCGATTCTCTGATCGTAACAGGAGGCCCTGCTCATTTAGAGTAGGAGACTGGGTTTTTCTTTCAACCCGGAACATTAAGATTCACCAGGCCTCTCAGAAACTGGGGCCTCACTTTATTGGTCCTTTTAAAATCATCAGTCAAATCAACCGAGTAGCTTTTAGGCTCCAACTGCCCCGGACCATGAAAATTCATAATACTTTTCATTGCTCTCTTTTCAAGCAGGCTTCTCAGCCCAGGCGCAAAGGACCCGCACCCATCCTTGTCCAAGGTCGCAAGGAGTTTATTATAGAAAGGATTCTTGATTCAAAGGTGACTCGTAATCAGCTCAAATTTCTAGTGCACTGGAAAGGATATGGCCCAGAGGAGAGATCCTGGATTCCGGACAACGAGCTCCACGCTCCTTTTCTTAAAAGAAAATTTTTGGAAGAATTTCCCCATAAACCCAGGGTTGGGGGTCCCTTGACCCCTCCTCAAGGGGGGGTACTGTTAGGCGCCGTACCTGGCGTCGCCGCCGTCCAGGTCCCTCGGCAGCATCTGCGCTGCTAGGACGGCGGCCATCTTCCGACGCGCGTCATCAGGAAGCTTCAGGGATGTTGCTAGGCAAAACCCCGAACTTCCGCTCCGGCCGCTCCTGCACGGGGAAGACTATGCAGAGCGTACAAGGAAGTGATGTCACCACAGGGGGCGGCTATTTCAAATATAAGCCGGCGTCTTTCTCTCACTGACGCCGGTTATAGCGTTCTGTCAGCTGTTGCTAAAGTTCGTGTTCCTGGTCCTGGTCCCAGTCGGAAGTTCCCTTGCTGTTCTCCGCCTGCTCTGCCTTGCCTGCTTTGTCCTGCAGTGTCTGGAGTTCTTTCGGTGTGCCCAGCTGTCACTCATCATTAGCAGAAGTCTGCCGAGGCTTGTCTGGGTCTCTGTCATCTTACCAGATAAGTCAGGGGTTACCCTGTGCTTCTTCTCCTGCTGTTTGGCATCATTTCTTATTGGGCTTTTCAGTCAGCATTATTACCATTTCTCTTTATAATATCTTACCAGCATTGTTGCCATTTCTTTATATAACATCTCACAAGCATTGTTGCCATTTGGTGTCTCCTATTGAGCAGTATTGCTCCCCTGGGGTTTCTGGGAGTTCCCCGGTTCTGGGGTCTAGTTAGGCTTTCCCCTTGCTCTCTCCTGGCCTCGGTGGATGTGTTGTATTTTCCTAAGACCTGCCTGTAGCGCAGTGGGGCGGACCTAATTCGCCCTTCAGCCGAGACGGGCCCAGGTGAAGCCTAGCACAGCACACATCCGTCAAACCCAGCCAGAGGCAACGGAGTTAGGTTGCCGGGGATACTCCCAGAATCCTTACAAATATATTACACCCTGCATAGCTACAACCGGGCTATCCAACAATATATTACACCCTGCATAGCTACAACAGGGCTAACCAACAATATATTACACCCTGCACAGCTACAACCGGGCTAGCCAACAAAATATTACACCCCACATAGCTACAACCAGGCTAACCAACAATATATTACACCCTGCATAGCTACAAACGGGCTAACCAACAATATATTACACCCTACATAGCTACAACCGGAGTAACCAACAATATATTACACCCTGCACAGCTACAACCAGAGTTACCAACAATATATTACACCCTGCATAGCTACAACCGGGCTAGCCAACAATATATTACACCCTGCATAGCTACAACCGGAGTAACCAACAATATATTACACCCTACATAGCTACAACCAGGCTATCCAACAATATATTACACCCTACATAGCTACAACCGGAGTAACCAACAATATATTACACCCTGCACAGCTACAACCAGAGTTACCAACAATATATTACACCCTGCATAGCTACAACCGGGCTAGCCAACAATATATTACACCCAGCATAGCTACAACCGGAGTAACCAACAATATATTACACCCTGCATAGCTACAACGGGGCTAACCAACAATATATTACACCCTACATAGCTACAACTGGGCTATCCAACAATATATTACACCCTGCATAGCTACAACCAGGCGAGCCAGCAAAATATTACACCCTGCATAGCTACAACCAGGCTAACCAACAATATATTACACCCTGCATAGCTACAACCGGGCTATCCACCAATTAAATATTACACACTGCATAGCTACAACCAGGCTATCCCACAAAATATTACACACTGCATAGCTACAACCAGGCTATCCCACAAAATATTACACCCTGCATAGCTACAAACGGGCTAGCCAACAAAATATTACACCCTGCACAGCTACTACAACTGGGCTAGCCAACAATATATTACACCCTACATAGCTACAACTGGGTAGCCAACAATATATTACACCCTACATAGCTACAACCGGGCTATCCAACAAAATATTACACCCTACATAGCTACAACTGGGCTAGCCAATGAAATATTACACCCTGCATAGCTACAACCAGGGCTAGCCAACAAAATATTACACCCTGCATAGCTACAACCGGGCTATCCTACATAATATTACACCATGCAGAGCTAGAACCGGAGTAACCAACAATATATTACACCCTGCATAGCTACAACCAGGCTATCCAACAATATATTACATCCTGCATAGCTATAACCGGGCTAACCAACAATATTACACCCTGCATAGCTACAACCGGGCTATCCAACAATATATTACACCCTGCATAGCTAAAACCAGGCTAACCAACAATATATTACACCCTGCATAGCTACAACCGGAGTAACCAATAATATATTACACCCTGCATAGCTACATCCGGGCTATCCAACAATATATTACACCCTGCATAGCTACAACCGGGCTATCCAACAATATATTACACCCTGCATAGCTACAACCAGGCTAACCAACAATATATTGCACCCTGCATAGCTACAACCCGAGTAACCAACAATATATTACACCCTGCGTAGCTACAACCGGGCTAATCAACAACATATTACACCCTACATAGCTACAACCGGGCTAATCAACAATATATTACACCCTGCACAGCAACAACCAGAGTAACCAACAATATATTACACCCTACATAGCTACAACCAGAGTAACCAATAATATATTACACCCTGCATAGCTACAACCGGGCTATCTAACAATATATTACACCCTGCATAGCTACAACCGGGCTATCCAACAAATATATTACACCCTACATAGCTACAACCGGGCTAATCAACAATATATTACACCCTGCACAGCTACAACCAGAGTAACCAACAATATATTACACCCTACATAGCTACAACCAGAGTAACCAATAATATATTACACCCTGCATAGCTACAACCGGGCTATCCAACAATATATTACACCCTACATAGCTACAACCCGGCTATCCAACAATATATTACACCCTGTATAGCTACAACCGGGCTATCCAACAATATATTACACCCTGCATAGCTACAACCGGGCTATCCAGCAATATATTACACCCTGCATAGCTACAACCAGGATAACCAACAATATATTACACCCTGCATAGCTACAACCGGAGTAACCAACAATATATTACACCCTACGTAGCTACAACAGGGCTAATCAACAACATATTACACCCTACATAGCTACAACCGGGCTAATCAACAATATATTACACCCTGCACAGCTACAACCACAGTTACCAACAATATATTACACCCTACATAGCTACAACCAGAGTAACCAATAATATATTACACCCTGCATAGCTACAACCCGGCTATCTAACAATATATTACACCCTGCATAGCTACAAACGGGCTATCCAACAATATATTACACCCTGCATAGCTACAACCGGGCTATCTAACAATATATTACACCCTGCATAGCTACAACCGGGCTAACCAACAATATATTACACCCTGCATAGCTACAACCGGGCTATACAACAATATATTACACCCTGCATAGCTACAACCGGGCTATCCAACAATATATTACACCCTGCATAGCTACAGCCGGGCTATCCAACAAAATATTACACCCTGCATAGCTACAACAGGGCTAGCCAACAATATATTACACCCTGCATAGCTACAGCTGGGCTAACCAACAAAATATTACACCCTACATAGCTATAACAGGGCTAGCCAACAATATATTACACCCTGCATAGCTACAACCGGGCTATCCAACAACATATTACACCCTGCATAGCTACAACCGGGCTATCCAACAATATATTACACCCTGCATAGCTACAACCAGTGTAACCAACAATATATTACACCCTGCATAGTTACAACCGGGCTATCCAACAATATATTACACCCTGCATAGCGACAACCGGGCTATCCAACAATATATTACACCCTGCATAGCTACAACCGGGCTAACCAACAATATATTACACCCTGCATAGCTACAACCAGGCTAACCAACAATATATTACACCCTGCATAGCTACAACCAGTGTAACCAACAATATATTACACCCTACATAGCTACTACAACCGGGCTATCCAACAATATATTACACCCTGCATAGCTACAACCGGGCTATCCAACAATATATTGCATCCTGCATAGCTATAACCGGGCTAACCAACAATATTACACCCTGCATAGCTACAACCGGGCTATCCAACAATATATTACACCCTGCATAGCTAAAACCAGGCTAACCAACAATATATTACACCCTGCATAGCTACAACCGGAGTAACCAATAATATATTACACCCTGCATAGCTACATCCGGGCTATCCAACAATATATTACACCCTGCATAGCTACAACCGGGCTATCCAACAATATATTACACCCTGCATAGCTACAACCAGGCTAACCAACAATATATTACACCCTGCATAGCTACAACCGGAGTAACCAACAATATATTACACCCTGCGTAGCTACAACTGGGCTAATCAACAACATATTACACCCTGCACAGCAACAACCAGAGTAACCAACAATATATTACACCCTACATAGCTACAACCAGAGTAACCAATAATATATTACACCCTGCATAGCTACAACCGGGCTATCTAACAATATATTACACCCTGCATAGCTACAACCGGGCTATCCAACAATATATTACACCCTACATAGCTACAACCGGGCTAATCAACAATATATTACACCCTGCACAGCTACAACCAGAGTAACCAACAATATATTACACCCTACATAGCTACAACCAGAGTAACCAATAATATATTACACCCTGCATAGCTACAACCGGTCTATCCAACAATATATTACACCCTACATAGCTACAACCCGGCTATCCAACAATATATTACACCCTGTATAGCTACAACCGGGCTATCCAACAATATATTACACCCTGCATAGCTACAACCGGGCTATCCAGCAATATATTACACCCTGCATAGCTACAACCGGGATAACCAACAATATATTACACCCTGCATAGCTACAACCGGAGTAACCAACAATATATTACACCCTACGTAGCTACAACAGGGCTAATCAACAACATATTACACCCTACATAGCTACAACCGGGCTAATCAACAATATATTACACCCTGCACAGCTACAACCAGAGTTACCAACAATATATTACACCCTACATAGCTACAACCAGAGTAACCAATAATATATTACACCCTGCATAGCTACAACCCGGCTATCTAACAATATATTACACCCTGCATAGCTACAAACGGGCTATCCAACAATATATTACACCCTGCATAGCTACAACCGGGCTATCTAACAATATATTACACCCTGCATAGCTACAACCGGGCTAACCAACAATATATTACACCCTGCATAGCTACAACCGGGCTATACAACAATATATTACACCCTGCATAGCTACAACCGGGCTATCCAACAATATATTACACCCTGCATAGCTACAGCCGGGCTATCCAACAAAATATTACACCCTGCATAGCTACAACAGGGCTAGCCAACAATATATTACACCCTGCATAGCTACAGCTGGGCTAACCAACAAAATATTACACCCTACATAGCTATAACAGGGCTAGCCAACAATATATTACACCCTGCATAGCTACAACCGGGCTATCCAACAACATATTACACCCTGCATAGCTACAACCGGGCTATCCAACAATATATTACACCCTGCATAGCTACAACCAGTGTAACCAACAATATATTACACCCTGCATAGCTACAACCGGGCTATCCAACAATATATTACACCCTGCATAGCGACAACCGGGCTATCCAACAATATATTACACCCTGCATAGCTACAATCGGGCTAACCAACAATATATTACACCCTGCATAGCTACAACCAGGCTAACCAACAATATATTACACCCTGCATAGCTACAACCAGTGTAACCAACAATATATTACACCCTACATAGCTACTACAACCGGGCTATCCAACAATATATTACACCCTGCATAGCTACAACCGGGCTAGCCAACAATATATTACACCCTGCATAGCTACAACCGGGCTATCCAACAATATATTACACCCTGCATAGCTACAACCGGGCTATCCAGCAATATATTACACCCTGCATAGCTACAACCAGGCTAACCAACAATATATTACACCCTGCATAGCTACAACCGGAGTAACCAACAATATATTACACCCTGCGTAGCTACAACCGGGCTAATCAACAACATATTACACCCTACATAGCTACAACCGGGCTAATCAACAATATATTACACCCTGCACAGCTACAACCAGAGTAACCAACAATATATTACACTCTACATAGCTACAACCAGAGTAACCAATAATATATTACACCCTGCATAGCTACAACCGGGCTATCTAACAATATATTACACCCTGCATAGCTACAACCGGGCTATCCAACAATATATTACACCCTGCATAGCTACAACCGGGCTATCTAACAATATATTACACCCTGCATAGCTACAACCGGGCTAACCAACATTATCTTACACCCTGCATAGCTACAACCGGGCTATACAACAATATATTACACCCTGCATAGCTACAACCGGGCTATCCAACAATATATTACACCCTGCATAGCTACAGCCGGGCTATCCAACAAAATATTACACCCTGCATAGCTACAACAGGGCTAGCCAACAATATATTACACCCTGCATAGCTACAGCCGGGCTAACCAACAAAATATTACACCCTACATAGCTACAACAGGGCTAGCCAACAATATATTACTCCCTGCATAGCTACAACCGGGCTATCCAACAACATATTACACCCTGCATAGCTACAACCGGGCTATCCAACAATATATTACACCCTGCATAGCTACAACCAGTGTAACCAACAATATATTACACCCTGCATAGCTACAACCGGGCTATCCAACAATATATTACACCCTGCATAGCTGCAACAGGGCTAGCCAACAATATATTACACCCTACATAGCTACAACCGGGCTATCCAACAATATATTACAACCTGCATAGCTACAACCAGTGTAACCAACAATATATTATACCCTGCATAGCTACAACCAGGCTAACCAACAATATATTACACCCTGCATAGCTACAGCCGGGTTAACCAACAAAATATTACACCCTACATAGCTACAACAGGGCTAGCTAACAATATATTACACCCTGCATAACTACAACCAGGCTATCCAACAATATATTACACCCTGCATAGCTACAACCAGTGTAACCAACAATATATTACACCCTGCATAGCTACAACCGGGCTATCCAACAATATATTACACCCTGCATAGCTACAACCGGGCTAACCAACAATATATTACACCCTGCATAGCTACAACCAGGCTAACCAACAATATATTACACCCTGCATAGCTACAACCAGTGTAACCAACAATATATTACACCCTACATAGCTACTACAACCGGGCTATCCAACAATATATTACACCCTGCATAGCTACAACCGGGCTATCTAACAATATATTACACCCTGCATAGCTACAACCGGGCTAACCAATAATATATTACACCCTGCATAGCTACAACCGGAGTAACCAACAATATATTACACCCTACATAGCTACAACCGGGCTATCCGACAATATATTACACCCTGCATAGCTACAACCGGGCTATCCAACAATATATTACACCCAGCATAGCTACAACCGGGCTAACCAACAATATATTACACCCTGCATAGCTACAACCAGTGTAACCAACAATATATTACACCCTACATAGCTACTACAACCGGGCTACCCAACAATATATTACACCCTGCATAGCTACAACTGGACTAACCAACAATATATTACACCCTACATAGCTACAATCGGAGTAACCAACAATATATTACACCCTACATAACTACAACCAGGCTATCCAATAATATATTACACCCTACATAGCTACAACCAGGCTAACCAACAATATGTTACACTCTGCATAGCTATTACCAGGCTAACCAACAATATATTACACCCTGCATAGCTACTACCAGGCTAACCAACAATATATTACACCCTGCATAGCTACAACCAGGCTAACCAACAATATATTACACCCTGCATAGCTACAACCAGGCTAACCAACAATATATTACACCCTGCATAGCTACAACCGGGCTAACCAACAATATATTATACCCTGCATAGCTACAGCCAGACTAACAAACAAAATATTACACCCTACATAGCTACAACAGGAGTAACCAACAAAATATTATACCCTGCATAGCTACAGCCGGGCTAACCAACAAAATATTACACCCTACATAGCTACAACAGGGCTAGCCAACAATATATTACACCCTGCATAGCTACAACCGGGCTATCCAACAAAATATTACACCCTGCATAGCTACAACCGGGCTAACCAACAATATATTACACCCTGCATAGCTACAACCGGAGTAACCAACAATATATTACACCCGGCATAGCTACAACCGGAGTAACCAACAATATATTACACCCTACATAGCTACAACCGGGCTAGCCAACAATATATTACACCCTACATAGCTACAACCGGGCTATCCAACAATATATTACACCCTACATAGCTACAACCGGAGTAACCAACAATATATTACACCCTACATAGCTACAACCGGAGTAACCAACAATATATTACACCCTACACAGCTACAACCGGAGTAACCAACAATATATTACACCCTGCATAGCTACAACCGGGCTATCTAACAATATCTTACACCCTGCATAGCTACAACCGGGCTATACAACAATATATTACACCCTGCATAGCTACAACCGGGCTATCCAACAATATATTACACCCTGCATAGCTACAGCCGGGCTATCCAACAAAATATTACACCCTGCATAGCTACAACAGGGCTAGCCAACAATATATTACACCCTGCATAGCTACAGCCGGGCTAACCAACAAAATATTACACCCTACATAGCTACAACAGGGCTAGCCAACAATATATTACTCCCTGCATAGCTACAACCGGGCTATCCAACAACATATTACACCCTGCATAGCTACAACCGGGCTATCCAACAATATATTACACCCTGCATAGCTACAACCAGTGTAACCAACAATATATTACACCCAGCATAGCTACAACCGGGCTAACCAACAATATATTACACCCTGCATAGCTACAACCAGTGTAACCAACAATATATTACACCCTACATAGCTACTACAACCGGGCTACCCAACAATATATTACACCCTGCATAGCTACAACTGGACTAACCAACAATATATTACACCCTACATAGCTACAATCGGAGTAACCAACAATATATTACACCCTACATAACTACAACCAGGCTATCCAATAATATATTACACCCTACATAGCTACAACCAGGCTAACCAACAATATGTTACACTCTGCATAGCTATTACCAGGCTAACCAACAATATATTACACCCTGCATAGCTACTACCAGGCTAACCAACAATATATTACACCCTGCATAGCTACAACCAGGCTAACCAACAATATATTACACCCTGCATAGCTACAACCAGGCTAACCAACAATATATTACACCCTGCATAGCTACAACCGGGCTAACCAACAATATATTATACCCTGCATAGCTACAGCCAGACTAACAAACAAAATATTACACCCTACATAGCTACAACAGGAGTAACCAACAAAATATTATACCCTGCATAGCTACAGCCGGGCTAACCAACAAAATATTACACCCTACATAGCTACAACAGGGCTAGCCAACAATATATTACACCCTGCATAGCTACAACCGGGCTATCCAACAAAATATTACACCCTGCATAGCTACAACCGGGCTAACCAACAATATATTACACCCTGCATAGCTACAACCGGAGTAACCAACAATATATTACACCCGGCATAGCTACAACCGGAGTAACCAACAATATATTACACCCTACATAGCTACAACCGGGCTAGCCAACAATATATTACACCCTACATAGCTACAACCGGGCTATCCAACAATATATTACACCCTACATAGCTACAACCGGAGTAACCAACAATATATTACACCCTACATAGCTACAACCGGAGTAACCAACAATATATTACACCCTACACAGCTACAACCGGAGTAACCAACAATATATTACACCCTGCATAGCTACAACCGGGCTATCTAACAATATATTACACCCTGCATAGCTACAACCGGGCTAACCAACAATATATTACACCCTGCATAGCTACAACCGGGCTATACAACAATATATTACACCCTGCATAGCTACAACCGGGCTATCCAACAATATATTACACCCTGTGTCACGGACCCACCGGTCGCCTGCTCCGATACGTCAATCTGAGCAGCGCCGGCCGTGACTGGGGTTCACTCAGGACACTCGGGTCCTTTCCTTGAGGTACACTGCCACCAGCCAAAACCTGATTTTAGCGCCTGAAACTGCGCAAGGGGCGGCTTGGCTCGCCCCTGACCACACAATACAAGATAACAATGGTAACGTTTTTCAGCCGTTCTCTTCCGAGGCTAATGAGTCTTAGGAACACAGAACCAGAACTGGGAATATGTATTATTTATTCCTAGAAATACTACAGAGCTTTAGAAAATAGTTACAAGATTTTACAATGATTTTAAAAGTACACACAAGTTTTAAATGCAAATTTCAGAAATAAAATAAAAGGGAAAAAAGACAGAACCGTATCCTACAATCCTGAAGTGGGGGGGTCCTCCACAAGAAATCTCTCGTCGCCTACAGCCTGCTTGCTCGACCCCCAGGTAGTGACACTGACTATAGGGAGAAAGGTCTTAGTTATACCTTGCAGACTCCCTCATCCCTCCCACCCTTGGGATTCCACTCTTTCCATGCTGAAGGAGTGTGGAAGGTCCCTGGCAATGTATTTTTTACAGGCTGCTGTTTTCAAAGTGATTGATCCTCCTTCCTTGCATAGCAGACCCACTGATAAGAGATGTGGAGGAAGGGGACAAACTCTAACCTCTTCTTCTGGACCATGGTTTATGAGGGGCTCAGATCTTATCTTACATCCTAACTCCGGAGGAGTCCACAGATGTCACACTGAGGAAATACAGGCCTCAAACTCAAACCAGGGTCACCTACAGTTTACATACAAGACATGTCCTGATTCCAATACTCACAGGAGACATAACTATTACACCAATATCAGACATACATTGATTGAACAGATAATCATAACAGGAGGCATACGTTAATTTGATCGATTACCTGAACTGATCGTTACACCTCCCCCTTTTAAAATGGCGCACAGAGGCGGTGACCCACGTCATCGTCTCATCAGTGCGCTATTAACTACATCACCTGGACAGGTAGCAGTGGTCTCTGTGCTGATTGCCACTGATTCTGCTGAATTTGTACAAACACTTTCTTATACTTGACGTCTGTCATGGGACCACCGGACGCCATAGCCGTGGCTAGGGTGGGCAATGGGCATAGTCCCTGTCCCTCTCGCAGGAGATGGCAAACTAAAAGCACACAGGTGTCCTCGAACCCATAGTCTGTGAGCACACTGATATAGTGGGAGCTGTGTCCATCCCGGCTGGTATTGACACAGCCCACCACAGCTGTGCGTCGGACTCCTGGACACGGATTCTCCCCTGCAGCTGGCAGTTTGGCCTTACTCACTGAGATCAGTACCAGACCATTCCGCCACACCCCAAACGGCCATCCCCCTGGGACTCGTAACTCGGCACGTTTAACTATACCACAGGTGTGGGGCATTCTCCCAGCACTATATACAGACTTAAAAATGTCTTCCCAGCACCTCTCCTGAGCTGACTGACCCCCCCTCCCCTTCACTGGGGGGAAGGTCCACTCACTCAACACCTCACACCTCATCCTTTTGTGAGGAGATTCGCCCTCTGTGTCTGTGTGTGTGGATTGTGAAGGGGGGCACGTTTCTGCAAGGGGGAATACCAGCAGGTCCTTGTCCCCTGTCTTGGGAACATCCCAGCTCAGCTTTCCTGAGGTTAATATAGCTGAGTTTACCTGTGCTTCGCGGGCCCACCCACCCTTCTGGTTACACACAGCAGCTTCCCTACTAGCCACTGGCTCTATTCCTGAAACAACCCTCTCACTGTACCCAGGGGTATCTTTCCCACTTCCCCGGTATGGGGCAGCCTGTGCAGGGTTGGTTCTCAGTTCTGCGTGGAAAGCCAAGCTTTCCATGGCCGTCCAGGACACCTTCCTGAGCCTGACCTTCCCTCCCAGACCCGCAGGTTCTGTGGCTGGGGTGGTGCCACTGAGGTTATCAGGAGAGGCATCCGTTATCCAGTGATGCTGGAAAAATGCACTCTCTGGAGAGTTCTCAGTGTCTGGAGGGAACCCCTGCTGTGTTCCTGTATCTGTGTTTGTGTGTCTACAGGAAGGAGGGGGGTTTGGGGGGAAAGCTGCAGTAAGGGACACTCTCTCCTTATCTGACAGGTCTACAGTGCACACAGGACCCACCGGGTCACTTATTATACCTGGTACCACATTTCCCACAGTAGCGCAAGACATCACATTATCAACAGTAACATCAATATCATAACCTGGGGAGACATCCTGCAATACCTGCAAATTAGCCTGTGCATCTTCCACAACACATGGGGCCCATCCTGCTGGCTTACAATTGCACCGTGGCAAAAACGCTATATCTGGATCCCATTGTCTCTGAGCAGGAATGGGGTTATCTGAGCATGTTGTCACCAGTAACTTATTGGCAGGTACATGCTCTGCCTGCAACCAACTCAGATCTGTCCCATTTGTGCAGTTAGCGTCCCCTGGCACGATGTCACAACCAGACATCACTGGAAGAACAGGGTTAACGTCTGGCACAGCAACCTTAATGACATCACCATCAGCACTCCTACCACTGATGAGTGAGGGTGTCTCATTCCCAACTAGATTAGGGCATTCATTTAACCCCACAAACTGGCAAGGATTACCCACTATACCTGTCTCTAACTCACCCTCCACCTCTACCGAAGGTACGGCACTATCACAGATCATCCCAGGGGCTTCACACAAAATAACAACATTGCAATGTTCAGCATGGTTACATACTACCTGAGATGCATCATATGGTTCAGAAGGGTTAGCGACAGATATGTGTGGAGTTAATAAAAGTCCCACATCAGTAGTCCCACACATACTTGTGTGCATACAGTCAGAAAGTCCCATTCCTATTTCCGACATAGTCTCTTCCCTGCATACTTTCACTATGCAGTCAGAATACTCACTGGGCTCTTCTGGTGCTGTAGGGGATTGGTACTCTGCAGTCTCCCTGACTGCCACACATCCTACAGTCTCCCTGGTGCTAGCAGAGATGTCAGCTCTCTGAGCATCGGCTGTAGTGTCCAGGGCCAGATCATTATTCACAACCAAGCTGACACTCACTTGGCTTCCTCTGTCTGCTTCCAAGACAGGGAACTGTGCATGACGCGGTCCGGTGAAATTCGCGTCAGCGGTCATTTGGGACCTCTGTCCCTTGTTAGGCTCCCCATGATTGATAACAGAGTCCACATCATGATCCAACACATTATTTACTTCCACAGACAGTAAAAGTTCAGTACGAAGCCCATCTCCTGCTAACTCAGTAGCCACGGCAGATAAAGTCTCACGTAAAGGTTCGCCATCATGATGCCCTGTATCATCCTCCACTGGTTCACCAACAGCGATCAGCCCTCTGAGCCTCACCAGTTCCAACTGGTACTCACGCTCAGCCTGACGCTCTGCAGCCTCTCGTACGGCTTTGCGCTCCTCAGCCTCTCGTCTGGCTTTGCACTCCGCAGCCTCTCTGTCGACAATGGCTTTGCGCTCCGCAGCCTCTCTGTCGACAATGCCTTGGCAGAACTGCACCAGCTGCAAAGCGAATACGGGGTTCACATTCTTCAATTGCCTGCTAGCAGCTAGAAGGTCGCTCTGCAGTGTAGACTTGCTGGGTCCAGCAGAAGGGTTTAACCCTGGCGCGGCATCATTTGTACTGTCCAGTGCTGACTGAGCCCCTGGGGTAGGATTGTCCATGGACTGGTTTCCTCCAGCAGCTAGAGTCCGATCGGCATCCACTAGTGCCTGAATCATACGTTTTCTACTCTGGCCAGACCAAGGGATATTCCTCTGCACACACATGACCGCCAGGTCATCTCTCCTCATCTGCTGGTAATCAGCCATCCGGAGTCTCACACTTGTCAAATAAAATGATAGGAAAGAAAAACAAGAGAAGGGAGGGAACAGAAATTGCATCCACTGTGTGACTTTTAAAACTATAGTAAAGCTCTGAGTTCTGATTCTGGTGATGTGGGTATTTCACACAAAATTCTACCCACACTCACTTAAGTTCTTAAAGAGAAAAATAAATTCTCCACCCCACCGCTTGCCACCAAATGTCACGGACCCACCGGTCGCCTGCTCCGATACGTCAATCTGAGCAGCGCCGGCCGTGACTGGGGTTCACTCAGGACACTCGGGTCCTTTCCTTGAGGTACACTGCCACCAGCCAAAACCTGATTTTAGCGCCTGAAACTGCGCAAGGGGCGGCTTGGCTCGCCCCTGACCACACAATACAAGATAACAATGGTAACGTTTTTCAGCCGTTCTCTTCCGAGGCTAATGAGTCTTAGGAACACAGAACCAGAACTGGGAATATGTATTATTTATTCCTAGAAATACTACAGAGCTTTAGAAAATAGTTACAAGATTTTACAATGATTTTAAAAGTACACACAAGTTTTAAATGCAAATTTCAGAAATAAAATAAAAGGAAAAAAAGACAGAACCGTATCCTACAATCCTGAAGTGGGGGGGTCCTCCACAAGAAATCTCTCGTCGCCTACAGCCTGCTTGCTCGACCCCCAGGTAGTGACACTGACTATAGGGAGAAAGGTCTTAGTTATACCTTGCAGACTCCCTCATCCCTCCCACCCTTGGGATTCCACTCTTTCCATGCTGAAGGAGTGTGGAAGGTCCCTGGCAATGTATTTTTTACAGTCTGCTGTTTTCAAAGTGATTGATCCTCCTTCCTTGCATAGCAGACCCACTGATAAGAGATGTGGAGGAAGGGGACAAACTCTAACCTCTTCTTCTGGACCATGGTTTATGAGGGGCTCAGATCTTATCTTACATCCTAACTCCGGAGGAGTCCACAGATGTCACACTGAGGAAATACAGGCCTCAAACTCAAACCAGGGTCACCTACAGTTTACATACAAGACATGTCCTGATTCCAATACTCACAGGAGACATAACTATTACACCAATATCAGACATACATTGATTGAACAGATAATCATAACAGGAGGCATACGTTAATTTGATCGATTACCTGAACTGATCGTTACACCCTGCATAGCTACAGCCGGGCTATCCAACAAAATATTACACCCTGCATAGCTACAACAGGGCTAGCCAACAATATATTACACCCTGCATAGCTACAGCTGGGCTAACCAACAAAATATTACACCCTACATAGCTATAACAGGGCTAGCCAACAATATATTACACCCTGCATAGCTACAACCGGGCTATCCAACAACATATTACACCCTGCATAGCTACAACCGGGCTATCCAACAATATATTACACCCTGCATAGCTACAACCAGTGTAACCAACAATATATTACACCCTGCATAGCTACAACCGGGCTATCCAACAATATATTACACCCTGCATAGCGACAACTGGGCTATCCAACAATATATTACACCCTGCATAGCTACAACCGGGCTAACCAACAATATATTACACCCTGCATAGCTACAACCAGGCTAACCAACAATATATTACACCCTGCATAGCTACAACCAGTGTAACCAACAATATATTACACCCTACATAGCTACTACAACCGGGCTATCCAACAATATATTACACCCTGCATAGCTACAACCGGGCTATCCAACAATATATTGCATCCTGCATAGCTATAACCGGGCTAACCAACAATATTACACCCTGCATAGCTACAACCGGGCTATCCAACAATATATTACACCCTGCATAGCTAAAACCAGGCTAACCAACAATATATTACACCCTGCATAGCTACAACCAGAGTAACCAATAATATATTACACCCTGCATAGCTACATCCGGGCTATCCAACAATATATTACACCCTGCATAGCTACAACCGGGCTATCCAACAATATATTACACCCTGCATAGCTACAACCAGGCTAACCAACAATATATTACACCCTGCATAGCTACAACCGGAGTAACCAACAATATATTACACCCTGCGTAGCTACAACTGGGCTAATCAACAACATATTACACCCTGCACAGCAACAACCAGAGTAACCAACAATATATTACACCCTACATAGCTACAACCAGAGTAACCAATAATATATTACACCCTGCATAGCTACAACCGGGCTATCTAACAATATATTACACCCTGCATAGCTACAACCGGGCTATCCAACAATATATTACACCCTACATAGCTACAACCGGGCTAATCAACAATATATTACACCCTGCACAGCTACAACCAGAGTAACCAACAATATATTACACCCTACATAGCTACAACCAGAGTAACCAATAATATATTACACCCTGCATAGCTACAACCGGTCTATCCAACAATATATTACACCCTACATAGCTACAACCCGGCTATCCAACAATATATTACACCCTGTATAGCTACAACCGGGCTATCCAACAATATATTACACCCTGCATAGCTACAACCGGGCTATCCAGCAATATATTACACCCTGCATAGCTACAACCAGGATAACCAACAATATATTACACCCTGCATAGCTACAACCGGAGTAACCAACAATATATTACACCCTACGTAGCTACAACAGGGCTAATCAACAACATATTACACCCTACATAGCTACAACCGGGCTAATCAACAATATATTACACCCTGCACAGCTACAACCAGAGTTACCAACAATATATTACACCCTACATAGCTACAACCAGAGTAACCAATAATATATTACACCCTGCATAGCTACAACCCGGCTATCTAACAATATATTACACCCTGCATAGCTACAAACGGGCTATCCAACAATATATTACACCCTGCATAGCTACAACCGGGCTATCTAACAATATATTACACCCTGCATAGCTACAACCGGGCTAACCAACAATATATTACACCCTGCATAGCTACAACCGGGCTATACAACAATATATTACACCCTGCATAGCTACAACCGGGCTATCCAACAATATATTACACCCTGCATAGCTACAGCCGGGCTATCCAACAAAATATTACACCCTGCATAGCTACAACAGGGCTAGCCAACAATATATTACACCCTGCATAGCTACAGCTGGGCTAACCAACAAAATATTACACCCTACATAGCTATAACAGGGCTAGCCAACAATATATTACACCCTGCATAGCTACAACCGGGCTATCCAACAACATATTACACCCTGCATAGCTACAACCGGGCTATCCAACAATATATTACACCCTGCATAGCTACAACCAGTGTAACCAACAATATATTACACCCTGCATAGCTACAACCGGGCTATCCAACAATATATTACACCCTGCATAGCGACAACCGGGCTATCCAACAATATATTACACCCTGCATAGCTACAATCGGGCTAACCAACAATATATTACACCCTGCATAGCTACAACCAGGCTAACCAACAATATATTACACCCTGCATAGCTACAACCAGTGTAACCAACAATATATTACACCCTACATAGCTACTACAACCGGGCTATCCAACAATATATTACACCCTGCATAGCTACAACCGGGCTAGCCAACAATATATTACACCCTGCATAGCTACAACCGGGCTATCCAACAATATATTACACCCTGCATAGCTACAACCGGGCTATCCAGCAATATATTACACCCTGCATAGCTACAACCAGGCTAACCAACAATATATTACACCCTGCATAGCTACAACCGGAGTAACCAACAATATATTACACCCTGCGTAGCTACAACCGGGCTAATCAACAACATATTACACCCTACATAGCTACAACCGGGCTAATCAACAATATATTACACCCTGCACAGCTACAACCAGAGTAACCAACAATATATTACACTCTACATAGCTACAACCAGAGTAACCAATAATATATTACACCCTGCATAGCTACAACCGGGCTATCTAACAATATATTACACCCTGCATAGCTACAACCGGGCTATCCAACAATATATTACACCCTACATAGCTACAACCGGGCTAATCAACAATATATTACACCCTGCACAGCTACAACCAGAGTAACCAACAATATATTACACCCTACATAGCTACAACCAGAGTAACCAATAATATATTACACCCTGCATAGCTACAACCGGTCTATCCAACAATATATTACACCCTACATAGCTACAACCCGGCTATCCAACAATATATTACACCCTGTATAGCTACAACCGGGCTATCCAACAATATATTACACCCTGCATAGCTACAACCGGGCTATCCAGCAATATATTACACCCTGCATAGCTACAACCAGGATGTCCAACAATATATTACACCCTGCATAGCTACAACCGGAGTAACCAACAATATATTACACCCTACGTAGCTACAACAGGGCTAATCAACAACATATTACACCCTACATAGCTACAACCGGGCTAATCAACAATATATTACACCCTGCACAGCTACAACCAGAGTTACCAACAATATATTACACCCTACATAGCTACAACCAGAGTAACCAATAATATATTACACCCTGCATAGCTACAACCCGGCTATCTAACAATATATTACACCCTGCATAGCTACAAACGGGCTATCCAACAATATATTACACCCTGCATAGCTACAACCGGGCTATCTAACAATATATTACACCCTGCATAGCTACAACCGGGCTAACCAACAATATATTACACCCTGCATAGCTACAACCGGGCTATACAACAATATATTACACCCTGCATAGCTACAACCGGGCTATCCAACAATATATTACACCCTGCATAGCTACAGCCGGGCTATCCAACAAAATATTACACCCTGCATAGCTACAACAGGGCTAGCCAACAATATATTACACCCTGCATAGCTACAGCTGGGCTAACCAACAAAATATTACACCCTACATAGCTATAACAGGGCTAGCCAACAATATATTACACCCTGCATAGCTACAACCGGGCTATCCAACAACATATTACACCCTGCATAGCTACAACCGGGCTATCCAACAATATATTACACCCTGCATAGCTACAACCAGTGTAACCAACAATATATTACACCCTGCATAGCTACAACCGGGCTATCCAACAATATATTACACCCTGCATAGCGACAACCGGGCTATCCAACAATATATTACACCCTGCATAGCTACAATCGGGCTAACCAACAATATATTACACCCTGCATAGCTACAACCAGGCTAACCAACAATATATTACACCCTGCATAGCTACAACCAGTGTAACCAACAATATATTACACCCTACATAGCTACTACAACCGGGCTATCCAACAATATATTACACCCTGCATAGCTACAACCGGGCTAGCCAACAATATATTACACCCTGCATAGCTACAACCGGGCTATCCAACAATATATTACACCCTGCATAGCTACAACCGGGCTATCCAGCAATATATTACACCCTGCATAGCTACAACCAGGCTAACCAACAATATATTACACCCTGCATAGCTACAACCGGAGTAACCAACAATATATTACACCCTGCGTAGCTACAACCGGGCTAATCAACAACATATTACACCCTACATAGCTACAACCGGGCTAATCAACAATATATTACACCCTGCACAGCTACAACCAGAGTAACCAACAATATATTACACTCTACATAGCTACAACCAGAGTAACCAATAATATATTACACCCTGCATAGCTACAACCGGGCTATCTAACAATATATTACACCCTGCATAGCTACAACCGGGCTATCCAACAATATATTACACCCTGCATAGCTACAACCGGGCTATCTAACAATATATTACACCCTGCATAGCTACAACCGGGCTAACCAACAATATCTTACACCCTGCATAGCTACAACCGGGCTATACAACAATATATTACACCCTGCATAGCTACAACCGGGCTATCCAACAATATATTACACCCTGCATAGCTACAGCCGGGCTATCCAACAAAATATTACACCCTGCATAGCTACAACAGGGCTAGCCAACAATATATTACACCCTGCATAGCTACAGCCGGGCTAACCAACAAAATATTACACCCTACATAGCTACAACAGGGCTAGCCAACAATATATTACTCCCTGCATAGCTACAACCGGGCTATCCAACAACATATTACACCCTGCATAGCTACAACCGGGCTATCCAACAATATATTACACCCTGCATAGCTACAACCAGTGTAACCAACAATATATTACACCCTGCATAGCTACAACCGGGCTATCCAACAATATATTACACCCTGCATAGCTGCAACAGGGCTAGCCAACAATATATTACACCCTACATAGCTACAACCGGGCTATCCAACAATATATTACAACCTGCATAGCTACAACCAGTGTAACCAACAATATATTATACCCTGCATAGCTACAACCAGGCTAACCAACAATATATTACACCCTGCATAGCTACAGCCGGGTTAACCAACAAAATATTACACCCTACATAGCTACAACAGGGCTAGCTAACAATATATTACACCCTGCATAACTACAACCAGGCTATCCAACAATATATTACACCCTGCATAGCTACAACCAGTGTAACCAACAATATATTACACCCTGCATAGCTACAACCGGGCTATCCAACAATATATTACACCCTGCATAGCTACAACCGGGCTAACCAACAATATATTACACCCTGCATAGCTACAACCAGGCTAACCAACAATATATTACACCCTGCATAGCTACAACCAGTGTAACCAACAATATATTACACCCTACATAGCTACTACAACCGGGCTATCCAACAATATATTACACCCTGCATAGCTACAACCGGGCTATCTAACAATATATTACACCCTGCATAGCTACAACCGGAGTAACCAACAATATATTACACCCTACATAGCTACAACCGGGCTATCCGACAATATATTACACCCTGCATAGCTACAACCGGGCTATCCAACAATATATTACACCCAGCATAGCTACAACCGGGCTAACCAACAATATATTACACCCTGCATAGCTACAACCAGTGTAACCAACAATATATTACACCCTACATAGCTACTACAACCGGGCTACCCAACAATATATTACACCCTGCATAGCTACAACTGGACTAACCAACAATATATTACACCCTACATAGCTACAATCGGAGTAACCAACAATATATTACACCCTACATAACTACAACCAGGCTATCCAATAATATATTACACCCTACATAGCTACAACCAGGCTAACCAACAATATGTTACACTCTGCATAGCTATTACCAGGCTAACCAACAATATATTACACCCTGCATAGCTACTACCAGGCTAACCAACAATATATTACACCCTGCATAGCTACAACCAGGCTAACCAACAATATATTACACCCTGCATAGCTACAACCAGGCTAACCAACAATATATTACACCCTGCATAGCTACAACCGGGCTAACCAACAATATATTATACCCTGCATAGCTACAGCCAGACTAACAAACAAAATATTACACCCTACATAGCTACAACAGGAGTAACCAACAAAATATTATACCCTGCATAGCTACAGCCGGGCTAACCAACAAAATATTACACCCTACATAGCTACAACAGGGCTAGCCAACAATATATTACACCCTGCATAGCTACAACCGGGCTATCCAACAAAATATTACACCCTGCATAGCTACAACCGGGCTAACCAACAATATATTACACCCTGCATAGCTACAACCGGAGTAACCAACAATATATTACACCCGGCATAGCTACAACCGGAGTAACCAACAATATATTACACCCTACATAGCTACAACCGGGCTAGCCAACAATATATTACACCCTACATAGCTACAACCGGGCTATCCAACAATATATTACACCCTACATAGCTACAACCGGAGTAACCAACAATATATTACACCCTGCATAGCTACAACCGGAGTAACCAACAATATATTACACCCTACACAGCTACAACCGGAGTAACCAACAATATATTACACCCTGCATAGCTACAAATGGGCTATCCAACAAAATATTACACCCTAAATAGCTAAAACTGGGCTATCCAACCAAATATTACACCCTGCATAGCTACAACCAGGGCTAGCCAGCAAAATATTACACCCTGCATAGCTACAACCGGGCTATCCAACAATATATTACACCCTGATAACTAGAACCGGAGTAACCAACAATATATTATACCCTACATAGCTACAACCAGTGTAACCAACAATAGATTACACCCTACATAGCTACAACCGGGCTAACCAACAAAATAGAAACCTAGAAACATAGAATGTGACAGCAGATAAGAACCACTTGGCCCATCTAGTCTGCCCCTTTTTTAAACATGTTACCTCAAACCATATTTGATCCTTATTTCTTTGTGAGACACAGGGGCAGGGGTCAGTGTGAGACACATGGGCAGGGCAGGGGTCAGTGGGAGGAAATGAGCCAGGGCAGGGGTCAGTGTGAGGAAGTGAGACAGGGGTCAGTGTGAGACACAGCATCACAGGGGACAGGGATCAGTGTGATGCAGGGGGGCAGGAAAGGGTGACGTACAGTGGTAGCAGTCAGTGTGACGAAGGGGGTCAGAGTGATGCACAAGGGCAGAGGGTCAGGGATCAGTATGATACACAGGGGCAGTGTTACACACAGGGACAGCGGCAAAAGGGATCAGTGTGAGACATGGAGCAGGGGTCAGTATGATGCACAGGGGCAGATTTCAGAGTGAGGAACTGGGGCAGGGGTGGCAGGGATCAGTATGAGTCACAGGGATAGGGTGACGTACATGGGCAGGGGTCAGTGTGAGACAGGGATAGGGTGATGCACAGGGGCAGGGGTCAGTGTGAGACACGGGTAGGGTGATGCACAGGGGCAGGGGTCAGTGTCAGACACGGGTAGGGTGATGGTGAGGGTCAGGGGTCAGTGTGAGACAAATCTCAACTTCATGGGTCAGAATCGAGCTATTTGCTTAGTTTTCCACGTCCGCTCGCCTCGCTGCGCTCGCTACACTATATAAATTCAACTCCATGTTGACATGGATAGTGGGGGTATGAGCATACTAACTATAGTGGGCGCCCAACTAACATATAAGTACCGGAAATAGCAATGCAAGTGTGAAAACCTGCCAGGAACTTCTTTTTATAAGGAGGGCCTGCCAGGATGACATAAACAATTAGTGGCGCGGCCCCTTTAAGAGATTCTCCAGTGCGCGCCCTAGGGAGAACGCACACCTCCCGCGACCCTGAAGTCAGCAGCAACCATGCGCTCATCCCTGACGTTCGGCAAGAACCCGCCACTGCAGGGAGTTGCTTGCTTGGCCCTCACGGTCCCAGCCAGGAGAGGACCCAACAACCGCCCAGACACCTGCCGCCTCTGCCCACACCTCTAGTGCCCTCGGTCTCGGTAAGAACATCCCGTGGTCCAAGAGGCTGTGACAGACCCATTCCTTATCCTCCAGCATCTAAAGGACAGAAACCGGTACAAATTCAGAAAGGGGTGTGGTCATGTGCAAGGGGGGGGGGGCCTGGAGGCAGGCCCAACTCATACTTGCCTACTTTTAAAAACTAGTTTCAGGGAGATTATAGTTGGTAATATAATTTTTCACAGCGCCCATTGAGGGGGCGTGCCATGCTCCACCCAAAGGGCGTGTCTAGTTCCATATATGGAGAGATTGTGAAGAGAGATTGTGAACGTGGCCCCTAGAAGTGTGGGAGTGTACTGCTACATCTGAGGGGAATCTTTTAAAATAACTTATATCCAAATGTAGATGAGCCCCAGAGCAGTTAGTAAGAGATACTTCAGTATACTTGCTAAAGAAAAGTCACTGATACGTGTCAGGGATTGTGCATCTATTCCAATGCTGGGAAATGGTGCTGATGATTCAATGTAAATGTATCTATCTCTCATTCCTTTTTTTCTGAAAAATGTAACAGTGTAATGTGGGAGATTGCTGCTATTTCAGGGAGTCTCCTGCAGAATGCAGGAGGGGAGGTAACTATGATGTAACAGTGTAATGTGGGCTAGGTGACATGAGGGAGATTGCTAGACTAATGAGGGAGAGAGGGAGATTGCTGCTATTTCAGGGAGTCTCCTGCAGAATGCAGGAGGGGAAGTAACTATGATGTAACAGTGTAATGTGGGCTAGGTGACATGAGGGAGATTGCTAGACTAATGAGGGACAGAGGGAGATTGCAGCTATGTCAGGGAGTCTCCTGCAGAATGCAGGAGGGAAGCTAACTATGATGTAACAGTGTAATGTGGGCTAGGGGACATGAGGGAGATTACTAAACTGTTCAGAGAGAGAGGGAGATTGCTAGACTAATGAGGGAGAGAGGGAGATTGCTGTTATGTCACGGAATCTCCTGCAGAATGCAGGAGGGGAGGTAACTATGATGTGACCGTGTAATGTGGGCTAGTTGACATGAGGGAGATTGCTAGACTAATGAGGTAGAGAGAGAGATTGCTGCTATTTCAGGGAGTCTCCTGCAGAATGCAGGAGGGGAGGTAACTATGATGTAACAGTGTAATGTGGGCTAGGTGACATGAGGGAGATTGCTAGACTAATGAGGGACAGAGGGAGATTGCTGCTATGTCAGGGAGTCTCCTGCAGTATGCAGGAGGGGAGGTAACTATGATGTAACAGTGTAATGTGGGCTAGGTGACATGAGGGAGATTGCTAGACTAATGAGGGAGAAAGGGAGATTGCTGTTATGTCAGTGAGTCTCCTGCAGAATGCAGGAGGGGAGGTAACTATGGTGTAACAGTGTAATGCGGGCTAGGTGACATGAGGGAGATTAAAAAGAATAGTGCCTGCGCTGGCTGTTCCAAATAATTGTATCAGACGTTTCTCAAAAAATTAACAACAATTTATTAAAAACACTCAAATAAGTAAAAATCACACTAGGCATACAGATGACTTATAGTCCATATTATGGGGTATATTATCACTGGGATAGCGATTGTGCATATATTAGCTGAGAATGATAAGGTGCTGTGCGATTATATTACCATCCTGGTCGGTCTGGAAGATATTCGTTTAACCAGATGTGGGATCACAGTCCTGAATGTGCCCTATTTTGGGCAGGGGCTTAAACACTCCCCTCAGATGATAATGTCCTTTGGAGACTGGGATTTAGGGATCATGCAGATATCCCAAAAGCTGGAACTCCAGTTTTTCCAGGGAGGACGTCTGTAGATGGTAAATGGCTGTGTCCCTTGTTTTGACAGCAAAGTTCAAACGACCAAAGTTTGGATGTATCCCATTTAGGGAGATGCAGAGTCTCAGGCACCGGGTCTCAGCAGCACAATTGGGGTGTATTTGCAAGGCTCAACGCGTTTCCCTGGATGTAACCTCCGGCTTCTTCAGGAGCAAGTGTATCAATGTGAGTTCCCAGCTCACTATTTATACCTGAGGACTAATTGTCCATAACCTACACCTGAGTGTGATAACAATATAAAAACTTTAAATAACATGAGAAACGTCTCTAACTATATATGAAAGTACATTTTACTTTGAGATGGAGGCAGTCACACGTATACAAATATCTTTTTTATATAAGAAAAAACAGTTTCGTTCACAATTAGATGTTTCATTTTGCGGTCATGTGACCCGGAAGTCTCATACATTATGATAAACCTTGGAGCATGGAAACATAAGAACTGGGCATCAGAATAAGATGAGATCTGCGGCCGTGTGCCAGGGCGATCAGGGATGTGAGAAGGCCCGGGGCTCCACGCACCGATTGCCGGTATCGGTGACGCGATCGCCGCGGGACCTGTCAGCTTACCTGAACGCTGCTCTGTTGTTGCCCGGCAACGCTCCCGGTCATGTGCACGTCACATGACTCGGGGGCGTATCGGACGGCACACTGTGACACGTCTTCTCCTTCTCAGGAGGCCAGGGCGTATGACGCCCTATTCACGCACTGAGGCTCGCGAGAACAGACTGTTCTCATGTTTGTCCGTGCGTGTCTCCAGGTGAGGAGTGTCAGCGTCACTAGGTCGCCTAGCAACAAGCAGAGAGAAGGTCTAATAGACCAAAACACTGTCACGGCCGCATTATCATCAATCTATAGATTTTTCAATATTATAAATATCATACATTTGTACAAAAAAGATCTTATGGTTAAGTTAGTATGACTCTATTCTATTACTTAGTAGATCTTAATCATTCCTACTTTATTTCTTAAAGATGACAAAATCTAGATAGAAGGTATATAGATCAGTAATGATAATTTCCCAAATAATTACAAAAATATGTAATTTCTCAAAGATGTATTCTTTTGCATTTTTATAGAAATACAGAAATATAGAAACACAATAAAGGGTCAGATATGTAATTTAGACAGATTATGGTCTATCAAGATGGATTATACATGAGAAACAATGTGTTTTTATACATATATACATTATTATTCATTTTACAACACTGTGTTCAACTCTATTGATTCGTTTAATCCATCTGGGTGTAATGAATTATATTTGAGAGTCCAATAGATCTCCTGTTTACATAGGATGTTAAATCTATCCCCTCCTCGGGCTGTGTGTGCAATGTGTTCCAGACCTGTTATGGATAAACACGCCGGATTAGAATTGTGATGAATTTTATAGTGTCGTGAGACACTATGTTTTATGAAACCTTTTAGAATGTTACGACGGTGTTCCATAAAGCGAGTTCTCAATGATCTTGTTGTCCTTCCCACGTATGGGAGATTGCAACTACAACGTAACAAGTATATTATATATGTGGAGTCACAGTTCATGAAAGATCTTGGGTTTTCAAGTTTCTTTTGGTACATTTATTTTCTTCAAGAAGCTGGGTGCTAGTATTGTTTTCAAGGTTTTGTTCTTTTTATACACAAAGGCTGGTTGTTTCGGGATGATATTAGAAAGAACCTTGTCCTGATGCAGGACTCTATAGTTGCGAAAAATGATGTTTTTAATATCCCCTGCTCTGGTATTAAATTTGCTTATAAAAGCTATATCCTTTTTATTATTTACATCTTTGGAGGTATTTTTATTTTTGGTCTCATTTTTATTTTTTGTACTTAGAAGATCCTCTCTGCTCATTTTCAGTGCTTTGGAATAGGCTTCATTTAGAAGTTCCTCTGGGTATTCTCTCTCCCTGAAGGAGTTGAACATGGTTTCAGCTTGTATTACAAATTGATCCTCATCTGTACAATTGCGCCGTAGGCGCATAAATTGGCCTTTTGGGATGTTGGTTTTCCAAGGCATATAATGCGCACTTTTGAAATGTACATACACATTTGTATTCACGGGTTTTAGGTAATTTGAGGATATTATCTTATTTTCTCTAGTTTTGAGAGTCACGTCAAGAAAATCAACAGAAACCCTACTATAAGTGTGAGTGAACGATAAATTGTATGAATTCTGATTAAGTGAGTGAACAAATTGAGTGGCTGAGTCTAAATCCCCTTCCCAAATTATAAAAAGATCATCTATGTAGCGGCCATAGAAGACCAGGGTCGACGCCCAGCCGCTCCCCCACACAAGGGCCTCCTCCAACTCGCCCATGTATAGGTTTGCATAGCTGGGCTGTAAATAAAAATCACCGTGAAAAACAAAATAATTGTGTGTGAGAATGAAAGCTATACTGGCCTGAATAAAATCCCTATGTTCCGGCCTGAGGTCCCTGTCTTGAGACAGGTGTCTCTGCACAACTTCACATCCCAGTTTATGTGGGATGTGTGTGTACAGAGCGTTGACATCTAGAGTAAGGAAGGCATAATTTTCCTTCCATACTATCTTCTGGATTTTGGTCAACAGATCGGTGTTGTCTTTTATGTATGACCTCAGGTTCGGAACATAGGGCTGTAAAAGGAAATCTACATAGTGAGAAAGATTTGCTGTGATAGAACTAATACCTGATACTATGGGACGTCTGGGAGGTGAAAAAAGTGACTTGTGAATTTTGGGTAAAGGGAGGGACATGAGGGAGATTGCTGGACTAATGAGGGAGAGAAGGATATTGCTGCTATGTCAGGGAGTCTCCTGCAGAATGCAGGAGGGGAGGTAACTATGATGTAACAGTGTAATGTGGGCTAGGTGACATGAGGGAGATTGCTCACTAATCAGGGAGAGAGGGAGATTGCTGCTATGTCAGGGAGTCTCCTGCAGAATGTAGGATGGTAGGTAACTATGATGTAACAGTGTAATGTGGGCTAGGTGACATGAGGGAGATTGCTAGACTAATGAGGGAGAGAGGGAGATTGCTGCTATGTCAGGGAGTCTCCTGCAGAATGCAGGAGGGGAGGTAACTATGATGTAACAGTGTAATGTGGGCTAGGTGGCATGGGGGAGATTGCTAGACTAATGAGGGACAGAGGGAGATTGCTCCTATGTCAGGGAGTCTCCTGCAGAATGCAGGAGGGGAGATAACTATGGCTCAACGTTCTGGGATTTCAACCTGGGTCTTGACCAGGGTTGGACCCTGGACACTCGCGGGTCCAGGGGCAGTGTGAACATGTAACCCGGTCCCGTTAACTGCAATGTAAAGGTGCCACTGATATCTCCCAGCGCCGGCCTGAGCCCTGCCTCCTGATTGTGTACCTGGCTTGCAAGTGCTTTCTAATGGGAAAGGGGTATTAGAGGTAAGGCCAGGCACAGCTCGTTGGTTCCCTCCTGGAGAGGGTCATGTATCACACGGGTATTTATATACAGTCTGGCTGTCAGTGTCCGTCTGGCGGTGGTATAATAAAGCTCAGTGAGAGCAGTGACGTCATCAGGCGGGTTAGGACCCGTCATACTGCGCGCGCGTCCTCTCCTGGCTGTCACGCACCGTGCGTACGCGCTCCGGCGGGGCAGGGGCGTGCCGGCGTGCGCGCTCCCCGGGCTGCCGCTGCGGCAGGTGGCGCGCATTGGGGGAGGGGCCGCCATTTTGTACGGAGTCTCCCGGCGGCGAGGCCCATTAGCGAAGCGCAGGATCCGGTGTGAGCGGTGCTGAGGAGGCCCCGTGTATGAGGAGACCGCCGAGCGGCGGCAGCTAGTGACAGGGGGGGTCCCAGGCGGAGGCAGCCACACGGACACAGGGCCCATGGCGAAGAAGACGTACGACCTGCTCTTCAAGCTGCTGCTCATCGGGGACTCGGGGGTGGGCAAGACCTGCGTCCTCTTCCGCTTCTCCGACGATGCCTTCAACACCACCTTCATCTCCACCATCGGTAAGAGGGGGGGACGCTGGGCCCGGGGCCTGTGTGATAGAGGAGGGGAGACCTAGTGACCTGTGTGAAGGAGGAGGGAGGACGCCGGGGCCTGTGTGATGGAGGGGGGGGACGCCGGGGCCTGTGTGATGGAGGGGGGGGGCGGACGCCGGGGCCTGTGTGATGGAGGGGGGGACGCCGGGGCCTGTGTGACGGAGGGGGGGACTCTGGGGCCGGGGCCTGTGTGATGGAGAGGGGGACGCCGGGGCCTATGTGATGATGGGGATGGGGGCACTGGGACCTGTGTGATGGTGGGGGCACTGGGACCTGTGTGATGATGGAGGGGGGATGGGGGCACTGGGACCGGTGTGATGGGGGTGGGGGGCACTGGGACCGGTGTGACGGGGGTGGGGGGCACTGGGACCGGTGTGACGGGGGTGGGGGGCACTGGGACCGGTGTGACGGGGGTGGGGGGCACTGGGACCGGTGTGACGGGGGTGGGGGGCACTAGGGACCGGTGTGACGGGGGTGGGGGGCACTGGGACCGGTGTGACGGGGGTGGGGGGCACTGGGACCGGTGTGACGGGGGTGGGGGGCACTGGGACCGGTGTGACGGGGGTGGGGGGCACTGGGACCGGTGTGACGGGGGTGGGGGGCACTGGGACCGGTGTGACGGGGGTGGGGGGCACTGGGACCGGTGTGACGGGGGTGGGGGGCACTGGGACCGGTGTGACGGGGGTGGGGGGCACTGAGACCGGTGTGACGGGGGTGGGGGGCACTGGGACCGGTGTGACGGGGGTGGGGGGCACTGGGACCGGTGTGACGGGGGTGGGGGGCACTGGGACCGGTGTGACGGGGGTGGGGGCACTGGGTCCTGTGTGACGGAGGGGGGCGCTGGGCCCGGGGCCTGTGTGACGGAGGGGGGGACGCCGGGGCCTGTGTGACGGAGGGGGGGGACGCTGGGGCCTGTGTGACGGAGGGGGGGACGCTGGGGCCGGGGCCTGTGTGACGGAGGGGGGGACGCTGGCGCCGGGGCCTGTGTGACGGAGTGGGGGACGCTGGCGCCGGGGCCTGTGTGACGGAGGGGGGGACGCTGGGGCCGGGGCCTGTGTGACGGAAGGGGGGAAGCTGGGGCGTGTGTGACGGAAGGGGGAAGCTGGGGCGTGTGTGACGGAAGGGGGGGACGCTGGGGCCTGTGTGACGGAGGGGGGGACGCTGGGGCCGGGGCCTGTGTGACGGAGGGGGAGGATGCCGGGGCCTGCGTGATGGGGGGGACGGGAACGCTGGGGCTTGTGTGATGGACGGGGACGACGACGCCGGGGCTGGTTTGATGGAGGGGGGGACATAGTGACCGGGGCCTGTGTGATGGAGGAGGGGGGGGGGACTGGGACCTGTGTGATGGAGGGGGGGGGGGGGACTGGGACCTGTGTGATGATGGATGGATGGGGGGGGGGGCGGACTGGGACCGGGACCTGTGTGATGATGGATGGGGGGGGGGGGGGGCGGACTGGGACCTGTGTGATGATGGATGGGGGGGGGGGGGCGGACTGGGACCTGTGTGATGATGGATGGGGGGGGGGGCGGACTGGGACCTGTGTGATGATGGATGGGGGGGGGGGGGGCGGACTGGGACCTGTGTGATGATGGATGGGGGGGGGGGGTGCAGACTGGGACCTGTGTGATGATGGATGGGGGGGGGGGGGGCGGACTGGGACCTGTGTGATGATGGATGGGGGGGGGGCGCTGGGACCTGTGTGATGATGGATGGGGGGGACACCTGGGCCTGTGTGACGGAGGGGGGGACACTGGGGCCGGGGCCTATGACGGAGGGGTGGACGCTGGGGCCGGGGCCTGCGTGATGGGGGGGACGGGAACGCTGGGGCTTGTGTGATGGACGGGGACGACGACGCCGGGGCCGGTTTGATGGAGGGGGGGACATAGTGACCGGGGCCTGTGTGATGGAGGAGGGGGGGGGGGACTGGGATCTGTGTGATGGAGGGGGGGGGGGACTGGGACCTGTGTGATGATGGATGGGGGGGGGGGCGGACTGGGACCTGTGTGATGATGGATGGGGGACACACCGGGGCCTGTGTGACGGAGGGGGGGACGCTGGGGCCGGGGCCTATGACGGAGGGGGGGACGCTGGGGCCGTGGCCTGTGTGATGAGGGGGGGGGGGACGCTGGGGCCGGGGGCTGTGTGATGGAGGGACGGGACTCTGGGGCCGGGGGCTGTATGATGGAGGGGGGGGGACGCTGGAGCCTGTGATGGAGGGGGGGGGACGCTGGAGCCTGTGTGATGGAGGGGGGGACGCTGGGGTCGGTGCCTGTGTGATGGAGGGGGGGGATGACACGCTGGGGCCTATGTGATGGAGGAGGAGACGACGATGGGCCCGGGGCCTGTGTGATGGAGGGGGAGACACTGGGGCAGGGGCCTGTGTGATGGAGGGGGGGACGCCGGGGCCTGTGTGATGGAGGGGGGGACGCCGGGACCTGTGTGATGGAGGGGGGGACGCCGGGGCCTGTGTGATGGAGGGGGACGACGATGCTGGGGCCGGAGCCTGTTTGATGGAGGGGGGGGGGGCATAGTGACCGGGGCCTGTGTGGTGGTGGGGGAACATAGTGACCGGGGCCTGTGTGGTGGTGGGGGAACATAGTGACCGGGGCCTGTGTGGTGGTGGGGGAACATAGTGACCGGGGCCAGTGTGGTGGTGGGGGAACATAGTGACCGGGGCCTGTGTGGTGGTGGGGGAACATAGTGACCGGGGCCTGTGTGGTGGTGGGGGAACATAGTGACCGGGGCCTGTGTGGTGGTGGGGGAACATAGTGACCGGGGCCTGTGTGGTGGTGGGGGAACATAGTGACCGGGGCCTGTGTGGTGGTGGGGGAACATAGTGACCGGGGCCTGTGTGGTGGTGGGGGAACATAGTGACCGGGGCCTGTGTGGTGGTGGGGGAACATAGTGACCGGGGCCTGTGTGGTGGTGGGGGAACATAGTGACCGGGGCCTGTGTGGTGGTGGGGGAACATAGTGACCGGGGCCTGTGTGGTGGTGGGGGAACATAGTGACCGGGGCCTGTGTGGTGGTGGGGGAACATAGTGACCGGGGCCTGTGTGGTGGTGGGGGAACATAGTGACCGGGGCCTGTGTGGTGGTGGGGGAACATAGTGACCGTGGCCTGTGTGATGGAGTGGGGGGCATAGTGACCGGGGCCTGTGTGATGGAGTGGTAGGGGGGAACATAGTGACCAGGGCTTGTGTGATGGAGTGGGGGGAGCATAGTGACCGGGGCCTGTGTGATGGAGTGGGGGGGGGCATAGTGACCGGGGCCTGTGTGATGGAGTGGGAGGGGGGAACATAGTGACCAGGGCTTGTGTGATGGAGTGGGGGGAGCATAGTGACTGGGGCCTGTGTGATGGAGTGGGGGGGCATAGTGACCGGGGCCTGTGTGATGGAGGGGGGCACTGGGACCTGTGTGATGATTGGGGGGGGGGACACTGGGACCTGTGTGATGATGGGGGGGGATGACACTGGGACCTGTGTGATGATGGGGGGGGACGACGACACTGGGACCTGTGTGATGATGGGGGGGGACGACGACACTGGGACCTGTGTGATGATGGGGGACGACGACAACACTGGGACCTGTGTGATGGGGGGGACGACACTGGGACCTGTGTGAAGGGGGGGGGGGGGGGGCGACGACACTGGGACCTGTGTGATGGGGACGACGACACTGGGGCCTGTGTGATGGGGACGACGACACTGGGACCTGTGTGATGGGGGGGACGACACTGGGACCTGTGTGATGGGGGGGCGCACTGGGATCTGTGTGATGGGGGGAGGGGGCGCGCACTGGGATCTGTGTGATGGGAGGGGGGGCACTGGGATCTGTGTGATGGGAGGGGGGGGCACTGGGATCTGTGTGATGATGGGGGGTGGTGGCACTGGGACCTGTGTGATGATGGAGGGGGGGGGGGTGGATGACTCTGGGACCTGTGTGATGAGGGAGGGGACAGACATACATCGGTACCTTTGTGATGAAGAAGGGGGGGACCTGTGTGATGTGGACGTCTGATGTGGGTGAAATATATAGTAATGGTGTGATACATGGGCAGGGTACTCGGTAATTTGGAGGCTGTTGCACTTGTACTATAATGGTGTGACATTGATACAGGAATGTGTCATAGCGAATATCTTTAAATGAATGATTTTAGAAGTCACTTTGGATTTCCGCAGCCTCTGACTTCATCTTTGTGTTTACAGGTTATTGTGGTCTATTCTGTATGAGGTGCAACAAATGTCCTCAGCTGCGTACACATACCAAGTGTTTGTCATTAACAGGGAATTAGGTGTAGGGTAAGATGCACAGCAGAATGCCATAGTGTAAGTATCACACCGCAGATTGGGGCAGGACCCGTAGCCATGCCAAGTATTGGGCAACTCACTGGTTCGGAGGTGGGCACAGTGGCAGGGGGGGAGGGCGGCTCAATGCCTACATAAGTGGTGACCTCAGACTCCTCCAGCAGGTGTCTACGGGCGCAAATCCTGGAGGCCGCAACATCGGCAGATTATCATTCATCCGCTGGGTGCTGAATCTCTGCTGCGTAACTGAAGGGAGGAGGAGACAAGGGTGCAGAGCGTTGGGTACATGGTATGTGCTAGGGTAGAACAAGAGTGAAGCCCATCCTATCGGGAGAGGTTGGATTGGTGGAATGAGATAAATGATGGAAGGCAGCAGTGATCTTCTGAGTCTTACACATGGCTTATAGACACTTTTGGTTGTTTAATGGCACCCAAAATAGCATTTCCCCTTCATTTTATATGGGGCAATATGCAATTGTTGGTGTGGCCATTGTTTTATCGTGCTCATTGCGCCCTTTAACTGTATAATGGCTAAACCAGATTGAAGTGCCGGACGCGCCACCAGTAGTGTGGTTTGGGTGTCCAAGCGGGCCTTGGCACATTTCTGCTTGCCAGCAGGAGGCGCGTGAAGCAGAAATGGCGTCAGCGTGCCCGTTTATTGGTGTTATTCCTAGCATAGTCCTGCCTGATGCTAGTATAGTGCATTACACACTACCGGTGTATTGGTTACGGCCGCTGGGCCACGAAGTGACATCTAAGGACCAGCTAATTGCTGGGAGGTGACGAGTACTACCACAGCTGGCGTGTATGCAATGACTATTTCCGTTTGATGTTGTTTTATTGCGGTTGGTGACATAAACCTCGGTGACTGGCGCACTCCTCAGTCCCTGAGAAGTGTGGGGGTCCCCGAAGGGCTGTGCTCTTGGTGCTGCATGAGATGTAACCAGGCCCCTGGCTCAGTGACAGAACCGCATCATTGCTGATAAACAGAGCAAAGTTCAGCTGGGAGTTCTGTAACAGTCAGTGTTGTGTTTCCCGGCCAATAGGGGTGTGGCGTGTTTCACGCATTGGGTTCTGCAATGCAAACAGTGCACCTACTGCCCACGCATGGAAGATTGCAATTAGATTTGCCATGCAGGATGGTAGTGTCTGGCATCAGGGGGGCATTCGCTTTATTCAGAGCTAGCCTGGTCAACCTGTGCAACTACAAGTCCCAGGACGCACTGCCACAGTTTTTGCTTTTTCTGGTAGCGTGGCAGTGCATGCTGGAACTTGTAGTTGCACAACAACTGGCCAGATTGATTTGTCATGTGTCTGAACTGTAAAATGATTTTCCCCGGTGATGTGGTTTGGCAGCTGCACAATAGGGGGGGGGGGGGGGAGGGAAGGAAGGTTAGACACCTGTGTGTGATAGGGTCAGGGCCTATGTGCGCTGTAATCACTGCCGTTCGGCCTGGTCACTAAGCCTGCCCTAACATGGAGCAGTGGTAAGATGATAGCTGCACGTCGGGGAGGCCCGCACTGACTCATCACAAGCCCTGAGTGAGTCGCAGCGAGGGCCGCTGAGGGGAATGCCAAGTAATGCCCCAGGCTGCGTGTGAGCCACATGTCTAGGCCTGTAGTGCAGAGAGTGCCAGCGTCTGACATGCTGAGGCTCCATATAGCTGTGTCACTGCTTCCTATGGCCCTAGGGATCACCTGCACTGGCTGTGCTTAGAGTACACGTCATGGGGGAACCATGCAGCGTTAGGCCCCTGTGCATCCCTCACCGGGCCCGCCCTGTCCTTTGTTCCATAACTGTATGCCTGTAATAAGAGTATGAGGTCTGCTGTCTTATGTATAACATGGTAGCACTGGGCCCGAGCGAGCTGCAGTCATTTCCCTCCTGTCACACTGGGAATCACAGAAATAACCCGCTGCCGTCAATCTGTTCTGCTCTCAAAGGCAGCTGGTCCCATTGTCGTTAACCCTATGGTTGCCGTGTTATCTGGCTTGGGAGGCCCTGGAGTAGCTGTGGGGTGACTACAGGAGAATCCTCTGCATGCTGATGGTCAGAGGTGTAATCCCTGCACGTCCCCTCACAGTACGGAGAATCCGCCTTATATACAGTCATTTATATAGCGCATACATATTCCACAGCGCTGTACAGAGGTGATATGAGCAGTAACATCAGTCCCTGCCCCAGTGGAGCTTACAATCTATATTCCCTACCACATGTACACGCACACAGACATTTTAGGGTTAATTTTTGTTAGGAGCCAATTAACCTACCTGTATATTTTTGGATTGAGGGAGGAAACGGGAGTACCCGGAGGAAACCCACGCAAGCACGGGGAGAATATACAAACTCCACACATGCATCATGGCCTTGTTTACTATGGCCGCTGTCACTTAGTGAGTAATGATCGGTCCCCAGCATGATGTCAGTGTCACATGATGCATAGGTATAGCGTGGGATCACCTGTTCCAGGACGATGATGAGGATGGCTGCTGTGTCCACAGTGAAACGGATACCTGGAGCTGCTGGGGGCCGGAGATGGGGAAGAGATTTGGAAGAACTACTGTAACTGTATTGCTGTGTTCCTGCATAAATCTGACCCTGTGTGGCAGTGCCGGCTCCGTGTCCTGTACACACAGCGATGTACGTTAGGTGACTGCTGTGGGGGACTTTACATCCGTCACCCCCCGCGATTACTATCTGGGCTCTGCTGCAGCCCGCCGTCCCCATAGTGCCACCAGCGTTATGTATGGCTTACTTCACACATAAACCTTACTATAGCCCACCCACGTAGGCCTGGCCTCTATTTACCATCCCTGTAAACATTGGCAGCTGAAGGGTACCAGCGGAGGATGTCAATGCTGAAGTTAGTGTAGCATTATGTTCCTCATGTAGATTACAGGGGTGGCAGACCGGCTGGCATCAGTCAGATGGTGGGGGGTGGGTGTACCTGGCAGACCCCTAGTGCATCAGTCAGTAATTCGGATACCCCTTCCTTGCTTTATTCATACCTCAGATCTCTGTTATGCTGGGTACACACCACAACGATTTGGCCGCAATCCCTGAAATTTCCACCAATTAAATTGGACTTGTTTTAGATCCGGTCCCGATCCGCTGGTCGATTTGGGGATCCTACCTGCTGCAGTCAGGGCTTGTAAATGATCCCTTCTGCTGGGTACGGATGGTGATTGGATGGGATGCAGATCGTCTGCTTTAACAGAGCGTGCGACCATCGTACTATTGTCTAATGATGATGATCGTTCTGGTGTGTACCCTACATAAGGGTGCCTCACACCTCCTCCCCATCAGAACACGCGTGTGTGGTGTGTGTGTATTACATCTGTGTACACCTGTCAGCGCAGTGATTGTAGTCTGCCAGTCATTATACAGCCGCAGTGTTTGCTGGGGTCATGTGCAGACAGGGACATACTTTCTCTTTATGCCGGTGCTGTGTTATCTGATGTCAGCTCTGTCCACATTAATGCTGCATTATAACAATAGCATGTTGCTGAATTATTTATTGGTATGTGCTTGGGATGTAGGTGTATCAGATAACCCCCTCCTCGTTCTCCTGTCTGTTCCGTAGCTGTTGCTGTGTCTGTAGCACTGATGGTACATAAGGGGTAGATACACTGTCCTGCTGCTGGACATTACCGTAGGCCGGTCTGCACCTCCGTAGTGTCCGGTATCTCAGCTGTCCCTGTCCTCATCTCCATTGTGCAGTTGTCAGCCCTGTTGTGTGCTGATTGCTGGGCTGTTTCTGCACTGTCTCCTGTCACATGCTGCCTGATAGCCTGGCAGGTTCACCAGGCCTCCCTATATTGTGTGCTGGTTCTGTACAAGGTCTAGTCACCAGGTACGAGGCAGCTGGTGGCCTGGTGCGGGAGTCGGTGGGTGCATGGTAGCCGGTGGCCTGGTGCGGTAGTTGGTGGGTGCGTGGTAGCCGGTGGCCTGGTGCGGGAGTCGGTGGGTGCATGGTAGCCGGTGGCCTGGTGCGGGAGTTGGTGGGTGCGTGGTAGCCGGTGGCCTGGCGCGGGAGTTGGTGGGTGCGTGGTAGCCGGTGGCCTGGTGCGGGAGTCGGCGGGTGCGTGGTAGCCGGTGGCCTGGTGCGGGAGTCGGCGGGTGCGTGGTAGCCGGTGGCCTGGTGCGGGAGTCGGCGGGTGCGCGGCAGCCTGTAGCCAGAGTGAATCGTGGCTGGCGAAATATGGGAGCCTGTCCCTACTTTCATACTATGGCTAAGATGTGTCTGCTGGTTCCTAGTACTGTACCTGTGGGGATCGGCCTGCTGGATGAGGGCACAGTGCTCAATGTATAACTTGGCTTATCTGTGTAACGTTTTCATGTTTCCGGGCGTGAGAACGCTGTCTGTATAACGTGCTGCTTGTGACCCACAACCATTATGCCTCAGTCTCTCTGAGCTGCGTGTGAGCAGAGCTGCAATGTGCAGTGAAATGACCCTGACCGCGTGCCGTGGAGCCGCAGAGGTGCTGGGATCCGGGGCCACGCTACACAGATAAGGGTTTGCTATAAATACATGCCTGTGATATAATGGCTGAGGAATGCCTGGGTTATATACATTGTTACTTCCCTGACCTCCCGCTATACAGCGTTCCTATGGCGACCTCATCCCTGTGTCGGAATGTTCCTGTGGTCCGCCCCACTTACAGCTAGCATTGTGGCTTGTGCTGCAGGATGGGGCGATAAGCGCTGAGTAACGCAGTACGCACGGGCGCGAGTACAGAGCCGCTGCGGTGATCGCCATTGGCCCATGAGTTGCTGTTTTGCAGCCGTATTACAGGATAGTTATCCCCTCCTTACCTTGCAGCGCGCTCAGCCCATTGAGAAGCCTTCAGGAATTATCCCAATCCAGATTTTTGATGACCTTTTACCTGATTCTGGCACCCGTAATTACTGCCCACCGTCTCTTGGCGCTTTTCACACTTTATTTTTGTGGTGGTTACTTTAGCTGGGTTTGACGCGGTATAATCTAGTGCTTTTGGGAGGTGCCAAGCGCAGAAAACAATGGGCACCGTGCCGAGTGTCCACATACAGAACCATCTGAGGCATTTGGATCGCACCCTGTATATCTAGCCATAGCTGTGATACTAATACATCGTGCCGATGCTGTATGCCCGCAAGGACGCTCTGCTGTGTCATATGGGAATCTGTATGTGAATGGGCAGCACAGTGCTTGGCATTGCCCTCTGATGTTGGTTCAGTGTGTTTCCTCTCTGGGTGCTTTTTCTATTGCATGTACTGTGGGCATGTGTGTATGGCAGGGCATGTGTGTATGGCAGGGCATGTACTTGTACTGTGGGCATGTGTGCATGGCAGGGCATGTACTGGTACTGTGTGCATGGCAGGGCATGTACTGGTACTGTGGGCATGTGTGCATGGCAGGGCATGTACTGTGGGCATGTGTGTATGGCAGGGTATGTACTGGTACTGTGTGCATGTGTGTGTGGCAGGGCATGTAGCTCTGGCACAGATACTGACTCTCGTATGACCACTATATAAACATGTATGACGGTAATGATTGGTGTGGGCCCAGCATAACGTGCTCATTAGTGATTTCTGTTGTCCTATGTATGTGCGTGTAGTTGGGGGCCACAGCTGCCTGTTCTCAGCCACTGGTATAATCCGGCTTAGCAGGGCAAACCTACCCCTCCAGATTGTGCCACCAATTACATACAGCATGTCCGAATACATGGGTAAATGTATGGCGCTTATTGGCCATTCTGCTCCAATATGTAAATTGCCAGTTAGGAGCTGATTTTGTTTATGGGGATGCTAGACCCCACCCTCCCAGCTTCATACACTTATCCCACACTAGTGTAAGTTGCACGGTTTGGTGCCTGAGATAGCCGTGATAGGTAATACCCATGTTCAGCACCCACGTTTGTGTATTGGGCAGCCATCTGTGCCACTTGGCTACGTTCCCCAGTTATATAATAATGATGCTTTGTTAGACGTACGGTACTCTGTCGCGTATATAAATAGCAGGGAAGTGGATGCATCCTCGCTGCGTCCTGCGATCTGTAGTAGTTGGGTGATGGGCTCAGTGCATTCCTCGCTGAAATGTCTGCATTGATCTCTGGGCAATGAATGGAGAGCTGCCCTTTTGTTGCGCTCTTTCATACCAGTAGAAAACCCGTCTTTGTGTCTCAGTATAACATGTTACTTCCCTTCCCTGCTCTCCTCTCATACAATCATTCTGCCTTTGTGTGCGGCCCCTGGGAACCTGCGCTGGACGCTCTGCCCTTTCCCCACGTAGCTGTGTCACAGCTGGACTTCTGCTTCACCAGCACAAATCTGCGGCTGGGATAACATGGAAGTGATTGTGTAAGAGTAAGCGTGCCAGCTGATGGTGATCTCACGTGCTATTTCCAGGCTCACTATTGCCCAATGGTCCTGAGAGTAAGACTGGAGCATTGCTGCATAAATGTGACCAGGGATCCTGATATACTGCTCACCTGCTCCGGTATGAGGAGAATTACACCACCCACATAAAACGAGGCTCTGCGGGAGTGCTGGTTGGGTGCATAGTACTCTGTGCTGCATCTGTATGGTATAACAATGCTGGTTGGGTGCATAGTACTCTGTGCTACATCTGTATGGTATAACAATGCTGGTTGGGTGCATAGTACTGTGCTGCAGGGAGGCTGTGAGATCACTGTCAGCGCTCTGTACAGTATAATGCTGGTTGGGTGCATAGTATTCTGTGCTACATCTGTATGGTATAACAATGCTGGTTGGGTGCATAGTACTGTGCTGCAGAAAGGCTGTGAGATCACACTGTCGGCTCTCTGTACAGTATAATGCTGGTTGGGTGCATAGTACTGTGCTGCAGGGAGGCTGTGAGATCAGCGCTCTGTACATTATAACAATGCTGGTTGGGTGCATAGTACAGTGTTGCAGGGAGGCTGTGAGATCACACTGTCAGCACTGTGTACAGTATAACAATGCTGGTTGGGTGCATAGTACTGTGCCACAGGGAGGCTGTGAGATCACTGTCAGCACTGTGTACAGTATAACAATGCTGGTTGGGTGCATAGTACTGTGCTGCAGGGAGGCTGTGAGATCACACTGTCAGCGCTCTGTACAGTATAACAATGCTGGTTGGGTGCATAGTACAGTGCTGCAGGGAGGCTGTGCTGGTTGGGTGCATAGTACTCTGTGCTACATCTGTATGGTATAACAATGCTGGTTGGGGGCATTGTACTGTGCTGCAGGGAGGCTGTGGGATCACACTGGCGGCTCTCTGTACAGTATAATGCTGGTTGGGTGCATAGTACTGTGCCGCAGGGAGGCTGTGAGATCACACGGTCAGCACTGTGTACAGTATAACAATGCTGGTTGGGTGCATAGTACTGTGCTGCAGAGAGGCTGTGAGATCAGCACTCTGTACATTATAACAATGCTGGTTGGGTGCATAGTACAGTGTTGCAGGGAGGCTGTGAGATCACACTGTCAGCACTGTTTACAGTATAACAATGCTGATTGGGTGCATAGTACAGTGCTGCAGGGAGGCTGTGAGATCAGTCGGCTCTCTGTACAGTATAATGCTGGTTGGGTGCATAGTACTCTGTGCTACATCTGTATGGTATAACAATGCTGGTTGGGTGCATAGTACTGTGCTGCAGGGAGGCTGTGCTGGTTGGGTGCATAGTACTCTGTGCTACATCTGTATGGTATAACAATTCTGGTTGGGGGCATTGTACTGTGCTGCAGGGAGGCTGTGGGATCACACTGGCGGCTCTCTGTACAGTATAATGCTGGTTGGGTGCATAGTACTGTGCCGCAGGGAGGCTGTGAGATCACACGGTCAGCACTGTGTACAGTATAACAATGCTGGTTGGGTGCATAGTACTGTGCTGCAGAGAGGCTGTGAGATCAGCACTCTGTACATTATAACAATGCTGGTTGGGTGCATAGTACAGTGTTGCAGGGAGGCTGTGAGATCACACTGTCAGCACTGTGTACAGTATAACAATGCTGATTGGGTGCATAGTACAGTGCTGCAGGGAGGCTGTGAGATCAGTCGGCTCTCTGTACAGTATAATGCTGGTTGGGTGCATAGTACTCTGTGCTACATCTGTATGGTATAACAATGCTGGTTGGGTGCATAGTACTGTGCTGCAGGGAGGCTGTGCTGGTTGGGTGCATAGTACTCTGTGCTACATCTGTATGGTATAACAATGCTGGTTGGGTGCACAGTACTGTGCTGCAGGGAGGCTGTGAGATCACACTGTCAGAGCGTACAGTATAATGCTGGTTGGGTGCATAGTACTCTGTGCTACATCTGTATGGTATAACAATGCTGGGTGGGGGCATTGTACTGTGCTGCAGGGAGGCTGTGAGATCACACTGTCGGCTCTCTGTACAGTATAATGCTGGTTGGGTGCATAGTACTGTGCTGCAGGGAGGCTGTGAGATCACACTGTCAGCACTGTGTACAGTATAACAATGCTGGTTGGGTGCATAGTACTGTGCTGCAGGGAGGCTGTGAGATAGCACTGTGTACAGTATAACAATGCTGGTTGGGTGCATAGTACTGTGCTGCAGGGAGGCTGTGCTGGTTGGGTGCATAGTACTCTGTGCTACATCTGTATGGTATAACAATGCTGGTTGGGTGCACAGTACTGTGCTGCAGGGAGGCTGTGAGATCACACTGTCAGAGCGTACAGTATAATGCTGGTTGGGTGCATAGTACTCTGTGCTACATCTGTATGGTATAACAATGCTGGGTGGGGGCATTGTACTGTGCTGCAGGGAGGCTGTGAGATCACACTGTCGGCTCTCTGTACAGTATAATGCTGGTTGGGTGCATAGTACTGTGCTGCAGGGAGGCTGTGAGATCACACTGTCAGCACTGTGTACAGTATAACAATGCTGGTTGGGTGCATAGTACTGTGCTGCAGGGAGGCTGTGAGATAGCACTGTGTACAGTATAACAATGCTGGTTGGGTGCACAGTACTGTGCTGCACTGAGGCTGTGAGATAGCACTGTGTACAGTATAACAATGCTGGTTGGGTGCACAGTACTCTCGCGCCGGTTGCTGTGCACCACATCTAGCACAGTCCTGGGGAAAGGTTACCAGCATGTGACAGCTGTGATAAATGAGCACATTCCTGACATAATCTCTGTGGTTGGGTTCCCATATGTGGAAATGGTTAGTGTCCTATCACTGAGGGGGATAGACTCCATCCTGCTGCATGCTGTCATAGCTGGAAGTGTGTGCAGGGATCGCCCAGTCATTACCTCCCCTCATACTGCAGTCATCACAGCTGGGGCGTAATATTGTGAACGTGTGTAACAGCAGCCATTGTGGCAGTGAGCGTAGTCCTCTCCTCGGGGCCCTCTGGCATTATACCACCCAGGGACGGGCCGCCCCTGCTTACAGACTGTGCACGTGTGATACAAGGAAAGGGGGTTATGGATCTGCACAGACTTTGGTAGTCATTTAGAACATTCGAAAATGATCATTTATTTCACCAATATGAAGGACTACCTTTATAGATTATTGTAGTCATGACACATTTGTCTTACCGTTTGCCTCTTGCAAACAAACCCCCTCCTAGACTGTGCTTGTGTGTAACAATATGTGGGAGCTACTGCAGCAGCCATTGTGGCAGTGAGCATTTGTGTGCTCGCTGTGTGTACGGGACGCAGAGGGACGGGATGTGTGCTCGCTGTGTGTGCGGGACGCAGAGGGACGGGACTTGTGCTTGCTGTGTGTACGGGACGTGTGCTCGCTGTGTGTACGGGACGCAGAGGGACGGGACATGTTCTCGCTGTGTGTACGGGACGCAGAGGGACGGAACGTGTGCTCGCTGTGTGTACGGGACGCAGAGGGACGGAACGTGTGCTCGCTGTGTGTACGGGACGCAGAGGGACGGAACGTGTGCTCGATGTGTGTATGGGACGCAAAGGGACGGGACGTGTGCTCGATGTGTGTACGGGACGCAGAGGGATGGGACGTGCGCACGCTGTGTGTAGGGAACGCAGAGGGATGGGATGTGGGCTCGGGACGCAGAGGAATGGGACGTGGGCTCGGGACGCAGAGGAATGGGACGTGGGCTCGGGACGCAGAGGAATGGGACGTGGGCTCGGGACGCAGAGGGGTGGGACGTGTGCTTGCTGTGTGTTCAAGGGATCCAGGGTAGAACATACGATGTACTCGCTGTGTACGGTGGAAGATACTAATTGCATAATTGCATCTCTTTCAGGTATAGACTTCAAGATCAAAACTGTGGAATTACAAGGAAAGAAGATCAAACTACAGATCTGGTGAGTGATCGTTATGTGCTACAGCTGGAATTCTCCATTACACTTGGCAGCTCATGTATACAGGAGTATCTTGTAGTGTTCACTCTAGCAATTGGAGGGTGCTGACCGCCAGGCAGGGTGCTTTTTTCAATCGGGAGTGCATATTTTATATTAGAAATTTACATTACAAATAATTTTTTTTAATATAAAACCCACTAAGATTACGCCCGTTAATTGTCGTACTCTGCTATGCCCATTACATATTCTGTCGTAATGACAATTACACATTATGGCACACACTGTAATGCCTCCTACACATTATACCACCCACCATAATGCCCATTACACATGATGGCACACACCGAAAGTTCTCAGTGGCATGTCATTGTGGTGGGGGATAGCGTAAGGGCGCACAGTGCCACGCACAAAATGGGCAGGGTACGGCACCCTGCAAAAGAAGCTTAGAGGGAACACTAACTAGGTAGGTTATTGTGCCAGCTGTTTATGCACAGGGGAATCCTGTCACATGACCTGCTAGGCAAAGCTTAAACAATAGAGTTGGAAATACGTACAGTGCCCACTCGCTGGCATTCTCCGTTCCCCTCAGTTTGTGGCATAATGTGCTGTTACTTATGGTTTAACAATCTGTAGTTAATAAAAGCAATGTCTGTCCCTGATGGTGTGATGGACAGAGCGTGCTGTATGATGGTCCCTGGTATAAATAAATCCATTAGCGGTTGTTCAGCACATGCTGCAAAATCCACAGCATCGGTCACTGACTGTACATGACAGGTTATTTCCTAGGAGCTGGGTGTTACATGCCGGCTGTGCGGGTGAGGCTGATGGGTACGGGCAGAGTCTCTCCCAGCTGTGTTACATGCCGGCTGTGCGGTTGAGGCTGATGGGTACGGGCAGAGTCTCTCCCAGCTGTGTTACGTGCCGGCTGTGCGGGTGAGGCTGATGGGTACGGGCAGAGTCTCTCCCAGCTGTTACGTGCGGGTGAGGCTGATGGGTACGGGCAGAGTCTCTCCCAGCTGTTACGTGCGGGTGAGGCTGATGGGTACGGGCAGAGTCTCTCCCAGCTGTTACGTGCGGGTGAGGCTGATGGGTACGGGCAGAGTCTTTCCCCACTGGGTATTATGTGCGGGTGAGGCTGATGGGTACGGGCAGAGTCTCTCCCAGCTGTGTTACGTGCCGGCTGTGCGGGTGAGGCTGATGGGTACGGGCAGAGTCTCTCCCAGCTGTGTTACGTGCCGGCTGTGCGGGTGAGGCTGATGGGTACGGGCAGAGTCTCTCCCAGCTGTGTTACGTGCCGGCTGTGCGGGTGAGGCTGATGGGTACGGGCAGAGTCTCTCCCAGCTGTGTTACGTGCCGGCTGTGCGGGTGAGGCTGATGGGTACGGACAGAGTCTCTCCCAGCTGTGTTACGTGCCGGCTGTGCAGGTGAGGCAGATATCAGTTTGCCCAAGCAGTAGCTGGCACAGTTTATATGTATCTAGCAGTATGAAGCCTTTATCTCGCTCGTACATTGAATCTGTGATTGGTGGTTGTATTCGGGGCAAAGGTCCCTTCTGTGGTTATACGGCACCTATCAGTACACCATCAGAATGGCCGGAGTCCGTGTTATGTATCTGGTGATCCTTCCTTTGTGTGCTGGCAATAACCAGTACTCTGTGTATCAGTATCTTATGGTGCCCATACACGTCCCGATGCTGCCGTACTTTGTGCAGCACATACTTTTTGTACTATGCGATCAGATGCCGCTGGAGCGTGCATCTCAAAGCACACATCGCACTGGCAGTATCGGGACGTGTATGGGCACCTTTAGAATTATGTGATCTCTTACCTGTGACATGAGTACGTGAGGGGCTTCCATTGTCATAGACATGCAGGGGTCATTTACCTGTTCTCCTGCAACTTCTACATGTTACTAAATAGGATTGCTGAGAGTACATACAAGACGGGTACACGGCTACGTGTCGTGGTATACGGGTGCTGAGCGTACATACAGGACGGGTACACGGCTACGTGTCGTGGTATACGGGTGCTGAGCGTACATACAGGACGGGTACACGGCTACGTGTCGTGGTATATGGGTGCTGAGGGTACATACAGGGAGGGGTCACGGCTGCATGTTGCAGTGTAGGGGTGCTGAGCGTATATACAATGAGGGGTCACGGCTGCATGTTGCAGTGTAGGGGTGCTGAGCGTTTATACAATGAGGGGTCACGGCTGCATGTTGCAGTGTAGGGGTGCTGAACGTACCTACAGGGAGGGGACACGGCTGCATGTTGCAGTGTAGGGGGGGTGCTGAGCGTACATACAGGGAGGGGACACGGCTGCATGTTGCAGTGTAGGGGCGCTGAGCGGACATACAGGGAGTGGTTACGGCTGCATGTTGCAGTGTAGGGGTGCTCAGCGTACATACAGGGAGGGGTCACGGCTGCATGTTGCAGTGTAGGGGTGCTGAACGTACCTACAGGGAGGGGACACGGCTGGATGTTGCAGTGTAGGGGTGCTGAGCGGACATATAGGGAGGGGTCACGGCTGCATGATGCAGTGTAGGGGCGCTGAGCGTACATACAGGGAGGGGTCACGGCTGCATGTTGCAGTGTAGGGGCGCTGAGCGTACATACAGGGAGGGGTCACGGCTGCATGTTGCAGTGTAGGGGTGCTGAGCGTACATACAGGGAGGGGACACGGCTGCATGTTGCAGTGTAGGGGCGATGAGCGTACATACAGGGAGGGGTAGGGGCGCTGAGCGTACATACAGGGAGGGGTCACGGCTGCATGGTGCAGTGTAGGGGTGCTGAGCGTACATACAATGAGGGGACATGGCTGCATGTTGCATTGTAGGGGTGCTGAGCGTACATACAGGGAGGGGTCACGGCTGGATGTTGCAGTGTAGGGGTGCTGAGCGTACATACAGGGAGGGGTCACGGCTGCATGTTGCAGTGTAGGGGTGCTGAGCGTACATACAATGAGGGGACACGGATGCATGTTGCATTGTAGGGGTGCTGAGCATACATACAGGGAGGGGTCACGGCTGCATGTTGCAGTGTAGGGGTGCTGAGCGTACATACAGGGAGGGGTCACTGCTGCATGTTGCAGTGTAGGGGCGCTGAGCGTACCTACAGGGAGGGGTCACGGCTGCATGTTGCAGTGTAGGGGTGCTGAGCGGACATACAGGGAGGGGTCACGGCTGCATGTTGCAGTGTAGGGGCGCTGAGCGTACATACAGGGAGGGGACATGGCTGCATATTGCAGTGATGGGGTGCTGAGCGTACATACAGGGAGGGGTCACGGCGGCATGTTGCAGAGTAGGGGCGCTGAGCGTATATACAGGGAGGGGTCACGGCTGCATGTTGCAGAGTAGGGGCGCTGAGCGTACATACAGGGAGGGGTCACGGCTGCATGTTGCAGTGTAGGGGCGCTGAGCGTACATACAGGGAGGGGTCACGGCTGCATGTTGCAGTGTAGGGGTGCTGAGCGTACATACAGGGAGGGGTCACGGCTGGATGTTGCAGTGTAGGGGTGCTGAGCGTACATACAGGGAGGGGTCACGGCTGCATGTTGCAGTGTAGGGGTGCTGAGCGTACATACAATGAGGGGACACGGATGCATGTTGCATTGTAGGGGTGCTGAGCGTACATACAGGGAGGGGTCACGGCTGCATGTTGCAGTGTAGGGGTGCTGAGCGTACATACAGGGAGGGGTCACTGCTGCATGTTGCAGTGTAGGGGCGCTGAGCGTACCTACAGGGAGGGGTCACGGCTGCATGTTGCAGTGTAGGGGTGCTGAGCGGACATACAGGGAGGGGTCACGGCTGCATGTTGCAGTGTAGGGGCGCTGAGCGTACATACAGGGAGGGGACATGGCTGCATATTGCAGTGATGGGGTGCTGAGCGTACATACAGGGAGGGGTCACGGCGGCATGTTGCAGAGTAGGGGCGCTGAGCGTATATACAGGGAGGGGTCACGGCTGCATGTTGCAGAGTAGGGGCGCTGAGCGTACATACAGGGAGGGGTCACGGCTGCATGTTGCAGTGTAGGGGTGCTGAGCGTACATACAGGGAGGGGACACGGCTGCATGATGCAGTGTAGGGGTGCTGAGCGTACGTACAGGGAGGGGTCACGGCTGCATGATGCAGTGTAGGGGTGCTGAGCGTACGTACAGGGAGGGGTCACGGCTGCATGTTGCAGTGTAGGGGTGCTGAGCGTACGTACAATGAGGGGACACGGATGCATGTTGCATTGTAGGGGTGCTGAGCATACATACAGGGAGGGGTCACGGCTGCATGATGCAGTGTAGGGGTGCTGAGCGTACGTACAGGGAGGGGTCACGGCTGCATGTTGCAGTGTAGGGGTGCTGAGCGTACGTACAATGAGGGGACACGGCTGCATGTTGCAGTGTAGGGGCGCTGAGCGTGCGTACAGGGAGGGGTCACTGCTGCATGTTGCAGTGTAGGGGCGCTGAGCGGACACGGCTGCATGTTGCAGTGTAGGGGCGCTGAGCGTACATACAGGGAGGGGACACGGCTGCATGTTGCAGTGTAGGGGTGCTGAGCTGACATACAGGGAGTGGTTACGGCTGCATGTTGCAGTGTAGGGGTGCTGAGCGGACATACAGGGAGTAGTTACGGCTGCATGTTGCAGTGTAGGGGGGGTGCTGAGCGTACATACAGGGAGGGGACACGGCTGCATGTTGCAGTATAGGGGTGCTGAGTGTACCTACAGGGAGGGGTCACGGCGGCATGTTTCAGTGTAGGGGTGCTGAGCGTACATACAGGGAGGGGTCATGGCTGCATGTTGCAGTGTAGGGGTGCTGAGCGTACATACAGTGATGGGACGTATGATGTATGTTGCGTGTAGTTGGGTTGTGCTCAGAGTTGATCTGAACTGTTTCTCTCCCCTCCCCCACAGGGACACAGCCGGACAGGAGCGATTCCACACCATCACCACCTCCTATTACAGAGGGGCTATGGGAATCATGTTAGTCTATGACATCACCAATGCCAAAAGCTTTGAGAACATCAGCAAATGGCTCAGAAACATAGACGAGGTGAGTAGCTGGCTCTCTAATTATAGTCATGGCACAGCTTGTCCTGTAGGTGTCACTGTGTCAGTCTGCAGCATGTATGGTACGGTGACTTACAGGAAGGCCACATGACCTCACACAGGTATGACTGGACCGCTGAGGTGTACTGGCAGTGACTGCTGATAGTTATGGTGCACCCACTTCTGCAGCACGTACGGTGACTGTTACAGGAAGGACACATGACCTCACACAGGTATGACTGGACCGCTGAGGTGTGCTAGCAGTGACTGCTGATAGTTATGGTGCACCCACTTCTGCAGCACGTACGGTGACTGTTAGAGGAAGGACACATGATCTCACACAGGTATGACTGGACCGCTGAGGTGTGCTGGCAGTGACTGCTGATAGTTATGGTGCACCCACTTCTGCAGCACGTACGGTGACTGTTAGAGGAAGGACACATGATCTCACACAGGTATGACTGGACCGCTGAGGTGTACTGGCAGTGACTGCTGATGGTTATGGTGCACCCACTTCTGCAGCACGTACGGTGACTGTTACAGGAAGGACACATGACCTCACACAGGTATGACTGGACCGCTGAGGTGTGCTGGCAGTGACTGCTGATAGTTATGGTGCATCCACTTCTGCAGCACGTACGGTGACTGTTACAGGAAGGACACATGACCTCACACAGGTATGACTGGACCGCTGAGGTGTGCTGGCAGTGACTGCTGATAGTTATGGTGCACCTACTTCTGCAGCACGTACGGTGACTGTTACAGGAAGGACACATGACCTCACACGGGTATGACTGGACCGCTGAGGTGTGCTGGCAGTGACTGCTGATAGTTATGGTGCACCCACTTCTGCAGCACGTACGGTGACTGTTACAGGAAGGACACATGACCTCACACAGGTATGACTGGACCGCTGATGTGTGCTGGCAGTGACTGCTGATGGTTATGGTGCACCCACTTCTGCAGCACGTACGGTGACTGTTACAGGAAGGACACATGACCTCACACAGGTATGACTGGACCGCTGAGGTGTGCTGGCAGTGACTGCTGATAGTTATGGTGCACCCACTTCTGCAGCACGTACGGTGACTGTTACAGGAAGGTCACATGACCTCACACAGGTATGACTGGACCGCTGAGGTGTGCTGGCAGTGACTGCTGATAGTTATGGTGCACCCACTTCTGCAGCACGTACGGTGACTGTTACAGGAAGGACACATGACCTCACACAGGTATGACTGGACCGCTGAGGTGTGCTGGCAGTGACTGCTGATAGTTATGGTGCACCCACTTCTGCAGCACGTACGGTGACTGTTACAGGAAGGACACATGACCTCACACAGGTATGACTGGACCGCTGAGGTGTGCTGGCAGTGACTGCTGATAGTTATGGTGCACCCACTTCTGCAGCACGTACGGTGACTGTTACAGGAAGGTCACATGACCTCACACAGGTATGACTGGACCGCTGAGGTGTGCTGGCAGTGACTGCTGATAGTTATGGTGCACCCACTTCTGCAGCACGTACGGTGACTGTTACAGGAAGGACACATGACCTCACACAGGTATGACTGGACCGCTGAGGTGTGCTGGCAGTGACTGCTGATAGTTATGGTGCACCCACTTCTGCAGCACGTACGGTGACTGTTACAGGAAGGACACATGACCTCACACAGGTATGACTGGACCGCTGAGGTGTGCTGGCAGTGACTGCTGATAGTTATGGTGCACGTACGGTGACTGTTACAGGAAGGACACATGACCTCACACAGACTGCTGATAGGTTGTGGTGCTTCCACTTCTGCAGCAATTACTGCTTGTACCCTGAGTCCCTACTTTATACATTATTATTTTTTATTTTTTTTTATACAAAATGTATTTGCTGTTCCCCCATGTTCATAGCAATGGAGGTTTGGTCTCCACGCAGCTATTGGTTTGGGGGTGTGCTGTGGCAGTAGATGCAGAATTCTCCTACGGTCTGTAGGCTGCCCCCCCCCCCCCCCCCCCCCCCCTTTCTGTGACTACATCACCTACCTTCTTCCTCCTGTCTTACTGTACATCTATGCCAGTGATTGTACCCACTAGTATGAGTGCTGCTTCCATGTCTGTGCACCTGTGATCAGCACCCAGGGACCCCCATCACCTGAGCGCTACCTTACCGTCCATGTCTGTGCGCATACACCCTGGTGCCCTAGGAGATATCAGCATGAGCATTGTGTGGGGCTGTGACTCAGGCCTGATGCTTGGTTAGGTGGGGTGAGTGCTGGTGTGCCGCTGCGACGTCTGGTGTACCGCCCTGTGCGAGGATTAAGGAAATCCATATCTCACCCCTGACAGCATTTTTCCACTTGGTCAGGAATGCAGTGAGTAAGAAGGGGAGTGTCTGTGATCCTGCACACATACAGGCTGGGTACGAGAGCTGACAGCCACTGGCTGCATCCTGATTGTGACGTGCATGGCCCCCCCTTCTCCCACCACCTATACTGGAGGTGTGCAGTGTGTAAGACGGGGAGTGTCTGTGATCCTGCACATATACAGGCTGCATACGAGAGGTGACAGCCACTGGCTGCATCCTGATTGTGACATGCATGGCCCCCCCTTCTCCCACCACCTATACTGGAGGTGTGCAGTGTGTAAGACGGGGAGTGTCTGTGATCCTGCACACATACAGGCTGCATACGAGAGGTGACAGCCACTGGCTGCATCCTGATTGTGACGTGCATGGCCCCCCCTTCTCCCACCACCTATACTGGAGGTGTGCAGTGTGTAAGACGGGGAGTGTCTGTGATCCTGCACATATACAGGCTGCATACGAGAGGTGACAGCCACTGGCTGCATCCTGATTGTGACATGCATGGCCCCCCCTTCTCCCACCACCTATACTGGAGGTGTGCAGTGTGTAAGACGGGGAGTGTCTGTGATCCTGCACACATACAGGCTGCATACGAGAGGTGACGGCCACTGGCTGCATCCTGATTGTGACATGCATGGCCCCCCCTTCTCCCACCACCTATACTGGAGGTGTGCAGTGTGTAAGAAGGGGAGTGTCTGTGATCCTGCACACATACAGGCTGCATACGAGAGGTGACAGCCACTGGCTGCATCCTGATTGTGACGTGCATGGCCCCCCCTTCTCCCACCACCTATACTGGAGGTGTGCAGTGTGTAAGACGGGGAGTGTCTGTGATCCTGCACATATACAGGCTGCATACGAGAGGTGACAGCCACTGGCTGCATCCTGATTGTGACGTGCATGGCCCCCCCTTCTCCCACCACCTATACTGGAGGTGTGCAGTGTGTAAGACGGGGAGTGTCTGTGATCCTGCACATATACAGGCTGCATACGAGAGGTGACAGCCACTGGCTGCATCCTGATTGTGACGTGCATGGCCCCCCCTTCTCCCACCACCTATACTGGAGGTGTGCAGTGTGTAAGACGGGGAGTGTCTGTGATCCTGCACATATACAGGCTGCATACGAGAGGTGACAGCCACTGGCTGCATCCTGATTGTGACGTGCATGCCACCCCCCATATCTCCCACCACCTATACTGGAGGTGTGCAGTGTGTAAAAAGGGGAGTGTCTGTGATCCTGCACACGTGCATGGACCCCCCACCACCACCAACCACTATACTGGAGGTGTGCAGTGAAGTCTGCACCTGATTGGACGGTAGCCTCTGCGCTGCCGTCCCCTGCACACACCTAGCAGAGCGGGACCCTACAATTGTCTCATTCTGCTACTGACAGCTCTCACTGCGGCACCAGCTCCCGCCCCCAGCTTACAGGGAAGATGCTTCATTGACCAGCCTTGTAGGGGGATGGGGCTAGCTAAAAAAAAAGGGGTCATTGTCCTAAAGTAGCAAACCCTTCTTCAGTTTCACACAGGGGGGCCACTGCTGCCCATTCCCAGCTTGCACTGTTAGATGTGTGTGTAGAATGCTGCTGGTAATTGTTTGCACCCCCCACGGGTTGAAATGACTCATTGATTGGAGATTTGGCGGAGCCTTGGCCTCTGTTCAGTCAGTGACTGTTCGTCAGCGGCACCCAGTCACATTGCGCTGGAGGACGTGTTGGTATGTGTGTAGCAGGGCTCATCATGTAGAGCAATTAGGACAGCAGGGGGCAGCAGATACTGAGGCCCCGTTGTGATGATCCCGGGATCTTGCAGCAGCGCAGCGCGACTTATGCCTCACGCAGAGCCCCCAGGGTCACTCCGAGTTCCAAAGATCGCACAGGAATACACAATAGCAAAGGTACAAAAGTATTACCTTTATTTTACACACGGGTTATACATGTAAAATCAGCAATTACAGTCTATATACATTATATACAGAAAGGCCATCAGTATTAGTCACGTTATCAGAACCTTACCACGACACCACTCAGGTTAGCTTCAGATGGACAGGACCCGCAAGTCCACAACTTCCAGCGCTGACGCTCAGTCACTTCTCTCTCTTCTCTCCCTCCAAACACCCACTTACATCCCAAAAGCACCCCTCTCCCCCTCCCTCAGGAATTCTTAACCCTTCCTATGCTGGGTGCAGTTGCATGAATGTAACAGAGTCCCCTATTACCTGTCCAGGGGCTGATTAACTCGCTCCCTTCATCTGGCTTTGAAGCTTGTGTATGTGAGGGATTTCACACCTTCATGTAAACAGATCTCTTCTCTGGAGACTGACCCTGGTGTTATCCATCCTTTAGCTTCTTGTTATTTGGGGGGGAAGTGTATGTCTCTGCCACTACCTGTAGTCTCTGTTACTAAACAGCCTATAAAGAGGCCCTTTGATCCCTGAACCAAAAACTATAAACAAACTGACCAGATTCTAATCTAAGCGTTTGGTCCCTTCTAGCTGGACCATTTGTCTCCACATATACAGTTACAATATTTAAGTAATACGCATTTGGGAAGACTGCCATAATTAACTTCATAGTCACAAATCCCTTATTCATGATACCATCGCAGTTTACTAAGAACATTACCTGGAGGCAGTGACGTAACCACGGGCAACGCTGATCCTCCCTCCCAGTTTCTCCTGTGCCCAGAAACTATCTTCTTGTCTTTATATGCATATGTAACAGTATGGGATACAGTATACAAAGCTTTGGGAACATATTACAGTCATTTACATAACATGAGGGAATATTTCCCTCCAGTAGCACACATACTCAGCCTAATGGAATAACCTGTTTGGATTATTCAGTATAACATATTATTATTGTCTGACATACAGCCCTGTGATGTCCCCTGTATGCAGCAGTCTGGGGAACACAGCTCAGATATGATTACAGTCAGTATAACATCCTATTATTGTCCGACATACCGCCCTGTGATGTCCCCTGTATACAGCAGTCTGGGGAACACAGCTCAGATATGAATACAGTCAGTATAACATCCTATTATTGTCCGACATACAGCCCTGTGATGTCCCCTGTATACAGCAGTCTGGGGAACACAGCTCAGATATGAATACAGTCAGTGATAATATCCGGTTATCGCCGGCATTTTGCAATTCTCTTTGCTGAAGCGCAGAAAGAGGCGGGAGAACAACATATGACGGAAAGGGGCGTGGCCTGGTTCCGTCACACAGCACCCCTGTTGTTTACCGCCGCTGCGATTCACGGCTACACAATGTCCCTGCGTATTGCTTATCCCTGGCCCTCCTGGGCTCAGCCATTCACAGTTTATCGCACAACCTCCAGTACTCCTGGTACAGGGTTTTCCACTGTCAGGTGGGAATGTTTCCTCCTCGCCTTCCCTTTTGGTTGTTCCTCCTCCCTCCGCCTCTGGCGCAACTGGGAGGGGCCCGATCTGCGCACGCAGACCAGCATCCGGGAACCTGGCCGCTCTTAACAATAGTGCTGATGTTGGCTGCAGAGGAGCGGCGGGTACCGACAATGTCCCTCCCTCAAACGCTTTCACATCCACCCCACTTGGGTCTGAAACCTCCCCCAGCCCCTGAAGCTGCTGGGCCTCCCCTGGGCAACCTTCCATCCATGTCTGTTCATCCACCTTGCAGGGCCTCAGCACACTCTGCCCCCACCTGCCCTCAGCAGTAGGCAGTGGCCCAGGGAATTCTCCTTCACACCATGGCTGCAGAAGAGCAGGGGGTATCCGCAATCCTTCCCTGGCTCTTCCCTCAAAAGCCCCCACAAACACCTCCCCCAGTTCTATATGGTCCTCTGGACCCTTACGTGATGCTTGAAGGTCCTTGCTGGTGGGATCCTTCTCTCCCACCTCCCAGGGCCTGAGCACACCCAGCCTCCACCTGCCCTCAGCAGCAGGCAGCGGTCCTGGGGATTCTCCTTCACACAATGGCTGCAGAGAAGCAGGGGGTATCCGCGAGTCTCCCCCTGATTTACCCACAATCCCCCCCCATGGGTCGAACACCTCCCCCAGCCCTTTGAACAATAACTGCTGGGCCTCCCCTGGGCAAACTTCCATCTTCCCCAGGGTGCACTGCTTCCCCAGCCTGGCTATGAGAGGGACTGGTGGGGTGGCATTGTACGGCAGCACTGCTGGCATCTCCCTTACAGCCCCAGGTGCAAACTCACATTCTCTTGCTCGTGCCATGCTGGGTAGTGAGGTGTCTTCCTCTGAGGTGCAGGGGGGTGATGAGCTATGCCTCTGACCATCCCCTCCATGTTTGCTTGCTTGGCTGCCTGTTTGCTGCAGCGGCTCCCCGGGCACATAATTACAGTCAGTCACTCTTGCAGGGGACTCGCAGAAGCGCTGCACCCCAGCCTCTACTCCCTGCTCTGGCACCCCGGTCACATACCTGCCTTTTGACTTCAGCTCCTCCTGGCTCTGATGGCTAAGTGGGAACAGTCCTGGATAATCCTCCTGGGGTGGTAGAGTGGCAGAGTACCCACCAGACACATTTCCTTCCATCTCCCCCTGCTGAATATGCTGGGGCTCCTGGGGCAAGATGCCCTCATTCCCTGGGCCGCTGGTGGTCATGTAGGGGAGAAGTACTGCCCCCTCTGCTGGGGCACAATCCTTGCAGACCCTCTGGCCGCTAGTTTCAAAGTCTCCATCTCCCACATCTGCAAAAGGGAAGATGTACTGCCATTCTTCCTGGGGTGCCAATTTTGGGTGCACCCCCATCCTTTGGCTAGCTGCTTGGAGCAGTGGCTGACCACTGCTTTGTACCTCCTGTGGCGAGGACTCAGCCATCACAGTCCCAGCCTCCAAGATATGCTCTGCTCTGGGGCTATTCTCTGGGGCAGCCCCTGCACTGTATACTGGCACTGCTCCATCTATCACGGGCTCCGTGTGCACCAGTCCATCATCACCATGTGGGGCCACAGTGCCCAGCTCCGCCACACTACTTGGCACAATGCAGGGGGAATAAATATCCCCTCCCCGATATCCATCTGCCACAATCACAGTCCATGATGTTAGGGCTCCTTTAGAGTCCGGGGTCCCTGGTGCGATATCACAGGGACACTCCACAGCTAGTTCCTCATTTCCCAACTCACTGAATGGGAACAGTTCTGTGATTTCTCCCTGTGTCAGTGGGGGATCTAGTTCTGTGGCTCTCTGAGGATGCATAAGCTGCAGCAGCCGACGTTCCTCTGCCTCCACCCTCTGACACTGGTCCAGCCACTCTGTGGAATTCAGCTGTCCCTGTGCCCGGGCGACCCTCTCTGCATTCTCATAACAGTGCAGGAGACACTGCAACTGCTCCTGGACACTTCTCAGTTCTCCTGGACACAGGACATAGTTCCTATACACGCTGAATGCATGTAGTGGGTCCTCTTGTTGCTCGTACACCCATCGGATAAGAGTGCAGTGTGAGCGGCCTTCAGGGGGTGTGCTGCATCGTAGCCTCCATTCGTCAGTTAGGTCCTCCAGACTCATTCTCGCTAATGGAGCTCCAGATTCTGCAGGCCACAGTTCCTCTGCCTCCCCCCCTGGGATCTCGGTAGTGGACCCCTCGGTCATCCACCCCGGTGGCACCATCAACTCCTCCTCCCTTTGAGTTCTCTTCACGGGCTCCTTCCCAGGAACCACTTTACCCGGTGCTGGCACGCTGGCCGCAGCGATCCGGCTTCTATGCATTAGCTGATGCGTGGCGTTACTTACTTCTGTGACAAAAGTCTTCCACGCCACCGTATGCAGCAAGTTTCCTGCTGCAGCCTCAGATACGTACTGCTTAAATTCATCGGTCAGGTAAGCTGCTTTCACCTCTGTAGTAGCTCCTGTCCATACATTAATCCACCGATATGCTGCTTCCCAATCCTCCCAGAGGGGCTGCATCAGCGTGGATGGGCTTCTCCAGTCCCATTCCTCAGCCAGACGACTCCATGACGATTCCTCATCTATGAGCCTCACTGCTCTGGGTGACTGTGGGCACCTCTTGCCTCTCTTTGGACGTCTCTGTCCTTTTCCTGGAGCCATTCTCCACACGGGCTGCACTCGTAGAGCTTGGTCAGCGTCACTTGCTGGACCCCCTTACGTCAGCTTCCGCTTCTGGGCCACGGCACACTCCGCCGTTCCCTCGCTTGCAGGGATTGTCCCCTGGACAAGCCGGCACTTAAGCGGAATTCTTCCCTCGCTTAATGCCCTCGCAAAGTATACTTTTTCTTCTCCCCGGCATCCTTGTTAGCAACAATGGTTACCAGGTCCCTCAAACATGAGCTAATACTGGCCAATTACTGGCTATTGTGTTTCCAGAGCCTGGTCGCATCAAGATACGAGCCCCTAGCTCTCCCTCCTTTGGGTGTGCGATCCCCACCGCTTGCCACCAATTGTGATGATCCCGGGATCTTGCAGCAGCGCAGCGCGACTTATGCCTCACGCAGAGCCCCCAGGGTCACTCCGAGTTCCAAAGATCGCACAGGAATACACAATAGCAAAGGTACAAAAGTATTACCTTTATTTTACACACGGGTTATACATGTAAAATCAGCAATTACAGTCTATATACATTATATACAGAAAGGCCATCAGTATTAGTCACGTTATCAGAACCTTACCACGACACCACTCAGGTTAGCTTCAGATGGACAGGACCCGCAAGTCCACAACTTCCAGCGCTGACGCTCAGTCACTTCTCTCTCTTCTCTCCCTCCAAACACCCACTTACATCCCAAAAGCACCCCTCTCCCCCTCCCTCAGGAATTCTTAACCCTTCCTATGCTGGGTGCAGTTGCATGAATGTAACAGAGTCCCCTATTACCTGTCCAGGGGCTGATTAACTCGCTCCCTTCATCTGGCTTTGAAGCTTGTGTATGTGAGGGATTTCACACCTTCATGTAAACAGATCTCTTCTCTGGAGACTGACCCTGGTGTTATCCATCCTTTAGCTTCTTGTTATTTGGGGGGGAAGTGTATGTCTCTGCCACTACCTGTAGTCTCTGTTACTAAACAGCCTATAAAGAGGCCCTTTGATCCCTGAACCAAAAACTATAAACAAACTGACCAGATTCTAATCTAAGCGTTTGGTCCCTTCTAGCTGGACCATTTGTCTCCACATATACAGTTACAATATTTAAGTAATACGCATTTGGGAAGACTGCCATAATTAACTTCATAGTCACAAATCCCTTATTCATGATACCATCGCAGTTTACTAAGAACATTACCTGGAGGCAGTGACGTAACCACGGGCAACGCTGATCCTCCCTCCCAGTTTCTCCTGTGCCCAGAAACTATCTTCTTGTCTTTATATGCATATGTAACAGTATGGGATACAGTATACAAAGCTTTGGGAACATATTACAGTCATTTACATAACATGAGGGAATATTTCCCTCCAGTAGCACACATACTCAGCCTAATGGAATAACCTGTTTGGATTATTCAGTATAACATATTATTATTGTCTGACATACAGCCCTGTGATGTCCCCTGTATGCAGCAGTCTGGGGAACACAGCTCAGATATGATTACAGTCAGTATAACATCCTATTATTGTCCGACATACCGCCCTGTGATGTCCCCTGTATACAGCAGTCTGGGGAACACAGCTCAGATATGAATACAGTCAGTATAACATCCTATTATTGTCCGACATACAGCCCTGTGATGTCCCCTGTATACAGCAGTCTGGGGAACACAGCTCAGATATGAATACAGTCAGTGATAATATCCGGTTATCGCCGGCATTTTGCAATTCTCTTTGCTGAAGCGCAGAAAGAGGCGGGAGAACAACATATGACGGAAAGGGGCGTGGCCTGGTTCCGTCACACCCGTCCTCCCAGCTTCATTCACCGACATGGAGTAAAAGAGCTGGTGATTCTGGCCACGCATGATCCCGGTCTCCTCATACAGGCCGCCATATGCTGTCCCTGTTCCAGATCCTGGCTCCAGTGCAATATACTAAGGAGGATGCAGCATCTCAGGGGTTACCTGCTGCTGTGGTAACCCCGGCATTGTGCCCTCCTGTCACTAATTACCGCATCCTCCCTCATAGTAAATAGGTAGCGCTGTAAGCAGAGTAATCAGTATCACTGTCCTGGGTTAGCCTGTAGTGCCGGGCTGCTGCTGTGGTGTCCTCGCTGGCAGTCACAGGGTCCCGCTGACTATGTAGGACTGCTACAGCTGTAGGCCTGGGCTGCTGCTGTGGTGTCCTCGCTGGCAGTCACAGGGTCCCGCTGACTATGTAGGACTGCTACAGCTGTAGGCCTGGGCTGCTGCTGTGGTGTCCTCGCTGGCAGTCACAGGGTCCCGCTGACTATGTAGGACTGCTACAGCTGTAGGCCTGGGCTGCTGCGGTGGTGTCCTTGCTGACTATGTAGTACTGCTACAGCTGTAGGCCTGGGCTGCTGCTGTGGTGTCCGCGCTGCCTGTCATAGGGTCCCACTGACTATGTAGTACTGCTCCAGCTGTAGGCCTGGGCTGCTGCTGTGGTGTCCTCGCTGGCAGTCACAGGGTCCCACTGACTATGTAGTACTGCTACAGCTGTAGGCCTGGGCTGCTGCGGTGGTGTGTTCGCTGCCCGTCACAGGGTCCCACTGACTATGTAGTACTGCTACAGCTGTAGGCCTGGGCTGCTGCTGTGTTGTCCTCGCTGGCAGTCACAGGGTCCCGCTGACTATGTAGTACTGCTACAGCTGTAGGCCTGGGCTGCTGCGGTGTCCTCGCTGCCCGTCACAGGGTCCCACTGACTATGTAGTACTGCTACAGCTGTAGGCCTGGGCTGCTGCTATTTTTTCAGAAGTGACATCATTGGTTCCTTATCAGGTTGAAGTTCCTAAAATAGCGCCAGGCCTGTGACCCAGCACTGAGTGAGGGGCGAGAGGTGTCGTGTCATTGCGTTTTACCTGTCAGTTCCTGTACCCTTTCCCTGCTTGTCTGTGTGATTCATGTATCTGAACCATGTGACATGTTTACCACGGAGTCACACTTACACCATGTCCCCCTCCTCTCTCCTAGCACGCCAATGAAGACGTGGAGCGTATGCTGCTAGGAAACAAGTGTGACATGGAGGACAAGAGAGTGGTGCCCAAAACAAAGGGAGAGCAGGTAACTAAACACCGTCCTGGGGTGAGAGTCGCTGGAGAGAGTGTGCGGCATAGGCTGGCGATGCACAATGCTACTGATGGTAACCTGAGGGGTGAATAGATGCACCCCCCCTGCTCTCTGTGCTGAGATCCAGGTCTGTACCACATGGCGCCTGTCTGCCACTTAATGTAAATGTGTGTACAATGGCGCCACATCCCTTCCTCGCATCTCCCAGGTAAGCAGAGCCTTACAGATGGCTGTGCCTGCCTAAATGTTTACATCCCACACCTCCCAGTACAGTACTGTATATAGTATATTCACAATATACTGCAATATGTGCACAGATCCCCGCAGGGGGACACCTCCCTGTATGTTACTGTATATAGTATATTTACCATATCTCCTATATATTTAGCCAGATCTGTCACTCATCCCCTGTGTGTATAACGTTCTTGCCCAGCGTTCTACACAAACCCGCCCCCCCCCCCCCCCTAGGGAAAAGACCAGTGTGATACACACCACCACCCCCTTGACATCACCTTCCCTGCCCAGCCAGGGCTACAGTACACGCCCACCATCACTCCACAGCCACCAGGTGACAAACCCCCCCCCACACACACACACACGATTTGCGGACCCCCGCGCCCCCTTCCACGATTCGTGGACCCCCCGCGCGATTCATGGTGCGCCTCTCCCGCGATTCATGGACCCCCCACAACCCCCCTCCTGCGATTCGCGGACCCCCGCAACCCCTCTTCAGCGATTCGCGGGCTCCTCCCGCCATTCACGGCACCCCGCGATTTGCGGACCCCCGTGACCCACCCTTCCCACAATTCACACCTGCTGCCCACCACCCCCCTCCCTTGATTCACGGCACCCCCGCGCCCCCTCCTCCAGCGATTCACGGACACCCACAACCACCACTCCGGCAATTTGCGGACCCCCCTTCCCGCGATTCACGCCCCCCCTCCCCCCCTCCCCCCCATCTGCGATTTACGGACCCAACCATCCCCCTTCCCGCAATCCCCCCCAGCGGACCCCCGGGAAAATGGGGAATCCTGTGCCGCCACAAGAAGGTGCCGCCACTAGGTGGGAAATCCGGCCCTGGCTGCTGCGCTGCAGGTTCCCCCACTGCCAGAAGCATCCCCACAACTTTTATCAGTGTCTTGCCCACATACCACTATTATACAGCCTCCTGCTCTCATGCACCCTCTCTCCCTCCCAGTGGGAGGAGATGCTCACCCACTGCCGGGAGCTGCATACTGTCCCCCACCCTCCTCCAGTTCTAGGGATGCCCATCGACCATCAATGATTTCAAATCATCAATGGTTTATGGCCGATGTTGAATACTTTTGCCATCAATGTGGGAGGACTAGATGGTTTCCCTACATCAATGGCAAAGGAGAACCGATCAAGTTTCAAATTTTTTTAAGGTGCAGAGACACGGAGCATAGCTCCGTCCCCCCCACACCCGGAAATCCCGCCACAGAGTTCTGATTGACCCACGGCCTATTCAGTCAGATACAATGGATGACCATCGATAGCTACAACAATCGATAGTTATCCAAGTAATATTTCACTACTATCGATGGCAGGGTGCAAAATCACCATCAATGACAGCCATCGATGGCGTCTGCACCAATGGCCATCCCTACTCTGCAACAGCCAAAAACCTTTACTACCCCTCATGCCCACACACCTCTATCACTGCCCTGCCTCCTGTTCTCCTGCCCCGTAACTTCCGCCAGTGGGGACCCGCTCACCCTGTGTTGTCCACATTCCCCTATCATGCTTTACCGCCCAGCCTCCTGCTCTCATGCATCCTAATGCCCACCCACTCAGGGCCACCGTCCTGTACTGCCACGCTGGACCCTCACCCACTGGCAGAAGCTGCAGAGTGTCCCCCACCCTCCTCTTTAGTCCCCCTTATGCCCACACACCCCTATCACTACCCAGCCTCCTGTTTTCCTGTGTCGTGACCTCCGCCAGTGGGGAGCCGCTGACTCAAAAACACCCTACTATACTATTGCACACACACCTAAACAACACGCACACACAGCCCCACACCCACAAATGTCACTGTACCCTCCACACTATCAATGTACATCTTACTCTGTAACCGCTTTATAATTAAACAAAACAATACACACCCCCTTCCACATCATATGCTCTCTATTTAACACATTTCACCTATAACTCAAGTTGCAATACAGGCATCTTTCATACAATTCTAACCATATTTCACACAATACAAACGTTCACAAATTAAGGTGGCGCAGCGCCTTACGACGGTGTGAAGAGCGCCCGTAGGGCGCGATGAATCACCTAGTACTGCAATATGTACACAGATCCCCGTAGGACGACAGCTCAGTACGTTACTGTATATAGTATATCACAATATACTGCATTATGTACACAGATCCCCACAGGGGGACAGCTCCGTACGTTACTGTATATAGTATTTTCACAATATACTGCAATATGTACACAGATCCCGCAGGGGGACAGCTCAGTACGTTACTGTATATAGTAAATCACCATATACTGCAATATGTGCACGGATCCCCGCAGGGGGACAGCTCAGTACGTTACTGTATATAGTATATCACAATATACTGCAGTATGTGCACAGATCCCCACAGGGGGACAGCTCCGTACGTTACTGTATATAGTATATCACAATATACTGCAATATGTACACAGATCCCCGCAGGGGGACAGCTCAGTACGTTACTGTATATAGTAAATCACCATATACTGCAATATGTGCACGGATCCCCGCAGGGGGACAGCTCAGTACGTTACTGTATATAGTATATCACAATATACTGCAATATGTACACAGATCCCCGCAGGGGGACAGCTCAGTACGGTACTGTATATAGTATATTCACCATATACTGCAATATGTGCACGGATCCCCGCAGGGGGACAGCTCGGTACGTTACTGTATATAGTATATCACAATATACTGCAATATGTACACAGATCCCCGCAGGGGGACAGCTCAGTACGTTACTGTATATAGTATATCACAATATACTGCAGTATGTGCACAGATCCCCGTAGGACAGCTCAGTACGTTACTGTATATAGTATATCACAATATACTGCAATATGTGCATGGATCACTGCAGGAGGACAGCTCAGTACGTTACTGTATATAGTATATCCACAATATACTGCATTATGTACACAGATCCCCGCAGGGGGACAGCTCAGTACGTTACGGTATATAGTATATTCACAATATACTGCAATATGTACACGGATCCCCGCAGGGGGACAGCTCAGTACGTTACTGTATATAGTATATCACCATATACTGCAATATGTACACAGATCCCCGCAGGGGGACAGCTCAGTACGTTACTGTATATAGTATATCACAATATACTGCAATATGTACACAGATCCCCGCAGGGGGACAGCTCAGTACGTTACTGTATATAGTATATCCACAATATACTGCATTATGTACACAGATCCCCGCAGGGGGACAGCTCAGTACGTTACGGTATATAGTATATTCACAATATACTGCAATATGTACACGGATCCCCGCAGGGGGACAGCTCAGTACGTTACTGTATATAGTATATCACAATATACTGCAATATGTACACAGATCCCCGCAGGGGGACAGCTCAGTACGTTACTGTATATAGTATATCACAATATACTGCATTATGTACACAGATCCCCGCAGGGGGACAGCTCAGTACGTTACTGTATATAGTATATTCACAATATACTGCAATATGTGCACAGATCCCCGCGGGGGGACAGCTCAGTACGTTGCAGTATATAGTATATTCACAATATACTGCAATATGTACACAGATCCCCGCGGGGGGACAGCTCAGTACGTTACTGTATATAGTATATTCACAATATACTGCAATATGTACACAGATCCCCGCGGGGGGACAGCTCAGTACGTTACTGTATATAGTATATTCACAATATACTGCAATATGTACACAGATCCCCGCAGGGGGACAGCTCAGTACGTTGCTGTATATAGTATATTCACAATATACTGCAATATGTGCACGGATCCCCGCAGGGGGACAGCTCAGTACGTTACTGTATATAGTATATTCACAATATACTGCAATATGTACACGGATCCCCACAGAGGGACGGCTCAGTACGTTACTGTATATAGTATATCACAATATACTGCAATATGTACACAGATCCCCGCAGGGGGACAGCTCAGTACGTTACTGTATATAGTATATCACAATATACTGCAGTATGTGCACAGATCCCCGTAGGACAGCTCAGTACGTTACTGTATATAGTATATCACAATATACTGCAATATGTGCATGGATCACTGCAGGAGGACAGCTCCGTACGTTACTGTATATAGTATATCCACAATATACTGCATTATGTACACAGATCCCCGCAGGGGGACAGCTCAGTACGGTACTGTATATGGTATATTCACAATATACTGCAATATGTGCACAGATCCCCACGGGGGGACAGCTCAGTACGTTACTGTATATAGTATATTCACAATATACTGCAATATGTGCACGGATCCCCGCAGGGGGACAGCTCAGTACGTTACTGTATATAGTATATCACAATATACTGCAATATGTGCACAGATCCCCACAGGGGGACAGCTCCGTACGTTACTGTATATAGTATATCACAATATACTGCAATATGTGCACGGATCCCCGCGGGGGGGGGGGGGGAGAGCTCAGTACGTTACGGTATACATTATATATTCCTTTACAGCAGCCAGAAGCGTTGCTGTGCACTGGGTTCTGACTCATTGTGCGGTAGTGATGCTGAGCCCACGCTGCCATCTTCTGGCCGGAGCTGGTATAGCTTCTCCCGGAACTACTGGCCGTATGGAGCCAGCGTACGCTGACAGGCCGGTGTCTAGGTACATATGCGTTCGGTTGACTTGCAAAAGGTCGACACTGACAATTTCGACACAAGCACATGGTAGAAGCATGTAAAAGTTGATAAGTTTTTCCCAGGTGTCCACGTGGTGGCCCAATTATCGGAGCGCGGACCCTCGCATGCCCTCGGCTCACTTTAATGTTCCTGATCGGATTCCACATGGATGGTTTAAGTATGGGAAGGAAAATTGTGAAAACTCATGTTTGCATTCTCATGTCGTCCCATTGCTTGTCAACCTTTTGTCAATGGCAACCTAGCACATGTTGTCGATTTTGGTGTTGACCTAGACCAGGCATGTCCAAATCATGGCCCTCCAGCTGTTAAGAAACTACACATCCCAGCATGCCTTGCCACAGTTTTAGCATTCCCTAATAGCAAAACTGCGTCAAGGCATGATGGGAGCTTCACAACAGCTGGAGGGCCATAGTTTGGCCTGACCCATGACCCAGATCCTGATAGGCCGCACACTCATGGGCGGTGCTTCAATGCTCCTCCTGCTGTAATGCTCAGGCTGTGGAGGCAGAGGAGTCAGGTGTCCTCTACCTGCAAGCTCCCATTGCATTGGCTCCAGGCGATCACATGAGCGCGGTGTCTCTGCCACTTGCCTTAGAGGGAGGTTCCCAGTTTGTTGATGTTTCTTCTTAGCAATGGGAGATGTTGTACGAATGCCAAAGCTGACACATTGATGTTCTGTTTCCTTCCAGATTGCTCGAGAGCACGGAATTAGGTTTTTTGAAACTAGTGCAAAAGCAAACGTAAACATTGAGAAGGCATTCCTCACGTTAGCAGAAGACATACTTCGAAAGGTACGAGATTCGTCCCGGTCCAATACCGTCCTCTTCTTCTTCTTCCTGGTGGTGTATTTGTAGCATTTGGGGGCGCACACATGGGCCTCCAGCCGGCGTGGCTTCACAGAGGGACATGCACAGGACCCCTATGGTGACACATGGTGAATGCTGAGTGCTATTACCTGTCCATTGATGAGGATTAGCTTGAGCAGCGCACTGTGTTGCCGGGTTATGCCTGTGGTAGAAGCGCCATGACTGTATGACCAGCCTGGCTTTATACCCGTGTGTGACTCTTCACCTGTCTAATGGCTTCCTCTGTCTCTTGTCTTGCAGACTCCAGTCAAAGAACCCAACAGTGAGAATGTAGATATCAGTAGTGGGGGAGGCGTCACAGGCTGGAAGAGCAAATGTTGTTGAGTCTTTTATTTGCAACATTCACCCATCCACTGCCCCCTACTCACCCTCTCCCCACCCGTGGTCCCCGCAGCCTAAACCACTGCCCCCTACTCACCCTCTCCCCACCCGTAATCCTCGCTGCATAAACCACTGCCCCCTTACCCGCCCCCCCTTTACATTTTAACTTTCCCATTGAATGTCTCCCTTCCCCGTCTCATGTTAGCATCCTCCCATCTATACGAGTGCTTGCTGGTGTCATTTCTCTGAAAACTCTACAGAACACGGAAGAAGACTCCTCCTCCGCACAGGAACATGTGAACAGCATCATGTGTGTGTGACATATATATCATTTTCCGGTCACCCCGGTCGCTACATTTTGGTTGTATTCTCATCGCCCCTTGTTCTGTTCTCACTAACAGACGCTAATCTCTTCTGGAATACAGATGTGTACCACAATAAACGTTAGAATGAACTCCTGCTTCCATGGTGTAGTGAGAACGGGCCAAGGGGAAGGGGGGTACTTGGCTATAGAGCTAGCACTCCAGTGCCTTCTGGCTGGCCCCCCGCCCCCCCTGATGTGCTGTTCCCCTCTCTTTGTGGTGATATTTTTGGGTTTCTTTTACGTAAGTGCTACACAGAATTTACATATAGGTGCAATAGGGGGAATAAGAAACCTACCCGCCTGTAGAGTCGGTAGATGCGACTACTCTGCCCTGCTGGCCAACACTTGAAATATAGATACCTGTGCCTGTTCATGCCAGTCCTGCCCGTGGCATCATTAGTGCATTTCGCCAGGTCGCCAGCCATGGTGGATTAGGTCCTGTGCCTTAAACAAGGCTTTAACCCTTAATCTGATGTTCCGTTGCAGCAAGCTGGTTATTCCAAGCACCATCCCTCTCCTGCTGGTCTGTGACTGGTGGCAATATCGCCCCCATAGTGCCCTCCAGGTGTCTGAGGTCAGTGTCTACACGAATCAGGGGACTTAGCTGCTGATGCCACTGTCCAGACTGTGTCATTATAATGTACAGTGACCTTAGGCTCAGCCAGCCTGACATCGCTGGCCACGCCTACACGCTTCATTGCATGATGTATACAGAGAGCACCAATCAGATTGCTAGTGACATCACTGTGGCAAAATGCCTCCTTTCTATCACTGGTACCCTGCAAACGGGACAAGCACGCTTCCCATGTAATGGCTCCATCCTATACTCAAACAGGGGTACAGATAAAGGTTGCCACATAATCGGATGTATTACAGTCGGCCAATTCCAGACTCACGACGCAGAGCAGGTTCCTTAGATCAGGGTTTGATGTGTTCCCGATGCGGTCTTGTTATGCCTTATTCCGTAATATCCCTGTGTGTACCGGTCTTCCTGCGGCCGTCACCTCACCGGAGGATTACCGTGCATGTCTGGGTATAGACCCTCAGGGTGGGGGACCAGGATAAGCGCAGAATACCCCAACTTCACCCAGAACCATTTTCTGCTCTTTGGTGGAATCTTCCTTCAACAAATGTTTTAGGAATTAACTGAATCTTCTTCTGGAAATGGGGGGGGGGGGGTAAAATGATTAGCGGAGGTCAAATTCGCCTTCACTTAAACGCATCTCACCAGCGACGGTCCCTACACTTAGATTAAGGGTTACTGCCCTCAGATATCGTTCTTCATCGTAGGACGGGAGCACGGCCATATTGAGGTCACGTTACAGGAAGTGTTGGTGTGATGGCTGTCATTAGGGTGGGATTGAGTGAGAACACGCCTCCTGCGGCTTCATTCTGTGACCTCACCGGCGTGGGTACAGTTGCACGCACAGGATGACATCAGCGGGGGGAATGATTTGGGATGTGGTCACCTGACCGGTGGCTTCGGGGTACGTGCTTGTCACGTGACTCCTGCTCTGCAGGCTCTCTTCAGTAAGGGACGTACAGCAGCCACTGACTCCTATGTATATATTTCTTTATAAGATGTATACTCTGCTTATAGTTTCTAGTAATGTACAATAACGTTATGGAAACCCTGACAGTATAACACTTTCATCTTAATGAACTTAAATATTTTTTTCTTTTTTTTTTTTGGTTAATCTCATGTTGTTCGTTATAAAGGAATAATCTACCAAGCTGTAGTTTGTCACGTTCTTTTCTCTCTCTCGGCGTGCCCCGTGGAGTTTTGGCAGCGGCTGAAGGTTGCGGTACTCGGGTGAGTTGGCTGAAGGCGCGTCGGACCAGTAATATATAGCGGGGATATCTGTGGGAACCTGTGTGGCGTATCCTGTCCGCGGTCACATTCCTTCCATGTGTCACTCCAGGCTGCAGTAACCTGTAATCACCGGCTTACAGGGCCCTGCACCTAGGACAGTGGGGAAACCTGTCTCGGGGCGTGGGCCTGGCTTATAGGAGAGATAAAGGCGCAGCGTACACAGTGGTACAGCTTATCACCGTGGTGTGCGCTGTGTGTCACTGCTGCTCCCTTAGTACTGCTCAGTGAGTCATTGCCTGCTTGCTGGGAGCTGGCGCTGGGGACTTGCTCACCTATAAATGACAGTTAGGGCACAGGCTTGGGAACCGGCAGGAGACCACTGGTGGCGGCTACGGTCCCACTGTCCTGCTCTCTGCACAGTTAGGACCAGCTCACAGTATGAAGTCTGTCTACGTGCGGATGATCCCAAACTCTGTCCTCGCTGCACTTAGTGTTCCAGGTTTTAAGTATATACATGCTTGGCCACAGGTACTAAATGCAATGTAACAATCTACTCCAGCATCAAGATCCCTAAAACCTGGGCTGTTAGGGTTCCTTGAGGTCCGAGTTTGGGAATCACTGGCATAGGGGGGATCCCGTCAGCCACAGGGCTCACCTCGCGACTCATGCTGGTGAAAATCCCAGTAAATAACCTTTTTGCTGCACTAGAAAACTGGGTTTCTGCTTTAATTGCACCCCCCCCCCTCGCCAAGCATGCAGTGTGGAAATGGCTGAATCAGGCCCATAATGTGCGGAGACCACCATTGTGCCCCGATGATACTGTCACTGCTGCGAGGCATCGCCACAACTTTTAAACTTTGAATAAATGACATTGTGTCGTATGCACTTTTTCCATGACTTCCTCCTGGGTTTCCTCTTACTGGATGTAGTGATGGTTGTGTCATTGCCCAGGACATTGTGTTGCTGGTCAGAAGATCTCCTGTCCTGAGAACTGGGGCAGATTTACTAATGAGTGATCCTGGTGCTTCAGCTAATCACAGCTGACCTGTGATGGGGGCGGGTCCTAGCGCTGTACCTCCCAGTTCCTGGCTATAGCGCTGTGCAGGGTGGTACTGGTCCTGGGCGGGTGTCTCAGCGATTACTGGTCCCAGGAAGGTGCCTCCATGGTTAATGGCTCTAGCCCTGTGCCTCAGCGGTTAGTTGCTCTGGCAGGTGCCTCGGTGGTTCCTGGTTCGGTGCCTCAGCGGTTCCTGGTTCGGTGCCTCAGCGGTTACTGGCTCCGGGCCTGGTGCCTCGGTAAGCTGCTGAACACTGATGGGGGATATTACAAGAGCCTGTTCCTGATGATACCTTTGTACAGGTTGGGACTGGCGGATCTCCCACAGCGTTCTCCTGCCAAGCACAATACTTGTGTCTCTGGATTCTTTCCCCTGATGATAGCCGCAGGCTGACGGGGCCAGGATACGTCATGTGTGAGTGTAGCGAGGAAAGGATTACACGGATCACATTACATGTGCACAAGTGAGGCGAGCAGCTCCTTCCTCCTGGGAATAGTCATACTCTGTGCTCCTTAATGTGTCCTCCCCCCTCACTATCTCCCTACCCACTGGTGGAACTACAAGTCTCAGAATGGCAGTGTGGGTCTTCTGCAGCCTGGGAAGGTGTAATACAGGTGATGGTTGTGACAAGTGTCATATTGTGTATACATCAGAGGAAGTACAGGTGTGAGGCGTTCTCTCACTGGAGGTGACAGGAATGGGTTACAAGCACCTGACTCCCCCCTGGCAGAGCCGGGCCCTAACCAATTTGATGCCCTATGCAAGAATTTGGCTGGTGCCCCCTAGCGCCACCTTTTGACCCAGCACCCTTCAGCCAGCAACATTTAGCACCTCTAATCCATAGCAATCCCCATCCACTGAGCCACAATTAGACATTTTGGTGCCCCGTGCCAGCAGGAGCATTGGCACTTCCACTCCCCAAAGGAGCATGGTCCTGCTGTGAATCGGAGTGCTTAAACAATAGTACCCCAAACAACAGTACAACCCTATTTACATCAAACCACACAGTACTCTCCTTATTCACATTCCACATACATAAATGTTGCCAGGTGCCTGAACAGGTAGGGGATTATCATCCTCCTATCCCACCACTCACTGTCTTTGGCAGTCCTTGTCCCCCTTCCAAATGCCCTAGGCAATTGCCTAGCTTGCCTATGGCCGTCTCTGCCACCCTGGGCATCTGCAGATGACATTATCACATGGTGTGTGCCCCGGGCAGGGAGTGGTGCTCAGCGCCCTCTTTGGTTGCATGCAGCTGAGTTATTTCCAGGATGTATACTGTATGATGCTCCTATTCCTACAGTGGTCACCATGGAAATGCAGCGTTTTATCTGGAAGGAACTGGTTTTTCTGCTTGCAGATACCTGAAGATGTTGTATCTGGCATGAGGATATTAGCTTTGTTCCTTACACGGGCATAATAAGCAACAATGGCGTGTCAGGGCGATTCTGCAACACCTATGAGGGCAGCGCAAAAATGGACGCAGCTTGCATCTGAATGTAAATGAGCCCCAATGCTAAATAATATAAATATATATATATATATATACACACACACATACACTTTCTTGCGGAGGTGCGGCACTCGCAACTATAACTCAGGAATCACGAGTGGGCCAGATATATTATCAACGTGACAAAATTGTAATTTTGTCATCAGGATACGAAATAAACATAAACACCACCCTTATATAGATGTATACCACGTGCAGATCTGCCGGGAATTAGCGGGACCTTGCACCCGCCCCTCCGTCCAGAAAGACAGATGACGTCATCACACTAAGACGCGCCATCCATAACAACACCAATCACCAAGGAAACAACATAAAGAACCGCTGTTCTCTGCAAATAAGCACAAGAAAAAAGATACATAAGATAAGATCAGAGTGATACATAAAAAAGATACATAAGATTGCAATGGCAACAAGGTATAAAGTATCGCATTATCTACAGCCGGGTTTCCCTCCACCCTCTACAGACCCTCCACCCTCTACAGCCATGTTTCCCTCCACCCTCTACAGCCGGGTATCCCTCCACCCTCTACACCCGTGGGGTGTGTTCAAATTGAAATCTAAATGACAGTGTAAAAATAAAGCAGCCAGTATTTACCCTGCACAGAAACAAAATAACTAACACAAACCTAACTCTCTGCACATGTTACATCTGCCCCACCTGCAGTGCAGCATGGTTTTGCCCATTTTGAGAACAGATTTTTACTGTGATCAGATCTGAATAAGAGCCATAGTACACATGCGCAGTTGATCGATGATCGCTCGATTTGCAAATTCTATAATTAGCGATCGATACTGAATTAGGCCCATAGACCCCAAAATCTGGAGTAACATTACCCTGATCTGCAGCTACATGCTGCCCTCTAGTGGCAATAAGAGTACTACAGGCATTATATTTATTGCCTTATTCCCAACATACCGTACTAACATTCATACTACGTAGTACAGTACATGGTGATCATGACGCCGCGCGACAGAGCAGCCTGCCCGAAAACAAAAGGAGATTCTCTGCTGCAGGCAGGGGGGACTCCCAACTGCCACCCCCTCCTACCGCGGGACACTGCTGGCCCCGGGCGGGACTGGCCTGCGAAAATCAGGACAGTTGGGAGGTATGGTCAACCAGCACAGGGCAAGGCCGCACCGCAGTCTGGGCTCCTCCCCGTGATGCTGTGATTGCTGTGCTGTGTTGCAATCGCGTCGCTATTATGCTGCGCAGGGTGATGGATACGCAGAACGTGTCGCTATTATGCTGCGCAGGGTTACAGATACGCAGAACGTGTCACTATGACGCTGCGCAGGGTGAGGATACGCAGAACGTGTCACTATTATGCTGCGCAGGGTGACAGATACGCAGAACGTGTCACTATTATGCTGCGGAGGGTGACGGATACGCAGAACGTGTCGCTATTATGCTGCGGAGGGTGACGGATATGCAGAACGTGTCACTATGATGCTGCGCACGGTGACAGATACGCAGAACGTGTCGCTATTATGCTGCGGAGGGTGACGGATATGCAGAACGTGTCACTATTATGCTGCGCAGGGTGACGGATACGCAGAACGTGTCACTATTAGGCTGCGGAGGGTGACGGATACGCAGAACGTGTCACTATTATGCTGCGCAGGGTGACGGATACGCAGAACGTGTCACTATTATGCTGCGGAGGGTGACTGATATGCAGAACGTGTCACTATTATGCTGCGCAGGGTGACGGATACGCAGAACGTGTCACTATGATGCTACGCAGGGTGACTGATATGCAGAACGTGTCACTATTATGCTGCGCAGGGTGACGGATACGCAGAACGTGTCACTATGATGCTGCGCAGGGTGACTGATATGCAGAACGTGTCACTATTATGCTGCGCAGGGTGACAGATACGGAGAACGTGTCACTATTATGCTGCGCAGGGTGACAGATACACAGAACGTGTCACTATTAGGCTGCGCAGGGTGACGGATACGCAGAACGTGTCACTATGACGCTGCGCAGGGTGACGGATACGCAGAACGTGTCACTGACGCTGCGCAGGGTGACGGATACGCAGAACGTGTCACTATGACGCTGCGCAGGGTGACGGATACGCAGAACGTGTCACTATGACGCTGCGCAGGGTGACAGATACGCAGAACGTGTCACTATGACGCTGCGCAGGGTGACGGATACGCAGAACGTGTCATTATGATGCTGCGCACGGTGACAGATACGCAGAACGTGTCGCTATTATGCTGCGGAGGGTGACGGATATGCAGAACGTGTCACTATTAGGCTGCACAGGGTAACGGATACGCAGAACGTGTCACTATTAGGCTGCACAGGGTAACGGATACGCAGAACGTGTCACTATGACGCTGCGCAGGGTGACGGATACGCAGAACGTGTCATTATGATGCTGCGCACGGTGACAGATACGCAGAACGTGTCACTATTATACTGCGCAGGGTGACGGATACGCAGAACGTGTCACTATTAGGCTGCGGAGGGTGACGGATACGCAGAACGTGTCACTATGACGCTGCGCAGGGTGACAGATACGCAGAACGTGTCACTATTAGGCTGCACAGGGTAACGGATACGCAGAACGTGTCACTATGACGCTGCGCAGGGTGATGGATACGCAGAACGTGTCACTATGATGCTGCGCACGGTGACAGATACGCAGAACGTGTCGCTATTATGCTGCGGAGGGTGACGGATATGCAGAACGTGTCAGTATTATACTGCGCAGGGTGACGGATACGCAGAACGTGTCACTATTAGGCTGCGGAGGGTGACGGATACGCAGAACGTGTCACTATTATGCTGCGCAGGGTGACGGATACGCAGAACGTGTCACTATTATGCTGCGGAGGGTGACTGATATGCAGAACGTGTCACTATTATGCTGCGCAGGGTGACGGATACGCAGAACGTGTCACTATGATGCTACGCAGGGTGACTGATATGCAGAACGTGTCACTATTATGCTGCGCAGGGTGACGGATACGCAGAACGTGTCACTATGATGCTGCGCAGGGTGACAGATACGGAGAACGTGTCACTATTATGCTGCGCAGGGTGACAGATACACAGAACGTGTCACTATTAGGCTGCCCAGGGTGACGGATACGCAGAACGTGTCACTATGACGCTGCGCAGGGTGACGGATACGCAGAACGTGTCGCTATTATGCTGCGGAGGGTGACAGATACGCAGAACGTGTCACTATTAGGCTGCACAGGGTAACGGATACGCATAACGTGTCACTATGACGCTGCGCAGGGTGACGGATACGCAGAACGTATCACTATTATGCTGCGCAGGGTGACTGATATGCAGAACGTGTCACTATTATGCTGCGCAGGGTGACGGATATGCAGAACGTGTCACTATGACGCTGTGCAGGGTGACGGATACGCAGAACGTGTCACTATTATGCTGTGCAGGGTGACGGATACGCAGAACGTATCACTATTATGCTGCGCAGGGTGACTGATATGCAGAACGTGTCACTATGACGCTGCGCAGGGTGACAGATACGGAGAACGTGTCACTATTATGCTGCGCAGGGTGACAGATACACAGAACGTGTCACTATTAGGCTGCGCAGGGTGACAGATACGCAGAACGTGTCACTATTATGCTGTGCAGGGTGACGGATACGCAGAACGTATCACTATTATGCTGCGCAGGGTGACTGATATGCAGAACGTGTCACTATGACACTGCGCAGGGTGACAGATACGGAGAACGTGTCACTATTATGCTGCGCAGGGTGACAGATACACAGAACGTGTCACTATTAGGCTGCGCAGGGTGACAGATACGCAGAACGTGTCACTATTAGGCTGCGCAGGATGACGGATGCACAGAATGTGTCACTATGATGCTGCGCAGGGTGACAGATACGCAGAACGTGTCACTATTATGCTGCGCAGGGTGACGGATACGCAGAACGTATCACTATTATGCTGCGCAGGGTGACTGATATGCAGAACGTGTCACTATTATGCTGTGCAGGGTGACGGATACGCAGAACGTGTCACTATGACGCTGTGCAGGGTGACGGATACGCAGAACGTGTCACTATTATGCTGCGCAGGGTGACAGATACGCAGAACGTGTCACTATGACGCTGCGCAGGGTGACGGATACGCAGAACGTGTCACTATTATGCTGCGCAGGGTGACGGATACGCAGAATGTGTCACTATTAGGCTGCGCAGGGTGACGGATACGCAGAATGTGTCACTATTAGGCTGCGCAGGGTGACGATACGCAGAACGTGTCACTATGACGCTGCGCAGGGTTACGGATACGCAGAACGTGTCACTATTAGGCTGCGCAGGGTGACGGATACGCAGAACGTGTCACTATTATGCTGCGCAGGGTGACAGATACGGAGAACGTGTCACTATTATGCTGCGCAGGGTGACGGATACACAGAACGTGTCACTATGACGCTGCGCAGGGTGACGGATACACAGAACGTGTCACTATGACGCTGCGCAGGGTGACGGATACACAGAACGTGTCACTATGACGCTGCGCAGGGTGACGGATATGCAGAACGTGTCACTATTATGCTGCGCAGGGTGACGGATACGCAGAACGTATCACTATTATGCTGCGCAGGGTTACAGATACGCAGAACGTGTCGCTATTATGCTGCGGAGGGTGACGGATATGCAGAACGTGTCAGTATTATACTGCGCAGGGTGACGGATACACAGAACGTGTCACTATTATGCTGTGCAGGGTGACGGATACGCAGAACGTGTCACTATGACGCTGCGCAGGGTGACAGATACGCAGAACGTGTCACTATTATGCTGCGCAGGGTGATGGATACGCAGAACGTGTCGCTATTATGCTGCGGAGGGTGACGGATACGCAGAACCTGTCACTATTATGCTGCGGAGGGTGACGGATACGCAGAACGTGTCACTATTATACTGCGCAGGGTGACGGATACGCAGAACGTGTCACTATTATGCTGCGCAGGGTGACAGATACGCAGAACGTGTCACTATTATACTGCGCAGGGTGACGGATACGCAGAACGTGTCACTATTATGCTCTGCAGGGTGACGGATACGCAGTACGTGTCACTATTATGCTGCGCAGGGTGATGGATACGCAGAACGTGTCACTATTATGCTGCGCAGGGTTACAGATACGCAGAACGTGTCACTATTATGCTGTGCAGGGTGATGGATACGCAGAACGTGTCACTATTATGCTGCGCAGGGTGACGGATACGCAGAACGTGTCACTATTATGCTGTGCAGGGTGATGAATACGCAGAACATGTCACTATTATGCTGCGCAGGGTGACGGATACACAGAACGTGTCACTATGACGCTGCGCAGGGTGACGGATATGCAGCACGTGTCACTATGACGCTGCGCAGGATGACGGATACGCAGAACGTGTCACTATGACGCTGCGCAGGGTGACAGATACGCAGAACGTGTCACTATTAGGCTGCACAGGGTGACGGATATGCAGAATGTGTCACTATTATGCTGCGCAGGGTGACGGATACGCAGAACGTATCACTATTATGCTGCGCAGGGTGACGGATATGCAGAACGTGTCACTATTATGCTGCGCAGGGTTACAGATACGCAGAATGTGTCACTATGACGCTGCGCAGGGTGACGGATACGCAGAACGTGTCACTATGACGCTGCGCAGGGTGACGGATACGCAGAACGTGTCACTATTAGGCTGCGCAGGGTGACGGATACGCAGAACGTGTCACTATTATGCTGCGCAGGGTGACGGATACGCAGAACGTGTCACTATTATACTGCGCAGGGTGACGGATACGCAGAACGTGTCACTATGACGCTGCGCAGGGTGACGGATACGCAGAACGTGTCACTATGATGCTGCGCAGGGTGACGGATACGCAGAACGTGTCACTATGACGCTGCGCAGGGTGACGGATACGCAGAACGTGTCACTATTAGGCTGCGCAGGGTGACGGATACGCAGAACGTGTCACTATTATGCTGCGCAGGGTGACAGATACGCAGAATGTGTCACTATTAGGCTGCGCAGGGTGACGGATACGCAGAATGTGTCACTATGACGCTGCGCAGGGTGACGGATACGCAGAACGTGTCACTATGACGCTGCGCAGGGTGACGGATACGCAGAACGTGTCACTATTAGGCTGCGGAGGGTGACGGATACGCAGAACGTGTCACTATTATGCTGCGCAGGGTGACAGATACGCAGAACGTGTCACTATTAGGCTGCGCAGGGTGACGGATACGCAGAACGTGTCACTATTATGCTGCGCAGGGTGACAGATACGCAGAATGTGTCACTATGACGCTGCGCAGGGTGACGGATACGCAGAACGTGTCACTATTAGGCTGCGCAGGGTGACGGATACGCAGAACGTGTCACTATGACGCTGCGCAGGGTGACAGATACGCAGAACGTGTCACTATGACGCTGCGCAGGGTGACGGATACGCAGAACGTGTCACTATGACGCTGTGCAGGGTGACGGATACGCAGAACGTGTCACTATTAGGCTGCGCAGGGTGACGGATACGCAGAACGTGTCACTTTGACGCTGCGCAGGGTGCAAGATACGCAGCACGTGTCACTATTAGGCTGCGCAGGGTGACGGATACGCAGAACGTGTCACTATTAGGCTGCGCAGGGTGACGGATACGCAGAACGTGTCACTATGATGCTGCGCAGGATGACGGATACGCAGCACGTGTCACTATGACGCTGCGCAGGGTGACGGATACGCAGAACGTGTCACTATGACGCTGCGCAGGGTGATGGATACGCGGAACGTGTCACTATTAGGCTGCGCAGGGTGACGGATACGCAGAACGTGTCACTATGAGGCTGCGCAGGGTGACGGATACGCAGAACGTGTCACTATTAGGCTGCGCAGGGTGACGGATACGCAGCACGTGTCACCATTAGGCTGCGCAGGGTGACGGATACGCAGCACGTGTCACTATGATGCTGCGCAGGGTGACGGATACGCAGAACGCGGTGAATGACGCTGCGCAGGGTGACGGATACGCAGCACGTGTTACTATGACGCTGCGCAGGGTGACGGATACGCAGAACGTGTCACTATGACGCTGCGCAGGGTGACGGATACGCAGAACGCGGTGCATTACGCTGCGCAGGGTGACGGATACGCAGAACGCGGTGCATGATGCAAGCAGGGACACTGGAGTGAAATGTTCTACCCCTGCACAATGAGATAACACAGACTTCCGTACATTCCCTGACGTCATGTAGTAACACACTGCGCCCCGGAAGCCTGCGGGAAGGACACGGCTAGGATTACGCTGCCTGGTACTGCGAGGGTTACAGCAATGACAGGATCTAGAAGCCTCTGCCAGGAGATAATGATGGGTCCCCATAGACCTCACCTTACTGGCACAGTCTACATCCGACTGTCTGCCGTGTCTGTCCATCCATTAATGATTCCTGGCTCCAGCAGATCCATACAGGGAACACTTTGCTGGGACTGGGGTAATAAATCGCGTCCCTGCCAGACTGATATATAGGATGTGATATACATGTGAGCCATGGACAGGGAGTGACATCACCCAGACAGTGACATCATAGTCTGGACACTGCGTCATGCTGGGGTCTCCTACACGCTCTGAGTCTCCTCTGTGGGGTCAGCTGGTTTCCTGCCAATCTGTACAGGCACAAAATCATGGAAACTGTTCAATATACTGTAACTATAACACTCAACAACACTAGTGGATCATGTATTATCCAGCTTCAGATGTGTATCGGTGTAGCACTACAGGAAGAGAACTACAGGAGGAGCACTACAGGAGGTGTAGTAGTACAGGAGTAGCACTACAGGAGGTGTAGTACAGGAGTAGCACTACAGGAGTAGTAGTACAGGAGTAGCACTACAGGAGGTGTAGTAGTACAGGAGTAGCACTACAGGAGGTGTAGTAGTACAGGAGTAGCACTAGAGGAGGTGTAGTACAAGAGTAGTAGTACAGGAGTAGCACTACAGGGGGTGTAGTAGTACAGGAGTAGCACTAGAGGAGGTGAAGTACAGGAGTAGCACTAGAGGAGGTGTAGTACAGGAGTATCACTACAGGGGGTGTAGTAGTACAGGAGGCGTAGTACAGGAGGAGCACTACAGGGGTGTAGTGCAGGAGGAGCACTACAGGGGTGTAGTGCAGGAGGAGCACTATAAGAGGTGTAGTACAGGAGGAGCACCACAGGGGGTGTAGTAGTACCGGAGGAGCACTACAGGGGTGTAGTGCAGGAGGAGCACTATAAGAGGTGTAGTACAGGAGGAGCACTACAGGGGGTGTAGTAGTACAGGAGGAGCACTGCAGGGGTATAGTGTAGGAGTGTAATGCAGGAGGAGCACTATAAGAGGTGTAGTACAGGAGGAGCACTACAGGGGATGTAGTAGTACAGGAGGAGCACTACAGGGGGTGTAGTAGTACAGGAGGAGCACTACAGGGGGTGTAGTACAGGAGGAGCACTACAGTGGGTGTACTAGTACCGGAGTAGCACTACGGAAGGCATAGTACAGGAGGAGCACTACAGGAGGTGTAGTAGTACAGGAATACACTACGGAAGGCATAGTACAGGAGGAGCACTACAGGGGGTGTAGTACAGGAGATGTAGTACAGAATCAGAACTATAGGAGGTGTACAGTAGTACAGGAGGAACAGTACAGTAACAGCACTACAGGAGGTGTAGTAAAGAAGTAGCAGTACAGGAGGTGTAGTAGTACAGGAGTAGCACTACGGAAGGCATAGTACAGGAGGAGCACTACAAGGGGTGTAGTAGTACACGAGAAGTATTACAGGAGGTCTAATACAGGAGTAGCACTACAGGAGGTGTGGTACAGGAATAGCACTACAGGAGGCATAGTACAGGAGTTGCACTACAGGGGGTGTAGTAGTACAGGAGTAGCACTACATGAGGCGTAGTACAGGAGGAGCACTACAGGGTCTGTAGTAGTACAGGAGGAGCACTACAGGAGGAGCACTACAGGGGTGTAATGCAGGAGGAGCACTACAGGGGGTGTAGTACAGGAGTAGCACTACAGGGGGTGTAGTAGTACAGGAGGAGCACTACAGGGGGTGTAGTGCCGGAGTTGTAGTACAGGAGATGTAGTACAGAAGCAGAACTATAGGAGGTGTAGTACAGGAGGAGCAGTACAGTAACAGCACTACAGGAGGATCACTACAGAAGTAGCACTACAGGAGGTGTAGTAGTACACAGTGGCGTAAGTTCGTCCCAGTTGCCCGGAGGCAAGATGAATATTGGTGCCCCCCACACACACACAAACATTAATCTCAAAATATATATAGTCTGTTATGAAATATACATTATATACGAGAGAGAGAGAGACACATATATATATATATATATATATATATATATATATTTCAGAACTCAGCCACAGAAGCGATTTTGGCTTTCAATTAATGGATTTAAAATGGTAGAGGTGAAGAGGTGCCCCCTTGAGAGCAGGAGCCCGGCGGCAGATGACTCCATTGCCTCCCAGAGTTCTGCCTCTGGTAGTACAGGAGGAGCGCTATAGGAAGCTTGGCGATTAGCAAACGCCTGGGCAGGCATATGGATCATAGTGCGCATGTACAGGGCTGTCCAGCTATAAAATCCAGCATTTTCATCGCTGGCCATTCGCACGGTGATAGACCGGAAGCCGCCATTTGTGTAAAAAATCTGCAGGTGTTCCCATGCGTATTCAGGGAGGGTCTGTGACATTAGCGCCGGCTCCGATCAGCCTGTCTCTGTCACACAGGCAAAGGGCGGGATTTCTGGTGGATGGCGGCTATCTGAACGTAGAGCAAATTAGCAGAGAACGATCAGTTGTGAATAACCCCCTATATGCAGATTACTCCCACATACCTCCCAACATTGGTGGCAGTGGAGTAGAGACACAGCCCTGAATATAAGGGGCATGGCCTCTCGGTCAGGGGCGTGCACATGCTGGGCAGAGCAGCGGGTAGCAGGGGGGACTGCCAACTATCACCACACACACACACACAGTGGGACAATGCCAGTCCCATGTGGGTCTTGGGACAGTCCTCTAAAACTGGGACGGTCCTGCGAAAATCGGGACAGTTGGGAATTACGCTCCTGTATTTCTAAGATTTGCTGGCTGTGCCTATAAAAGAATGGCGTCTGGTGGGAATTGTATGAGATGCGTCAGCGTATCCTCCGGGTCTCCGGTCCTGTGTCAGCTGCTGACGCTGTGCGGTCTGGTGAGCATGTTAATGTATCAGGATGCTGCGTGGCAGGAGGTAGAAATAGATTAGGGATAGGGGCTGTGCATTAGTAAATTGGAAGAGGTGAGCAGTTTATGTTTCCTGAGCTAAATCCGTCCTTCCGCCCCTCTCTCCCTCTCTCTCTCTCCCTCTATATATATATATATATATATACACAGCAGTAATTACCTTGTGCCAGATACACAGCAAACGACACCAACGTAACACAGTGATGTGTCAGCTACACAACCTTCCCCAGTGTAATCATCAGCTGTCATTACTAGCACTACCACCGACTGCATCACCAGGTCCAAACCTGGCGCAGGGATCACCCTCTGACCTGATATGGAAGCGAGGAGGGAGCAACCTCAGAGTACACATAATAATGGGGGTAACACATTCACCAAGGCTGGGAGCCATACAGCTGCCATTACCTACAGAATACAGGGCCTAATTCAGAAAGGATCACAGAGCAAAGTCATTCCCTAATGGGCAAACCATACTGCACTGCAGGTGGGGCAGATGTAACAGGTGCAGAGAGAGTTAGATAGTTCATCTGCGGTGGCAAGCTGAGTATGCCTCAAGCTGGCTGTTGCAGGGACAGCCTAAGACGCAGTTCTTTGCCTTACCACTCCCAGAAACATAGGGTGACACACCCTATTTCCAGCCCTTGCCCCTCCCCTCTGCCTGTCATTCAGTACTGCGAGTAATCGGGAGACTGCACGTCTGATCATGAGTGTGAAAGCTCTTGGACTGCACTCTGTGACTTGAGTGACAGCACTTGGACTGCATTCTGTGACAGCACTTGGACTGCACTCTGTGACTCGTGTGACAGCACTCGGACTGCACTCTGTGACTCGTGTGACAGCACTCGAACTGCACTCTGTGACCTGTGTGACAGTGCTGGAACTGTACTTTGTGACCTATGTGATACTCCCCAGACTGCACTCTGTGACTCGTATGACAGCTCTGGGACTGCACTCTGTGACTCGTGTGACAGCACTCGGACTGCACTCTGTGACCTGTGTGACAGTGCTGGAACTGTACTTTGTGACCTATGTGATACTCCCCAGACTGCACTCTGTGACTCGTATGACAGCTCTGGGACTGCACTCTGTGACTCGTGTGACAGCACTCGGACTGCACTCTGTGACCTGTGTGACAGTGCTGGAACTGTACTTTGTGACCTATGTGATACTCCCCAGACTGCACTCTGTGACTCGTATGACAGCTCTGGGACTGCACTCTGTGACTCGTGTGACAGCACTTGGACTGCACTCTGTGACTCATGTGACAGCACTTGGACTGCACTCTGTGACTATGTGACAGTGCAGGGACTGCACTCTGTGACCTGAGAGACAGCACTCGGACTGTACTTTGTGACCTATGTGATACTCCCCAGACTGCACTCTGTGACTCATGTGACAGCACTCGGACAGCACTCTGTGACTCGTGTGACAGCACTCGGACTGCACTCTGTGACTCGTGTGACAGCACTCGGACTGCACTCTGTGACCTGTGTGACAGTGCTGGGACTGCACTCTGTGACCTGTGTGACAGCACTCGGACTGTACTTTGTGACCTATGTGATACTCCCCAGACTGCACTCTGTGACTCATATGACAGCTCTGGGACTGCACTCTGGGACCTGTGTTATAGGACTGCACTCTGGGACAGCGCTGGGACTGCACTCTGACCCATGTGACAGAGCTATGACTTCACTCTGTGACTCTTGTGATAGCACTAGGACTGCACTCTGTGACCTATATGACAGCGCTCAGACTTCACTGTGTGACCCATGTGACAGTGCTGGGACTGAACTTTGTGACCGGTGTGATAGTGCGCGGACAGCACTCTGCGTCACGTGTGATAGAGTGCAGTCCGAGAGCTATCATAGGGGTTACAGAGTGTGGTCCTGTGACCCATGTGAAAGGATTGCACTCTGTGAACTGTGTGATAGGACTGCACTCTGTCCCCCGTGTGATACTCTCCAGACTGAACTTTGTGACAGGTGTGATAGCGCGCGGACTGCACTCTGTGCCCCGTGTGATAGGACTGCACTCTGTGCCCCGTGTGATAGGACTGCACTCTGTGCCCCGTGTGATAGGACTGCACTCTGTGCCCCGTGTGATAGGACTGCACTCTGTCCCCTGTGTGATAGGACTGCACTCTGTCCCCTGTGTGATAGGACTGCACTCTGTCCCCTGTGTGATAGGATTGCACTCTGTCCCCTGTGTGATAGGACTGCACTCTGTGACCCGTGTGATAGGACTGCACTCTGTCCCCCGTGTGATAGGACTGCACTCTGTGACACGTGTGATCGGACTGCACTCTGTGGCATGTAGGATAGGACTGCACTCTGTGGCATGTGTGATAGGACTGCACTCTGTGACCCGTGTGACAGCACTCGGATTGCACTCTGTGACCCGTGTGATAAGACTGCACTCTGTGACCCGTGTGACAGCACTCGGATTGCACTCTGTGACCCGTGTGATAAGACTGCACTCTGTGACCCGTGTGATAGGACTGCACTCTGTGACCCGTGTGACAGCACTCGGATTGCACTCTGTGACCCGTGTGATAAGACTGCACTCTGTGACCCGTGTGATAGGACTGCACTCTGTGCCCCGTGTGATAGGACTGCACTCTGTGCCCCGTGTGATAGGACTGCACTCTGTGACCTGTGTGACAGCACTCGGATTGCACTCTGTGACCCGTGTGACAGCACTCGGATTGCACTCTGTGACCTGTGTGACAGCATTCGGATTGCACTCTGTGACCCGTGTGACTGCACTCGGACTGCACTCTGTGACCTGTGTGACAGCATTCGGATTGCACTCTTTGACCCATGTGACAGCACTCGGATTGCACTCTGTGACCCGTGTGATAGGACTGCACTCTGTGACCCGTGTGACAGCACTCGGATTGCACTCTGCGACCCGTGTGACAGTACTCGGATTGCACTCTGTGACCCGTGTGACAGCACTCGGACTGCACTCTGTGACCTGTGTGACAGTGCTGGGATTGCACTCTGTGACCCATGTGACAGCACTCGGATTACACTCTGTGACCCGTGTGACAGAACTCGGATTGCACTCTGTGACCCGTGTGACTGCACTCGGACTGCACTCTGTGACCTGTGTGACTGCACTCGGATTGCACTCTGTGACCCGTGTGACTGCACTCGGACTGCACTCTGTGACCTGTGTGACAGTGCTGGGATTGCACTCTGTGACCCGTGTGACAGCACTCGGATTGCACTCTGTGACCCGTGTGACTGCACTCGGATTGCACTCTGTGACCCGTGTGACTGCACTCGGACTGCACTCTGTGACCTGTGTGACAGTGCTGGGATTGCACTCTGTGACCCGTGTGACAGCACTCGGATTGCACTCTTTGACCCATGTGACAGCACTCGGATTGCACTCTTTGACCCATGTGACAGCACTCGGATTGCACTCTGTGACCCGTGTGATAGGACTGCACTCTGTGACCCGTGTGACAGCACTCGGATTGCACTCTGGGACCCGTGTGACAGAACTCGGATTGCACTCTGTGACCCGTGTGACAGCACTCGGATTGCACTCTGTGACCCGTGTGATAGGACTGCACTCTGTGACCCGTGTGACAGCACTCGGATTGCACTCTGTGACCCGTGTGACAGCACTCGGATTGCACTCTTTGACCCATGTGACAGCACTCGGATTGCACTCTGTGACCCGTGTGATAGGACTGCACTCTGTGACCCGTGTGACAGCACTCGGATTGCACTCTGGGACCCGTGTGACAGAACTCGGATTGCACTCTGTGACCCGTGTGACAGCACTCGGATTGCACTCTGTGACCCGTGTGATAGGACTGCACTCTGTGACCCGTGTGACAGCACTCGGATTGCACTCTGTGACCTGTGTGACAGCACTTGGATTGCACTCTGTGACATCTGTGACAGCACTCGGATTGCACTCTGTGACCCGTGTGACAGTGCTGGGACTGCACTCTGTGACCCATGTGATAGGACTGCACTCTATGACCTGTGTGACAGCACTCGGATTGCACTCCGTGACCTGTGTGACAGCACTCGGATTGCACTCTGTGACCTCTGTGACAGCACTCGGATTGCACTCTGTGACCCGTGTGACAGTGCTGGGACTGCACTCTGTGACACGTGTGATAGGACTGCACTCTGTGACCTGTGTGACAGCACTCGGATTGCACTCTGTGACCTGTGTGACAGCACTCGGATTGCACTCTGTGACCTCTGTGACAGCACTCGGATTGCACTCTGTGACCCGTGTGACAGTGCTGGGACTGCACTCTGTGACCCATGTGATAGGACTGCACTCTATGACCTGTGTGACAGCACTCGGATTGCACTCCGTGACCTGTGTGACAGCACTCGGATTGCACTCTGTGACCTCTGTGACAGCACTCGGATTGCACTCTGTGACCCGTGTGACAGTGCTGGGACTGCACTCTGTGACATGTGTGATAGGACTGCACTCTGTGACCTGTGTGACAGCACTCGGATTGCACTCTGTGACCTGTGTGACAGCACTCGGATTGCACTCTGTGACCTCTGTGACAGCACTCGGATTGCACTCTGTGACCCGTGTGACAGTGCTGGGACTGCACTCTGTGACCTGTGTGATAGGACTGCACTCTGTGACCCGTGTGACAGCACTCGGATTGCACTCTGTGAAGCGACTTTATTTCAGAGAAATCCTGCACCTCACTGGGCTGCGTCCCTGTAGTGACACTGGCTACCCCTAGAGGGAGACAGACTTACATATTATTCTCACTGACAAATACAGCAGAACAACCCCGTATAACATTACCGTATATGCTGTATATGAGTCAGGTGAAATTAGCAATGTTTGGGCCCCATACGACAATGATGAATGAACCCCTGGGCCGAAGATCAAGTGGATGACATGGATACAAGCAGGGACCCATTTATCACTGAGGGTCTGAATTGGGCCCCTTCTCCGATGATGGGGGACTGCTCATGGGCATAGGCATTCAGCGCTCGGTAAGAAGTGATTCTTGCTGCTTACCGAGGCAACATGAATCACCCCCACTATACAATACAGAGATAATTCTTAGTGACCTATATACAATACAGAGATCATTGTAGTTACCCATATCCAATGACACAGCATTCTTAGTGACCTATATACAATACAGAGAGCAGAGCCGGCCCTAGCCTAAATGACGCCCTAGGCAAGATTTTGGCTGGTGCCCCCTAGTACCACCACTAGTTCCGCCTCTGACCCTGCTTCCCTTTCCCAGCGCCATCAACCCTCATCATAGCAGTCATCGCGTGTCGCCACCAGCTTCATCAGGACCAACATATTTACTTCTCTGTCCTAATTTATCTGCACAGTCCTTGGGAGCAATCTGTGTTATAAACTAATATTAAACAAAAGTAACTTATTTAAGTGAAAATTGTAACAGATCTGTTCATTTTATGAGTGGGTACACACTGTAAGATATACAGCAACACGCACCTAATCTAGCAATTACACTGGGAACAGGACATTGGGGTTCAATTTGAGAGGATCTATATCCCCTCTTTTAAAAACACTTTGTTTCTTCCTCTTTGCCTCCTTGGCAATTGTTTTTATATGTCGCAAATCTTAAAATAAACAATTAAAGGTTACATTTTATTAATTTTTCTTGTCCTAACAGTGCGTCACGCACATAACAGTCTTTCTTCTCTTCCCTTGTTATTGCTCAAATTACTGTTGAAGTGACAGCACACCCCACATAATAAAATTAAAACAAGGGGTTACCTTATAAATACTGCCAGTGCGATTGTTCACCCCCCTCTTTTTGTTCGAAGCTGCTGATGCCCCTAGGCATTCCAAATGCCCTAGGCAATTACCTAGTTTGCCTATGCCTAAGGCCGGCTCTGACAGAGAGCATTGTAGTTACCCATATCCAATGGCACAGCATTCTTATTGACCTATATACAATACAGAGAACATTGTAGTTACCCATATCCGATGACACAGCATTGTTATTGACCTATATACAATACAGAGAACATTGTAGTTACCATTATCCAATGACACAGCATTCTTACTGACCTATATACAATACAGAGAGCATTGTAGTTACCCATATCCAATGGCACAGCATTCTTAGTGACCTATATACAATACAGAGAGCGTTCTAGTTACCCATATCCAATGACACAGCATTTTTATTGGGTATCCGGACTATTGTTAGACAGCACTTACATAGACAGCCATTACACCGACACCATTAGTTCGACAGCTCAATAGGTCGACATGCTTTTAGGTCGACATACCATTAGGTCGACATACCATTAGGTCGACATGTCATTAGGTCGACAGCTCATTAGGTCGACAGCTCATTAGGTCGACATGTTTTTAGGTCGACACTGCCATTAGGTCGACAGTGTCTATGTCGACAGTCAAAAGGCCGACATGGTTTTTTTCACTGTTTTTTGAGCCGACATGTGCCGACAGGCGGTATTTCATGCCCTACTATCCACTAGGGCGTGGAGGGAGAATAAAATAGTGTGCCGAGAGCAGCGAGGCACGTGCCCGAAGCATTGCGAGCGGCTGCGGTTCACTTCAAACTGTGTCCATGTCGACTGTGTCGACATTTCGGCCAAAAAACAGTGGAAAAACCATGTCGACCTTTTGACTGTCGACAGACACTGTCGACCTAATGGCAGTGTCGACCTAAAAACATGTCGACCTAATGAGCTGACGACCTAATGAGCTGTCGACCTAATGGTATGTCGACCTAAAAGCATGTCGACCTATTGAGCTGTCGAACTAATGGTGTCGATGTAATGGCTGTCTATGTAAGTGCTGTCTAACATTGGTCCCACTTCCTTTTTATTGACCTATATACAATACAGAGAACATTGTAGTTACTATTATCCAATGACACAGCATTCTTACTGACCTATATACAATACAGAGATCATTGTAGTTACTCATATCGGTACTTGTTTCCTAGCACGGCCACAATCGCGGGCATCGGGTGTCATTTTTAGTGGTATACGACGCGACCGACGCGATGCCCCCGATTTTCCCATTGAAATGCATTGAAAAAAGTCAAAATCGCGTCGGTCGCGTCGTATGCGGCTAAAAAAGGCTTAAATGGTCCAGACGCGATGCCCACGATTTCCCCATAGGAAACAATGTTAAATGGCTCAATGTACCCACGATGCCCCCGATTTCTCATAGGGAACAATGTTAAATACCTCAATTTCACCAAATCATCATAGGGAACAATGGTAAATGGGCCAGAAAGCCCCAAAAACACCCCAGAACAGTGAAATGTCCCCCCAAAAGTAGTTTGCGCCACCCCACGATCAACGCGAACCCGAAGCGTGGCGAGCGGCGGCGGTACGCGTCCTCCGACCTTTTCATACCCCCACTATCCACATCGGCGTGGAGTTGAGAATAGAATAGTGTGTCGAGCGCAGCGAGCCACCGAGCCCGAAGCGTGGCGAGCGCAGCGAGCCCCGCGAGGGGACGCGGATACCTTCACAGGTATCCGCGTCCCTTTGCGGGCTTCACAGGTATCCACGTCCCCTCGCGGGGCTCGCTGCGCTCGCCACACTATTCTATTCTCAACTCCACGCCGACGTGGATAGTGGGGGTATGAAAAGGTCGGAGGACGCGTACCGCTGCCCCTCGCGGGCTCGCTGCGCTCGCCACGCTTCGGGTTCGCGTTGATCGTGGGGTGGCGTAAAATACTTTTGGGGGGACATTTCACTGTTCAGGGGTGTTTTGGGGGGTTTATGGCCCATTTAACATTGTTCCCTATGATGATTTGGGTAAATTGACCCATTTAACATTGTTTCCTGAGGGAAATCGGGGGCATCGGGGCTAAATTGAGGCATTTAACATTGTTCCCTATGGGGAAATCGCGGGCATCGCGTCGCGACCATCGCACCCGATTTTTTAGTGCTTGCGATGGCCGCGATGCCCCCGATTTTTCCTCACGATGCCCACGATCATGATCGTTGTGGCCGTGCTAGGAAACAAGTACCCTCATATCCAATGACACAGCATTGTTATTGACCTATATACAATACAGAGAACATTGTAGTTACCCATATCCAATGGCACAGCATTCTTAGTGACCTATATACAATACAGAGAGCATGTAGTTACCCATATCCAATGACACAGCATTCTTATTGACTTATATACAATACAGAGAGCTTTGTAGTTACTCATATCCAATGGCACAGCATTCTTAGTGACCTATATACAATACAGAGAGCTTTGTAGTTACTCATATCCAATGACACAGCATTCTTATTGACCTATATACAATACAGAGAACATTGTAGTTACCCATATCCAATGACACAGCATTCTTATTGACCTATATACAATACAGAGAACATTGTAGTTACCCATATCCAATGACACAGCATTCTTATTGACCTATATACAATACAGAGAGCATTGTAGTTACTCATATCCAATGACACAGCATTCTTAGTGACCTATATACAATACAGAGAGCATTGTAGTTACCCATATCCAATGACACAGCATTCTTATTGACCTATATACAATACAGAGAACATTGTTGTTACTCATATCCAATGACACAGCATTCTTATTGACCTATATACAATACAGAGAACATTGTAGTTACCCATATCCAATGGCACAGCATTCTTAGTGACCTATATACAATACAGAGAACATTGTAGTTACCCATATCCAATGACACAGCATTCTTATTGACCTATATACAATACAGAGAGCATTGTAGTTACTCATATCCAATGGCACAGCATTCTTATTGACCTATATACAATACAGAGAACATTGTAGTTACCCATATCCAATGACACAGCATTCTTATTGACCTATATACAATACAGAGAACATTGTAGTTACCCATATCCAATGACACAGCATTCTTACTGACCTATATACAATACAGAGGGATGCCGAACGACTCACCGACAGTCGGGATTCCGACAGTCATTAGCCCGACGTTGGAATCCCGACTGCTCCCTTATGGGGGTCCAGGACCCCCATAGAGGGAGATTAAAATAGGTGGCGAGCGCATCGAGCCACTGCGCCCACAGTAATCCCGACTGTCGGTGTGTTATACCACACCCATACAGAGAGCATTGTATTTTCCATTATCCAAGTACAGAGCGTTCATAGTGACCTATATACAATACAGAGAGCATTGAAGTTACCCATATCCAATGACACAGCATTCTTATTGACCTATATACAATACAGAGAGCATGTAGTTACCATTATCCAATGACACAGCATTCTTAATGACCTATATACAATACTATATACAATACAGAGAGTATTGTAGCTACCCATATCCAATGACAGAACATTCTTTGTAACCGATATACAATACAGTTAGCATGCCAGGGCAGGGCCGGCCTTAGGCATAGGCAAACTAGGCAATTGCCTAGGGCATTTGGAATGCCTAGGGCATCAGAAGCTTCTGCTGATTAAAATGATATGCAGCATGCCTATATTCTGTGTGTGAGTGAGGCTGTATCTGCATATGAAATAGTGTATTCATGGAAATGTATTATATTTTACTTATCAGGGGTGCCAAGAGAAAGGGGTAGGGGGTACAAATTACCCAGGCCAAAGTCTGATGGGAGGGCCCAGTGGGGGACCCGGGCCCCCTCCCCTTAAGTGACAGCAGCAGCTGCAGCTCTTCTCCTCTGCCCAGCACACACTGCTTTGTGCTGGGTTGCAGTGTGGCCATGGAGGTGGTTAAAATACAATATTTTCTCAGGATTTTTTTTGAAGGGTATAATGTGAATAATGTGAGGAGTAATGTATATAAGATAAAGTGGTACTACAGTGTGATGTAACGTGAATAAGGGACACCATCGCATGATATAATGTGAATAAAGTTGCACTACTGTGTGACATAATTTGAATTGGGGGTAAAATTGTGTGGCCATGCCCCTTCCCAGCAAGAACACACCCCTGTTTGGGCTGCGCACCAAATGTGTGCACTGTTTCTATTTAAAATATTGCCGGTAGGGGCATCAAAATGATGACTGCTATGATGAGGGTTAATAGTGCTGGGAAAGGGGAGCAGGGTCAGAGGCGGAACTAGTGGCGGTGCTAGGAGGCACCAGCCAAAATCTTGCCTAGGGCATCATTTAGGCTAGGGCCGGCTCTGTGCCAGGGTCCACTATACATACACAGATTGAAGTAGGAATCTCTATACAATAACAGCATGCAATGTTCTTTATACAATACAGAGAGCATTCTCTTGACCTCTATACTAGATCTTCTCAAATGATGCCACTTTGTGATCCCCCTCTGTCAAAAATTTGCTTCTATGGTGACAATTTAAAAAAACTCCATAAAAACCTTATGTCGACCTTTTCATGCACCAAACTTTTCCATGTCGACATTTTACTTGTGTCAACCTATGTTCACTGCCAACCTTGTGCATGTTGATATACTGTATTGACTGTCAGCCTACATATTGTCTATGAGAGGATTCACACTCATCTAGATCACCCCTCCCTTACATGAACGGCCATATTGGAGTCATACTGGGCCAGTGGTGCCTCCAGGTGAGTTTCTCAGACTTGCATCATAGTATGACACAAGGTTGTTGCTCTTAGCATCAGAGCACCAGAGCAGGGACCCCCATCGTGGCTGAGACTTACCACCAGAGCAGGGACCCCCCACCATGGCTGAGGCTTACCACCAGAGCAGGGACACCCCATCGTGGCTGAGACTTACCACCAGAGCAGGGACCCCCCATCGTGGCTGAGACTTACCACCAGAGCAGGGACCCCCCATCGTGGCTGAGACTTACCACCAGAGCAGGGACCCCCATCGTGGCTGAGACTTACCACCAGAGCAGAATCCCTCCACCATGGCTGAGACTTACCACCAGAGCAGGGACCCCCACCATGGCTGAGACTTACCACCAGAGCAGGGACCCTCCATCGTGGCTGAGACTTACCACCAGAGCAGGGACCCCCCCACCGTGGCTGAGACTTACCACCAGAGCAGGGACCCCCCATCGTGGCTGAGACTTACCACCAGAGCAGGGACCCTCCATCGTGGCTGAGACTTACCACCAGAGCAGGGACCCCCCCACCGTGGCTGAGACTTACCACCAGAGCAGGGACACCCCATCGTGGCTGAGACTTACCACCAGAGCAGGATCCCTCCACCATGGCTGAGACTTACCACCAGAGCAGGGACCCCCCATCGTGGCTGAGACTTACCACCAGAGCAGGAACCCCCCATCGTGGCTGAGACTTACCCCCAGAGCAGGACCCCCCATCGTGGCTGAGACTTACCACCAGAGCAGGGACCCCCCATCATGGCTGAGACTTACCACCAGAGCAGGGACCCCCCATCGTGGCTGAGACTTACCACCAGAGCAGGGACCCCCCATCATGGCTGAGGCTTACCACCAGAGCAGGGACCCCCCATCGTGGCCGAGACTTACCACCAGAGCAGGAACCCCCCATCGTGGCTGAGACTTACCCCCAGAGCAGGACCCCCCATCGTGGCTGAGACTTACCACCAGAGCAGGGACCCCCCATCATGGCTGAGACTTACCACCAGAGCAGGATCCCTCCACCATGGCTGAGACTTACCACCAGAGCAGGGACCCCCCATCGTGGCTGAGACTTACCACCAGAGCAGGGACCCCCCATCGTGGCTGAGACTTACCACCAGAGCAGGGACCCCCCATCGTGGCTGAGACTTACCACCAGAGCAGGGACCCCCCATCGTGGCTGAGACTTACCACCAGAGCAGGGACCCCCCATCGTGGCTGAGACTTACCACCAGAGCAGGATCCCCCCATCGTGGCTGAGACTTACCACCAGAGCAGGGACCCCCCATCGTGGCTGAGACTTACCACCAGAGCAGGGACCCCCCATCGTGGCTGAGACTTACCACCAGAGCAGGGACCCCCCATCGTGGCTGAGACTTACCACCAGAGCAGGATCCCCCCATCGTGGCTGAGACTTACCCCCAGAGCAGGATCCCTCCACTGTGGCTGATGCTTACCACCAGAGCAGGGACCCCCACCTTGGCTGAGGCTGACCACCAGAGCAGGGACCCCCCATCGTGGCTGAGGCTTACCACCAGAGCAGGGACTCGCCACCATGGCTGAGACTTACCACCAGAGCAGGGACCCCCCATCGTGGCTGAGACTTACCACCAGAGCAGGGACCCCCCATCGTGGCTGAGACTTACCACCAGAGCAGGGACTCGCCACCATGGCTGAAACTTACCACCAGAGCAGGGACCCCCCCACCATGGCTGAGACTTACCACCAGAGCAGGGACCCCCATCGTGGCTGAGACTTACCACCAGAGCAGGGACCCCCCACTGTGGCTGAGGCTTACCACCAGAGCAGGGACCCCACCGTGGCTGAGGATTACCACCAGAGCAGCCCCCCCACCATGACTGAGGCTTACCCCCAGATCAGGGACCCCCCCACCATGGCTGAGATTTACCACCAGAGCAGGGACCCCCACCATGGCTGAGGCTTACCACCAGAGCAGGGACCCCCCACCATGGCTGAGGCTTTCCACCAGAACAGGATCCCTCCACCATGGCTGAGGCTTACCACCAGAGCAGGGACCCCCCCACCATGGCTGAGACTTACCACCAGAGCAGGGACCCCCCACCCTGGCTGAGACTTACCACCAGAGCAGGGACCTCCCACTGTGGCTGAGACTTACCACCATAGCAGGGACCCCCCATCGTGGCTGAGACTTACCACCAGAGCAGGGACCCCCCACCATGGCTGAGGCTTTCCACCAGAACAGGATCCCTCCACCATGGCTGAGGCTTTCCACCAGAGCAGGGACCCCCCCCACCATGGCTGAGACTTACCACCAGAGCAGGGACCCCCCACCCTGGCTGAGACTTACCACCAGAGCAGGGACCTCCCACTGTGGCTGAGACTTACCACCATAGCAGGGACCCCCCATCGTGGCTGAGACTTACCACCAGAGCAGGGACACCCCATCGTGGCTGAGACTTACCACCAGAGCAGGATCCCTCCACCATGGCTGAGACTTACCACCAGAGCAGGGACCCCCCATCGTGGCTGAGACTTACCACCAGAGCAGGGACCCCCCATCGTGGCTGAGACTTACCACCAGAGCAGGATCCCCCCATCGTGGCTGAGACTTACCACCAGAGCAGGGACCCCCCATCGTGGCTGAGACTTACCACCAGAGCAGGGACCCCCCATCGTGGCTGAGACTTACCACCAGAGCAGGGACCCCCCATCGTGGCTGAGACTTACCACCAGAGCAGGATCCCCCCATTGTGGCTGAGACTTACCCCCAGAGCAGGATCCCTCCACTGTGGCTGATGCTTACCACCAGAGCAGGGACCCCCACCTTGGCTGAGGCTGACCACCAGAGCAGGGACCCCCCATCGTGGCTGAGGCTTACCACCAGAGCAGGGACTCGCCACCATGGCTGAGACTTACCACCAGAGCAGGGACCCCCCATCGTGGCTGAGACTTACCACCAGAGCAGGGACCCCCCATCGTGGCTGAGACTTACCACCAGAGCAGGGACTCGCCACCATGGCTGAAACTTACCACCAGAGCAGGGACCCCCCCACCATGGCTGAGACTTACCACCAGAGCAGGGACCCCCATCGTGGCTGAGACTTACCACCAGAGCAGGGACCCCCCACTGTGGCTGAGGCTTACCACCAGAGCAGGGACCCCACCGTGGCTGAGGATTACCACCAGAGCAGCCCCCCCACCATGACTGAGGCTTACCCCCAGATCAGGGACCCCCCCACCATGGCTGAGATTTACCACCAGAGCAGGGACCCCCACCATGGCTGAGGCTTACCACCAGAGCAGGGACCCCCCACCATGGCTGAGGCTTTCCACCAGAACAGGATCCCTCCACCATGGCTGAGGCTTACCACCAGAGCAGGGACCCCCCCCACCATGGCTGAGACTTACCACCAGAGCAGGGACCCCCCACCCTGGCTGAGACTTACCACCAGAGCAGGGACCTCCCACTGTGGCTGAGACTTACCACCACAGCAGGGACCCCCCATCGTGGCTGAGACTTACCACCAGAGCAGGGACACCCCATCGTGGCTGAGACTTACCACCAGAGCAGGGACACCCCATCGTGGCTGAGGCTTACCAGAAGAGCAGGATCCCTCCACCATGACTGAGACTTACCACCATATCAGGGACCCCCCACCATGGCTGAGACTTACCACCAGAGCAGGGACCCCCCATCGTGGCTGAGGCTTACCACCAGAGCAGGACCCCCCCACCATGGCTGAGACTTACAACCAGAGCAGGGACCCCCCACCATGGCTGAGACTTACCACCAGAGCAGGGACCCCCCACCCTGGCTGAGACTTACCACCAGAGCAGGGACCCCCCACTGTGGCTGAGACTTACCACCAGAGCAGGGACCCCCCACTGTGGCTGAGGCTTACCACCAGAGCAGGGACCCCCACCGTGGCTGAGGCTTACCACCAGAGCAGCCCCCCCCCACCGTGACTGAGGCTTACCCCCAGAGCAGGGACCCCCCATTGTGGCTGAGGCTTACCACCACAGCAGGATCCCTCCACTGTGGCTGATGCTTACCACCAGAGCAGGGACCCCCACCTTGGCTGAGGCTGACCACCAGAGCAGGGACCCCCCATCATGGCTGAAACTTACCACCAGAGCAGGGACCCCCCACCATGGCTGAGACTTACCACCAGAGCAGGGACCCCCCACTGTGGCTGAGGCTTACCACCAGAGCAGGGACCCCACCGTGGCTGAGGATTACCACCAGAGCAGCCCCCCCCACCGTGACTGAGGCTTACCCCCAGAGCAGGGACCCCCCCCCCCATTGTGGCTGAGGCTTACCACCACAGCAGGATCCCTCCACTGTGGCTGATGCTTACCACCAGAGCATGGACCCCCACCGTGGCTGAGGCTTACCCCCAGAGCAGGGACCCCCATCGTGGCTGAGGCTTACCCCCAGAGCAGGGACCCCCATCGTGGCTGAGGCTTACCACCAGAGCAGGGACCCCCACCGTGGCTGAGGCTTACCACCAGAGCAGGGACCCCCACCGTGGCTGAGGCTTACCACCAGAGCATGGACCCCCACCGTGGCTGAGGCTTACCACCAGAGCAGGGACCTCCCACTGTGGCTGAGGCTTACCCCCAGAGCAGGGACCCCCACCGTGGCAGAGGCTTACCACCAGAGCAGGGACCCCCACCGTGGCTGAGGCTTACCCCCAGAGTAGGGACCCCCCACCGTGGGTGAGGCTTACCCCCAGAGCAGGGACCCCCCCACCGTGGGTGAGGCTTACCCCCAGAGCAGGGACCCCCACCATGGCTGAGGATTACCCCCAGAGCAGGAACCCCCACCATGGCTGAGACTTACTCCCAGAGCAGGGACCCCCCACCATGGCTGAGGCTTACCACCAGAGCAGGGACCCCCCACCATGGCTGAGGATTACCACCAGAGCAGGGACACCCACCGTGGCTGAGATTTCCTGCATATTGGCGACATATGTAACTGACTATGATCATGTAGAGTATATGTGGTATATTTACTAAGATGAGAGTTCTAATGAAGATGGGATGTTGTCCATAGCAACCAATCAGATTATGTCTAGTATCTTCTAGAATGTGCTAAATACAGTAAATAAGAAGTAGAATGTGCTTCAGTTGCTACGGGAAACATCCCATCTCAAAGAGAACTCGTCCCATCTGACTCATTTCATCTTAAGAGGCTTATTCAGACCTTTGTCCACAGCTCCGAATTTGGCCCTGTCCCCGATGGTGGGGGCCTGTACATATGCGATAATGCGTATGTGTAATCCTCCGGGGGGCTCACAGCCTGAGCGACAGGAAGGGGCGGTCGCTGGGGTCCGCCAAGCGTATAATGGATGTGCCCACAAAAATGGTGGGCACGCCCATAGAAATGCTGGGCGTGTCCCTGCCTGCTTGGGGTTGGGTGGATGATGGTCAGCGCCCCCCCCCCCCCCAATTCATCGGAGTACGTCCTGCGCTGCTTTCATAATAAACAAGGAGAAATGATGCGATAGTGAGTAACCATCAGTGGCGTTCTCCGCTGTGCGGGCGCGAAAGGACAAATGTGTCAGAGTGCGCACCCGCTGAAAGCGTAACGCGGGGATTCGCGGGGGGGTGTGAATCGGGCACTAATTCTCCATTGCTGGCCTATTGCCGGGGAATTGCTCACACACATACATGTCGGCAGCCGGCAGACACTGCTGACGGTGTATAATAATAGTGTAAGTGGATTAGACCCCCGGAGGCGCCCCCATAGCCCCCCACCTCCGTCCTGTGCAGTCTATTCATGCAATTAGCTGACACAAGCTCTGTGTGTAATCCAAAGACAATCCACTTATCTTATTTACCCCCCCCCCCCCCTGCACTCCCGCTCTAACTCATTCCTTATAGTGGATCAATACTAACGTTTCCACCCCCCTCCTTGTTCCGGACGTGGCCTACAGGTAATTAATGGTTTAACCCATGACATGGAAATCTGTACGGGAACCTTATTGTTACAGACTATGACTGTACTAACATGTGTAATATACCGTACAGGTACATACCTCCCAACTTTGCAGGGAGGGGGGTGCGTGCGCCCGAAATTAGGGGGCGTGGCCTAGCGGCGAGGGGGCATGTTCTACAAATAGCATCATTTCGCAAGGCCATGCCCTGATTTATCGCCGCTGTGGGGGCATGGCCAGCCCCTCTGCTTGTGGGAATAGTTGATGTCTATCCACCGGGTATAAAATCAACTCCACGCCGACGTGGATAGTGGGGGTATGAAAAGGTCGGGAGGATGCGTTCCGCTGCTCTCGCCACGCTTCGGGGTGGCGTGGATACTGGGGGGGGTGCCTAAATCCCATTGTATGTCATACAAGTGTATACTAAATTAAATAGCATCGCACCCTATAAAATCGCATGCGATTTTATGTGCGGTGCGATCGCATTCGATGCAATGTGATCTCATCGCACAGCCCAAGGCCAGAGAGCAGTGAATAAATTACATAGGAAAATTGCATCGCATCACATGCAAACATCGGGTCATTGTCCATCTGCACTGTGAAGCGTTGTCCATCTGCGCTGTGAAGCGTTGTCCATCTGCGCTGTGAAGCGTTGTCCATCTGCGCTGTGAAGCCACCGTTCAATGAGTTCTGAAGCATATCGCTGAATATGAGCAGATACTATTGCCCGAAACACTTCAGCATTCATCCAGTTCCATTGGCAGCCATACATGCCCACGCCATGACACTACCACCACTATGCTTCACTGATGAGGTGGTAAATGTTGGATCATGAGCAGTTCCTTCCCTTCTCCATACTCTTCTCTTCCCATCACTCTGGTACAAGTTGATCTTTGTCTCATCTGTCCATAGGATGTTGTTCCAGAACTGTAAAGGCTTTTTTAGATGTTGTTTGGCAAACTGTAATCTGGTCTTTCTGTTTTTGAGGCTCACCAATCAGGCTCACTCATTACTCACTAACACATTTTAAAAGATCCACAGGTGGAGCTAATTACTTCACTTGTGATTCTGTGAGGAGATCTGGAAAACATTAACTTTTGGTCATAGTTGCCTACTCTCCCTCATTCTGCAGGAGACTCCTTGAAATAGCACCAATCTTCCTCTCTCATTCATTAGTCTAGCAATCTCCCTCATGTCACCTAGCCCACATTACACTGTTACATCATAGTTACCTCCCCTCCTGCATTCTGCAGGAGACTCCCTGGCATAGCAGCAATCTCCCTCTCTCCCTCATTAGTCTAACAATCTCCCTCATGTCACCTAGCCCACATTACACTGTTACATCATAGTTACCTCCCCTCCAGCATTCTGCAGGAGACTCCCTGATATAGCAGCAATCTCCCTCTCTCCCTTATTAGTCTAGCAATCTCCCTCATGTCACCTGGCCCACATTACACTGTTACATCATAGTTACCTCCCCTCCAGCATTCTGCAGGAGACTCCCTGATATAGCAGCAATCTCCCTCTCTCCCTTATTAGTCTAGCAATCTCCCTCATGTCACCTGGCCCACATTACACTGTTACATCATAGCTACCTCCCCTCCTGCATTCTGCAGGAGACTCCCTGACATAGCAGCAATCTCCCTCTCTCCCTTATTAGTCTAGCAATCTCCCTCATGTCACCTGGCCCACATTACTCTTACATCATAGTTACCTCCCCTCCTGCATTCTGCAGGAGACTCCCTGACATAGCAGCAATCTCCCTCTCTCCCTCATTAGTCTAGCAATCTCCCTCATGTCACCTAGCCCACATTACACTGTTACACCATAGTTACCTTCCCTCCTGCATTCTGCAGGAGACTCCCTGACATAGCAGCAATCTCCCTCTCTCCCTCATTAGTCTAGCAATCTCCCTCATGTCACCTAGCCCACATTACACTGTTACACCATAGTTACCTCCCCTCCTGCATTCTGCAGGAGACTCCCTGACATAGCAGCAATATCCCTCTCTCCCTCATTAGTCTAGCAATCTCCCTCATGTCACCTAGCCCACATTACACTGTTACACCATACTTAGCTCCCCTCCTGCATTCTGCAGGAGACTCCCTGAAATATTAGCAATCTCCATCTCTCCCTCATTAGTCTAGCAATCTCCCTCATGTCACCTAGTTCACATTACACTGTTACAGCATAGTTACCTCCTCTCCTGCATTCTGCAGGAGACTCCATGACATAACAGCAATCTCCCTCTCTCCCACATTAGTCTAGCAATCTCCATCATGTCACCTAGCCCACATTACACTGATACATCATAGTTGCCTACCCTCCTGCATTCTGCAGGATACTCCCTGACATAGCAGCAATCTCCCTCTCTCCCTCATTAGTCTAGTAATCTCCCTCATGTCACCTAGCCCACATTACACTGATACATCATAGTTACCTCCCCTCCTTCATTCTGCAGGAGACTCCATGACATAACAGCAATCTCCCTCTCTCCCTCATTAGTCTAGCAATCTCCCTCATTTCACCTAGCCCACATTACACTGTTACATCATAGTTACCTCCCCTCCTTCATTCTGCAGGAGACTCCATGACATAACAGCAATCTCCCTCTCTCCCTCATTAGTCTAGCAATCTCCCTCATTTCACCTAGCCCACATTACACTGTAACATCATAGGTAACTCCCCTCCTGCATTCTGCAGGAGACTCCCTGACATAGCAGCAATCTTCTTCTTTCCATCATTAGTCTAGTAATCTCCCTCATGTCACCTAGTCCACATTACACTGTCACATCATAGTTACCTCCTCTCCTGCATTCTGCAGGAGACTCCATGACATAACAGCAATCTCCCTCTCTCCCTCATTAGTCTAGCAATCTCCATCATGTCACCTAGCCCACATTACACTGATACATCATAGTTGCCTACCCTCCTGCATTCTGCAGGATACTCCCTGACATAGCAGCAATCTCCCTCTCTCCCTCATTAGTCTAGTAATCTCCCTCATGTCACCTAGCCCACATTACACTGATACATCATAGTTACCTCCCCTCCTGCATTCTGCAGGAGACTCCCTGACATAGCAACAATCTCCCTCTCTCCCTCATTAGTCTAGTAATCTCCCTCATGTCACCTAGCCCACATTACACTGTTACATCATAGTTACCTCCCCTCCTGCATTCTGCAGGATACTCCCTGACATAGCAGCAATCTCCTTCTTTCCGTCATTAGTCTAGCAATCTTCCCCATGTCACCTAGCCCACATTACACTGTTACATCATAGTTACCTCCCCTCCTTCATTCTGCAGGAGACTCCATGACATAACAGCAATCTCCCTCTCTCCCTCATTAGTCTAGCAATCTCCCTCATTTCACCTAGCCCACATTACACTGTTACATCATAGTTACCTCCCCTCCTTCATTCTGCAGGAGACTCCATGACATAACAGCAATCTCCCTCTCTCCCTCATTAGTCTAGCAATCTCCCTCATTTCACCTAGCCCACATTACACTGTTACATCATAGTTACCTCCCCTCCTTCATTCTGCAGGAGACTCCATGACATAACAGCAATCTCCCTCTCTCCCTCATTAGTCTAGCAATCTCCCTCATTTCACCTAGCCCACATTACACTGTTACATCATAGTTACCTCCCCTCCTTCATTCTGCAGGAGACTCCATGACATAACAGCAATCTCCCTCTCTCCCTCATTAGTCTAGCAATCTCCCTCATTTCACCTAGCCCACATTACACTGTAACATCATAGGTAACTCCCCTCCTGCATTCTGCAGGAGACTCCCTGACATAGCAGCAATCTTCTTCTTTCCATCATTAGTCTAGTAATCTCCCTCATGTCACCTAGTCCACATTACACTGACACATCATAGTTACCTCCTCTCCTGCATTCTGCAGGAGACTCCATGACATAACAGCAATCTCCCTCTCTCCCTCATTAGTCTAGCAATCTCCATCATGTCACCTAGCCCACATTACACTGATACATCATAGTTGCCTACCCTCCTGCATTCTGCAGGATACTCCCTGACATAGCAGCAATCTCCCTTTCTCCCTCATTAGTCTAGTAATCTCCCTCATGTCACCTAGCCCACATTACACTGATACATCATAGTTACCTCCCCTCCTGCATTCTGCAGGATACTCCCTGACATAGCAGCAATCTCCTTCTTTCCGTCATTAGTCTAGCAATCTTCCCCATGTCACCTAGCCCACATTACACTGTTACATCATAGTTACCTCCCCTCCTTCATTCTGCAGGAGACTCCATGACATAACAGCAATCTCCCTCTCTCCCTCATTAGTCTAGCAATCTCCCTCATTTCACCTAGCCCACATTACACTGTTACATCATAGTTACCTCCCCTCCTTCATTCTGCAGGAGACTCCATGACATAACAGCAATCTCCCTCTCTCCCTCATTAGTCTAGCAATCTCCCTCATTTCACCTAGCTCACATTACACTGTTACATCATAGGTAACTCCCCTCCTGCATTCTGCAGGAGACTCCCTGACATAGCAGCAATCTTCTTCTTTCCATCATTAGTCTAGTAATCTCCCTCATGTCACCTAGTCCACATTACACTGTCACGTCATAGTTACCTCCTCTCCTGCATTCTGCAGGAGACTCCATGACATAACAGCAATCTCCCTCTCTCCCTCAATAGTCTAGCAATCTCCATCATGTCACCTAGCCCACATTACACTGATACATCATAGTTGCCTCCCCTCCTGCATTCTGCAGGAGACTCCCTGACATGGCAGCAATCTCCCTCTCTCCCTGATTAGTCTAGCAATCTCCATCATGTCACCTAGCCCACATTACACTGATACATCATAGTTGCCTCCCCTCCTGCATTCTGCAGGATACTCCCTGACATAGCAGCAATCTCCCTCTCTCCCTCATTAGTCTAGTAATCTCCCTCATGTCACCTAGCCCACATTACACTGTTACATCATAGTTACCTCCACCCCTGCATTCTGCAGGAGAATCCCTGACATAGCAGCAATCTCCCTCTCTCCCTCATTAGTCTAGCAATCTCCCTCATGTCACCTAGACCACATTACACTGTTACATCATAGTTACCTCCCCTCCTGCATTCTGCAGGAGAATCCCTGACATAGCAGCAATCTCCCTCTCTCCCTCATTAGTCTAGCAATCTCCCTCATGTCACCTAGTCCACAATACACTGTTACACTACATTACACATTACACTGTCACCCCATTCCCTCCCATGGTGCAGATAGGGAGCCCCAAAAGTTTGTAGCCTATGATCGCCCACAGATCTTAATATGACCACTGCCCCAATTATCGATGGCCCAATATATCGACAACTGATATTTCTAAAAATCTATATTCATTTTATGTGTGTTGAATAAATTCATGTTGGGTAAGTTGTAAATCTAGATGTTGTATCTTATCCTAATTTCATCATAAAAACAGATAAAACTATCAGGCAATAGGCGGATAAGCCGGCGTGGATGGATGTTCTCCATGGCCTCCTCATGGTCCAGCGCCCAATGTGTTACTGATGAATGAGCGGAGGACTCCGGCTGGTCCCCTGCAGAGGATGCACTCTCTGTGCTGGATGCTTCCACACCTCCTCCTCCTCCTCATCATCCCGGGGAGGGGTCTGCAATAGCATCTGTGAAAGGACCAATTCCCCCCGGAGTAGTGGAGTGAGTGTGAGAGGGGCTGGGGGGGGGCTGGGCCTCTCTCCATGGTCCTGTGCAGAGATCTGTGAATGGAATGAACTCGCTCACTTGGACCACAGGCAGCATGGCACACACAGCAGCAGCTGCTACCCCGCACAGCACCTCGCTCCTCCTGCCCTGGGACTGCTGCTGGGGATGGTGGTTGTAGTGGTGGGATGTGTGGGTCCCTGAGTGCCGTCACTTCTCCGCAGGGCTATGCAGAAGTTCCGGGAGAGCTATGGAGAAAGTGGCGTCCGGCATCGCGGAGCTGAGCTGGAGCTCTGTGGCGTTACCCTTGGATGTGATCGTTAGCAAATTCCGGCTGCCCACCCTGGTGAGACTCGGAAAAGGTAACATCCAGCATTGGCCGGGGGTCTGTGTGTTCCCGGGGCACAGAGCTGGCACACATTGTAGTGACCTGCCTGGTACTGATGTACGTGCCAGTCCCTCATCCCTGCTGTGCTCGCCACTCTGATGCCCAAAGGGTTAAATGTGTTACACAGGAGAGTGCGCTGTGCAGTGTGCACCGGAATCCGGGGTCAGCACTCCTATTACCAGAGTGCAGGTTATAGGGATCGGGTGCAGGCTATAGGGATCAGGTGCAGGCTATAGGGATCGGGTACAGGCTATAGGGATCGGGTGCAGGCTATAGGGATCGGGTGCAGGCTATAGGGATCAGGTGCAGGCTATAGGGATCAGGTGCAGGCTATAGGGATCAGGTGCAGGCTATAGGGATCAGGTGCAGGCTATAGGGATCGGGTACAGGCTATAGGGATCGGGTACAGGCTATAGGGATCGGGTGCAGGCTATACGGATGTGGTGCAGGCTATAGGGATCGGGTACAGGCTATAGGGATCAGGTGCAGGCTATAGGGATCGGGTACAGGCTATACGGATGTGGTACCGGCTATACGGATGTGGTACAGGCTATAGCAGAGGCAGAACTCTGAGAGGCAATGGAGTCATCTGCCTCCGGGCTCCTGCTCCCAAGGGGGCACCTCTCCTACCCTGCAAGTTTGAATCAGTTAATTGAAAGCCATTGATATCAATTCTGTGGCTGACTCCCCGTCCCAGCAGGACCATAGAAGTCACAGATTTTTTATTTTTAAACATAATATACATAACGTACATACATAAATATATATTTACTGTATGTAAGGTGCAGTGTGTGTGTGTGTGTTTTGGGGGGGGCACCAATATTTATCTTGCCTCCGGGCAACTGGGACGAACTTACGCCACTGGGCTATAGGGATCAGGTACAGGCTATAGGGATCAGGTACAGGCTATAGGGATCGGGTGCAGGCTATAGGGATCAGGTACAGGCTATAGGGATCGGGTGCAGGCTATAGGGATCGGGTGCAGGCTATAGGGATCGGGTGCAGGCTATAGGGATCGGGTGCAGGCTATAGGGATCGGGTACAGACTATAGGGATCAGCTGCAGGCTATAGGGATCGGGTACAGGCTATAGGGATCGGGTGCAGGCTATAGGGATCGGGTACAGGCTGTAGGGATTGGGTGCAGGCTATAGGGATCGGGTGCAGGCTATAGGGATCGGGTGCAGGCTATAGGGATTAGGTGCAGGCTATAGGGATTAGGTGCGGGCTATAGGGATCAGGTGCAGGCTATAGGGATCGGGTACAGGCTATAGGGATCGGGTGCAGACTATAGGGATCGGGTACAGGCTGTAGGGATCGGGTGCAGGCTATAGGGATCGGGTGCAGGCTATAGGGATTAGGTGCAGGCTATAGGGATTAGGTGCAGGCTATAGGGATTAGGTGCAGGCTATAGGGATTAGGTGCGGGCTATAGGGATTAGGTGCAGGCTATAGGGATTGGGTACAGGCTATAGGGATCGGGTGCAGGCTATAGGGATCGGGTACAGGCTATAGGGATCGGGTGCAGGCTATAGGGATCGGGTACAAGCTATAGGGATCAGGTGCAGGCTATAGGGATCAGGTGCAGGCTATAGGGATCAGGTACAGGCTATAGGGATCAGGTGCAGGCTATAGGGATCAGGTGCAGGCTATAGGGATCAGGTGCAGGCTATAGGGATCAGGTGCAGGCTATAGGGATCAGGTGCGGGCTGTAGGGATCAGGTGCAGGCTATAGGTATCAGGTGCAGGCTATAGGGATCAGGTGCAGGCTGTAGGGATCAGGTGCAGGCTGTAGGGATCAGGTGCAGGCTATAGGGATCAGTTACAGGCTATAAGGATCAGTTGCAGGCTATAGGGATCATGTGCAGGCTGTAGGGATCATGTGCAGGCTGTAGGGATCAGGTGCGGGCTATAGGGATCAGGTGCGGGTGTAGGGTTTAGGTGCAGGCTGTAGGGATCAGGTGCAGGCTATAGGGATGTGGTACAGGCTGTAGGGATCAGGTACAGGCTATAAGGATCAGTTGCAGGCTATAGGGATCAGGTGTAGGCTATAGGGATCAGGTGCAGGCTGTAGGGATCAGGTACAGGCTATAAGGATCAGTTGCAGGCTATAGGGATCAGGTGCAGGCTATAGGGATCAGGTGCAGGCTATAGGGATCAGGTGCAGGCTATAGGGATCAGGTGCAGGCTATAGGGATCGGGTGCAGGCTATAGGGATCGGGTGCAGGCTATAGGGATCGGGTGCAGGCTATAGGGATCGGGTGCAGGCTGTAGGGAACGGGTGCAGGCTGTAGGGATCGGGTGCAGGCTGTAGGGATCGGGTGCAGGCTATAGGGATCAGTTACAGGCTATAAGGATCAGTTGCAGGCTATAGGGATCATGTGCAGGCTGTAGGGATCATGTGCAGGCTGTAGGGATCAGGTGCGGGCTATAGGGATCAGGTGCGGGTGTAGGGTTTAGGTGCGGCTGTAGGGATCAGGTGCAGGCTATAGGGATGTGGTACAGGCTGTAGGGATCAGGTGCAGGCTATAGGGATGTGGTGCAGGCTATAGGGATCGGGTGCAGGCTATAGGGATCGGGTGCAGGCTATAGGGATCAGGTGCAGGCTATAGGGATGTGGTACAGGCTATAGGGATGTGGTGCAGGCTATAGGGATCAGGTGCAGGCTATAGGGATCGGGTGCAGGCTATAGGGATCGGGTACAGGCTATAGGGATCGGGTGCAGGCTATAGGGATCGGGTGCAGGCTATAGGGATCGGGTGCAGGCTATAGGGATCGGGTGCAGACTATAGGGATCAGGTGCAGGCTATAGGGATCGGGTACAGGCTATAGGGATCGGGTGCAGGCTATAGGGATCGGGTGCAGGCTGTAGGGATCGGGTGCAGGCTATAGGGATCGGGTGCAGGCTATAGGAATCGGGTGCAGGCTATAGGGATTAGGTGCAGGCTATAGGGATTAGGTGCGGGCTATAGGGATTGGGTACAGGCTATAGGGATCGGGTGCAGACTATAGGGATCGGGTGCAGACTATAGGGATCGGGTGCAGGCTGTAGGGATCGGGTGCAGGCTATAGGGATCGGGTGCAGGCTATAGGGATTAGGTGCAGGCTATAGGGATTAGGTGCAGGCTATAGGGATTAGGTGCGGGCTATAGGGATTAGGTGCAGGCTATAGGGATCGGGTACAGGCTATAGGGATCGGGTGCAGGCTATAGGGATGTGGTACAAGCTATAGGGATCAGGTGCAGGCTATAGGGATCAGGTGCAGGCTATAGGGATCAGGTGCAGGCTATAGGCATGTGGTACAAGCTATAGGGATCGGGTGCGGGCTGTAGGGATCAGGTACGGGCTATAGGGATGTGGTACAGGCTATAGGGATCAGTTGCAGGCTATAGGGATCAGTTGTAGGCTATAGGGATCAGGTGCGGGCTGTAGGGATCAGGTGCAGGCTATAGGGATCGGGTGCGGGCTGTAGGGATCAGGAACAGGCTATAGGGATCAGGTACAGGCTATAGGGATCAGGTACAGGCTATAGGGATCAGGTGCAGGCTATAGGGATCAGGTGCAGGCTGTAGGGATCAGGTGCAGGCTATAGGGATCGGGTACAGGCTATAGGGATCGGGTGCAGGCTATAGGGATCAGGTGCGGGCTATAGGGATCAGGTGCAGGCTATAGGGATCAGGTGCAGGCTGTAGGGATCAGGTGCAGGCTATAGGGATCAGGTGCAGGCTATAGGGATCAGGTGCGGGCTATAGGGATCAGGTGCAGGCTGTAGGTATCAGGTGCAGGCTGTAGGTATCAGGTGCAGGCTATAGAGATCAGGTGCAGGCTGTAGGGATCAGGTGCAGGCTGTAGGGATCAGGTGCAGGCTGTAGGGATCAGGTGCAGGCTGTAGGGATCAGTTGCAGGCTATAGGGATCAGTTGCAGGCTATAGGGATCATGTGCAGGCTGTAGGGATCATGTGCAGGCTGTAGGGATCAGATGCGGGCTATAGGGATCAGGTGCGGGCTGTAGGGATCAGGTGCGGGCTGTAGGGGTCAGGTACAGGCTATAAGGATCAGGTGCAGGCTGTAGGGATCAGGTGCAGGCTGTAGGGATCAGGTGCGGGCTATAGGGATCAGGTGCGGGCTATAGGGATCAGGTGCAGGCTGTAGGGATCAGGTGCGGGCTGTAGGGATCAGATGCGGGCTGTAGGGATCAGGTGCGGGCTATAGGGATCAGGTGCGGGCTGTAGGGATCAGGTGCGGGCTGTAGGGATCAGGTGCAGGCTATAGGGATCAGGTGCGGGCTATAGGGATCAGGTCCAGGCTGTAGGGATCAGGACTGGCTTCTGCATGTACAGATATTTTATGACTGGCACCCACTGGTTTTGTCTCTTACATTGATCTTAAATCATTTGAATTGGTCCTGGACCCCATCCCATGGCCCCCCTACAAGTGTCCTGAGGTACCCCATGGTGCCACGTCACACAGTCTGGGAAGCACTGGGTTATATGGATCACATGTCCGTCCGTCACCTGGTATTGGTAAATACCAGGAATAGCGGGCACCAGATCTGTGGCGCTGAGGGAGGAGCCTGCACTGATTGCCCGTGTTTCCTGCTGTTCCTGTATTACCCCTCTCAGCGCCAATGTTGCTGTGGGAGAGCCTCAAAATATCCGCTATAAATGCCAGCGCCGCCCACAGGCTGTAATATTTAATTAGACTTCAACTGAGTGTTGACACAGTGAGCGACGCTGACACAATGAGCGATGCTGACACAGTGAGCGATGCTGACACAGTGAGCGATGCTGACACAATGAGCGATGCTGACGCAGTGAGCGACGCTGACACAATGAGCGACGCTGACACAGTGAGCGATGCTGACACAATGAGCGACGCTGACACAATGAGCGATGCTGACACAGTTAGCGACGCTGGCATTTTAACGGCTATTTTGAGCAACGTCGGCACTTATAGGGTTAATCCGTGTGCCTGGAATAGCAGAAGACCCCGAGTAAGATCAGTTTGAGACCCCCCAGCGCTGGCAGACTGAAGATGGCTGTACGCCCCTCTCCGCAGACAACACCCCGAAATACGCCCCATCAGCCCCTTATGTGCCCTACTGGGGTCAGGTGAGGTCACTGAGTTAGCACTGACCTGGGGCTTATTACCAGACAACGGCCGCGTCCTATCCGGCTACACAGTGACTCCCCATCTTGTCATTGGTTGTCCAAATCTCTGCGCCTGTGCCGCGGAACCTTCACGGAATCTCTCCAGATACAGCCAGACCTAACTATGTGATAACAGCACAGTCCGGTCTGATACCGTTCTATGAGCCACAACTATGTAATGTCATTTATATTTGCACAATTCTCATACCTGAGACGCCCACAAATAGGGCGCACGCGGCGAAGAGCCAAGATGGCGGTGCCAATCATACGTAGTGTAATGAAGCTGCGACAGCTGACAGAAGTGGGGGTGAGGGATCATCGTGTGGGTTATTGTTGTTATTACGGTTACCTGGCGCGTGAACCATCGCTGGTGGTCGTATGAGATTGCTGCTCTTGCTATAATGCGGTTATTGATTATTACTGTGCACAATGGGGCTGTTGTGTGGATCCCGCACAGCACACTTATTGCATAGGATAACGTTTGTACTTGCCAGCACACTCCTGTAATAACAAGGCTGCCATACATATCTGGATTGTCCGCCTGCCGGGGCCTGCCGGCGACTGAGGGTCTGGTGGCGGCTGAGATCCTAGCGGCAGCTGAGGGCCTGCCGGCGACTGAGGGTCTAGTGGCGGCTGAGGGCCTAGCGGCAGCTGAGGGCCTGCCGGCGACTGAGGGTCTAGTGGCGGCTGAGGGCCTAGTGGGGACTGAGGGCCTAGCGGCAGCTGAGGTCCTGCCGGCTACTGAGGGCCTACTGGGGACTGAGGGCCTGCCGGTGACTGAGGGCCTAGTGGCGGCTGAGGGCCTTCTGGCTACTGAGGGCCTACTGGCTACTGAGGGCCTAGCGGCGACTGAGGGTCTACTGGCTACTGAGGGCCTAGCGGCGACTGAGGGTCTACTGGCTACTGAGGGCCTAGCGGCGACTGAGGGCCTACTGGCTACTGAGGGCCTAGTGGCGGCTGAGGGCCTAGTGGCTACTAAGGGGCCTAGCGGCTACTGAAGGCCTGGCGGCGACTGAAGGCCTGGCGGCTACTGAGGGCCTAGTGGCGGCTGAGGGCCTAGACATTGCCTATGAGCTATACCACACCCGTAATGCTAGGCACTCAGTAGCTGGTAGGCCCTGGCGGAAGGACATTGCGGAAGGTCGACACAAAAAAGCAAAAAGTCAACACATTAAAAAAACATTGAAATTAGTTTTTCACATTTTTTGTGGGGTTAATGTCAGCACCTGAGCACATGGACTGACAATTACTGTCCGGCATACCTACGCCCACCGCGTATTGGGCCAATCGGAAAACTATGAGAAAGTTAAAAATAGAAGAAAAAACTCCTGTCGTCCTTTTCGTGCGCTAACCATTGGCAATGTCGATCTATTGCTTGTGTTGTCCTCGGACCATGTCGACAATATGGTTTCGACCTTTTGGCTGTTAATCTAGTCTGTCAGTTATCAGGATACCACCCCTTCCATGGGTTGACCCAAGCAAACTGCGGGCATGGAAATGGGTGACACATGAAACGGGAGACGTGGGTTTTTCATGTTTTTTTTTGTGTAAGTTTGTAGATTTTAGCACATGGACCCCAGATGAGCACACCGCGTCGGTTCTCTCACCATGCGTCGGGTAACGTTCCGCACTCTGCCATGAGTCGGAGTCTACATTGATGGTAAAGTGTGAAAAAGTAAAATAAATAATAATAGATAATCTCATGTCGATTTTTTTTTCATGTGTCAACAATCGACCATTTGACTGTCAACCTTTTTTCCCATGTGAACCATATGAATGTTGAAAATATGGAGTCGACTTTATGACTGTTGACATGGATTGTTGACTTCTGGACTGGATAACAGTGAGAATACAGTCCCCTGATTGGTGCCCGGTCCAGAGTTCCTGTAGTAGGTTACCCATTGCCGACACGGTGCCAAGAGAGGACAACCTCCCTATGCACCAGAGAGATGTCTGACCCATCATGACAGGGACCCCACCGTCCCCATCACCAGACATCTCCCTGGTGCGTAGGGGAAGTTGTCCTCTCCTGGCGCCACAAAAGCCAAAATAAGTGATAGTTACATTTTTTTTTTATTCTCCCAAAATTTAATCTTCCGTTTTGGTGGCATTGGCTGATACGGGCAGTGCCCAAGAATACCCTCTTATCACTGCAACCAAATCTACCCAGTTTGCTGCCCATCGTCAGTGCCTGGGTAACAGCAATAACTGTGCCGACACATCCAGTACTGACCCAGACATTCCTGAGCCCGGGGAACTCTCTTCCAGTATATACATTCCTCCAGGAACCAGTATCCCCCCTCCCCCATTCCCCTATCCCTGTGGTTATGTGTCTGTGATGGAAGTCATTTATATAATGCCACATTCCCGTAACTGGGCGACGGGTGAGACCCACTGGTGGTGTTTGCCAGCGGGTAGTGAGACCACCCCCCCCCCCCCCCCCCCTCTCCTACATGGCCCCCCGAGCAGGCGGAAATTGGCAGCAGCTTGTAGAGGTCGCCTCTATTCATTGCCTGGCAACTATTGTGCTGGGAAATGCTAATACATTAACCCCGTTCCCATCATTGGGTTCCTGCACTGCTGACGCCTCGGGTTACTGGGGCCCTTCACTGTTATTCCTGCAGAACTGGCTGGGACTTGTAGTTTCACAACAGCCGCAGAATTGTACATTTTACTTTTTATATTAGGGCTCCTCTAAAGGCAGATTCTTGGGGTGCGCGTCCCCCTAGCCGGTCATGCCGAACGTTTCTGCGGGGGTCCCTTATGCAATTACGCCAGGGGCAGATCTGGTCCTCACCGTCTACGCACAAGGCTTGCAGAACAATGCCTTCCACTCAGCGACAGTGCTAGCGAGAAGAGTTACCCAAACTTTCTGTATCCACCCGTTGCTGGGATGGGGGGGCTAGGAATACATTTGGGGGAAGACCAGGGGGTCCACATACATCAGCCGCAGACAATCTCAGTGCCCACTTCCAGCAGCGCCGCTCATTAACATGCAGGGTGCTGTATTCAGATGGCAACGCTGGCATTATTCGCACACACAGAACTCCTGTTCCTCTCTCCCCCTCCTCCCCAGACCCTTTATCCTCCCCCCAGCACTGACTGGGGATGGGAAGCATGTTAACCTCTGCAGTGCCGGTGGGAAGAATGATGTATGTGGGCATACACAGACACAGAAACATTGGTGCCAGCTTCAGCCTTCCGCTTGTGTACTGGCGTGTGACGGAATGGACATGGAGGGGACAAATCTGTGGCGGTGTCAATACTCCACCTGTGGGGTCTGCCGGAACGTTCTGTGTTAGGATTGGCCACAAACCATTGCTGGAACATTTGCACCCAAGACAGTGAGACGGTTTGTGGGTGCAGGTCACTGGTAATTGTACTGGAAACCAGTTGTTCCTGCAGTAATGAAAGGGTTAAATGTTGGTGACATCTGAATTGCTGTTGGATTGAACTTCAATCGTTGGGTCAGTGGTAAGGGGCTGGAGCTACACGAATAGATTGCGATCTATAGATTGTAAGCCTGCGAGCTCAGCAGGGCCCTCATACCTTAGGATGCCTGAACTGATCCATCTCCCAGGAGTGTCCTGGAAGTGCGTGATCGTAACATGACTGATCCTCGCGGATCCGCGCTCAATCCAGCATGGAGTCCGTCCTCTACGCTCAGGACTTCTCTACAGGCTGCTGCACTTTCTGCATGCCATACTTACAGCGCATATTGGCCCTTATTCTGGTTGGAGCGCGAATTCGCACCCTTGCGAGTCAATAAAAATCCCGCCATGCGAATATTGGTTCATTACCCGGCATGGGAATGAGTGTTTTACATAGAAGCGCACCAAGATGTAAGGGTGGCACAGACCACTGGCACATGATGTGGGCGGGCAGCTGACATCCCCTTATGTCAGCTGACTGCCCCCCGCACGTGCGTCACGCACACATTAGCATGTGTACGCCCAGTGGTTTCATGGGAACGCCCATATGCTAATGAGCCTGCCTGGCACCCCACGCCCCTCTCCACCCCTGATAAAGGCAAATTGCTGGTTATTCTATGTAGCTCCATATACGCCATTTCGTATGGATTATATATGTAATGTATTGTGTTTCTCATCTGAAGAGAAGCAATATCTTGTTATTCTATGTAGCTTCATATACACCATTTTGTATGCATTATGATGTAATGTATTGTGTTATCTCATTATATCTAGTTTAATTAGTTTAAGGGAATGTTATTTTGAAGAAAATCTCGTAAATCTTTTATAATAGGCGCAAACGTTATTTTGTGTTTCTGGCTGTACGCCCAGGAGATGTGGGGGAACGAGATAACAGTAGTGATATGAACAACCTGGGGTGTGTCAATTAGTTGTGATTTGTGTATAGTTATGGAATGCAATTATATGTGTGTGAAACCCATTATGTAATAGACAAGAAAATGGATATAAGTGAGCCTAAGGCTAATTAAAAGTCAGAACATCACTTTGACACTCCAGAGTGTGTGTGTGTCGATTTGATTTCTCCTGCTAGCAGAAAAGGAACACAGGTTTATGATCAATCCCGGAGACTAAGGAGAGGCAGTTGTTAGAACCCCATTGAAGAAGGTTCAGGATGGGGGGACACCTCTAACATTACATGGTGCTGAAACCCCGGGAAAGCCAAGAAATTGGACAGAGGAATGACCAGTATCTGACCAGAGATCCCAACAAACGTCAAACCGCGGTAAGTAACAAATTGATAAGCGATTTTCGCCAATTGTTACTTGACGTGTCTTGATATCTCTGCCAGAATACTTATTTCTCTCTCTGATTCAAGCGCTTCTCATATTGTCCTGCCTCCTTGTCTCAGGGAAAATGTTATAAGGGAAAATGTTGAATATTGTCTGATTGTACCGTTTGTTATAGTGATAATTGTTGCCATACAGTAGATTGTATTTGTGTTTTATGTTTACAAAGATAGAGGCAAATTCAAAATGATAAATGTGTGATGTAATAGATCTTGATAGTTTTTTTGAGATCACAAAGTTCAGATAGTTGTAATTGATGTGATGGTAGTTTGAAGTGGTTTGTGACAGGCAGGGGAGAAGAAAATTGTATATTTATAACCAGAACAGAAAAAGATGTAACTGGTTTTAAGAAAGTAAATGGTCACCAATACCCCATATACGGCATAAGAGCATGTGTCATTAAGAGAAGGAAGGTATAATAAAAAGAGACGAACCAGGCAGAATCTTTTATCCATACTCTACTCATTATGTATAGCTGATCAGTTAGTGGAAAACTGTGAAGCGGAAGGTATAAAATGATTATAGGTATCATATAATCAGCAGGAAAGAAGTAAACTGTAGTGACAGCAACCCATTTTTCAATAATTAATACAGTACTGAAAAGTGGTACTTGGATTATTGTTTGTTTATTTTAAATAAATTTTTTAAAATTAAATACAAATAAAATAGTATTAATAAGTTGAGAAGGCAAAATGGGAACTTCTAATACCAAGGGTGGACGCACCCTTGGAGAAATAATGAGAGAAGAGGTAGGTCCACATGAAATACAGGAATAAGGAACATTTTCAAAAATGGAAAATTTCCTCCTGAAGGACAATTTGATTCAAAGAAATGAAAAAAAAACTTCCGGCAATGTAAAATTGTAATAAGACAGAAAGGAAAAACAGACATGGCACACATGGGTATTGGCCAGTGAGAAATGAGAAGAAGAAAATAAGAAAAAGCAGAATAAAGACAGTGTGTCTAGCGACCACAACCCCCCATATACAGAATAATCCTGCCCCATCACAGAACCATAGAAATCCACCTCCATATGAACCAGAAATTGAGGAGATTGGACACCCAGAGATTTTAGTGGCAGAAGGACCCCCACTAAGATACCCAGTTATTATGACTAGCCCCGACCGCACAAACATAATGGACAGTAAAGAAAATATTTGCCCATCATGTGGTTATCCTGTCCCTCGCATGTTGACCAGATTGCAGCCACATAATACCCCAGGGGCAAGGAAGGACTTTTATACTGAAACAAAAGAAGGAACTTTGCAATTATACCCAGTTCGCACGTATGTTTATGTAAATCCAAGAGCAAGACAAGATAATCAACCACCCTTTCTAAGAAGAGAACAGTACATACTCTTTTCTGTCATGGAAGCCACAGCAATCATAAAAGATTGTCCTGACCCATACAAAAGCCCTTTTCAATTTAGTGTGTATATGGAAACAATAATGTCTGACCTACACACAGCAGCCTGGGTGGATGTGGCCCAAATATGTAAAAGTAAGCTCTTAATGTCAGATCTACGCGACATAGAAAATACAGAAGCAGCTGCAGCAACAGATTACCATGGTCAAATTGTGGAAGTAGCAGCAGAAGTTAGAGAAACTGAAGACAGTGGGACCCAGTTCATCCAAAGACTGAAGAGATGGTGTTACAATAGTAACCAAAGATGCATCGCCAGCACACCAGCCTACAGACCAACTAATGGACACAATGGAAGCTCTGGAAGCCCAAGAAAGAGGAAAAGGAGAGGAAAGGAGCAAGTCCAAAACAAGTAGTCATTGTGACCGAAGTACCAAAAGTATGTAGCACAGAGGGAAAGAAGAAATATTGTGAGTTCATCCTCTGGAAAGTGCTTCTGGTAACAGAAATCCGTTCACATGAAACGTCACTGTAAGCAATACAAGTCCTACATGGAGAAGAGAAGAAATGGCCCCAAAAATACAAGACCAGCAAGCTCAGACTGAAGTTTGGGCGCCCCAGTCAAGAACATTTATGCACTCCCCTCGCAAAAGCAAAGCAATGGAAGGTTTTGTGAACAACACTCTACCAGGGGGAGAAGAGATCTTTTGTTTACTCGTTACTGGGGCGAGCAAAACAGTGATCAGAAAAGAGGATATTCCACCTTCCCTCATTACAAACAGACCAGTAACAGCTCAAGAAGAAGTTTACCTGAACAAGACAAAGAAGATGAATATTCAGGTGCAAGATCACCCACAAGAAGTACCAGCAGAATTTCTAGTTTCACCTATATGCCCAGTGAACCTGTTGGGAGCAGATCTAATGCAAAAACTACAAGCAAGCATACTGTATCGCGGGGACAAGATTGCAATTCAAACTGCATTGAAACCCCAAGAATACAAGCAGATACAAGCAGCTGTCCAGATATTCCTCTTGCAAGAATCAGCAGAGAAGACAGCATTTGAATCTTTGTCACATCTAGGAGTTCCAGACAAGGTATGGGCAAAAGGGAAGAACGATGTAGCGAAGATGAATGTACAGCTGATCATCAAGCTGAATACCGTACCAGTAGCAATATGCCAGTATCCTCTAAGCAAGGCACAAAATCAAGCTCTGGGTACGCAAGTGAAGAAGATGGAAGAATTTACAGAGGCCATCTACGATACTGAAGAAAGGGGGACCTCTATACCCCCATGAAACCAATTGTTATAGTATGTGGATGATCTACTCAAAGCCACAACAACCAAGAAAAAGTGCAAGGAAGAAACAGTAGCACTACTCATATTTCTATCGGAAGAAGATTGCAGGGTAACTCAGCACAAGTTACAATATGCACAAGAAAAAGTCATATTCCTTGGACACTGCATCTCACAGATTACCAGGCATCTCACCACAGAGCGAGTGAAAGCAATCCTAGACGCCCCATTCCCAGACACCTTAAGAAAGAAAAGGGCATTTCTAGGGTTAACCTCGTATGTAAGAGACTGGATTCTGGGATCTTCAGCCCTCATGCAACCCCTCTATGATGCAACCAAGAAAACAGCAACCCAATCTGATGAGGAAAGACAAGCCCAAGTGGAAGCAGTTGAACAGATCAAACAAGCCAGCTGCATTACTAAAGGAAAAATGTGCTGATGTCGTTCTAGATCACACCCTCATCATTCAAGTTCTACATGCAGTGACAGAAATACTGCAACAAGCTTCTACACGGCATTTGAGTTCTGCCAGACTCACCAAGTATGAAGTAGCCTTGCTATCTGCAAGCAATGTGACTATCAAGCGATGCACAGTATTGCCACTCTACTACCTATTGATTATGGACCTGACGGTCCAATAGAAGGGAGAGTAGAAGAAGATACACATACCTCAAAAGTGGAAGAGGAGGAAGATACCTCGAGACCTATAATACATGACTGTGTATCATGATGAAACAAGAAGTGCAACCTGATTGGAAAATTGAAGAAAAACCAATTAAATATTTTTTTTTTTTTGACACCAATGGATCCAGTTATTATGTGGATGAACACCGATATGAAGGATATGCAGTAGTATCCACAAATGATGTCATGGAAGCAGAACCACTCCCAGCCGGTACCTCAGCCCAAGCAGCAGAACTAACAGCTCTGACAAGAGCCTTGGAAATGGCTGAAGGACAGTCAGTGAATATCTACACGGATTCACGTTATGCCTGGGGTGTGGCACACGACTATGCATCTATATGGAAAAGAAGAAATTTCCTTACTGCAACAGGAAAACCCATCAAGAATGGAGAACTGATCCAGAGATTGACCAGAGCCTTACGATTACCAAAGCAAATGGCAGTCATAAAGACAAAGGCACACACCAAGGAAGACACAGAAGAAGTAAAATGGAATGCTTTTGCAGATGAACAAGCAAAGAAAGCAGCTGTAAAGGAGAAGAAAAAAGCTGGAATATATGTCCAAGAGACAAAGGCAGAAATTAATATGAAGATACTTATCAGACTACAAGAACAAGCAAAGACAGAACACAAAGTATGGGAGAAGATGGGAGCTCAGCAATCCTGTGTGGGTCTTTGGAAAAAGGAAGGAAAATGGTGCCTGCCAAGAACACTATATGCACCTATGATTCAAGTAGCCCATGGACCAGACCATAAAGGCAAGGAACAGATGACTAAGACAGTCCAAGAATATTGTCTGGCTCCAGGCTTCTTTGTGGCAACTAAGAACTACACCGACCAATGCTGGATATGAGCAGAAAACAACCCAGGAAGACGAACCAGAACAAGCATGGGACACAGGCCAAAAGCATATTTTCCCTTTCCAAAGACTCCAAATAGACTACATTCACACGCCTAAATGTGGCACGTATGAGTACGCCCTAACTTGCACAGATATCTTCAGCAGATGGCCTGAGGCTTGGCCAGTAGCTAAAGCAAATGCCCTGACCACAGCCAAAAAGATAATAGCTGAAGTAGTTGCAGATATGGGGTACCAGAAGTAATAGAATCAGACAGAGGTAGTCATTTCACAGGAGAAATAATGCAGAATATTATACAGGCCCACAGGTCAGTGCCCAAATCAAGAGACTTTAATGGCACTCTGAAACTAAAAGTCCAAAAAGCCATACAAGAGACTGCCAAAACATGGGTAGAATGCTTACCCATGGCCTTATTTGCAATAAGAACAACTCCAGGATATGAGATCCTATTTAGAGTTAAACCAAAGACAGGATGATATTTTTTCCCAAGAATTACAGTTTAAGCATGGGAACATGACAGCATATGTGAAGTCTTTAAATGAATATATAACTGATTTGTATTTTTAAGTTTTGTTTTTTTTAAGTAACCAAAGCCCAGAACCAGAATCCCATGCACTAAAGATTGGAGATTGGGTCTATGTTAAGAGACGTGAGATCTTCACTGGAACCAAGATATGATGGTCCGTTCCAAGTGTTGCTGACGACCCCAACCTCAGTGAAAGTGTTTGGAAGAGAGATGTGGATACACTCCTCCTACAGTTGAACACGAACCAGATCATTTACCCACGCAAAGTTAAGTTGTCAAAATGATAACGCACCTCAGGCCAGACCATCTGCCCTGGTGGAAGTTAATGTGTATCTCAACTGTGTTAGCGTACCATAGCCAGAGTAATCCCAGAAAAACTAGGGGTAAAAGACGCCATGGAAGCAAAGTTCCCGAACAGATTAAATAGGAGAGAATTCAGGGAAAGAGGCAGTCATCATAAATCTTACCATTCCCTGTTTAATACTGGTTTGGGTACAATGGTAGGGGTATCAATAGGAAACATATTTACTATAGGGACTGCAGGGACCGCTTTCAATGACAGACAAGTTAGTGACCTAGCCAAATTACTTGACAATATAACCAGAATATATGATGATACTTTTGACCTAGTACTGGAGGACATAAAGATGGTTAAACGAGAAGTTAGGGCTCACCGTATGGTACAAGACTACCTTACCGCCAAGGAGGGGGGTCTGTGCCTGATAGTGGCAGAAGCTTGCTGTAATTACCTCAATCAGTCTGACTCCATAGAGGAAGCCATTGAACAGCATCTAGATATGGTCAAAACTCTTAAAGAGGAATTTGCAGAACAACACAAGGGTAATTGGTTATTCGCTGAGGATAGTTGGTTCAGTTGGTTAAGCCCATCCAATTGGTATAAGGGTATAGGAGGATGGTTTATGGGAATACTTTCATGGTTAGCAAAAATTATATGCGTAATTCTGCTTTTCTATGTATTAATCAAGTTTTGTTTGTATTGTTTTGCATGTATTGCCAAGAAAATTAAAAACCACAATAAGAGAGCACAGAAAAAGAAAGCTGACAAAAACAATGATCATCACAACATTCGTTTGATCCGTTGTCAGTATGATGATGCTGAAGCCATGGATAAAGCTGTGAAAGCAATCTACCTAGAAAGAGAACAAGAACCTGTTTAGTGATCCATGTGACAGCGACCTGAACTCTCTCTGTCTGTGCGGGACGGCATATTGCTTTCCATGTGCTCAGGGTGGGCGCATGGGACTAGAACGTACTTAATCAGGGCATCGCCTGGTCTGATTGGCAGAGAGACTCAGGGCAAATAACGTATATTGTCCCTATATAGAATCAAAAGAAGGGACTGATAAAGGCAAATTGCTGGTTATTCTATGTAGCTCCATATACGCCATTTCGTATGGATTATATATGTAATGTATTGTGTTTCTCATCTGAAGAGAAGCAATATCTTGTTATTCTATGTAGCTTCATATACACCATTTTGTATGCATTATGATGTAATGTATTGTGTTATCTCATTATATCTAGTTTAATTAGTTTAAGGGAATGTTATTTTGAAGAAAATCTCGTAAATCTTTTATAATAGGCGCAAACGTTATTTTGTGTTTCTGGCTGTACGCCCAGGAGATGTGGGGGAACGAGATAACAGTAGTGATATGAACAACCTGGGGTGTGTCAATTAGTTGTGATTTGTGTATAGTTATGGAATGCAATTATATGTGTGTGAAACCCATTATGTAATAGACAAGAAAATGGATATAAGTGAGCCTAAGGCTAATTAAAAGTCAGAACATCACTTTGACACTCCAGAGTGTGTGTGTGTCGATTTGATTTCTCCTGCTAGCAGAAAAGGAACACAGGTTTATGATCAATCCCGGAGACTAAGGAGAGGCAGTTGTTAGAACCCCATTGAAGAAGGTTCAGGATGGGGGGACACCTCTAACACCCCCCGCTCAAAAGGCAGCGTGCACCCAGTGAAGCGATGTTTTGCCGAGTTCACACGCACCCAGCCTATACAGATGCGCATACGCAAAACATCGGTCCCCCGTGTGAATTCGTGCCTGAGCAAGTCAACCAGAATAAGGGCCATTGTGTATTGGTTCCATTGCACCCCAGTGGCCCCCCTGCCTGGTACATGATATATATAATCTATGTATATAAAAGGCTAACTACGCCTCAACCCTATGAGGTGAAGTACTGCCACTGACCATTAGAGGCCATTTGACAGACTAAATTACTCCTTTGTGTGCTAATAGATGGCATAACTGAAAGTGAAAGCAATTTTTGCAAGGACACTGATGTGTTTCAGACTTGCGGGATATGGAGAGAGGGAGCTGTGAAGACAGAGGTTGGAGAAGATAGGGACTGGGGGTGGGGGGAGAGTTTGTGGGATAAAACTGTCACAGCTCAAAGTGAAATTAAAAACTGTCATAGCTTAAAGTACATTGCAGAAGCCGTCATGTTGATAATAATAAGGGTTATCGGAGGGACATTGGGCCCTGTGTGAGGGAAGCACATTGAGGCCCATGTTGTGCGCTGTCCGCTGTCCGCGGTGCTGAATGTAATGTACAGCTCTCTATATCCCTCTGCTGGCCTCGCTGCCCCATGCTAATAACCCTGCTGTGCCTCTGATTGATGGGCCCCGTGGGGCCACTTCCCACAAATCTGTCCTCCGCCATATGGGCTAAAGTTCATCATTAACTCGTGGCGGGCTCCTGGTGACCTCGTTATTCCTGGTGGAACATCATAGATTATACACTGTGCGGCTGTCCCATCCATGTGCGCCTGTTATATTCTTCCCCCTGCTCCTGTCCGAGGCCACAGCACTGCCCTGTGTAGGGGACCGCGCGCATGTTTGAATTGGATTTAAAAAAAGCAGTCATGTGATCACTGGAAGTTTGGTTAGCCAATGAAAATCTGCCTTAGATCATTCATATTGCCAGGGCCCCAGACTCATTCGCTGTGCTCATTGCTATGAATGTCCCCTGTGCTAGGACGCAGTGATGGCCACTTCTGATTGGCTGATTGCTGAACCGCCGCTGACACCGATAGACCCATTCATCACGTTATATGCTATTTGGGACACACTTTGTAATGTGATACTTCTATTAGTGCGGAGTAGTATAATCACACCTGCGGCATTGCACAGGGTCCCTCACACCTGCGGCATTGCACAGGGTCCCTCACACCTGCGGCATTGCACAGGGTCCCTCACACCTGCGGCATTGCACAGGGTCCCTCACACCTGCGACATTGCACAGGGTCCCTCACACCTGCAGCATTGCACAGGGTCCCTCACACCTGCGACATTGCACAGGGTCCCTCACACCTGCGGCATTGCACAGGGTCCCTCACACCTGCGGCATTGCACAGGGTCGGTGGCGCCCATCTGGAAGCGGCCAAGACTAGAAGACCTGTTTGGGTGGCAGTGTACCCGGGTATTAGCCAAGCTGGCGGAACCTTGTCACATATGGTAAAGGCGCAGAACTGGATGTTCAGGGGTAAATTTACTAAGATGTGCATTTTATTGAAGATGGGATGTTGCCCTTAGCAACCATCAGATTCTACTTCTTTATTTTGCACCTTCTAGATAGAAGATAAAAGATAATCTTCATGGTTGCTATGGGTAACATCACATCTTTAATAGAACTCCCAGCTTAGTAAATTGACCCCATTGTATCTTGGGTGTAAATTTAGCATTTTTATGTGCAATTTTTTTTTACAAATTGTTACTGAAGCTGACGTCCCCTGTGGGGACAAGAGCCACAAGTCAACCCACCCACACGGAGGAGGCACCAGCTGGCAGCACAGATGGGCACTTACTGTACATGGGCCGGGACACACACACACACACACACACACATTATTGTTTCCGGATCCCCGGAGTATTTCCTGCACAGACAGATTGACAGGAGGTGACGGCTGATGGGACATTAGCGCAGTGCATTAAACACGGAGGAAACAGCGAATTAACGTCTCTATCTGGGGTCCTGTCGTCTCCTGCCAAAGGACCAGATGTGTCCAGGTTTAAAAAGTGATAATGTGGAGAGTGATACACATCCAATCAGCTCCTTACTGTCAGTTTTTAACCCAGCCTGTAACATGACAGTTACATATGTTTCTAGTTTAAAACCCTTCAAAATGCTGGCTTCTGTAATGTACTTTCACTTTGAGCTGTGACAGTTTTTACTTTCACTTTGATCTCTTGCTTCACAGCTCCCTCTCTCCATATCCAGTTTGAATCAGATCAGTATCCCTGCAAAAATTGCTTTAACTTTTTATTATGACATGTTTTAGCACACAAACGAGTAATTTGGTCCATCACCCGGCCACTGGCATTACTTCACCTCATAGAGGTGAGGAGTAGTTAGCCTTTTATATATCTATATAGATGTGTCATTGATAAGAACAGGTCCGGCAATTTACACCAGGCCTAATAAACAACATAGAAAAAAATATCTGCCAATAAAGTCACAAATGTATATGTAGTCTGTATACCGCACTGGAACGTAAGCTGTGTCTATCGCATAGCTGCCTACCCTCCTGCATTCTGCAGGAGACTCCCTGACATAGCAGCAATCTCCCTCTCTCCCTCATTAGTCTAGCAATCTGCCTTATGTCACCTAGCCCACACTACACTGTTACATCATAGTTACCTCCCCTCCAGCATTCTGCAGAAGACTCCCTGACATAGCAGCAATCCCCCTCTCTCCCTCATTAGTCTAGCAATCTCCCTCATGTCACCTAGCCCACATTACAGTGTTACATCATAGTTACCTCCCCTCCTGCATTCTGCAGGAGACTCCCTGACAAAGCAGCAATCTCCCTCTCTCCCTCATTAGTCTAGCAATCTCCCTCATGTCACCTAGCCCACATTTCACTGTTACATTATAGTTACCTCCCCTCCTGCATTCTGCAGGAGACTCCCTGACATAGCAGCAATCTCCCTCTCTCCCTCATTAGTCTAGCAATCTCCCTCATGTCACCTAGCCCACATTACACTTACATCATAGTTACCTCCCCTCCTGCATTCTGCAGGAGACTCCCTGACATAGCAGCAATCTCCCTCTCTCCCTCATTAGTCTAGCAATCTCTCTCATGTCACCTAGCCCACATTACACTGTTACATCATAGTTACCTCCCCTCCTGCATTCTGCAGGAGACTCCCTGACATAGCAGCAATCTCCCTCTCTCCCTCATTAGTCTAGCAATCTCCCTCATGTCACCTAGCCCACATTACACTGTTACACCATAGTTACCTCCCCTCCTGCATTCTGCAGGAGACTCCCTGACATAGCAGCAATCTCCCTCCCTCATTAGTCTAGCAATCTCCCTCATATCACCTAGCCCACATTACACTGTTACATCATAGTTACCCCCCCCTCCTGCATTCTGCAGGAGACTCCCGTACATACAGTAGCAGCAATCTCCCTCTCTCCCTCATTAGTCTAGCAATCTCCCTCATGTCACCTAGCTCACATTACACTGTTACATCATAGTTACCTCCCCTCCTGCATTCTGCAGGAGACTCCCTGACATAGCAGCAATCTCCCTCTCTCCCTCATTAGTCTAGCAATCTCCCTCATGTCACCTAGCCCACATTACACTGTTACATCATAGTTGCCTCCCCTCCTGCATTCTGCAGGAGACTCCTTGACATAGCAGCAATCTCCCTCTCTCCCTCATTAGTCTAGTAATCTCCCTCACGTCAACTAGTCCACATTACACTGTCACATCATAGTTACCTCCCCTCCTGCATTCTGCAGGAGACTCCCTGACATAGCAGCAATCTCCCTCTCTCCCTCATTAGTCTAGTAATCTCCCTCATGTCACCTAGTCCACATTACACTGTTACATCATAGTTACCTCCCCTCCTGCATTCTGCAGGAGACTCCCTGACATAGCAGCAATCTCCCTCTCTCCCTCATTAGTCTAGCAATCTACCTCATGTCACCTAGCCCACATTACACTGTTACATCATAGTTACCTCCCCTCCTGCATTCTGCAGGAGACTCCCTGACATAGCAGCAATCTCCCTCTCTCCCTCATTAGTCTAGCAATCTGCCTTATGTCACCTAGCCCACACTACACTGTTACATCATAATTACCTCCCCTCCTGCATTCTGCAGGAGACTCCCTGAAATAGCAGCAATCTCCCTCTCTCCCTCATTAGTCTAGCAATCTGCCTTATGTCACCTAGCCCACACTACACTGTTACATCATAGTTACCTCCCCTCCTGCATTCTGTAGGAGACTCCCTGACATAGCAGCAATCTCCCTCTCTCCCTCATTAGTCTAGCAATCTCCCTCATGTCACCTAGCCCACATTACACTGTTACATCATAGTTACCTCCCCTCCTGCATTCTGCAGGAGACTCCCTGACATAGCAGCAATCTCCCTCTCTCCCTCATTAGTCTAGCAATCTCCCTCATGTCACCTAGCCCACATTACACTGTTACATCATAGTTGCCTCCCCTCCTGCATTCTGCAGGAGACTCCCTGACATTGCAGCAATCTCCCTCTCTCCCTCATTAGTCTAGCAATCTGCCTTATGTCACCTAGCCCACACTACACTGTTACATCATAGTTTATTCCCCCCTTCAGCATTCTGCAGGAGACTCCCTGAAATAGCAGCAATCTCCCTCTCTCCCTCATTAGTCTAGCAATCTGCCTTATGTCACCTAGCCCACACTACACTGTTACATCATAGTTGCCTACCCTCCTGCATTCTGCAGGATACTCCCTGACATAGCAGCAATCTCCCTCTCTCCCTCATTAGTCTAGCAATCTCCCTCATGTCACCTAGCCCACATTACACTGTAACATCAAAGTTACCTCCCCTCCTGCATTCTGCAGGAGACTCCCTGACATAGCAGCAATCTCCCTCTCTCCCTCATTAGTCTAGCAATCTCCCTCATGGCATCTAGTCCACATTACACTGTTGCATCATAGTTACCTCCCCTTCTGCATTCTGCAGAAGACTCCCTGACATAGCAGCAATCTCCCTCTCTCCCTCATTAGTCTAGCAATCTCCCTCATGTCACCTAGCCCACATTACACTGTTACATCATAGTTACCTCCCCTCCTGCATTCTGCAGGAGACTCCCTGACATAGCAGCAATCTCCCTCTCTCCCTCATTAGTCTAGCAATCTCCCTCATGTCACCTAGCCCACATTACACTGTTACATCATAGTTACCTCCCCTCCTGCATTCTGCAGGAGACTGCCTGACATAGCAGCAATCTCCCTCTCTCCCTCATTAGTCTAGCAATCTCCCTCATGTCACCTAGCCCACATTACACTGTTACATCATAGTTGCCTCCCCTCCTGCATTCTGCAGGAGACTCCCTGACATTGCAGCAATCTCCCTCTCTCCCTCATTAGTCTAGCAATCTGCCTTATGTCACCTAGCCCACACTACACTGTTACATCATAGTTACCTCCCCTCCTGCATTCTGCAGGAGACTCCCTGAAATAGCAGCAATCTCCCTCTCTCCCTCATTAGTCTAGCAATCTGCCTTATGTCACCTAGCCCACACTACACTGTTACATCATAGTTGCCTACCCTCCTGCATTCTGCAGGATACTCCCTGACATAGCAGCAATCCCCCTCTCTCCCTCATTAGTCTAGCAATCTCCCTCATGTCACCTAGCCCACATTACACTGTTACATTTTTGGGGAAAAAAGGAATGAGAGACAGATACATTTACATTGAATCATCAGCACCATTTCCCAGCACTTTACCAAGTATAGTATATCTTACTGACTGCTTTGGGCTCATCTACATTTGGATCTAAGTCATTTTAAATTACACACCCACGCTTCTAGGTGCCACGTTCACAATCTTTTCCCACAATTTCTCCATATATGGAAGTAGCCACGCCCTTTGGGTGGACGATGATATGCCCCCTCAATGGGGCGCTGTGCAAAATTCTGCAACCAACCATAATCTCCCTGAAACTACTTTTCAAAAGTAGGCAAGTATGGTCTATCAGGGCTTTATTCATATAACGTTCGCTGATTTCCTGACAGGAAGTCAGCTGTGCAACTGAAAAATATCTCCCTCCACAATCTATGATTTTATCTACCCTGCAATAGTTCTGTTCATATAAACTCCTGAATTTCCGCTCTCTCATCTATATGGCATACTTACCTAACCTCCTGCCGCATCCCAGAAATCTTATGTACACCACTTGTGATCTGCGGATTCGCATCCAATGCACACGGGATCACACATCGGATCAGAACCGGAGGTCGGGCACATAGGATTTGGGCACTTTTCACCCGATTTCTCGGCCCGATCCCTCAGATAAGTGTTTGGCCAGCTTTAGGCTTGTGTCATTTAAATCATGTCTCCAAAATCTGCGTTTTATTTGTATCTACGTAGATCTGCTCCTGCTGTAACCAAACAGATCCAGGACAGGTTTACTTTCTTCCTGGATAATTGCTTCAGGGAATAGTGCGCTGCTGCTGCTATTGGGCGTGAGGTCAGAGGCAGATGTTCCTGCACTTCCCACATCAGGACAGAAGCTGACACTGAGCTTCTAGAAGTGTCAGGTCTGTGTAAATGGCAGATGAAAATTTAGAAATTTGTAACTTTAAAAAAAAAACTATTTCGTTTAGAAAAACTTTTTTAAAATAAGAGAATTTCTGCGTGTTTTATAGTATTTTAAATAATGAATATTTGACTTAATATTTCTATTGGAGAACAAAATTCAGCATATAGTCATGTACCAAAATGGGAAAAAGGCATATTAGTTATTTTTATGGGATTACGGAGTCACCAGAACCCAAAGAAGTCACCAAAGTAGTGCAGAAATTTAGCAACAATATACACAATGGTAGCATCTCTGTATTGTCACTAATAGAATGATCTCTGCATTGTCACAAACAGAATGATATCTGTATTGGTACCAGTAGAATAATCTCTGAATTGTAACCAGTAGAGTGATATCTATATTGTCACCAGTAGAATAATCTCTGAATTGTCACCAGTGGAATGATCTTTGTATTGACACCAGTAGAATGATCTCTGTGTTGTAACCAGTACAGTTATCTCTGTATTGGCACCAGTAGAATGATCTCTGTGTTGTAACCAGTATAGAGATCTCTGTATTGGCACCAGTAGAATAATTCTGTACTGTCACCAGTAGAATGATCTCTGTATTGTCACGAATAGAATAATCTCTATATTGTCGCCAGTAGAATAATATCTGTATTGGCACCAGTGGAAAGATCTCGGTATTGGCACCAGTAGAATGTACTCTGTATTGGCAACGGTAGAATGATCTCTGTATTGGTAACAGTAGTATGATCTCTGCATTTGGTACCATTAGCATAATCTCTGTATTGACACAAGCAAGTGATCTCTGTATTGACAACAGCAAATTTATCTCTGTATTAGCACCAGCAGAATGATTTCTATATTGGCACCAGTAGAATGATTTCTGTATTGGCATCAGTAGAATGATTTCTGTATTGGCAACAGTAGAATGATCTCTGTATTGTCACCAGTAGAATGATCTCTGTATTGTCACCAGTAGAATGACCTTTGTATTGGCAACAGTAGAATTATGTTTGCCGCCAGTAGAATAATCTCTATATTGTCACTAGTAGAATAATCTCTGTATTGTCACCAATAGAATAATCTCTGTTTTGGCACCAGTAGAATAATCTCTGTATTGTCACCAATAGAATGAGCTCTGTATTGGCACCATTAGAACGATCTCTGTATTGTCACCAGTTGAATGATCTCTGTATTGGCACCAGTAGAATAATACCTGTATTGGCACCGGTAGAATAATCTCTGTATTGGCACCAGTAGAATAAGATCTGTATTGTCACCAGTTGAATGATCTCTGTATTGGCACCAGTTGAATGATCTCTGTATTGGCACCAGTAGAATGAGCTCTGTATTGTCACCAGTTGAATGATCTCTGTATTGGCACCAGTTGAATAATCTCTGTATTGGCACCAGTAGAACGATCTCTGTATTGGTACCAGTAGAATTATCTCTGTATTGGCACCAGTAGAATAAGCTCTGTATTGTCACCAGTTGAATGATCTCTGTATTGGCACCAGTAGAAGGATCTCTGTATTGGCACTAGTACAATGAGCTCTGTGTTGTCACCAGTTGAATAATCTCTGTATTGGCACCAGTTGAATGATCTCTGTATTGTCATCAGTTGAATAATCTCTGTATTGGCACCAGTTGAATGATCTCTGTATTGGCACCAGTAGAAGGATCTCTGTATTGGCACTAGTTGAATGATATCTGTATTGGCACCAGTAGAAGGATCTCTGTATTGGCACCAGTTGAATGATATCTGTATTGGCACCAGTAGAAGGATCTCTGTATTGGCACCAGTTGAATAATCTCTGTATTGGCACTAGTTGAATGATCTCTGTATTGTCACCAGTTGAATAATCTTTGTATTGGCACCAGTTGAATGAACTCTGTATTGTCACCAGTACAATAAGCTCTGTATTGGCACCAGTAGAACGATCTCTGTATTGGTACCAGTAGAATTATCTCTGTATTGGCACCAGTAGAATAAGCTCTGTATTGTCACCAGTTGAATGATCTCTGTATTGGCACCAGTAGAAGGATCTCTGTATTGGCACTAGTACAATGAGCTCTGTATTGTCACCAGTTGAATAATCTCTGTATTGGCACCAGTTGAATGATCTCTGTATTGTCATCAGTTGAATAATCTCTGTATTGGCACCAGTTGAATGATCTCGGTATTGGCACCAGTAGCAGGATCTCTGTATTGTCACCAGTTGAATGAACTCTGTATTGTCACCAGTACAATGAGCTCTGTATTGGCACCAGTAGCAGGATCTCTGTATTGGCACCAGTTGAATGATCTATGTATTGGCACCAGTAGAAGGATCTCTGTATTGGCACCAGTAGAAGGATCTCTGTATTGGCACCAGTAGATGGATCTCTGTATTGGCACCAGTAGATGGATCTCTGTATTGGCACTAGTACAATGAGCTCTGTATTGGCACCAATTGAATGATCTCTGTATTGTCACCAGTAGAAGGATCTCTGTATTGGCACCAGTAGAAACATCTCTGTGTGTGTGCTGATAGTGATAACACGACTGTCACTAGATAGGTAGATGGCTGCCGTGTGGCTGTGGTCGCTTGTGTGAGTGCATATCTGTATACATGTGATGACCCACTTCTCCGAATCAGCCCCTGACTATTGTGCCCAATGCTGGATCTCCATCCTCAAAGCCAGCTGTGCCCAAGTCTTCCGCCCTGTATGGACATGACTATGATGCTAAAAACGAAATCCAGAAACCTTGCACCAGCACCAAAGTGTTTGCATGAGAAGCCTGCCACACAAGCTACAGCAACCTCAGGAGGTATAGATTGTATCACTGCCTCTGGGAAGAGAAGGCTTCCCCCCTCTGCCATGTCAGACCATGCTGCAGGAATCCATCCAGTTCAAACAGGGACAACTCAATAGACCGGCAGGAGGGAATTTTAATGTCGATCTGGGAATCCATCTGCCTGTGCAGAGCATTATTGCTCCGTCACACGTGATAGCTGTGATTAGGTTAGTGGTTCCTCAGCATCTTCCCTGAGCCTTGCAGAGCTATCGGGATCTGGGTGATGGACAGTTAAAGTGCTTGGTTGGTCCATTAGGTAAAGTGCTTGGTGGGAACACAGAGACCACTGCTGCTAGATGAGGGGTCCGGTCTGGCGAGGTTCTTTCCGGAGATCTCATTTATGGATTCCACATAAGGGGCTGAATTTCTTATACACACTAGTAATGGTGAGCAAGAGACCGGCACATGTCATCGCAAAGCACGCATCATCTATGTATTGTAACAATGTGCAACACAGACCAAAAGTTACATGGGATATATCGGGGTGTCTGGTCAGGGGGTCTGGTCACAGTCAGTGGCGGTCAGTAGGATGATATATCAGGGCCATCGGGTGTCTGGTCACAGTCAGTGGTGGTCAGTAGGATGATATATCAGGGGTATCGGGTGTCTGGTCACAGTCAGTAGCGGTCATTAGGATGATATATCAGGGCCATTGGGTGTCTGGTTAGTCAGTGGTGGTCAGTAGGATGATATATCAGGGGTATCGGGTGTCTAGTCACAGTCAGTGGTGGTCAGTAGTATGATATATCAGGGCCATCGGGGTGTCGGGTCACAGTCAGTGGTGGTCAGTAGGATGATATATCAGGGCCATCGGGTGTCTGGTTAGTCAGTGGTGGTCAGTAGGATGATATATCAGGGCCATCAGGGGGTCTGGTCACAGTCAGTGGCGGTCAGTAGGATGATATATCAGGGCCATCGGGTGTCTGGTCACAGTCAGTGGTGGTCAGTAGGATGATATATCAGGGGTATCGGGTGTCTGGTCACAGTCAGTAGCGGTCATTAGGATGATATATCAGGGCCATTGGGTGTCTGGTTAGTCAGTGGTGGTCAGTAGGATGATATATCAGGGGTATCGGGTGTCTAGTCACAGTCAGTGGTGGTCAGTAGTATGATATATCAGGGCCATCGGGTGTCTGGTTACAGTCAGTGGTGGTCAGTAGGATGATATATCGGGGCCATCGGGTGTCTGGTTACAGTCAGTGGTGGTCAGTAGGAAGATATATCGGGGCCATCGGGTGTCTGGTCACAGTCAGTGGTGGTCAGTAGGATGATATATCAGGGCCATCGGGGTGTCTGGTTACAGTCAGTGGTGGTCAGTAGGATGATATATCAGGGCCATTGGGTGTCTGGTTAGTCAGTGGTGATCAGTAGGATGATATATCAGGGACATTGTGGTGTCTGGTTACAGTCAGTGGTGGTCATTAGGATGATATATCAGGGCCATCGGGGTGTCTGGTTACAGTCAGTGGTGGTCAGTAGGATGGTATATCAGGGCCATTGGGTGTCTGGTTAGTCAGTGGTGATCAGTAGGATGATATACCAGGGCCATCGGGGTGTCTGGTTAGTCAGTGGTGGTCAGTAGGATGATATATCAGGGGTATCGGGTGTCTAGTCACAGTCAGTGGTGGTCAGTAGTATGATATATCGGGGCCATCGGGGTGTCTGGTCTCAGTCAGTGGTGGTCAGTAGGATGATATATCAGGGACATCGGGGTGTCTGGTCACAGTCAGTGGTGGTCAGTAGGATGATATATCAGGGCCATCAAGGTGTGTGGTTAGTCAGTGGTGGTCAGTAGGATGATATATCAGGGACATCGGGGTGTCTGGTCACAGTCAGTGGTGGTCAGTAGGATGATATATCAGGGCCATCAAGGTGTGTGGTTAGTCAGTGGTGGTCAGTAGGATGATATATCAGGGCCATCAAGGTGTGTGGTTAGTCAGTGGTGGTCAGTAGGATGATATATCAGGGCCATTGTGGTGTCTGGTTACAGTCAGTGGTGGTCAGTAGGATGATATATCAGGGCCATCAGGTTGTCTGGTCACAGTCAGTGGTGGTCAGTAGGATGATAGGTACTTGTTTCCTAGCACGGCCACACCGATTTACATCGGGGTGGTCGTGTCGGAAAAATCGCGTCGATCCTCCGACCTTTTCATTCCCCTACTATCCACGTCGGCGTGGAGTTGAGAATATATAGTGTGGCGAGCGCAGCGAGCCACCGAGCCCAAAGCGTGGCGAGCGCACGCGTATAACTTCACAGGTATACGCGTCCCCTCGCGGGGCTTGCTGCGCTCGCCACGCTTCGGGCTCGGTGGCTCGCTGCGCTCGCCACACTATATATTCTCAACTCCACGCCGACGTGGATAGTAGGGGAATGAAAAGGTCGCGGGCTCGCTGCGCTCGCCACGCTTCGGGTTGGCGTCTATCGTGGGGTGACGACGGGGACATCTATAATGTGAAATGGGTCATATTGGCCCATTTCACATTTTTCTAATTTTTTTAAATGTGAGATGGTCTTAATCAAGTCCATCTCATCTTGTGCCATTATAATGGCACAAGACCGACGCGATCCTCACGATTTCAATGTTAAAAAATATTTTAACATTGAAGCCTATGGCAAAATCGGGGGCATCGCGTCGGTCGCATCGGGACCAATGTTAATGGTCTTGACCGACGCGATGCCCCCGATTTTGTACCTTTGCCGGCAAAATGGACCTGATTTCAAAGGAAATCGGGTCCATCGTGTGGATCGTGTACCTTAACTTAAAGGTACACGATCCACACGATTGTGGCCGTGCTAGGAAACAAGTACTGGATGATATATCAGGGCCATTGTGGTGTCTGGTCACAGTCAGTGGTGGTCAGTAGGATGATATATCAGGGCCATCGGGGTGTCTGGTTACAGTCAGTGGTGGTCAGTAGGATGATATATCAGGGCCATTGGGTGTCTGGTTAGTCAGTGGTGATCAGTAGGATGATATACCAGGGCCATCGGGGTGTCTGGTTAGTCAGTGGTGGTCAGTAGGATGATATATCAGGGGTATCGGGTGTCTAGTCACAGTCAGTGGTGGTCAGTAGTATGATATATCAGGGCCATTGTGGTGTCTGGTCACAGTCAGTGGTGGTCAGTAGGATGATATATCAGGGCCATCGGGGTGTCTGGTTACAGTCAGTGGTGGTCAGTAGGATGATATATCAGGGCCATTGGGTGTCTGGTTAGTCAGTGGTGATCAGTAGGATGATATACCAGGGCCATCGGGGTGTCTGGTTAGTCAGTGGTGGTCAGTAGGATGATATATCAGGGGTATCGGGTGTCTAGTCACAGTCAGTGGTGGTCAGTAGTATGATATATCGGGGCCATCGGGGTGTCTGGTCTCAGTCAGTGGTGGTCAGTAGGATGATATATCAGGGACATCGGGATGTCTGGTCACAGTCAGTGGTGGTCAGTAGGATGATATATCAGGGCCATCAAGGTGTGTGGTTAGTCAGTGGTGGTCAGTAGGATGATATATCAGGGCCATTAAGGTGTGTGGTTAGTCAGTGGTGGTCAGTAGGATGATATATCAGGGACATCGGGGTGTCTGGTCACAGTCAGTGGTGGTCAGTAGGATGATATATCAGGGCCATCAAGGTGTGTGGTTAGTCAGTGGTGGTCAGTAGGATGATATATCAGGGCCATCAAGGTGTGTGGTTAGTCAGTGGTGGTCAGTAGGATGATATATCAGGGCCATTGTGGTGTCTGGTTACAGTCAGTGGTGGTCAGTAGGATGATATATCAGGGCCATCAGGGTGTCTGGTCACAGTCAGTGGTGGTCAGTAGGATGATAGGTACTTGTTTCCTAGCACGGCCACACCGATTTACATCGGGGTGGTCGTGTCGGAAAAATCGCGTCGATCCTCCGACCTTTTCATTCCCCTACTATCCACGTCGGCGTGGAGTTGAGAATATATAGTGTGGCGAGCGCAGCGAGCCACCGAGCCCGAAGCGTGGCGAGCGCACGCGTATAACTTCACAGGTATACGCGTCCCCTCGCGGGGCTTGCTGCGCTCGCCACGCTTCGGGCTCGGTGGCTCGCTGCGCTCGCCACACTATATATTCTCAACTCCACGCCGACGTGGATAGTAGGGGAATGAAAAGGTCGGAGGACGCGCAGCGCCGCCCCTCGCGGGCTCGCTGCGCTCGCCACGCTTCGGGTTGGCGTCTATCGTGGGGTGACGACAGGGACATCTATAATGTGAAATGGGTCATATTGGCCCATTTCACATTTTTCAAATTTTTTTAAATGTGAGATGGTCTTAATCAAGTCCATCTCATCTTGTGCCATTATAATGGCACAAGACCGACGCGATCCTCACGATTTCAATGTTAAAAAATATTTTAACATTGAAGCCTATGGCAAAGGATGATATATCAGGTCAGTAGGATGATATATCAGGGCCATTGGGGGGTCTGGTCACAGTCAGTGGTGGTCATTAGGATGATATATCAGGGCCACCGGGGTGTCTGGTCACAGTCAGTGGTGGTCAGTAGGATGATATATCAGGGCCATCAGGTGTCTGGTCACAGTCAGTGGTGGTCAGTAGGATGATATATCAGGGCCATCAGGTGTCTGGTCACAGTCAGTGGTGGTCAGTAGGATGATATATCAGGGCCATTGTGGTGTCTTGTCACAGTCAGTGGTGGTCAGTAGGATGATGTATCAGGGCCACAGGGGTGTCTGGTCACAGTCAGTGGTGGTCAGTAGGATGATATTTCAGGGGCACTGTGGTGTCTGGTTACAGTCAGTGGTGGTCAGTAGGATGATATATTTAGGGCCATCGGGTGTCTGGTCACAGTCAGTGGTGGTCAGTAGGATGATATATCAGGGCCATCGCAGTGTCTGGTCACAGTCAGTGGTGGTCAGTAGGATGATGTATCAGGGCCACCGGGGTGTCTGGTCACAGTCAGTGGTGGTCAGTAGGATGATATATCAGGGCCACCAAAGTGTCTGGTCACAGTCAGTGGTGGTCATTAGGATGATATACCAGGGCCATTGGGGTGTCTGGTTACAGTCAGTGGTGGTCATTAGGATGATATATCAGGGCCACTGTGGTGTCTGGTTACAGTCAGTGGTGGTCAGTAGGATGATGTATCAGGGCCATCAGGGTGTCTAGTTAGTCAGTGGTGGTCAGTAGGATGATATATCAGGGCCACCGGGGTGTCTGGTCACAGTCAGTGTGGTGGTAAGTAGTATGATATACCAGGGCCATCAGGGTGTCTGGTCACAGTCAGTGGTGGTCAGTAGGATGATATAAGTCTGGTCACAGTCAGTCGTGGTCAGTAGGATGATATATGTCTGGTCACAGTCAGTGGTGGTCAGTAGGATGATATATGTCTGGTCACAGTCAGTGGTGGTCATTAGGATGATATACCAGGGCCATTGGGGTGTCTGGTTACAGTCAGTGGTGGTCATTAGGATGATATATCAGGGCCACTGTGGTGTCTGGTTACAGTCAGTGGTGGTCAGTAGGATGATGTATCAGGGCCATCAGGGTGTCTAGTTAGTCAGTGGTGGTCAGTAGGATGATATATCAGGGCCACCGGGGTGTCTGGTCACAGTCAGTGTGGTGGTAAGTAGTATGATATACCAGGGCCATCAGGGTGTCTGGTCACAGTCAGTGGTGGTCAGTAGGATGATATAAGTCTGGTCACAGTCAGTCGTGGTCAGTAGGATGATATATGTCTGGTCACAGTCAGTGGTGGTCAGTAGGATGATATATGTCTGGTCACAGTCAGTGATGGTCAGTAGGATGATATATCAGGACCATTGGGGGGTCTGGTCACAGTCAGTGGTGGTCATTAGGATGATATATCAGGGCCATTGTGGTGTCTGGTTACAGTCAGTGGTGGTCAGTAGGATGATATATCAGGGTCATCGCAGTGTCTGGTCACAGTCAGTGGTGGTCATTAGGATGATATACCAGGGCCACCAAAGTGTCTGGTCACAGTCAGTGGTGGTCATTAGGATGATATATCAGGGCCACTGTGGTGTCTGGTTACAGTCAGTGGTGGTCATTAGGATGATATATGTCTGGTCACAGTCAGTGGTGTTCAGTAGGATGATATATCAGGGCCATCGCAGTGTCTGGTCACAGTCAGTGGTGGTCAGTAGGATGATGTATCAGGGCCACAGGGGTGTCTGGTCACAGTCAGTGGTGGTCAGTAGGATGATGTATCGGGGCCACCGGGGTGTCTGGTTACAGTCAGTGGTGGTCAGTAGGATGATGTATCAGGGCCACAGGGGTGTCTGGTCACAGTCAGTGGTGGTCAGTAGGATGATGTATCGGGGCCACCGGGGTGTCTGGTCTCAGTCAGTGGTGGTCATTAGGATGATATATCAGGGCCATTGTGGTGTCTTGTCACAGTCAGTGGTGGTCATTAGGATGATATATCAGGGCCATCGGGTGTCTGGTTACAGTCAGTGGTGGTCAGTAGGATGATATATCAGGGCCATCGGGTGTCTGGTTACAGTCAGTGGTGGTCAGTAGGATGATAAATCAGGGCCATCGGGTGTCTGGTTACAGTCAGTGGTGGTCATTAGGATGATGTATCAGGGCCATCGGGGGTCTGGTCACAGTCAGTGTGGTGGTAAGTAGTATGATATATCAGGGCCATCGGGGTGTCTGGTCACAGTCAGTGGTGGTCATTAGGATGATATATCAGGGCCATTGTGGTGTCTGGTTAGTCAGTGGTGGTCATTAGGATGATATATCAGGGCCATTGTGGTGTCTGGTCACAGTCAGAGGTGGTCATTAGGATGATATATCAGGGCCATCGGGTTGTCTGGTCACAGTCAGAGGTGGTCATTAGGATGATATATCAGGGCCATCGGGGTGTCTGGTTAGTCAGTGGCGGTCAGTAGGATGATATATCAGGGCCATCGGGTGTCTGGTCACAGTCAGTGGTGGTCAGTAGGCTGATATATCAGGGCCATCGGGGTGTCTGGTTAGTCAGTGGCGGTCAGTAGGATGATATATCAGGGCCATCGGGGTGTCTGGTCACAGTCAGTGGCGGTCAGTAGGATGATATATCAGGGCCATCACAGTGTCTGGTTACAGTCAGTGGTGGTCAGTAGGATGATATATCAGGGCCATCGGGGTATCTGGTCACAGTGAGTGGTGGTCAGTAGGATGATATATCAGGGCCATCGGGGTGTCTGGTCACAGTGAGTGGTGCTCATTAGGATGATATATCAGGACCATTGGGGTGTCTGTCACAGTCCGTGTGGTGGTCAGTAGGATGATATATCGGGGCCATTGTGGTGTCTGGTCACAGTCAGTGGTGGTCAGTAGGATGATATATCAGGGCCATCGGGGAGTCTGGTCACAGTGAGTGTAGGATGATATATCGGGGCCATTGTGGTGTCTGGTCACAGTCAGTGGTGGTCAGTAGGATGATGTATCAGGGCCATCGGGGGGTCTGGTCACAGTCAGTGGTGGTCAGTAGGATGATATATCGGGGCCATCACAGTGTCTGGTTACAGTCAGTGGTGGTCAGTAGGATGATGTATCAGGGCCATCGGGGGGTCTGGTCACAGTCAGTGGTGGTCAGTAGGATGATATATCAGGGCCATTGAGGTGTCTGGTCACAGTCAGTGGTGGTCAGTAGGATGATAAATCAGGGCCATCGGGGTGTCTGGTTACAGTCAGTGGTGGTCATTAGGATGATATATCAGGGCCACTGTGGTGTCTGGTTACAGTCAGTGGTGGTCAGTAGGATGATGTATCAGGGCCATCAGGGTGTCTAGTTAGTCAGTGGTGGTCAGTAGGATGATATATCAGGGCCACCGGGGTGTCTGGTCACAGTCAGTGTGGTGGTAAGTAGTATGATATACCAGGGCCATCAGGGTGTCTGGTCACAGTCAGTGGTGGTCAGTAGGATGATATAAGTCTGGTCACAGTCAGTCGTGGTCAGTAGGATGATATATGTCTGGTCACAGTCAGTGGTGGTCAGTAGGATGATATATGTCTGGTCACAGTCAGTGATGGTCAGTAGGATGATATATCAGGGCCATTGGGGGGTCTGGTCACAGTCAGTGGTGGTCATTAGGATGATATATCAGGGCCATTGTGGTGTCTGGTTACAGTCAGTGGTGGTCAGTAGGATGATATATCAGGGTCATCGCAGTGTCTGGTCACAGTCAGTGGTGGTCATTAGGATGATATACCAGGGCCACCAAAGTGTCTGGTCACAGTCAGTGGTGGTCATTAGGATGATATATCAGGGCCACTGTGGTGTCTGGTTACAGTCAGTGGTGGTCATTAGGATGATATATGTCTGGTCACAGTCAGTGGTGTTCAGTAGGATGATATATCAGGGCCATCGCAGTGTCTGGTCACAGTCAGTGGTGGTCAGTAGGATGATGTATCAGGGCCACAGGGGTGTCTGGTCACAGTCAGTGGTGGTCAGTAGGATGATGTATCGGGGCCACCGGGGTGTCTGGTTACAGTCAGTGGTGGTCAGTAGGATGATGTATCAGGGCCACAGGGGTGTCTGGTCACAGTCAGTGGTGGTCAGTAGGATGATGTATCGGGGCCACCGGGGTGTCTGGTCTCAGTCAGTGGTGGTCATTAGGATGATATATCAGGGCCATTGTGGTGTCTTGTCACAGTCAGTGGTGGTCATTAGGATGATATATCAGGGCCATCGGGTGTCTGGTTACAGTCAGTGGTGGTCAGTAGGATGATATATCAGGGCCATCGGGTGTCTGGTTACAGTCAGTGGTGGTCAGTAGGATGATAAATCAGGGCCATCGGGTGTCTGGTTACAGTCAGTGGTGGTCATGAGGATGATGTATCAGGGCCATCGGGGGGTCTGGTCACAGTCAGTGTGGTGGTAAGTAGTATGATATATCAGGGCCATCGGGGTGTCTGGTCACAGTCAGTGGTGGTCATTAGGATGATATATCAGGGCCATTGTGGTGTCTGGTTAGTCAGTGGTGGTCATTAGGATGATATATCAGGGCCATTGTGGTGTCTGGTCACAGTCAGAGGTGGTCATTAGGATGATATATCAGGGCCATCGGGTTGTCTGGTCACAGTCAGAGGTGGTCATTAGGATGATATATCAGGGCCATCGGGGTGTCTGGTTAGTCAGTGGCGGTCAGTAGGATGATATATCAGGGCCATCGGGTGTCTGGTCACAGTCAGTGGTGGTCAGTAGGCTGATATATCAGGGCCATCGGGGTGTCTGGTTAGTCAGTGGCGGTCAGTAGGATGATATATCAGGGCCATCGGGGTGTCTGGTCACAGTCAGTGGCGGTCAGTAGGATGATATATCAGGGCCATCACAGTGTCTGGTTACAGTCAGTGGTGGTCAGTAGGATGATATATCAGGGCCATCGGGGTATCTGGTCACAGTGAGTGGTGGTCAGTAGGATGATATATCAGGGCCATCGGGGTGTCTGGTCACAGTGAGTGGTGCTCATTAGGATGATATATCAGGACCATTGGGGTGTCTGTCACAGTCCGTGTGGTGGTCAGTAGGATGATATATCGGGGCCATTGTGGTGTCTGGTCACAGTCAGTGGTGGTCAGTAGGATGATATATCAGGGCCATCGGGGTGTCAGGTCACAGTGAGTGTAGGATGATATATCGGGGCCATTGTGGTGTCTGGTCACAGTCAGTGGTGGTCAGTAGGATGATGTATCAGGGCCATCGGGGGGTCTGGTCACAGTCAGTGGTGGTCAGTAGGATGATATATCGGGGCCATCACAGTGTCTGGTTACAGTCAGTGGTGGTCAGTAGGATGATGTATCAGGGCCATCGGGGGTCTGGTCACAGTCAGTGGTGGTCAGTAGGATGATATATCAGGGCCATTGAGGTGTCTGGTCACAGTCAGTGGTGGTCAGTAGGATGATAAATCAGGGCCATCGGGGTGTCTGGTTACAGTCAGTGGCGGTCAGTAGGATGATATATCAGGGCCATCGGGGTGTCTGGTTACAGTCAGTGGCGGTCAGTAGGATGATATATCAGGGCCATCGGGTGTCTGGTCACAGTCAGTGGCGGTCAGTAGGATGATATATCAGGGCCATTGTGGTGTCTGGTCACAGTCAGTGTGGTGGTCATTAGGATGATATATCGGGGCCATCGGGGTATCTGGTCACAGTCAGTGGTGGTCAGTAGGATGATGTATCAGGGCCATCGGGGGGGTCTGGTCACAGTCAGTGGTGGTAAGTAGGATGATATATCGGGGCCATCACAGTGTCTGGTTACAGTCAGTGGTGGTCAGTAGGATGATGTATCAGGGCCAACGGGGTGTCTGGTCCCAGTCAGTGGTGGTCAGTAGGATTATATATCAGGGCCATCGGGGTGTCTGGTTACAGTCAGTGGCGGTCAGTAGGATGATATACCAGGGCCATCGGGGTGTCTGGTTACAGTCAGTGGTGGTCAGTAGGATGATATATCGGGGCCATCACAGTGTCTGGTTACAGTCAGTGGTGGTCAGTAGGATGATGTATCAGGGCCATCGGGGTGCCTGGTCACAGTCAGTGATGGTCAGTAGGATGATATATCGGGGCCATTGTGGTGTCGGGTCACAGTCAGTGTGGTGGTCAGTAGGATGATATATTAGGGCCATCGGGGTGTCTGGTCACAGTCAGTAGTGGTCAGTAGGATGATGTATCAGGGCCATCGGGGGGTCTGGTCACAGTCAGTGGTGGTCAGTAGGATGATATATCAGGGCCATCGGGTGTCTTGTTACAGTCAGTGTGGTGGTCATTAGGATGATATATCGGGGCCATCGGGGTGTCTGGTCACAGTCAGTGTGGTGGTCATTAGGATGATATATCGGGGCCATTGTGGTGTCTGGTCACAGTCAGTGGTGGTCATTAGGATGATATATCGGGGCCATCGGGGTGTCTGGTTAGTCAGTGGTGGTCATTAGGATGATATATCGGGGCCATCGGGGTGTCTGGTTAGTCAGTGGTGGTCAGTAGAATGATATACCAGGGCCATCGGGGTGTCTGGTCACAGTCAGTGGTGGTCAGTAGGATGATATATCGGGGCCATCGGGGTGTCTGGTTAGTCAGTGGCGGTCAGTAGGATGATATATCGGGGCCATCGGGGTGTCTGGTTAGTCAGTGGCGGTCAGTAGGATGATATATCAGGGCCATCGGGGTGTCTGGTTACAGTCAGTGGCGGTCAGTAGAATGATATATCGGGGCCATCGGGGTGTCTGGTTAGTCAGTGGCAGTCAGTAGGATGATATATCGGGGCCATCGGGGTGTCTGGTTAGTCAGTGGCAGTCAGTAGGATGATATATCGGGGCCATCGGGGTGTCTGGTTAGTCAGTGGCGGTCAGTAGGATGATATATCAGGGCCATCGGGGTGTCTGGTTACAGTCAGTGGCGGTCAGTAGGATGATATACCAGGGCCATCGGGATGTCTGGTCACAGTCAGTGGTGGTCAGTAGGATGATATATCAGGGCCATCGCAGTGTCTGGTCACAGTCAGTGGTGGTCAGTAGGATGATATATCGAGGCCATCGTGTGTCTGGTCACAGTCAGTGCTGGTCAGTAGGATGATATATCGAGGCCATCGGGGTGTCTGGTAAGTCAGTGGCGGTCAGTAGGATGATATACCAGGGCCATTGGGGTGTCTGGTTAGTCAGTGGTGGTCAGTAGGATGATATATCGGGGCCATCGGGGTGTCTGGTTAGTCAGTGGCGGTCAGTAGGATGATATATCGGGGCCATCGGGGTGTCTGGTTAGTCAGTGGCGGTCAGTAGGATATTGTTGGACAGGTGGGGCATGTTTGTTACCATTCATCATGTTTACATGATTAGAATGTCTAGAATAACTCCCTGTTGGTCATGTGATGACTTATCTGCTCCAATAATAATACAGAGCAGGTGTGTCATGTTCTACAGCAGGGAGAGAGTCTCAGCCATGCCTCAGTAATCAGGGTGGACGGTCCAACCTGAATTACCGCCAGGGGTAATGGGCTGTGGGCTGAGGAATTTGTCCAGCCACCGCTATTGATCCCAGTGTGAGCAAGGGCTGTGGTCCAGTCGGAGAGAAGGTGGTAACCCCAGATTAATCATTGTCTCATTATTAAGAGTGCAGTCATATTGATCAGATTGATGGGCACTCGCCTGCGTTGGGTATTTTGGAATCAGACTCACATAAAACCATCTAAGGCTTATCATGGATCATTACTATGAGATATATGGGTCTGGATTTAGTCAGGATCAATAAGTGTGAATGCCCAGTAAGATATATGGGGCTACGATACAACAGGGGGGTGCTGGAGAGTGCTGAAGAGTACAGGGGGGTGCTGGAGAGTACAGGGGGGTGCTGGAGAGTACAGGGGGGTGCTGGAGAGTGCTGGAGAGTACAGGGGGGTGCTGGAGAGTGCTTGGGAGTACAGGGGGGTGATGGAGAGTGCTGGAGAGTACAGGAGGGTGCTGGAGAGTGCTGGAGAGTACAGGGGGTGCTGGAGAGTACAGGGGGGTGCTGGAGAGTGCTGGAGAGTACAGGGGGGTGCTGGAGAGTGCTGCAGAGTACCGGGGGGTGCAGGAGAGTGCTGGAAAGTACAGGGGAGTGCTGGAGAGTACAGGGGGGTGCTGGAGAGTACCGGGGGGGGGGGGGTGCTGGAGAGTGCTTGGGAGTACAGGGGGGTGATGGAGAGTGCTGGAGAGTACAGGAGGGTGCTGGAGAGTGCTGGAGAGTACAGGGGGTGCTGGAGAGTACAGGGGGGTGCTGGAGAGTGCTGGAGAGTACAGGGGGGTGCTGGAGAGTGCTGGAGAGTACCGGGGGGTGCAGGAGAGTGCTGGAAAGTACAGGGGGTGCTGGAGAGTGCTGGAGAGTACCGGGGGGTGCAGGAGAGTGCTGGAGAGTACAGGGGGTGCTGGAGAGTGCTGGAAGGCTTCTGCACAGTGCATGTTATCGTTATTATTATGCAGCATGTCGCCATATATCCTCGCACTATGGGCCTGATTCTATTCTGACGCCATTATCGTCAGACTGTGTTTGTTCCCCGCACATCACTCCTTGCATACACGCACCTGTGCAGGCATTCTCGTGGGGATATGTGGCCCATACTGGACAATGCCAACCATCCCAGGGTGCATGGGAACATCACAGTGTTTCGGAGCTGTGACCTACTTAGCACGAGCCACCGGTGGTGACTCAGTAATTGCAGATTCGCAGGATATTCTGGGGTCTGACACATTCCTGACATCCGAGAGAGAAGGAGATTCATCGCTAATTACAGCCCGTTCCAACAGACATAGCACCCTGGTTATTCATAGCTCGAACCAGACGTGCAGAAAGTACAGTAACTGCTGCACCTAGCACCCCCACAGCACCAGCACATACAGTAACTGCTACACCTAGCACCCGCACAGCACCAGCAAGTACAGTAACTGCTGCACCTAGCACCCGCACAGCACCAGCAAGTACAGTAACTGCTGCACCTAGCACCCGCACAGCACCAGCAAGTACAGTAACTGCTGCACCTAGCACCCCCACAGCACCAGCACATACAGTAACTGCTTCACCTAGCACCCTCTCAGCACCAGCATGTACCGTAACTGCTGCACCTAGAACCCTCTCAGCACCAGAACGTACAGTAGCTGCTGCACCTAGCACCCTCTCACCACCAGTATGTACAGTAACTGCTTCACCTAGCACCCTCTCAGCACCAGCATGTACCGTAACTGCTGCACCTAGAACCCTCTCAGCACCAGAATGTACAGTAGCTGCTGCACCTAGCACCCGCAAAGCCAGTATGTACAGTAACTGATGCACCTAGCACCCGCATGTACAGTAACTGCTGCACCTAGCACCCGCACAGCACGAGCATGTACAGTAACTGCTGCACCTAGCACCCGCACAGCACCAGAATGTACAGTAGCTGCTGCACCTAGCACCCTCTCACCACGAGCATGTACAGTAACTGCTGCACCTAGCACCCGCACAGCACCAGCATGTACAGTAACTGCTGCACCTAGCACCCGCACAGCACCAGAATGTACAGTAGCTGCTGCACCTAGCACCCTCTCACCACGAGCATGTACAGTAACTGCTGCACCTAGCACCCGCACAGCACCAGCATGTACAGTAACTGCTGCACCTAGAACCCTCTCAGCACCAGAATGTACAGTAGCTGCTGCACCTAGCACCCTCTCAGCACAAGAATTTACATTAACTGCTGCACCTAGCGCCTTCTCAGCACCAGAATGTACAGTAACTGCTACACCTAGCGCCTTCTCAGCACCAGAATGTACAGTAACTGCTGCACCTAGCGCCTTCTCAGCACCAGAATGTACAGTAACTGCTGCACCTAGCACCCACACAGCACCAGCATGTACAGTAACTTAGTGTTCCTTCTAGGAACTAGGACGGGCAGGGTGGGAGGGGGTCGGACCGGGCCCGCCGACGTCACTGTTTTGGGCGTGCCCGAGCCGCCGACGTCACAAAAGAGGCATGCCTGGGCCACGCCGTGATGAAAAGGGGCGGGCCCGGCCGGCAGCGTCACGTAAAGGGGCGGGCCCGGCCGCCGGCGTCACGTAAAGGGGCGGGCCCGGCCGGCGACGTCACGCACAGGGGGCGCATCCTGGCCACCCAGACAGCTGTACACTGCGGGGAAGTGCCGGGCATCGTTAAGTACAGCGACGCCGGATCTCCCCGGTCACAACAGAGGGGACAATGCAGGCCGTTTTAGCGGGGCGCTGCCAGAGGGGCAGGGCGCATTTTGCACTTTAAAAATCGGGCAGTGCGCAGCGCACAGCTAAAAAAGCCTAGCGGGAACACTAGTTAGTGCTGCACCTAGCACCCTCTCAGCACCAGAATGTACAGTAACTGCTGCACCTAGCACCCTCTCACCACGAGCATGTACAGTAACTGCTGCACCTAGCACCCGCACAGCACCAGCATGTACAGTAACTGCTGCACCTAGCACCCACTCAGCACCAGCATGTACAGTAACTGCTGCACCTAGCACCCGCACAGCACCAGCACGTACAGTAACTGCTGCACCTAGCACCCACTCAGCACCAGCACGTACAGTAACTACTGCACCTAGCACCCTCTCAGCACCAGCACGTACAGTAACTGCTGCACCTAGCACCCTCTCAGCACCAGAATGTACAGTAACTGTTGCACCTATCACCCTCTCAGCACCAGCACGTACAGTAACTGCTGCTCCTAGCACCCTCTCGGCACCAGCACGTACAGTAACTGCTGCACCTATCACCCTCTCACCTCCAGCACATACAGTAACTGCTGCACCTAGCACCCTCTCACCTCCAGCAAGTACAGTAACTGCTGCACCTATCACCCTATCAGCACCAGCATGTACAGTAACTGTTGCACCTATCACCCTCTCAGCACCAGCACGTACAGTAACTGCTGCTCCTAGCACCCTCTCGGCACCAGAACGTACAGTAACTGCTGCTCCTAGCACCCTCTCAATTAACTGCTGCACCTAGCACCCGCTCAGCACCAGAATTTACAGTAACTGCTTCACCTAGCACCCACTCACCACCAGCACGTACAGTAACTGCTGCACCTAGCACCCTCTCACTACCAGCACGTACAGTAACTGCTGCACCTAGCGACCTCTCAGCACCATCACGTACAGAAATTGCTGCACCTAGCACCCTCTCAGCACCAGCATGTAGAAGTAACTGCTACACCTAGCACCCTCTCAGCACCAGCACGTACAATAACTGTTGCACCTTTCGCCCTCTCAGCACCAGCACGTACAGTAACTGCTGCTCCTAGCACCCTCTCGGCACCAGCATGTACAGTAACTGCTGCACCTAGCGCCTTCTCAGCACCAGAATGTACAGTAACTGCTACACCTAGCATCCTCTCAGCACCAGAATGTACAGTAACTGCTGCACCTAGCACCCACACAGCACCAGAATGTACAGTAACTGCTGCACCTAGCACCCGCACAGCACCAGTATGTACAGTAACTGATGCACCTAGCACCCACACAGCACCAGCATGTACAGTAACTTAGTGTTCCTTCTAGGAACTAGGACGGGCAGGGTGGGAGGGGGTCGGACCGGGCCCGCCGACGTCACTGTTTTGGGCGTGCCCGAGCCGCCGACGTCACAAAAGAGGCATGCCTGGGCCACGCCGTGATGAAAAGGGGCGGGCCCGGCCGGCAGCGTCACGTAAAGGGGCGGGCCCGGCCGCCGGCGTCACGTAAAGGGGCGGGCCCGGCCGGCGACGTCACGCACAGGGGGCGCATCCTGGCCACCCAGACAGCTGTACACTGCGGGGAAGTGCCGGGCATCGTTAAGTACAGCGACGCCGGATCTCCCCGGTCACAACAGAGGGGACAATGCAGGCCGTTTTAGCGGGGCGCTGCCAGAGGGGCAGGGCGCATTTTGCACTTTAAAAATCGGGCAGTGCGCAGCGCACAGCTAAAAAAGCCTAGCGGGAACACTAGTTAGTGCTGCACCTAGCACCCTCTCAGCACCAGAATGTACAGTAACTGCTGCACCTAGCACCCTCTCACCACGAGCATGTACAGTAACTGCTGCACCTAGCACCCGCACAGCACCAGCATGTACAGTAACTGCTGCACCTAGCACCCACTCAGCACCAGCATGTACAGTAACTGCTGCACCTAGCACCCGCACAGCACCAGCACGTACAGTAACTGCTGCACCTAGCACCCACTCAGCACCAGCACGTACAGTAACTACTGCACCTAGCACCCTCTCAGCACCAGCACGTACAGTAACTGCTGCACCTAGCACCCTCTCAGCACCAGAATGTACAGTAACTGTTGCACCTATCACCCTCTCAGCACCAGCACGTACAGTAACTGCTGCTCCTAGCACCCTCTCGGCACCAGCACGTACAGTAACTGCTGCACCTATCACCCTCTCACCTCCAGCACATACAGTAACTGCTGCACCTAGCACCCTCTCACCTCCAGCAAGTACAGTAACTGCTGCACCTATCACCCTATCAGCACCAGCATGTACAGTAACTGTTGCACCTATCACCCTCTCAGCACCAGCACGTACAGTAACTGCTGCTCCTAGCACCCTCTCGGCACCAGAACGTACAGTAACTGCTGCTCCTAGCACCCTCTCAATTAACTGCTGCACCTAGCACCCGCTCAGCACCAGAATTTACAGTAACTGCTTCACCTAGCACCCACTCACCACCAGCACGTACAGTAACTGCTGCACCTAGCACCCTCTCACTACCAGCACGTACAGTAACTGCTGCACCTAGCGACCTCTCAGCACCATCACGTACAGAAATTGCTGCACCTAGCACCCTCTCAGCACCAGCATGTAGAAGTAACTGCTACACCTAGCACCCTCTCAGCACCAGCACGTACAATAACTGTTGCACCTTTCGCCCTCTCAGCACCAGCACGTACAGTAACTGCTGCTCCTAGCACCCTCTCGGCACCAGCATGTACAGTAACTGCTGCACCAGCACCCTCTCAGCACCAGCATGTACAGTAACTGCTGCACCTAGCGCCTTCTCAGCACCAGCATGTACAGTAACTGCTACACCTACCATCCTCTCAGCACCAGCACGTACAGTAACTGCTGCACCTAGCACCCACTCAGCACCAGAATGTACAGTAACTGCTGCACCTAGCACCTTCTCAGCATCAGCATATACAGTAACTGCTGCACCTAGCATCCTCTCAGCACCAGCACGTACAGTAACTGCTGCACCTAGCACCCTCTCAGCACCAGCACGTACAGTAACTGCTGCTCCTAGAACCCTCTCAGCACCATCACGTGCAGTAACTGCTGCATCTAGCACCCTCTCAGCACCAGCACGTAGAGTAACAGATGCACCTAGCACCCTCTCAGCACCAGCATGTACAGTAACTGCTGCATCTAGCACCCACTCAGCACCAGAATGTACAGTAACTGCTGCACCTAGCACCCTCTCAGCACCAGCTTGTACAGTAACTGCTGCAACTAGCACCCTCTCAGCACCAGAAAGTACAGTAATTGCTGCACCTAGCACCCACTCAGCACCGACATGTACAGTAAATGCTACACCTAGCACCCTCTCAGCACCAGCATGTACAGTAACTGCTGTACCTAGCACCCTCTCAGCACCAGCACGTACAGTAACTGCTGCACCTAGCGCCCTCTCAGCACCATCATGTACAGTAACTGCTGCAACTAGCACCCTCGCAGCACCAGAAAGTACAGTAATTGCTGCACCTAGCACCCACTCAGCACCGACATGTACAGTAACTGCTGCACCTAGCACCCACTCAGCACCAGAATGCACAGTAACTGCTGCACCTAGCACCCTCTCAGCACCAGCATGTACAGTAACTGCTGCACCTAGCACCCTCTCAGCACCAGAATGTACAGTAACTGCTGCACCTAGTACTTTCTCAGCACCAGCATGTACAGTAACTGCTGCACCTAGTACTTTCTCAGCACCAGCATGTACAGAAACTGCTGCACCTAGCACACTCTCAGCACCAAAATCTACAGAAACTGCTGCACCTAGCACCCTCTCAGCACAAGAATGTACAGTAACTGCTGCACCTAGCACCCACTCAGCACCAGCATGTACAGTAACTGCTGCACCTAGCACCCACTCAGCACTATCAGGTACAGTAACTGCTGCACCTAGCGTCCTCTCAGCACCATCACGTACAGTAACTGCTGCAACTAGCACCCTCTCAGCACCAGCATGTACAGTAAGTGCTGCACCTAGCACCCTCTCAGCACCAGCATGTACAGTAACTGCTGCACCTAGCACCCACCCAGCATGTACAGTAACTGCTGCACCTAGCACCCACCCAGCACCAGCATGTACAGTAACTGCTGCAACTAGCACCCTCTCAGCACCAGCATGTACAGTAAGTGCTGCACCTAGCACCCTCTCAGCACCAGCATGTACAGTAACTGCTGCACCTAGCACCCTCTCATCACCAGCATGTACAGTAACTGCTGCACCTAGCACCCACTCAGCACCAGAATGTACAGTAACTGCTGCATCTAGCACCCACTCAGCACCATCAGGTACAGCAACTCCTGCACATAGCACCCTCTCAGCACCAGCATGTACAGTAACTGCTGCACCTAGCACCCACTCAGCACCAGGATGTACAGTAACTGCTGCACCTAGCACCCTGTCAGCACCATCAGGTACAGTAACTGCTGCACCTAGCACCCTCTCAGCACCAGCATGTACAGTAACTGCTGCACCTAGCACCCTCTCAGCAGCAGCATGTACAGTAACTGCTGCACCTAGCACCCACTCAGCACAATCAGGTACAGCAACTCCTGCACATAGCACCCGCAGAGCACCATCATTGAGGCCCATTGCATACATTAGGTGAAGTATGCATCCAGATATATCCGAGTTAGGGGGCAATTGCGTCATAACGCAGATGCGACTGGGCCTCATTGATCTTCAGATATTTCCTGAACCCTCCCTGTGATCAATATCCTTGACGCTTATTGATGCTATTCTTTAACATGTGATTTTCTTTTTTTATATGACACGTGTGATGAGTTCTGTGGGGGGGGGGGCGTCCACAGTGCTCCGCTGTAAATCTACATCATCCGGTCACCCATTCACATATGTGTACAGTGCCACCGTTCAGCGATTGATTGAGTCCTCGCTGTTTTATTATAGAGGAAATGCAGGATCTGGAGCTCAGACATTGACCCGGTGCTCCTGGCGCTGACTCCCTGGAAGCAGCAGTCATATAATGTCCTGGATTACTGCACTTCCTTTATTACACCAGGCCCCAGGGAGAGGGCAATAGATCATTTTCCTAATGTTTAACCCCTCCACATTCACACTCTGAACCAGGGCAGCACTGTCCATCTGCCAGAGGGGCTTATGGCCAGGTGGGACGATTTCTTCTTGCAAGGTGGAGGCTCCACCCCCTGATCGGCACACAGGGAGAGCCGCTGGACTCACGGCGGGTCCGGCGGCTTTCTCTGTGCACCGCTGAGAGAGGAAGGCATCACACGCAGCTATTCCCCTCTCTCCTGCAATTTGCAAGGCAGGATTTCACACTAGCGGGGCGACATCTTACCTGAATGCTGAGCGTGCGAGTTTGCGGCCATACAATCAGGTGTATATTCTGTTGCACTTAGCGGCATATGTACGAGGAGCGCGATACGGCGGTGGTTACATAACCACTGGCGCAGCTCAGTACTACTCTGGGGCTGTTATTACATTAATGCCGCAACCAAACGTTTAAACCTTTTTTTCTGTGCACAAAACGCTTCAAGCTGTAAATTAGGCGCCGTATGATCCGGCAAATAGAACATTATAGGCGCACCACAGGTGGTGTCGTTGTACACTATGGGGCCCATACTAACCAATCAGATTCTGGGCCTTATTCTAGTTCACTCTTTCTGACAAAATCCTTCTTAGATGGACAAAACCATGTGCACTGTAGGGGGGCAGATGTAAAATGTGCAGAGAGAATTAGATTTCGGTGAGTTATTTTGTTTCTGTGCAGGGTAAATACTGACTGCTTTATTTTTACACTGCAATATAGATCTCACTTTGAAGTAAAAACCCCACCCAAATCTAATTCTCTCTGCACAAGTAACATCTGCCCCACCTGCAGTGCACATGGTTTTGTCCATCTAAGAAGGATTTTGTCAGAAAGAGTGAACTAGAATCAAGGCCCATGTCTATCATTTTTAGAATCTGTTCCCCTTATTCTTTACAAGTTATATAACAATCACTGGATTCGCAACATGGAAAACAATTGCAGGAAGGTTCCCATAAGGGCAGCGCACATTGCGTACCGTGCGCTGCAGATCTCAGGTCCACCACTGTTATTATACCCCTTATCTTTATACATATTTAATGTGAAGAGCTTCGTTCTGGAGCATAATGAGAACAGGAAGTCGTCCTGGTCATTACTGTCCAGGCAGCAAATCACTAAGAGCTAGGAACTCATTACTGTTATTATTAGACTTTATAGACAGTGGGATTTACGTAGAGGTGGACACAGTCTACACAAAATGCACCCACAATGGAAGTATTCTCATGTAGTGGGTTCAGTCAGACAAATCTCAAGATGCTAAATATATGAAAAGGCCCCCAAGCCATTGACAAAGCTTGACAAAGGCTTGGGGGCTTATTCATATAATATATGTAACCAAGATCTCTGAATTCCATTATCATTTAGTATTTAAATCTGGTTACTGATGTCAGTCTGCCTTTGTATGTGAGAAGTTGTCTCTAGATACACTGTGGTTAATGGTTATCCTATAGTAACCAGACCCCTAGGACATAGAAGTGAGTCCCACTGTGACCACACAAATATCTTTGGCACAGCCATTTCAATGACAATAGTCCAAATCTGGTTTTTATTATATATACCACAAAAAAAGTCCATCCAGGATCTTGTGTTAAAGATCTGGCAAGTTGTCAAAGGCCCCTGATGAAGTCGTGTTGACGAAACGCGTTGGGTATCTTCTTTGAAAAACCACTACATCTTACAACGGACTCTGTTGATTTGACAGATGAATTAATATTTTAAACTGTTATTTCATAACTATTTTCGGAAGTAAGAATCTAGCCCACTCCAATGTTCCAATATTGTTTAATATATATATATATATATATATATATATATACATACATACATACATACATACATACATACATACATACACACACACACACGCACACGCACACACAAACACACACAGGGCAGCCGAGAGGAATGCCGGGCCCCGGTAAAATTTTGGGGGTGTGGCCTAAGTGTGTGTGTGGTGTGGGCACCTCCCACACTTAGGCCACACCCCCAAAATGTTTAGAGGTGGGTAAAAGAAAACTCTAAAAACTGTAATCTCAGACGCAGCACACACCTACAGCATGTGCTGTGCTGACAGCAGGCTCAGCATGACCTCTCACGCTGTCAGTGAGACACTCATGCTGAGCCTGCTGTCAGAACAGCACATGCTGTAGAAGTGTGTGCTACTGGTGATACCCGGGAGGGATGGAGGGGGAAGGGAGGGGTCGAACCAGGGCCCCTGTGGGGCCCCTTCAGCAAGCCTGGGCCCGGGTAATTAGTACCTGCTCCCCCCCTCTCTCGGCTCCCCTGAACACACACACAACCTTTGTTATGATCCAGGGAGTAACTCAGGTTAAGAATGCTGCCCAGGCTGGGAGGAAGCTATCCTCTATGCTGACTCTATTGGCCCTCTCCGCGTGACATAGACTGCTGAGTGCTAGACTTCGCCTGTAGCCACCACGGCTGAACGGACGAGTTAGGCCCGCCCAAGCTCCGGTGCAGCCAGGTGTTAGGTAAGGACAAGCCAGGGGCTACCACCAAAGAGAATCCAAGAGGGAATCTAACTAATATGAGAACCCCAACAGGTTGATAGTATTATGAGTACACTAATGGTATATATTCCTAATACACATTGGAACAGAAAACCATAAACGAAATACTGTGACTCCGTCGCAACCAATCCAGCGACCCTGGTCGCAATAATCCTGTGTGACCAACACACAACGCAAGAAAGCTGTTACACATAATTCCACACAGTAGTAATAGCACCCTTCACACATAATGGCAAGCAATAGCAGAAACACCCCCTTACACATAATGCCACACAGTAGAGGAGTAGTGGTCCTTACAAATAATGCCACACAGTAGTAGTGTCCCTTACACATCATGCCATACAGTGGCCATAGTGCCACTTACACATAATGCCACACTGTAGTAGCAGTAGTTGTTTCCCTTACACATAATGCCACACAGTGGTAGTAGTAGTTCTCCTTACACATCATGCCACACAGTGGTAGTAGTGCCCTTTACACATAATGCCACACTGTAGTAGCAGTAGTTGTTCCCCTTACACATAACGCCACACAGTGGCCGTATTGCCACTTACATATAATGCCACACAGTGGTAGTAGTGCCCATTACACATAATGCCACATTGTAGTAGCAGTAGTTGTTCCCCATACACATAATGCCACACAGTGGTAGTAGTAGTTCTCCTTACACATAATGCCACACAGTGGCCGTAGTGCCAATTACATAAAATGCCACACAGTGGTAGCAGTAGTAGTGCCCATTACACATAATGCTACACTGTAGTAGCAGTAGTTGTTCCCCTTACACATAATGCCACACAGTGGTAGTAGTAGTTCCCCTTACACATAATGCCACAGAGTGGCCGTATTGCCACTTACATATAATGCCACACAGTGGTAGTAGTGCCCTTTACACATCATACCACACTGTAGTAGCAGTAGTTGTTCCCCTTACACATAATGCCACACAGTGGTAGTAGTGCCCATTACACATAATACCACACTGTAGTAGCAGTAGTTGTTCCCCTTACACATAATGCCACACAGTGGTAATAGTAGTTCCCCTTACACATAATGCCACACAGTGGCCGTAGTGCCACTTACGTATAATGCCACACAGTGGTAGCAGTAGTAGTTCCCCTTACACATAATGCCACACAATGGCCGTAGAGCCACTTACATATAATGCCACACAGTGGTAGCAGTAGTAGTTCCCTTACACATAATGCCACACAGTGGTAGTAGTGCTCATTACACATAATGCCACACTGTAGTAGCAGTAGTTGTTCCCCATACACATAATGCCACACAGTGGTAGTAGTGCCCATTACACATAATGCCACACAGTGGTAGTAGGAGTTCTCCTTACACATAATGCCACACAGTGGTAGTAGTGCCCCTTACATGAATGCTACACAGTAGCGGTATCACACTGCCTCCACCTCCTCTCCCTCACTATCAACTCAACTTAACTAAACTTCTGGCTCTGCGTCACTGCGTAAATCTGAGGATCCTTTTCTTCTCTATGTTTTAAAGTAATTTTTTGGTCCTTTCTCCATTAGTTGGGACCTCAGTGGTCGGTTTGCAAAACCAAGAGAAAATGACCAAAAACCCAAAATGGAAATGTAGTAAATCTACCCCTCGGTCTAATGTCATCGTCATTTTCTTTCATAACACGTCACAGTAATGACACTAACTTCTATGGATTACTGTACACTCGTGGTGCTACATGGCGTGTGTTGTGGAGACCAGACACTGATGATATATGTCTTTTTGCAGGGGAGTACGTGGAGGGGGTCAGCGACCAGGACATTATCCTGATTCATTCCTGCCGACAGTGGACAACCGTGACCGCCCACAGCTTGGAAGAGGGACACTACGTCATCGGGCCCAAGATAGACATCCCACTGCAGTATCCAGGTACCCAAGGCGTCCCTCATCCCAGGGTAGAGAATGAGACATTGCAGGGAGACCCACCAGCAGTGCATGCTACATGTGCTCATGTCCTGCGTGGTATCATTGGAGATAACTGAGAGGGAACTAGAAGGATGGAGTGGCTGTAAGGATTTATATACAGGAACATAGTCCTTGTAAGAACTACACATGTTGGAAGAGTCTCAGACAATGTATTATAGGGTCCTAAGCCTCCCTAGATTATTCAGAGGGACCTAAAGTCAATAAAATCAAGGGCATGATGCCAGTGTGAGAGTTTTTGTACCCCAAGAATTGCAACAATTTTGCAGATGTTTTCAATGCACATCGGACTGTGTCCTGCCCTTGGTGTCCTCCAAGCCTTGGTCTGGTCGTTCATGTGAACATTGGAAAAAACATCTTCAGTACATAGAAGATGGATATGTCTTCGTAAAAGGGCAGATGGTGTATGTTTAATATTCAATGACCATTTGTGTCTGGAATGGGTGTGTGTGTGTGTGTGTGTGTGTGTGTGTGGGAGGGGTGGTGGTGTGGGGTGGGTGGGGGTTCTGTGAGTTCAATCAAATGTCTAAGATTCCCCAGAAGTCCAGCTACTTGCAGGTGACTCTCATTTGACCTTATTACGTGCTGGCTGACATTAATAGGGGAGATCTGCAGATACTGATCACCGCGCTCAGCTCTGATTCATTCGATGGGAAAGCGCACAGTGACAAAAGCATTATGTTCAGCAGGAACCTCGAGTCTCTGTGACATATTAATTACAGCCTTTGGAGGCAGTCAGCAGGAACGCCTCCCAATAATTAGAAGTTCCAGCTGTGACATAATAAAAATCAGATTATTGGGGCTAATCTTCTACCCGGGAGAATTTCATGTTGTAGAGACAGAAAGGAAACAATTGCTGAGGGCTCCTGTAATAGATATGTTTCCTGTGTAGTTCTTTGTAGGGAAACCTGGACTTCAGCCTCTCAAACTTTAGTATAACCTCTAGTGACTCCATAGTGTCAGTACGATTCCACTAGTCACTGTGGTCTCCAGTACCAGGCCAGGTATCTCCCACTAGTCACTGTGGTCTCCTGTACCAGGCCAGGTATCTCTCACTAGTCACTGTGGTCTCCAGTACCAGGCCAGGTATCTCCCACTAGTCACTGTAGTCTCCAGTACCAGGCCAGGTATCTCCCACTAGTCACTGTGGTCTCCAGTACCAGGGCAGGTATCTCCCATTGGTCACTGTGGTCTCCAGCACTAGGCCAGGTATCTCCCATTGGTCACTGTGGTCTCCAGCACCATGCCAGGTATCTCCCACTAGTCACTGTGGTCTCCAGCACTAGGCCAGGTATCTCCCATTGGTCACTGTGGTCTCCAGCACCATGCCAGGTATCTCCCACTAGTCACTGTGGTCTCCAGTACCAGACCAGGTATCTCCCACTAGTCACTGTGGTCTCCAGTACCAGGCCGTCTATCTCCCACTAGTCACTGTGGTCTCCAGCACCAGGCCAGGTATCTCCCACTCGTCACTGTGGTCTCCAGTACCAGGCCAGGTATCTCCCATTGGTCACTGTGGTCTCCAGTACCAGGCCAGGTATCTCCCACTAGTCACTGTAGTCTCCAGTACCAGACCAGTTATCTCCCATTGGTCACTGTGGTCTCCAGTACCAGGCCAGGTGTCTCCCATTCAGGGCCGGTGCTAGGGTGTCCGGCGCCCTCCTGCAAACCATACATTTTGCGCCCTTTCACATTCTCATTGCAACAAGCTGCAGCCCGATTGTGGGAGTGTATGCAACATGCGATCCTATGGAGGATCTCGGGTGCATGTACATATATGCATAAACCATCTCAGTGCTGTGGCCGCAAAATGTTGCAGGCACTAAAGGTGCCCATATACGCTTCGAGAATCGCATACGTTATTGGCTAGATCACATCACATCGCACGGCATGCATGCAATGTGTGTGCGATCCAAAAGCAGGAAAAAAAGTGCAGCACTAGTGACTGAGGGGGAAAGGGGGGGAGAGCTGGAGAAGATGGAAGAAGAAGGGAGGAGATAGAGAGGGCGGAGTGTTGAGGACTGGCAGCGGCACTGGCACAGCACACTGAGAAGAAGGAAGGAAGGGGATGCGGCACTGCTGCCTGTTCATCATTTGATTGACAGCTGACATGCGCAGGGAGCAATGGGTAGGGGGCGGATTCACAGACAGCGCTACATGCCTCAGCGCAAATGTCCGTGAGGAAGAGGGGGCAGGTCGCGGGAGGAGGACAGTGTGTGCGTGGTGCAGGGAGCTGCTCAGCCTCTCCATACTGCCGCCCGCTGTCAGACAGGCTCTGCGGGCGGCGTGCAGGAGGCAGTGACAGTGAGGGCTGAGGCAGCTTTAGCAGAGCAGGGAGGGAGACAGCGCCTTTTCAGCATGGCGCCTCCCTGCTTTGCAGGAGCTGCTGAGTGGGTAGCGCCGGCCCTGCTCCCATTGGTCACTGTGGTCTCCAGTACCAGGCCAGCTATCTCCCATTAGTCACTGTGGTCGCCAGTACCAGGCCAGGTATCTCCCATTGGTCACTGTGGTCTCCAGCACCAGGCCAGGTATCTCCCATTGGTCACTGTGGTCTCCAGCACCAGGCCATCTATCTCCCATTAGTCACTGTGGTCTCCAGTACCAGGCCAGGCATCTCCCACTAGTCACTGTGGTCTCCAGCACCAGGCCATCTATTTCCCATTGGTCACTGTGGTCTCCAGTACCAGGCCAGGTATCTCCCATTGGTCACTGTGGTCTCCAGTACCAGACCAGGTATCTCCCATTGGTCACTGTGGTCTCCAGCACCAGGCCATCTATCTCCCATTGGTCACTGTGGTCTCCAGTACCAGGCCAGGTATCTCCCACTAGTCACTGTGGTCTCCAGTACCAGGCCAGGTATCTCCCACTAGTCACTGTGGTCTCCAGTACCAGTCCAGGTATCTCCCACTAGTCACTGTGGTCTCCAGCACCAGGCCAGGTATCTCCCACTAGACACTGTGGTCTCCAGTACCAGGCCAGGTATCTCCCATTGGTCACTGTGGTCTCCAGCACCAGGCCAGGTATCTCCCATTGGTCACTGTGGTCTCCAGCACCAGGCCATCTATCTCCCATTAGTCACTGTGGTCTCCAGTACCAGGCCAGGTATCTCCCACTAGTCACTGTGGTCTCCAGCACCAGGCCATCTATTTCCCATTGGTCACTGTGGTCTCCAGTACCAGGCCAGGTATCTCCCATTGGTCACTGTGGTCTCCAGTACCAGACCAGGTATCTCCCATTGGTCACTGTGGTCTCCAGCACCAGGCCATCTATCTCCCATTGGTCACTGTGGTCTCCAGTACCAGGCCAGGTATCTCCCACTAGTCACTGTGGTCTCCAGTACCAGGCCAGGTATCTCCCACTAGTCACTGTGGTCTCCAGTACCAGTCCAGGTATCTCCCACTAGTCACTGTGGTCTCCAGTACCAGACCAGGTATCTCCCACTAGTCACTGTGGTCTCCAGTACCAGGCCAGCTATCTCCCATTGGTCACTGTGGTCTCCAGTACCAGGCCAGGTATCTCCCACTAGTCACTGTAGTCTCCAGTACCAGGCCAGGTATCCCCCACTAGTCACTGTGGTCTCCAGTACCAGACCAGGTATATCACACTAGTCACTGTAGTCTCCAGTATCAGGCCAGGTATCTCCCACTAGTCACTGTGGTCTCCAGTACCAGACCATGTATATCACACTAGTCACTGTAGTCTCCAGTACCAGGCCAGGTATCTCCCATTGGTCACTGTGGTCTCCAGTACCAGGCCAGGTATCTCCCACTAGTCACTGTGGTCTCCAGTACCAGGCCAGGTATCTCCCACTAGTCACTGTGGTCTCCAGTACCAGAGCAGGCATATGTTTTACCTAAATGCTCATTCAAAGGGGTTTCATTGTCATTGACAGGAGTTTCATGCACGTAGCCAGGGGCACCATGCTCATTGCCAGGGGTGACATGCTCATAGCCAGGGGTTTCATGCTTGTAGCCAGGGGTGACATGCTCATTACCAGGGATTACATGCTCATAGCCAGATGGCGGAGGTCATGCTGCATTCGGTATATGCGTTTCACAAACTGCTTGTACAGTTGGAGCGCCTGTAGTCTTTGCAGGGGCTGGCAGTAGATCCCATTGGTCACTGTGGTCTCCAGCACCAGGCCAGGTATCTCCCACTAGTCACTGTGGTCTCCAGTACCAGGCCAGGTATCTCCCACTAGTCACTGTGGTCTCCAGTACCAGTCCAGGTATCTCCCACTAGTCACTGTGGTCTCCAGCACCAGGCCAGGTATCTCCCACTAGACACTGTGGTCTCCAGTACCAGGCCAGGTATCTCCCATTGGTCACTGTGGTCTCCAGCACAAGGCCAGGTATCTCCCATTGGTCACTGTGGTCTCCAGCACCAGGCCATCTATCTCCCATTAGTCACTGTGGTCTCCAGTACCAGGCCAGGTATCTCCCACTAGTCACTGTGGTCTCCAGCACCAGGCCATCTATTTCCCATTGGTCACTGTGGTCTCCAGTACCAGGCCAGGTATCTCCCATTGGTCACTGTGGTCTCCAGCACCAGGCCATCTATCTCCCATTGGTCACTGTGGTCTCCAGTACCAGGCCAGGTATCTCCCACTAGTCACTGTGGTCTCCAGTACCAGGCCAGGTATCTCCCACTAGTCACTGTGGTCTCCAGTACCAGTCCAGGTATCTCCCACTAGTCACTGTGGTCTCCAGTACCAGACCAGGTATCTCCCACTAGTCACTGTGGTCTCCAGTACCAGGCCAGCTATCTCCCATTGGTCACTGTGGTCTCCAGTACCAGGCCAGGTATCTCCCACTAGTCACTGTAGTCTCCAGTACCAGGCCAGGTATCCCCCACTAGTCACTGTGGTCTCCAGTACCAGACCAGGTATATCACACTAGTCACTGTAGTCTCCAGTACCAGGCCAGGTATCTCCCACTAGTCACTGTGGTCTCCAGTACCAGACCAGGTATATCACACTAGTCACTGTAGTCTCCAGTACCAGGCCAGGTATCTCCCATTGGTCACTGTGGTCTCCAGTACCAGGCCAGGTATCTCCCACTAGTCACTGTGGTCTCCAGTACCAGGCCAGGTATCTCCCACTAGTCACTGTGGTCTCCAGTACCAGACCAGGCATATGTTTTACCTAAATGCTCATTCAAAGGGGTTTCATTGTCATTGACAGGAGTTTCATGCACGTAGCCAGGGGCACCATGCTCATTGCCAGGGGTGACATGCTCATAGCCAGGGGTTTCATGCTTGTAGCCAGGGGTGACATGCTCATTACCAGGGATTACATGCTCATAGCCAGATGGCGGAGGTCATGCTGCATTCAGTATATGCGTTTCACAAACTGCTTGTACAGTTGGAGCGCCTGTAGTCTTTGCAGGGGCTGGCAGTAGATCCCATTGGTCACTGTGGTCTCCAGCACCAGGCCAGGTATCTCCCACTAGTCACTGTGGTCTCCAGTACCAGGCCAGGTATCTCCCACTAGTCACTGTGGTCTCCAGTACCAGTCCAGGTATCTCCCACTAGTCACTGTGGTCTCCAGCACCAGGCCAGGTATCTCCCACTAGACACTGTGGTCTCCAGTACCAGGCCAGGTATCTCCCATTGGTCACTGTGGTCTCCAGCACCAGGCCAGGTATCTCCCATTGGTCACTGTGGTCTCCAGCACCAGGCCATCTATCTCCCATTAGTCACTGTGGTCTCCAGTACCAGGCCAGGTATCTCCCACTAGTCACTGTGGTCTCCAGCACCAGGCCATCTATTTCCCATTGGTCACTGTGGTCTCCAGTACCAGGCCAGGTATCTCCCATTGGTCACTGTGGTCTCCAGCACCAGGCCATCTATCTCCCATTGGTCACTGTGGTCTCCAGTACCAGGCCAGGTATCTCCCACTAGTCACTGTGGTCTCCAGTACCAGGCCAGGTATCTCCCACTAGTCACTGTGGTCTCCAGTACCAGTCCAGGTATCTCCCACTAGTCACTGTGGTCTCCAGTACCAGACCAGGTATCTCCCACTAGTCACTGTGGTCTCCAGTACCAGGCCAGCTATCTCCCATTGGTCACTGTGGTCTCCAGTACCAGGCCAGGTATCTCCCACTAGTCACTGTAGTCTCCAGTACCAGGCCAGGTATCCCCCACTAGTCACTGTGGTCTCCAGTACCAGACCAGGTATATCACACTAGTCACTGTAGTCTCCAGTACCAGGCCAGCTATCTCCCACTAGTCACTGTGGTATCCAGTACCAGGCCAGGTATCTCCCACTAGTCACTGTGGTCTCCAGTACCAGACCAGGTATATCACACTAGTCACTGTAGTCTCCAGTACCAGGCCAGGTATCTCCCATTGGTCACTGTGGTCTCCAGTACCAGGCCAGGTATCTCCCACTAGTCACTGTGGTCTCCAGTACCAGGCCAGGTATCTCCCACTAGTCACTGTGGTCTCCAGTACCAGACCAGGCATATGTTTTACCTAAATGCTCATTCAAAGGGGTTTCATTGTCATTGACAGGAGTTTCATGCACGTAGCCAGGGGCACCATGCTCATTGCCAGGGGTGACATGCTCATAGCCAGGGGTTTCATGCTTGTAGCCAGGGGTGACATGCTCATTACCAGGGATTACATGCTCATAGCCAGATGGCGGAGGTCATGCTGCATTCGGTATATGCGTTTCACAAACTGCTTGTACAGTTGGAGCGCCTGTAGTCTTTGCAGGGGCTGGCAGTAGATTTGCCACGCGCCAGACTTCGCAAGGGGGACACCAGTCCCTGCTGCATTCCCCCACCTCCCTTCCTAACCCTGCCCGTCTCCCTGAAGCGGAGATGGGCAGGGTTCCCGTCCCCCACCGATGGGAAACGAGTGCCCCAGTCAGATGTAATGTCCGCTCACCAGCGGAGGCGTTCTGGCCGGCCCCGGCCCTGGATGAGTGGCGCTACATCTGTATATGGGATTTTCTGTATCACAGTGGAAAACTCAAACAGTGTATGGTTCCACCTGTGACACTACAAGCACCAGCATACACATAGGCACCAGTGAGTATTTGATGCTCCGGGGAGCCTGGATTCTTACTAGCCGGCTTCAGCTAATCAGGAGTGGTCTCTTATCACCGCTTAGCCAATCACTGAGAAAGTATGTGCAGTTACCAGACTTCCTATTGGCTCACACCACGATAGCGTGTAGATATTAGGTAAGTATTTATGTGTCCATTCATTATTTATCACCTATTAGGGGCATACATTATTAATCAGCTAATGGGCCATTCATTATTCATCACATAACTGGGGCATTATTCATTTCATGTTTACATTTTACTAGGGCAACACACATGTGCTACTAGGTGCTCACACCCGTGTGCATGCTGGGGCTTGTAGTTCTATAACAGGTAGCAATAGCATCCTATACTGCCATGCTGGCATAGGCAGTCACACGAAAGCTCGCGGGGTGCCAGGAGAGCGCCAGTGCTGCCCAGATGCTGTCTAGTGGCATTGAATGATTATTCGCCCGCTCACAAATGAGTCAGTCTGACTTTTATTTGGGCCGGAGATGGTGGAACAGGGGGCGGGGCGGGCGCTGACCTCACCTGCCGGCCCCGTGCAGGCTTCACCACGCCTGCATTTGCATGGGGACTCCTAGCATTTTTCTGGGCTCACCCAAAGTTTTTGTTGACTCTCCCACAAACACTGGGCGTCCTCATGCGCCAGACCCCCGTCCTCCCACTGCTAGGGACGGCCATCGTTGCCTTTGCCATCGATGGTTGCCATCGATGGAAAAAAGTGCAACTGACCATTGATGGTGTATAAGTATGCAATGGATGGCCATCGATGTTTTTACATATTGATGGTCATCCATTTGCTTTGAAAGATTGGCCTTTGGGCCAATCAAAATTCGGGGGCGGGGCTTTGAGGGTGTTGGGGGCGGAGCTATGCTCCATGCCCCAGCACCTTGATGAAAAAAAAAAAAAAAAAAAAACTATTCAGTTAAGCCTGACATCGATGGTGGGAAACCATCTGGTTCTCCCCCATCGATGTCAAAACTATTTGACATCGGCAATAAACCATCGATGATTTCTAATCATCGATGGTCGATGGCCATCCCTACCCACTGCCCCCCCCTCCCCCCTGTATGAAGGCCTTGGCAGCCCTGCACATGTGTATAATCGCCCATAAGCATGCGCAGAACCACACCATCGGTCCCAATTTGGAAAGGAAAGAGCCGAGCTGAATCACCCCCTGAGGCACGTGTATTGTATGGTAAAACCTGGGTTTAGTAAATCCCCCCCTCCCCCAACCTTGCTGCGAACCAGTGCCAGAGGCGCTGACCACACAGACCCAGAGCGGGGTAACATGAGGCCACGGTTATAAATTCTGTGAAATCATCTATATTACCGAGGAGTGATATGGCTGAGCTGGTATCGCTGTCTACGCGCCGGCTGTGAGATCATTCCTATTGAATTTGGACTTAATGAATATTTTTAGAGTCTTTCATTCTGACATTGAATCACCCTAATGAATTAGTAATGAGAAATGCATCCAGTTTGGGAGGGGCTGGAGTGCGGAGAGGGTGCGAGGCACAGAGGAGAACGTGTTAACCTCACTCATCATCTCCATTCATAAAGCTTGTGCTGGGATAAATAGGTCTGTGTTCCTCGTCTGTCCTCAGACTGCGCTGAGGCTCATTCACAAGACCCTCAGTGCACAATGGTGTGTAGGCAGATCCATGGGAATTATGGCATGTACTGACGTGATCACAAGCACATGTATGGAATTATATATGTGCCTGGATTGGTTTGTTATATATGTGCCTGGATTGGTCCTGTGCGATATATAGGGCAGTGATGTGCCCATGCATGTCCAGGCCGGGTGTTACCTTCATTACAGACCTGGTGCTTGCAATGTATATCATCTAGCTGTATGTCCTATTGTGTTTGGCTGCCTGTCCTGACCTTCGCTGGTGTTTCCTATATATGTGATCTTGATATTTTCCTATTGTGCTTGGCTGCCTGTCCTGACCTTCGCTGGTGTTTGCTATATATGTGATCTTGTTATTTTCCTATTGTGCTTGGCTGCCTGTCCTGACCTTCCCTGGTGTTTGCTATATATGTGATCTTGTTATTTTCCTATTGTGTTTGGCTGCCTGTCCTGACCTTCGCTGGGGATTGCTATGCATGTATGATCTGGATATTTTTCCTATTGTGTTTGGCTGTCTTGACCTTTGGCGTCTTCTATGTATATCATGAACCTTTGGCCCTCCAGCTGTTGTTGAACTACACATCCCAACATGCAGTGGTGTAGCTACGTTTTGGGCGCTCCCCCCGCCGTTAGGGGGGGCGCCCCCCCTGCCGCCGCCACACCAAGCACCCCTACCCCCCCACCCCGCCGCCCATGCAAACCCCCCCTCAATCCCCCACAGCCTTACCTATCTCGCTGGTCCCGGCGGCTCCGTTCTTCTGCTGAGGACCACCAGAAAATGGCCGCCCCCATACAGCAGACAGTTTTAGAGAACTGTGTGCTATATGTGGGCGGCCTTTTTGTGGTGGTCCTCAGTAGAAGAACGGAGCCGCCGGGACCAGCGAGATAGGTAAGTCTGCGGGGGATTGGGGGGGTTGTTTAACCATAGCACCGCAGCCCCCGGCGCCCCCACATGCACAGCGCCCCCCCCCCCCCCCCCCCGCGCGGTGGCGGGGGCTGTGGTGCTATAGTTACGCCGCTGCCAACATGCCCTGCAACAGTTTTGGTATGGCCAAATAGCAAAGCTGTAGCAGAGCATGCTGGGATGTGCAGTTCAACAACAGCTGGAGGGCGGAAGGCTGATGTGTATGATCCAGCTATTTTTACTCTTGTGTTTTGCTGCCAGCCTTGACCTTTGCTGGGGTTTGCTATGTATGTGATCCGGCTATTTTTCTTGTAGTGTTTGGCTACTTGCCTTGACCTTTGCTGGTGTCTGCTACAGATGGAGCGCCTGTCAGCCAGCCTGAGAAATCGCCAGATCTCCTGAGCTTAGTTAGGTTTAGTCTAGGGTTAGTGGGGGCTGTGGGTGGGAGCAGTGGGGAGCCGGCAGAGGGCAGCGGCGAGCTCCGTCAGATGGGGCATGCATGCATCTCTTGCGCATGCGCACCCCCTTCTGGCGGCTCGCGGTGAATGGCGATAGAATCAAATACTTGCCTACTTTTAAACTCTCCACTCCGGGCTTCTCCCAGAGACGTAATCAAGCCCCGCCCCGAGCACTGAAAATCCCCCCGATTTGCGGGACCTCCAGGAGGGGGCCACATGGTGTGATTTGCATATTTAGCCCAGCCCCTCACCACGAATAGCCACGAATCGCGGTAATTCAAGGAGGTACCAGGCAGATGTGGAGGGTGAGGGAGAATCCGGGAGGATTGCCCATCTTTCCGGGGGGTCGGGAGGGGGACCCGATTTTGGGATCCTCACGGCCAATCCGGGAGGGTAGGCAACCCTGTAGAATCGCCAGGAGCAGCTCCAATGTGAGCTGCTCCATCTGTATGTATCTGATCCGGCTATTTATACTATTGTGTTTGGCTACTTGCCTTGACCTTTGCTGGTGTCTGCTACAGACGGAGCTCCTGTCAGCCAGCCTGAGAAATCGCCAGATCTCCTGAGCTTAGTTAGGTTTAGTTTAGGGTTAGTGGGGGCTGCGGGTGGGAGCAGCGGGGAGCCGGCAGAGGGCAGCAGTGATCTCCGGCATATATGGTATATTTTAAGTCCCCTTCATTCATTTGGTAACACTCCAGGGATCTCAGGCCGGGGGTCAGTGTAGCTCAGGGACACCCACCCCTGCTGGTGCCTGTAGCAGCCTCTTCTGCTGGACTGAAGGAAACATGAAATTATAGCCACCAAAGAACATGAAAAACTCATGTTGACCATGTGACCTGCCGATCTCGCTCCCGTCGACCCAACGATTGCGTCTAATGTTTGTTTGTGTTGATCTAGAATCTACTTTAGATGCTGTCAACTCTTTAGGTTTCTAACTAGATGGGTTCGTCTACGCGTGGTCAACCATAACATGGCCGAACTAGACCCCTCCAACGCCTATACCATAACGCCTGTAACCACCCGGCCTTGGTCCATGGTGCGATGGCTATAGAGCATAAGCCTGCGGGCAAGTCCCTCCTATGTCTCTCTGTGGGGGTGATTCAGGTTGGCATGTAAAGAGCCGAATTCGGTCTGGGGACCAATGGTGTGGCTCTGCACATTCATATACGCACGTGCGGGGTCGCTGTGCGAACGCCTTTGGTGACTTTCACAGTCTCCGGGGCCTTTTTGACACAGCAGGGGGAGGAGTCAGACAGGGGGCTGGCGCATGGGGAATGCCCAGCATTTCCTGGGGGCACCCACAAAATATCCCAATGTCCAGAGTTCATGGCCAATGCTGGGGGGGTAGAGCTGCATTTGTTTGCTCCCTGTCTCGGCAGTACTGTAGCAGCAGGACTTGCCCCCCTAGTGGTAAAGCAGAGGGTGACTTTAGAATAGCTCAGGGGTGGAATTCTCTTATAACCAAAAAACAAAAAAACAAACCCCTTTACTTAAACAGTTTACATGGTGGAGAATCATTTCCCAATCAGATAACATTTTATTAGGATGCAATTAGCCATGAATGAGTGTATTATTCTCTGTATTAGCCCCATGCTCCCAACATCTCCCCACAGAATAATCTCCCTCACTTCACTTCCAGGGCACCTGTCCTATCTCTTCTAATTCTGCTCCAATCAATATCACTTAGCTGATAAAACCCGGGCCTCTCGTTTTTCCCTTGTCATCACCTTAATTGCTGGGACCTTACTGGATTCTGTTCACATTATGTAGAGCTGGTGTCAGAGCTACCAAAAACGATATAATGTGGGAAAACATTTCCATGCATAGAAATATAGCACACACAACATGTACAACTGTGTACAAACAATATATAAATGTATGTAGCCACACAATATATAACAGTAGCCACACAATATATAACTGTAGCCACATAATACATAAATGTTATGCATGCTTATAGGAGGCTAGGCTGCCCGGTCTGTGCTAGGAGGAGGCTAGGCTGCCCGGCCTGTGCTAGGAGGAGGCTAGGCTGCCCGGCCTGTGCTAGGAGGAGGCTAGGCTGCCCGGTTTGTGCTAGGAGGAGGCTAGGCTGTCCGTTCTGTGCTAGGAGGAGGCTAGGCGGCCTGGTCTGTGCTAGGAGGAGGCTAGGCTGCCCGGTCTGTGCTAGGAGGAGGCTAGGCTGCCCGGTCTGTGCTAGGAGGAGGCTAGGCTGCCCGGTCTGTGCTAGGAGGAGGCTAGGCTGTCCGTTCTGTGCTAGGAGGAGGCTAGGCGGCCTGGTCTGTGCTAGGAGGAGGCTAGGCTGCCCGGTCTGTGCTAGGAGGAGGCTAGGCTGCCCGGTCTGTGCTAGGAGGAGGCTAGGCTGCCCGGTCTGTGCTAGGAGGAGGCTAGGCTGCCCGGTCTGTGCTAGGAGGAGGCTAGGCTGCCCGGTCTGTGCTAGGAGGAGGCTAGGCTGCCCGGTCTGTGCTAGGAGGAGGCTAGGCTGCCCGGTCTGTGCTAGGAGGAGGCTAGGCTGCCCGGTCTGTGCTAGGAGGAGGCTAGGCTGCCCGGTCTGTGCTAGGAGGAGGCTAGGCGGCCCGGTCTGTGCTAGGAGGCTAGGCTTCCCAGTCTGTGCTAGGACAAGGCTAGGCTGCCCGGTCTGTGCTAGGAGGAGGCTAGGCTGCCCGGTCTGTGCTAGGAGGAGGCTAGGCTGCCCGGTCTGTGCTAGGAGGAGGCTAGGCTGCCCGGTCTGTGCTAGGAGGAGGCTAGGCTGCCCGGTCTGTGCTAGGAGGAGGCTAGGCTGCCCGGTCTGTGCTAGGAGGAGGCTAGGCTGCCCGGTCTGTGCTAGGAGGAGGCTAGGCTGCCCGGTCTGTGCTAGGAGGAGGCTAGGCTGCCCGGTCTGTGCTAGGAGGAGGCTAGGCTGCCCGGTCTGTGCTAGGAGGAGGCTAGGCTGCCCGGTCTGTGCTAGGAGGAGGCTAGGCTGCCCGGTCTGTGCTAGGAGGAGGCTAGGCTGCCCGGTCTGTGCTAGGAGGAGGCTAGGCTGCCCGGTCTGTGCTAGGAGGAGGCTAGGCTGCCCGGTCTGTGCTAGGAGGAGGCTAGGCTGCCCGGTCTGTGCTAGGAGGAAGCAAGGCTGCCCGGTCTGTGCTGGAAGAGGTGAAATCTCGGTGTTATCTGTGTAATGATGGAATCACAGCGTTATCTGTGTGGCAGTGTAATCACAGCGTTATCTGTGTGGCAGTGTAATCACAGCGTTAACTGTGTGATGGCTGAATCACAGCGTTATCTGTGTAATGATGGAATCACAGCGTTATCTGTGTGGCAGTGGAATCACAGCATTATCTGTGTGATGGATGAATCACAGCGTTATCTGTGTGGCAGTGAAATCACAGCATTATCTGTGTGATGGATGAATCACAGCGTTATCTGTGTGGCAGTGTAATCACAGCGTTATCAGTGTGGCAGTGTAATCACAGCGTTATCTGTGTGGCAGTGGAATCACAGCATTATCTGTGTGATGGATGAATCACAGCATTATCTGTGTGGCAGTGGAATCACAGCGTTATCTGTGTAATGATGGAATCACAGCGTTATCTGTGTGGCAATGGAATCACAGCATTATCTGTGTGGCAGTGCAATCACAGCGTTATCTGTGTGGCAGTGTAATCACAGCGTTATCTGTGTGGCAGTGCAATCACAGCGTTATCTGTGTGGCAGTGTGATCACAGCGTTATCTGTGTGGCAGTGTAATCACAGCGTTATCTGTGTGGCAGTGCAATCACAGCGTTATCTGTGTGGCAGTGTAATCACAGCGTTATCTGTGTGGCAGTGTAATCACAGCGTTATCTGTGTGGCAGTGAAATCACAGCGTTATCTGTGTGGCAGTGAAATTACAGCGTTATCTGTGTGGCAGTGTAATCACAGCGTTATCTGTGTGGCAGTGTAATCACAGCGTTATCTATGTGGCAGTGTAATCACAGCGTTATCTGTGTGGCAGTGTAATCACAGCGTTATCTGTGTGGCAGTGTAATCACAGCGTTATCTGTGTGGCAGTGTAATCACAGCGTTATCTGTGTGGCAGTGTAATCACAGCGTTATCTGACGGAGGAATCACAACTTTGTATAAGTGAAATTGACTAGAAAATGTTGGAGCTGCTGTCAGTGTTTATTTTAGGGGGGGGGGGGGGGGGGGGTAATAAAAATGATACCATTTAGTTTTACTGTAGCCAACAACTACAATATATGTTACTGAGACGCTGTTACATAATAAAAAGCATATAAACTACAGTATAAATAAACCATAATAACGTGTAGTAAGTCCTGGAAGGGGTGAGAGGACAGCTGAAGTTCTCTGTGATCTGCAGCCTGGCAAGGTGGCAGCCTGCCCTCACGGGTGCCTGGCACTCAGTGTGCCCATTACACCGGAGGAACCCACATAGAAAGGTTATGAGCTCAGTAACATTGGATATTACTCCGGAAGGAAGAGATATGATAGCCTGAATTACTGCCGAGTGAGTCCCCAGGGGACGGATTAGGTAGAGGGGATGGGGAATCCAGGGCCAGGAAAGGGAAGACAATGCACAGATAAGAAGCTCTCTGAGTGGGACAGTCCCGTCATACATCCTAACATACTGTAGGGGGTTATTCTGGTTCACTCGGAAAGGCACAATCACTCTCTAATGGACACAACCATGCTGCACTGCAGGTGGGGCTGATGTAACATGTGCAGAGAGAGTTACATTTGGGTGGGGTTTGTACTTCAAACTGATATCTATATTGCAGTGTAAAAATAAAGCTGCCAGTATTTACCCTGCACAGAAACAATATAACACCCAAATGTAATTCTCTCTGCACATGTTGCATCTGCCCCCTGCAGTGCAGCATGGTTTTGTCCATTAGAGAGTGATTGTGCCTTTGCGAGTGAACTAGAATAACCCCCATAGAGAGATGGAACTATTAGGAGAACAGTAGGGATGAGTATGTATTAGGATAGCTAGGAAACCTTCATATCTATCTATCTATCTATCTATCTATCTATCTATCTATCTATCTACAGGTTATAGTCCGATGGGGTAAGATCAGAACTGTAGAGAGGATGGTTTAACCCCTTGTCAGTCATGGACAGTTGTCTGGCTCCTTCTTCATGGCTGACACTTGCGTAACCTTCTTGTAAGTGTGGCAGACATTATTTCCTGCACCGCAGTCACAAATGAACTGATCTAACGCGTCCAACCCTGCACAGCGGCCTAGTGAATAAGACGCGCGGCCATCAGAAGCTTGTGGTCTCTATTCAGACTTAGCTGCAGGTTTGTGAAACTTTGCAAAACTGCAACTGGCGGCGCTATGCTGCGGGAAGGAAGGGTAATGTGTGAGCGAGGCGCAATTGTATGTGTGCCGCCTGGTGAGGCCATATGGGTGGCTGCATGGGTATAATAGCATATAGGGGGGGTAACTGAGCATAGAGTCAGACTACCTGCAGTCAGGGCGACAAAGCCAAACAAATGGTGGATTGGTTCATTGTTAGACGGTATTGTGCTCACCACAATGTAATCATGGTGATGCCCCTTATGGGATGTGCTGGGGGCCACCTGACCAGACTCATTAAGAAGGTCACTGCCACCAAACCATCCCCCCTTCCCCCAGCTCAGAGGTTTTCCCTGGTGGAAGACATCTGCTGAGAATGGGGATTAGGGGCAATTTAACTCATCCAGCTCATCAATAGTAAATGAAGCGGTGATAAATAAATCATTATCGTCTCTCTCCGGATGTGCAGAAGTAAATGTCCAGCTGCTCGCTCACATATGGGACTGACCGCGTACTGTACAGGGGACGTGTTATATACAGGTACCCCCGGAATGGGGACGTGCGGGCCAGAAGATAATATGTGGACTTTGGCTGTACTAAAAAGAAAAACAATTTCACCTCTGGCGCTGTAAAACTAAAAGCTGCAGAAGACTAAACCTGATGGTCACCTGACCAACAAAATAGACAATAGCAAAGGACAAAATGAGTCTACTTGCGCTGATAGTAATGTCCCAGTGTGGTCTCCACTTTTTCTTCCAATGACATAGTTCGAATATGCAAAAAAGGAGAACAAAACACTATTGTAGTATAAGACAATACACAAAAATCTTCCTCTAAACTTGTGGGGGGGAGTTATAAAAACACGGTGCTCCCCCAGTTCCCAAGTGGTCCGAGGGTAATATAGGGTCACCTCACTCGTGTGAACATAAGCAAGTGCTTACATGTGAGAGTTTAGATGACTCATATTAAGGTATCTTTTAAGATGCAGAGTTTTAAAATATATCTTAAAAGATACCTTTATATGAGTCTACTGAACTCTCACATGTAAGTACTAGCTTATGAGGTGACCCTATATTACCCTCGGACCACTAGGGAACTGTGGGAGCATACTAATCACTTATGTTAGTACATATGAGAGATGCATCGCCATTGGTTAATGCATTCCCCGGAACTGTGTCAGCGCAGCGTTATCCTGCCCGTAACACTACCGTCCGCTCTGCATATCACTATAGATAGATCAGATGGGGAGAGCTGAATACGGCCCAGGGCTGTGGTAATGCGTCAGGGTACGTCGGAGAGTCCCTGCGGCCCTCCCCCTCACTCTGACTCTGTAAATGGGGTCATTGTCCCCTCAGGAAGCTGCAATAGGGTAAATCAATGTTTAAGCAAGGCCTGATCAATAGGCGCTGGCGGACGCAATGGTTAACGCCATAAACACGGCACTGAGGCTACTGAGGCTCTGTGCAATAACAAGTCCTTCATCTCACACTTATCCCTCCATCCATCTACGTCTCGGCCAGTCTCTGAGGGAGCTGTGCAAGGCCCACAACAGGCACTGATATAGGACAGACACCTGCATTGGGGGCAGGGGACACTGGGGGCAGGGGACAGGGAGAGGGGGCAGGAGACACTGAGGGCAGGGGACATCGGGGGCAAGAAACATGGAAGGGCAGGGGACATCGGGGGCAAGAAACATGGAAGGGCAGGGGACACTGGGGGCAGGGGGCATCGGGGGAAAGGGACATTGGGGGCAAGGAACATGGGAGGGCAGGGGACACTGGGGGCAGGGGACATTGGGGGCAGGGGACATTGGGAGAGAGAGAGACCCTCCGTGGTTTCCCATTGTGGCGGCCGGGGCGGTGTCTGATATAAGGTGGCACAGATCGGGGTAGTGGGACCCTCCGTGGTGTCCCATCGTGGCGGCCAGCGCGGTGTCTGATATAAGGAGCCACAGATCGGGGTAATGCGTCCCTCCGTGGATTCCCATCGTGGCGGCCAGCGCGGTGTCTGATATAAGGAGCCACAGATCGGGGTAATGCGACACTCCGTGGTGTCCCATCGTGGCGGCCAGCCCGGTGTCTGATATAAGGAGCCACAGATCGGGGTAATGCGTCCCTCCGTGGATTCCCATCGTGGCGGCCAGCGCAGTGTCTGATATAAGGAGCCACAGATCGTGGGTAATGCGACCCTCCGTGGATTCCCATCGTGGCGGCCAGCGCGGTGTCTGATATAAGGAGCCACAGATCGGGGTAATGCGACACTCCGTGGTGTCCCATCGTGGCGGCCAGCCCGGTGTCTGATATAAGGAGCCACAGATCGGGGTAATGCGTCCCTCCGTGGATTCCCATCGTGGCGGCCAGCGCGGTGTCTGA